>NC_141332.1:17067500-17795000 GCF_037954235.1 Aulostomus chinensis | reverse complement strand
ACAACTGTTTTAGTTCATTCTGCTCATGAACGGAACAAATGCACCCAACTTGTTTAATCACTGCACTTGCTGAACTTAATTCAAAACTTGTGGAGTTTTCCTCAGGGGATCTTTCAGAGAGGGTGAATGTTTTTCCTCAGCCGCCCCACTAAGCATCCACAACCAGAGCTTGAATATCCTGTAGTATCATTAAAGTCTGCTGTGTGGGAACATTACTGTGTTTCCCCATTAACTTTAGTGACGATGGGCTAAGACACGGTCGGCCTTTCGCTTACACTACACACACACACACACACACACACACACACACACACACACACACACACACACACACACACACACACACGGTGCCCAAGAATGTTGTAAGTGTTTTAACAGTAGTGGTGGTTATAGTGGTTATAGTAGTGATACTCTGTTGTCGAGGGCTCAAGCTTTCAACAAGTAGTGATTTTACTGAATGTTGCTATTTATTTTATTATCTGTTCTATAAGTATATGAGAGGACTTTTATGTGGTTCTTTGTAAATTATACTTTTTATTATGTTGCAGCAATATTGACGGATTTTTTTAAAATCGAAGCTCAAGACAAGCAGAGCCATATTTTCTTCAGTTAACCACTTTTTGTGTACCATTACACTGCTGTAACAATGCATTAACGTGTCCCTCTTTGTGATGCTCCTGCAGTTCCCAACCTTTACAGAGTTTTATAGTGGCTTCAGCTCATCGTTTAGCTGCCCAGCTGCAACTTAACTGTTTCAGTTTATTCTCACAGCTGTCAAAGTGCCATTTTAAGCCCCAGTGGGCAGCTGTTTCAGAAGGAAAAATATAACTTTAAAAAAACCACCGTACATTACTGCAAACAGCAATCAGGCACAGTTAGCACTTAGCAAGTATGGAACATTCATAACATATAGTGGCTAAATTGTTTGACTTTTCCCTCAGGACAACTCCTAAAAACAATACAACATGTTTCTGCTGCACCCTATGTGGACTTGTTTGCTAGCCAAATAATCCCAAATCATTGGTTAGCAGAGCCCGAACTCGCCAACAATTGTTTATTTCTTCTAGAGACTTAATTGGACAGTTTCACAAAAAAAAGGCAGTTTTTTCCCCCCAATATTTTTTTTTGGAGGTGGGAGTTCGATTTCCAATTAAATTACAATATTTATACTTTTGCCATAAATAGAACAATTTCTATCCATCCATTTTCTACTGCTTATCCTTTTAAGGGTCACGGGGTGGGGGGGCTGGAGCCTATTCCAGCAGCCTTCGGGCGAGAGGCGGGGTTCACCCTGGACGGGTCACCAGTCCATCGCAGGGCCAACACATAGAGACAGACAACCATTCACACTCACAGTCACACCTACGGTCAATTTAGAGTATCAATCAGCCTCATCCCCTCTTGATGTCTTTGGACTGTGGGAGGAAGCTGGAGTACCAGAGAGAACCCACACAGGAACAGGAGAACATGCAGACTCCACACAGAAAGATCCCGTGCTGGAGCCGGGGCTCAAACCCAGATCCTTCTTGTTGTGAGGCGACAGTGCTGACCACTGCACCACCGTGCCGCCTTGAACAAATTCATAGAATGAAAAGCAAGTTTCTTTTGTATTTCAGTATATTTTTTTCTTAAATTAATTTGTATTTTACTTTTATTGCTTAGGTGCATATCGCTCTCTAGGGGTCAGAAGTGCTGTATGGTAATACTCTAGCCAATACATTCTTCCCAGACCAGTTTGAATAAATGCTAACGATGGCATTGCTTACAACTCACATGTTGACTTTTCAAGAGAATCATCACAAAGTCCCAATGTGAGGAGCGGTTGGGTTGTGTGTCTTAGTTTGTGTCGAAGTTGCAGGCTTGAGTTAAAATCACATCAAGGAGTGAATACAGTCTCACTTAGCTTGAAAACACATTCACGCTGACTGCAAATGATGTCTCTTTAAAAACCATGAGAAACTGTGTTATGTTACATTGCTTCAATAGAAATAAGAAAAGGGTGCAGCAGCCACAACTTAACTCTGAAAATACGCCTGTTCTGTTGAACTGTTGAATGGTAACAGCAAGTACATTAACCTCACTCATCTGTTCATTTTCAGGTCTTTTTCTTAACTTCCTATGCAAAAAGTGTTCATTCTGATGTTAATCTCCATCAATTTAGCTGTACTTAAATCTAGATCCTTCCCTTACGGCTTGATGTGCGTTTATCCTTTTATCATCCGCTTTGTCCTTTTCTCCATAAGGACACTAGCAAATTGATTGGCATTCTCAAGTGGACCAACGAAATGATGGCTGGAAATTAAATGACTGAAAGAGGTATAATGGTGGTTAGGACAAGTGGGTAGGTGAAAGGGAGAGATAGAGGGAGAAAGAGAGATGGAGGGAAGCGGGCAGAGAGAGGGAGGAATACACAAACAGGTTGCACTGGGGCCTGGGGAATAAGGGAGCGATGGTGCAGAGTACAGAGAGAGCAAAATAAGATGGAGCACCACAGAAAGCAAAGAGAAAGAGCTGGTTTAATAAAGCTTTGTGAAGATTTGAGCCTCTTCTCACCATCACCATTATTCCTGACATAATCACACGCACGCGCACGCACGCAAACGCACACGCACACGCACGCAAGCACACGCACGCACGCACACACGTTAACAACCCAGCCAAACAGCAGATGAGTGCTTCTGTCCTCTTAGCCTCTCTGTCACCACCAACATCCTCCTCCCATTCTTCTCTTCCTACATGTTTAAGGTATGGCACTCTTGTCCCCCACCGGTGCATCAATCTATTGCCCCCTCCCCTCCCCTCCCCTCCCCTTCACCCCCCCCCCCCACTTCAGTGTGATCACTTACCTCCAAAGAAGTACACTCCATCTTGTTGTTTTATGTTCCAAGCAAATTTAGTCCTGTGTCTCCCCTCTCCACCCTCAACTCAATTTCACTTCATCTCCGTCTCTCCTTCTCTCACTCACTTGTCTCCCTCCTGGAGTCCTTCCTCTGTCCCCCGACACCTCGCGCTCTCCTCCTCCACTCCCCGTTAACTTACCCTCCCTCCTCCCCTAGTTGTATAACTTATCACCCTGATCCCTTCCCCACTCCGATAATTGGTGTGTCTTGGCAGCAGATGTTAGCACGCTTTATTTAGCTGCTCGGTATTAGCTATTCCAATTAGTCATCTAATACCAATAAGAAAAAGAAACTGTTAGCGTCCAATTTGGCGCCATGGGAGAGGGGAGTTGTATTAGTTTTTGCTCGTGCAACTGGCTAGTGCGTGCACAATCCTCACAAACCCTCACACTTTTATTACACTTGATGCACAGTTGACTGGGTAGATGGTACATGTGGGTTTTAACAGATGGTGAAACGCTTTCCCTCGAGTATAAACATTACTCTCTCTCTCTCTCTAATTAAGTAGGTTTCAGTAACAACCTTCAGGCTTTACCGTTGCCATGGTTACCTAAACACTGACACGCCACTGTCTGCATTTGTACTGTATGTTTATTAATGTGCGATGGCTTGTAGTAGATGTACTTGCACTTGAGTGTGTGTGTGTGTGTGTGTGTGTGTGTGTGTGTGTGTGTGTGTGTTTGTGTGTGAGTGTGTCTTCATGTCTCTACAACTGCATGATTCTATGTACATGTGAGTGATTTTGTTGCTTTCATGCCTTTGTTTCTCTCACAGGGCTCACAGGCAGGTTTTGTCTCCAACACGTCTGCACACTACGTCTGCTCAGAGAAGAGCAGTAGCTCAAGGGATCCCTGATGATGCATCATAGGTCTATAGAGCCTTATATATATGACCATTTCAAAATTATTTAACCCAATGAATAAAGATGAATTTAGGCTGGGGAGTTAAACAAGAAATGGCTAGATGAAATAAAAATTAATTCTGCTTGTAATAGGGAAGGTAAAATTTGAACTTGAGGTTGAACTTGGGGAATTTTAACTTGTCAGAAAGGTAAAATGGGATGAAAGTAGGGTGAAGAATTATTGCTTCTGAATTGCTTGGGCAGCCACCCATGAATACTATTATGTATTCAGACAGAAAGATAACTCGTATCCATTATGAACAAACATCTCATGGAATCGCAAATTCATGTCCTCAATGACACGGTCTTGTTTGGTTTCTGTGCTTTAGACTGAAGCTTCATGCCTTTTTTGCCATATTTATATGTTGTGTCATTGACCAGTACACCAGTACTCCTCTCCCGCCACTGCTGTCCTCACAAAGCACCTGTTGTGTCATATAAAACCATCTCGCTTCAACATATCGTTTACTTGCCTTTTTATACCCTGATTTAAAAAAAAAAAGAAGAAAATCTCACCCGCCCCTCTTCTTCCTCTTTTCTCCCTCCTCGCAGTCTCACAGCATCTTCACCCATGTGTGTATAAGACAATGAAATGAACATGTTTACCGCCAACATTTGGTCTGTTTCCTTTCTCACCTCAAACAAACTTCTGTTACGGTGTGGACCTGGACCAGCTCAAAAATACGGGACCATCCCTCCAAACATGGGCGGGTACGTTTGAAGTGGACCAAAGAGCTGAGGTGTGAAAAGCCTGCTGTCATAGCCTCCTCCTCCTCTCATCAAACCGACCCCTGATATTTTTACAAGGAACTTGTCTCTTCCAAGTATTTGGAATGAACCCTATTGAAATGGTAACAATGCTGCACGTCTTATCAGTGCGTCCTTGAAACCTTTGTTGTGACACACTCAAACGTACTCAGAAGAAGTGATGGATTTAGTTGTGGAAACAAGTTCAAACCCTGTCTTATTTTCTCATCCCCACACAACTGACCTATCACCGGGTGAAGTCAGCACGCTTGGGGAAAACTTGTTGTGCTATTTTCGGAAGTACCTATGAAAGTTCAGGCAGCGTCACCTCATGTTGAGACATCCCTCGCCGTGCAATGAGTGTTATTGTTGAAAAAGATGCCAGCTACCTACTGCAAATCATCAGTTACTGCCAGGTTTCATTGTCAGAATGTAGGGGAGGGATTTCTTTATACACAAACTTATAGTATGAGATTTCCACCCCAGTGGCAGCAGTGGTAATCAATAAGATGTCATATAACATGTGAGGAGTTCTTCTTCCTTGGCTGGAGGAATCACTGTCAGTGCTTGCAGCAACATTTTGGGAAATGTAGGACATCAGCTAACATAGATGAAGATAAGACAAGAGGTGTGGAAGCGAGTGAGTGAATAAATTGCATCCTGCATCATAAGATTAGGTTTGAAATGCTCAGAACGCGGTATACTGATACATAAAAGCATCCAGACACATATTTTTCACTTAAAGTGCACTGATAGAAAATCTTGAGTGGTGATTTTCTGATTTCCTGGCCAGAGCTTATGTCTGGTGCCAGTATTAAATTGCAGCTATACCTTTTAGTGTCGACTTTGACGATTGAATATATCCTTTGGCCCTCCATTCTCTTTGTAGAACTGTACCTCATCAAGGAGAGAAATACTGGCCAAGGAACCATGTAAATGCCATTCAGTTTGGAATAAACCTGCTTGATTTGACTCAAACTCGAGAAAAAAAGTGTGATATGAACTTCAGCTGAACCTTAGGGTGCATTTTTGAACCAGAGTCCGATTACACCGGCAGGGCCTAAGCCTGGTCTTAAGGTTGTTTCAAAGAAATTTCTCTTCTTGCTTTGCTCAGGAGGTCTTTCCGTTTATGTCTTACATCATTTTCCAAAAGAAGGCTGCCTGAGTCTGAACAATCATTTATGGCCTTGGGTATTTCTCTCAGAGTTGCCTGTCATGTTTGAATGACTTTGCAGTCAGACTCCTGACACGCTGGGCAGACGGTCAATGTCAAGCCTTCAGCGAGCATCTGTCGCCCTAGTCATTGTGGTGTGTTCTGAATGTTGGCACTATTCGGCCCCTGTTGGCTGATTGAGGATGTGGCCGTGAGAAATCACTCTCGCCTGATCAGCTCCAGCAAATCCGTGCGCTCTAAGAGATATGCAGCAAATGAGTTTCCCCAATAAGACACACCCAACACCCCTCTTCCTATTTTTCAACTTCATTTCATCCAATCATTCCTTGCATCAGCCCCTCTTCATCATTCTTGATTAGAAGTAGCTATGGGAAATGGAGTGACAGTGTGAAAAGGTAAGAAAACACTAAATTCAGACCAGTACCACCTGCTGGAATAGGCACAAATCCCTGCTAATTGACCACCGATTGATCTCTGTATGGTGTGTTCAATTGCAATGTTTTGGTCCAGACACAGTCAATCAGAGATGCAACAGTTTGCCCAATGTGGGTTTGATGACAATTTTCTTTTCTTTGTGTCTGTCAAGTTTCCTTGACTCTCCATTGATCCTTCATATGGTGGCTGCTGAACTCCAGTGTCTACCAGTCTCTAAGAATGGATACAGACAAAGGCTTTTTGTTTATTTACCTGACATAAGACCCAGTCTAAAGACTGATCTAAGACTTTGATTGCCGTCAGAACCAATTGATTTCCAATTAATTTACAATATTTATACTTTTGCCATGAATAGAACAATTTCTATCTATCCATTTTCTACTGCTTATCCTGTTAAGGGTCACGGGGGGGGGGGGGGTGGAGCCTATCCCAGCTGCTTTTTGGCGAGAGGCGGGGTTCACCCTGGACGGGTCGCCAGTCCATCTCATGGCCAACACATATAGACAGACAACCATTCACACTCACAGCCACACCTACAGTCAATTTAGAGTATCAATCAGCCTCGTCCCCTCTTGATGTCTTTGGACTGAGGGAGGAAGCTGGAGTACCAGAGAGAACCCACACAGGAACAGGGAGAACATGCAGACTCCACACAGAAAAAAAACCTTGCTGTGAGATGACAGTGCTAACCGCTGCCCCACCGTGCCGCCCCAGTAAAAAATGTATCTTTTGAATGTCAATGTTTTAAGATTAGGAACCTGATATTTTTGTTCACCTGGTTTGATATACTCCATAGCCAGTAGTTGCCAAAACTGAAGAATTCACAAACAAATAGCATCTGCAACCTGCCTGGCTGTCCCGGTTGAGCTCATCAGTTCACTCCAGCATCAACCACAATCTGATAACTGTGTTTTTTGGTCCAATACCGGGGCTGCCTCATACTCACCTCTTTCTTTTGTTAAAAAAAATCCTGGAGTTCAAACCTACCACAATATGGCCTTGAGCGTGTTAGTTGATATGGGTGAGTATGATGAAGCATATGAGATATCACTTTTATGTGCAGCCTGCAGGTAATCAGTGGAGGATGAAAGACAAACTTAGCGGAGGCTGTTTATCTGTTTTACTGTGCTCTGCTTCACAGCTCCATCAACTCTAAACTTTCACACTGTCACATTAAATTACTTCCTTCTTTTCAAATTAATCAATCAATTTTTTCCCCAAATTGCAGCGTGGTGTTTTTATTTTGAGAGATTACAAGGAAACAGTTGTTCTCATAAATTTAATGTGTTTAAAGGCCAAATTTAAGAGGTACTACAATTAATGAGGCATCGGGGGATGGTGAACATGATGAAGAGGAGAGATTTTTGAGAAATAAAGACAGCTGTGGGATTACATCTCTGTACTTGCCTCTCTAAAACCAACTTGCCTGTTACACTACTGTATATGAGCAAGTGCCCAAATGGCTCCATGCCTACTGGCAAAGGGTAACTAAAGTATGGAGCCTCCCCTGTGCGTTATGATTTAACTGCAACTGTCCCTTGTAGAGAGACTATGTACTTATCAGATTTTCCTATCATCACACAGCCAAATTTTGATCCACTAGCAGAAAAATGTGTTGGAAAAGTTGATGTTTATTTTGTGTGTGTGTGTGTGTGTGTGTATATCATAGCAAAATATGATCGCATCCACCTAGATATCACGTGTGTGTTTATCTATCTATCTATCTATCTATCTATCCATATACACATACCTATCTATATCTGTATATACATATAACCATCTACACACACACACACACACACACGCACACACATATATATGTATGTGTGTGTGTGTGTGTGTGTGTATAGATAGTTATACGTATATCCAGATATACACGTCTATATATACCCAGGAGGATGTATTGAAGCTGCCCTGGCGGCTCATAGTGGCCCAACACCTGGCTGTTGTTGTGATCCTTGGATTTCTCCCATGCCTCTACAACAGAACCAGCCACATCCAAGGTTTATCTCCCTCCCAACAAATTGCATTCTTTGTTTGCAGTGACTTGATTTAAGTAGGGAAGGTAAAAATTTGAGACAATCTGGTCAGTGAGACTACCAGCAGCAACTCTCCAACGGTCCTGCAGGACAGAGAGCTAATTATTTCATTACGTTATTAGAAGCCACAGTCACCTTCATTTATCTGTCATCTAGGTAAAAACACCCCAGTATTGTGAACATAATAACTGAGAGACAAACGGAACAATAATGTTACCTATTGCTTCTCACACAGTTTCTGTATTTTGCTCTGGACTGCATCCCCAGGGTGAGTTTATTCATTAGTCTTGCAGGAAGTGAAGCTAGTTGTTAATATTGTGCGGTGCGCCTCAGTCCTTATTGACGGGACGTGAACCCCGCTGGTTCTTATTCTGCCTATCTAATCAGGATCTGAGTTACACCTGCAATGCCAGCTGAATTCAATTATATTGCCGGTTGGCAAAACCAGCAGCACTGTGAGTCCTGAGGACTTGGATGAGTACTCTCATTGAAAAATGCTGACGCCAATGATGCATTATGCTCTGAAGGACAAATTGTTAAACCAGTTTTACCCCCGAAAACACAAACAACACAAATACATTTAGTTAGGACATAAAACTCGAAAAATTTCAAAGTGTTCGCACAGAAAGGACTGCTCATCTGTAAATAGTGATGAGGCAACAAGAGATTCTTTTAATACTGGTGAAGAAAGAAGGTTGTGTCGAGCCAAGTTTCAATCTCTGACCTCTAAACAGAGGAACGGGGGTTTATGAAGATTGGATGCATGGAGAAATTAATTGCAAACAAGTAATTAAAGCTGTGGATATAATGGTTGTATTCAGCACTTGTGATTAGAGCTAAAACTGACTAATTACCTCACTATTGATGAATATGTGGATTATTTTTTTCAATCAAAATAATCATCACAAGTTCAGAGAGGCCTAGATGAAATTTGAAAATGTCCTGATCACCTACAGTAAGAGGAATTAAATCCAGGGTCCCAGGACAGAGCTTGTGGCATCTGGTAGAGATTCTTGAGGAATTTTCTGATTTCAGGATATATAAATAAAATTTGTTTCAGTGATTGAACAGTTCAGTAAACAAACATTAATAACCTCTTGTTTTTTTTTTTTATCTTTCCATCTTCAGTGTCATCCAGATTGTTGTGAATAATTTCATGAATTTACTGTTCCATTCTAGTTGTGATGGTTTATATAATTTATGCTTCTTTCTCGTCTGTGTTTCAGCCAACAAGACTTTGCTTGGCGGAGGTGGAGGTAAGTTGCAATCTAGTTTTTTTTGTTTGTTTGTTTGTTCCGTGTGACTTTATATCGTGTAGGCATCAGCTGTTATAAATAGCACACTTTTGTGGTGCAAATACTCCTCTCTGGACTTACTCATGTAAAATAGTGGACAGACAACACAACCCAGTACACTCAGCGATGTCCTTTGTAGCCGGTGTGTGTGTGTGTTTTGTAGCAGGTAGACCTTTGTTGTGGCAGGTGTTCAAAGTGTCTTTGCATGCTGTTCAGTGTGTCAGCCTGTCTGTGTTTGTGTGTGCTTTTGTTTTGGCGTGCAAGTGCTTGAGCTTGATAGTTGATAATTTATGGATGTGAAGTGCTGTGGATATAAACAACCATTTTTCAGGGTATAGTTGACAGTGCTTTGCTGCGTGTGTGATGTTGGGCGTCCATGGTTAATCGATACCTGTAATATATTTGTAATACTAATGTGGCAGCCACATTCACTGAAATACACTCTATCTGTAACCTCTTTCTGTGTGTGTGTGTGTGTGTGTGTGTTTTTTTTTTGGGGGGGGGGGGCATCACTGGTGAAGCCACAAGCCAAACACACTTTCTTTTGTGCTATAAGTTTACATACTCGTGCACATACATGTACAGCATCATTTGATGATTAAAGATGCATTTTTATCTATGTATTTATTAAATGTGTTCATATTATTCTTTGTAGTTTAGTTATTTTTAATGTTCAAGAGATTTTTATATGTAACCACATCTGTTTCCATCAGGCTGGAGGAGACTACCTAGCCAGCATCCGCCATCTGCATCTGTCTTTTGATCTGTTTCTGCATCACTCGCTGCCAATTTCTCTCTTGCTCAGTTGATTTCTCTCATCTCTAATGGTGCTAGGTACCAGAGGGGATGTGTGGTCCTCCAAATATTGGAAACAGGTGCATTTATTCCATCCGATATTTATACCAGCATGAGGAGAAAATATCATCAAGATTTTTTCATTTTTGAAAGTGCAACACCGAGGCTTTTGTCAGAAAATCAGGCAGCCTTCCATATCCATGCCATCAGGGATCCTTGAAAGTTTCACTATGATTTATGGTAGCGCATGCTTCTCTGGCATCCCGTGGTTTGACGGAGGACGGCGCTCAACACACACGCAGAGTGGAGAGGTCAAGCTTGAGACAATGAATGAAGTGAAGGTTTACCTGAGTTGATAGAGTAAAAAAAAAAACAACAGCTCTGCCTGCATTGTTTTATACACGATAGTGCTTTCGTTAAACTAAGAGTGAACTGAACTGGCCAAGAAAAAGGGATATTGGATCTTACATTACACTGTAAGGTATACACAAGGAAGTTGCCAATGGGTGTATTAATTTTAAAAAAAAATCTATTAATGTGGAAATTAAGAATATTGATAAGCCTTGTTTTAACCAATATTATTTGGAGATTACGTCATGGTACAGACATGACCCTGTGTTTGGTTGACCTTTCTTTCAGCTGCAGAGCGGATGCAAACTGCAGTATAGCTAGCGAGTACTTTAATGTCACAATTCCTTCAAAAATTACAACATTTATTTACCAATGACACTCTGTTACATTTCCAGAATGCAATAAGATGCCCCCCCCCCCCCCCCCCCCATAACTCCTTGGTGAATCCAGAATTAAGAAAATACTAGCCTCGTATGTGTGGCTGGAAGCCAATGGATATTGAGGATTAACAGCAAATTCAGCAAAACTCTACAAAACGCCAAACACATTGTTCAGTATAATCTAATCTATATCCCGTCATGTGCTCAATATTCCACTAACACGTTGATTTTAACGAGAAAATACCCAGCTGAAATGGGTCTGTGCCGTACAGAGGACTGCCTCATACAATGGACGACGTGTGGGAGAGTTAGCAAATAGACTTTTTGGAGAGTTTTGCTGGAAATCCTTGATGAATTCAATGCATTCACAGTGAGAAAATGATAGATAAGAATTATTGGAAGAAGTATGCGTTTACTTTAATTCAAATGTTCACCCATTCACCCTCTGTCAATCTCACTCCTACGCACCCACTCATTTCTTATATGTATTTCCATCTCCCCCCATTTCCTCAGGGGCTTTGCCAAGACAGATAGAGCCTACAGTAGGTGTTAATTAGCGAGGTGAGGTGAGGGTAGGGACAGGAGAAAGAATGGAGCAAACAAGTGGGATGGGAGGGAGATAATGGTTAGAGCGAGAAGACAAGCACAGAATAAAGGTCCAATAGTGTTATGGAAGCAGCCACCAAGGATAGACGGATGGATGAATGAGCAGAATCGGATGGAAAACAAACATAAAAATCATCCAGTGTATGTTTCTGAGCTCACCCCTTGCACAGAGTAACCGAGCGTCCATCCGTTCAGCTTTGGGGAGAGCGTTTCATCACAGGTAAAAGGTCTTTACTGTGCTTCAGTCTCAAGGGTACCTGAGCAAAAGTCATTCAGTCAAATCAAATGCACACCTGCTTACCTTGTTTTTGCACGACAATCTGGAAGAGTGCTAAGCCCAGGCAGCACATCAACAACCAACTGAAGGGCAGGAAATTAACCTTTTTTTATGTCCTCTGGCTTCTGTTGCTCATTTATTCCAGAGCTTATCTGCCATTTCAATGTTTTAGTAGTTGATTGCTTTTGGAAATAGAAAAGGAAGCCCAGAAGATGACAGGATGTTCAGTTAGCAACAGTTATCGTGAGCTCTACATGCAGATGTGTCATTGAGATTTTTTTTTTAATGAATGCCACTCAATATCTGGAGCCAGGACTCTCACTTTGAAGTTTATACTTGGATCTTCTTCTAGGTCAACATATGTCAGTATGTACCTCTGGGGTGTGTGATGCAGGTTTGTGGCCTGCGGCAAAATGTTATCAGCCCGCAGTAAAATCTAAGCAGCCAGCAGGGATGTGCAGCTTAAGCTCCATTCCACTGGCCAAAAAACAAACAAAGAAAAAAAAAACAACTTTTAACACCCGTTTACACCCCTTTTTTTCTTCAGGGGAACTGCTGTAAACAGTGTTCAGCTCCAGAGTGAGAGTTTTCAGTTTTATCATGTATTATAAAGAGAGAACATGTAAAATTGAGGATTGATTATGGTAATGATCAGATTAACAACTGAGTTATAGAACAACACACACACACTCACACACACACACACTCACACACACACACACACACACACACACAGAGTACTTGCTATTTAATACATTTTCCACTTGTAAAGCAATTGTCAAGGGTAACCATGAAAGGGTATGTTCAGAAAGTCTTAATCCAAGCCATCCAAGCTACCAAGCTACTTCTACTGAAACTTTAATAACCTCCACCAAGGTTATGTTTTTTTTTTTTCCCCCACTCATTGTCCAACAGGACCACACAAAGTCTAGCTGGTTGTTTTTCACAAAACTTGATTGAGCTGTGTAGCAAAACCTCAGCAAGAACTCATTAAACTTTGTGTTTAGGGATGAAGCAAAAATTACCTGTGTGAAAAACACTTGGTCGATGTGTATAAAAATGGAAGAACTTTCCTTTTACTCAGTTGCAGGGATGATTTTTGTGGATAAAAGCTAATGGAATTTCTATGTCGGATTTTGGATTTTTTGCAGAAAATAATGCCCATAGCAAAAGAAGGAGGTTTTGTCCAGCAAGGCTGTTTTTTTTCAAATGAACACTACTTTTGTGATTTTTTTGATCCTTGGAAGAACAAAGCTAATGCTACACGATGCACAAACTACCAAAATGACTCACACATAACCACAAGTAGCTTCACACTTCCTCTGCTTTCATTGTGAGGATGTTTGTGGTCTCCTTTATCCACTTCTTTGCAACTATGTTACCAAGGTTTTATGGACTTGTTTTATGCTGTAGAAGAAAACCTCCAACATGCATTAAGCTTGTGTTATCCACTGACCTTATTTCAGGCATTAAACTGGAAACATTCAAAAATAGACTTCGAGACGAGGGATCGGGATGGTCAAAAATGCTAACTTATTTCTGCATTTTGGGACTGATTCTTGCACCACTCAAAATCAAAGGAGTATCATTCAAAATGTGTCCCTTAAAAATAAAACCTGTGTGTTTCTGCGGCTGGTGTTTCCATAAACTGCAGTGGAACAATGCTCCCTGGTACCTCTGCCTCCGCAGAAATGACTGCTGTTGCCTCATATTAGCTTCACATGAGCTTTAAAGTGCATTAACACTGAATGAAGATTTAGGGCATAAAGGGGCTTCTGGATAGCACTAAGCCTCTGTTGTGCTCACTTTATTAGCAGTTTGTAAAGATGCTAGAATACTACCTTAATGTTATTTTACAGCTTGAAACTGGGCCAGTCTCCAAGACAGGGCCTGAAGATCCAGTCATAACATCATCATATAATTGATAATGTGCTTTGTTAGTGAACATGTGGTTAATATATTTATATATTTATCAATTGAAAAACCCACCTGCTTATGATAGGAACCAGCCAATAAGAAACTGGTTTAGGTCTTTTCAAAACATCCACACCCACACAAAAGATCTCAATTAAAATTCCATCTACTCCAAAATCCTCACCTCCTGGTCCATCTTTATAATCAGAGGTTTGATATGTAGTGCAGTCTCCCAGCTGTGGTCCCTCTTTTGTCTGCTTTTCCTTTGCCTACGTGATAAGAAAAATGCAGGCGGAGGATATGCTTGTCAGCTTGCTTTTCAGAAAATGAGCAAGAGGGCATGTATTGTGAACGAAGGGAGAGAGTGTGAGATTGGTTTTTAGGGAGCGGAGATGTGACGAGAAGCATAGAGCACTTAGTGTACCTTTCACATACAGACAGTCCTGTCAGTGATTTAGCCACACAGTGCATTTGCCTATGTCATTGCTGTCAGCAACTGTTGTGTGTGTGTGTGTGTGTGTGTGTGTGTGTGCGCGCGCGCGCCTGTGTGTGTGGAAATTCTTAGCATTTAACAGGTTGCTGCTTGTTAGTACACACGCACGTGAAAGTTTGTGTGTATACAACTGCATATGAGGCGCACGTTAGCATCCACCACCAGACCCATTCGAAATGTTGCCTTGGCAACAAGCTGACTGAGGTAAATGAGTGTCCTAGCTCTGCTGAGGGATTGTGGGAAAGCAATATGCCAGCGTTCCGCCCCATTAGTTTGACAGACAGCCTGTTTGGCCTATAAGAGGTCAGCTGGCAAGGGCAGTGATATTAGTATTCCTAAGGAGAGACAGCAGGATTGGTTTTTCTCTAATGTCAATCTACCTGTGTGTTTGTGAAGGTGGGTGCTGTAGGGGGGTTTGCAGGAGGTAAAGCTTATCCTGGCGTGTAACATTGCAGGTGTGTGTGTGTGGGTGGGTGTCTGTCTGTCTTTCTGTCTGTGTGTTGGTTTTATGTGTGCCCTGCTGAGGGTTGCGTGCTCCTTGCCAGCTAAGCATATCGGCAATTATCACTTCCCAGTCCCCCTACCTCTCTGACTGCCTTCCTCCCCCATTCAGTCAATACAAAGCCTGTGAGGAAGACAACACACGCACTGATCAGACGCCTGCTTGGGTGGACCGTCCCTAGAAGCCAAAACACTCATTTCTACCCCACTCCCTGCATCTGTCCATCCACCCTCTCCCTCTCTCGCTTGAAAATGCCCACTTAACATTCATCCCTACCCTTTGTTTTTAGCCTCCCTCATTCTTTTCACCTGCTCTTGATCCTCATCCAAACCCATCTCTCTTTGTCCAACTGTGCTCCTCAGTCCCTCTCATCTTTTGTGTGTGTCTCGCTATTGTTTTGTTTAATATCTCCATCCCATCTCTGAGTCCCTGGAGGACCAGGCTTCAGTAGCAGAAAGCACTGATGTGATATTTTCCATGGTAATGGAGGCTAAATTATGAATGCTGTCTTTTTAAAATGGAAATAAGTTTGACACACATGTTTTTTTCTTTTTATATAGATTAAATTCATGAGTAATTCCTTATAATCTTTTGATATGTGTTTGTGGCGTCAGTAGTAGTCAATTAGAGCTGATTATTGAAAGTTCATGTCCTCTATTTGCATGCAACAAAGGGGAGGGGAGAATGAACAAGTATTCTTTGACACTGCGGTGATACTAATTTGGTTAGGGCTTCCCTTGTCTCTCTTCTTGCGGGTTATGTCAATGGTTTGCTTTGTATTGAGCAGGAGGCTGAGATTTATCTTATTGCTTATTGTGTGGCAGTAAGAGAAATTGAATATCCTGTTTCGTATGTGTTTTTATCAGCAGAACTGAGCATACGAGCCATAACAAACAAAAGATTTACAAATACACAAAATATATAAATCTCAAATAAAATGACCTGCAGTAAATATGCTGTAGTATAAAGTAAACAGGGAGTGTTGCAGCTGTGCTAGCAGCTCACTAAAGCTGTGAGCTAAATTCTAACATCACCTTGCCAACACGCTAAAACAATGCCGCCATGCCAGTGTTCAGCAACTATAATTTATCCGTGGTGGGTTGGCTTGACCAGATGCCAACATATATCATGTGATATACAATTTGAAACATGGCGTCAAGTCAAGGGATCACCAAAGTCATTCCTTCTTCATCTTAGGACCATGAATAATTTAGAAAAATACTAACATTGCAATCCATGTTGCTAGCATGTTGAAAATTAGCGAAAGTAATTAGTATCCCCAATGCAAACCTGTAGTGTCAAAACGGAAGATGGAAAATGTCAAAAATCAATGAAAGACCAATCTACATTTGAATGTTCCATGAATAAAAATTAATTTTAATTCAGGCATTTTGCCCTTTGCAGCGTGACCAGATGGAGTCCGATGATATTGTACCTAATTGCTAATGTGGAGGCTCTGTTACAGGCCACCCTTGAGCAGTAATTCTCCTGCATATAGACAGCTGCTGCTTGACTTGGGGAAAAAAACCTTTCATTTGCACTTCCCCCCTGCTCATGACTTCACTCTTTATATTTCTGACCACTCTGAAGTTACAGAACAGTGTCGGGTTTTACTCAGTTGTGAGTGTGAGTGTGAGTGTGTGTGTGTGTGGGGGGGGGGGTTTCTCTCACGCTGGGCTATTACAGCTGCTCTCACCGAGTCACAAGTTACAACAGTCTGACAGAGAGCTAACTTGCCTTCGTGCTGCCTTCAGTTAATGTAGTTAGAGACACTTCTTTGTATCAGCTAGGTGGCTGTAACAGAGAGACTGAATGAGCATATGGATACTTATTAAACCGGCTCACCAGGTACAGCTGGTGTACAGAGAGAGGAGTGAGACTTAGTATTGCATGCTGTTTTATTCTGTCGCCTCTCATTTTATCTCCTACCAGTTACCTAATACCTGACATTCCACATTTAACCTTATGAAAATGACTAGAGCTGGGATGACACGCTTATCTCCCGAGTAGATAACATTGCAGTTTTTGTGTGCTGATTGGATTTAGACTGCAATTCTTCAAGCATTCGATTTTATGCTTAATTGGAATTTTTGTTTGCTTTAAAAAAACAAAACAAAAAAATCAAGACCATAGGGAAAGGTTGATTCTTCATTTCTAAAGACTAGCCTGTCTATGTACATGCACAATTGTTATGCCAAAATGAATAGAGCATCCATCGCAGATGAACTTGGGAGCTAATGCTGATAAATTGGATCAACATGTTCTCTTAGACGTAAGGCACATCATGTTAGGAGACAGAGAAATTGATACATCCTTCACAGTTAATACACTGGTTTCTAAGAGTTACAGTAGCCAGTAGAGGGAATGCAGCTCTGCTCCGCTCACATTTTAGAGATGTGAGACAGTGAGGAGGAGCAAAGGGTGGAAGGGAAAAAAAAAAAAACGAAAAAAAAACTAGAAATAAAAGGCGAGTAACTGCTATGTTGTATGTAGACAGTTTTTTATGATGCCACAGGTCCTTTTTTATAACAGTAGAAAGGGAGGGAGTGAATACACTTCCAGGAGTTTTTGGAAGTGGAAGGTGAGCAGGTTTACAACATAACTTAGATGCGATAAAAAAAAAGTTAAGAATCATGCCATTTGCAGTTTGAAGTTGCACAGAGGCCTTAGCATGATAAAGATGCACACGCATTGAAGACGTGCCTGTGGAATCATAATGGCCTTCTGACCATGTGATGTTTGTTCACATTAAAAAATGCAAATTTATTACAATTTCTCCCCTCGGTCCCATCAAGTTCACCCAACTATTGGTGTGAAAGCTACCTTAGCGTTGGTCTTTGTTTTCTTTAACCAGCGGAACATTTGGGATGTCTCGCCAGGAAGCACTGTGATTGACGACTGTTACGACAAGTTTTGCATGGCCACATTTCAGGACTCATACTGAGTGATCGTAATTATGATAACAGCATGAGAAGACATGTCTGGTTGTAGTCTGGAGCCAGTGCTCAGCTTAGTTTGTCACTTTCCAAGCAATAATTTCAAATGAATAAAAAAAAAAAAATCTAAATAAAATCTCTTTCGTTCTGCAGGCGGCCTCATCCTGATTACACGTTATTGTCCCTGGGATGACAGGAAGCCGTTAGATTTGTCCTGTCAATCAAAAGTGAAGGCAGAAAAGCTGCTGTGTTGAGTCATATTACACTGCATAAAGTGGTCGGAGAATTGTCAGATTTAATTAGATTTTATTTCCATTTCTCCCTTTTCAGTTTCTCGTACCTTGTTGCCCATCTCCCTCCAGACTGCTTTCTCCTTCCTGTCTCTCTGTCCGACCTCACTTACTCTCTGTTTCAGAGTCAGGCTGCTTCAAAGTTGCAGTATGTGTCTGTGTCACCTCAAGGACTCCTCACACTCACCACATGCACACAAACATCTGTGCAAAACACTGCATAAATACACACACCAGAAACATCTCACATACAGGCACACACAGCGTGAGCATGGCATATGAGCTTGTTTCCATACACACCCTGAGGAGGAAGCCAGTGTGTAGAGTTCGCCTTACACACCCTCACAGTTCTGCTTTGCTCACAGTGTGGCCCGATTCAGCATGGCACAGCATGACATGACACACAACAGCTCAACACTGTATGCAATATGCCAACTTAACACAATGGCGTTCAGATAACATCAGACCCCCGTGTGGAGCACCTCAGTTTGGTGAGACACGCTGCTGGAACAGCTGGCCTGTCTACAGTCACAGAGAGATGAGACCCACAGGCCAACATGCTGAGCTGTGACATATGGACGGGTGTTAAAGTACTATTTTCACCTGACAAGTCTTGCCGCGCTGTGACAAACTTTTGACAGATGTGTGTTATTCTGAGATAATTAATTGAGTATACTAGGCCTTCACATTATACCCCAGTTTTCTTCTAAAAGAAAAGTTTTGGAGCAGATTCAGGATCTGCCTCAGTCATAAACGACCAGAATAGGCAGCACTTTAGTGAAGGTTACACAGAGTTCATGGTTTTGGCGAAATATTTATAAAGTAAACACGTTCTGCTTTCTGCTTTAGGTCTCTGCGGACTTTTTGAATATTTAACCAAGAGGGCGACCTTTTCCTAACCAAGAGATGTGAAGAGCTGATATTGTAGGGGAAACAATATTGTACGAAATATATACTCAGGTAATGTTTTACAGAATGAGCATTTTGCAACCTGGCAGGTTTATTGCATTTTACAGAAAAGGCTTCAGGCAGCATTATTGTAGTCTAAAATGTAATTGCTTTTTCTAATAAGCAGCACAGAAACCACAATTTTTAAGAGAAACCGTTTCACACTGAGTTTCACACTTGGCTATAATTGAAAATATATGATCATCTTGGTTGTGTACGAGGGATGCACGGATCCATGATTGATATTGGTGCAAATGTCTGGATCGGGCGCTATGACAGTTCCCTCCTACATTATTGTAAGTCCTCATTCCATATGATGTGTTCAGTATGTGGGCATCTTTTCTGGAAGGAGAGCTTACAACATCAAGAAACCTGGAAATATTGATTTCTGATTTATTCCATGCAACCAAGACATCTCTGAATCACCATTTCTTGACACGATTAACGCAACAACTGTTTGACATCAAACTTTGTGTGCCTGTTGTTGTTTGGAAGTGCAGTACCAAGTCTAAGGGTTTGGGGGCTCAAATGACAGAACGTGATACTCGGATCACTTTGATGCTGTATGTAGTCACAGATGAAAGATGCCAGGACGGACGGACAGAATTCACTGGCAGATGATGATCAGAGTGGGAGATTAAAGTCAGTTTAGTGGGGAAGGTTTTGTGACATTGCATTATCCATGGCACAGCCTCTCAATTAACAAGCACTGCTAGGGACAAAGTGGGCTGATGTAATTGTAATCAGAGGTTAAAGCAAGGACACCTTATATCAAAGTTAGAAACTCAGAGATCAAAGTCATCTACAAAAGTCAGAGCCCTGAGATCAAAGTGAGAACAAAGCCAGAGATCATTCCGGGAGGTTTTGCTAAGCCACGTAGCCCGTGACTCACAGACAACGTGCTCCACTCTTGTAATACCAGTGTACCGTATATTGTGTATGTGCAGTATGTCCTCCCAGAGGATTCCCAAAGCCCAGTTATTTGATATCAGGATTTGGGATCAGTGGGTCCCTTTCACTGACCACCATATTTGACACTTTGTTCAACTGTGAGTCGGTGAAAAGATGTTTATTTAGCTGTACTGCAGCTCAGCACAAAAAGACAGGCTACATTTCTGTTGCTGAATGGTCTTGGTGTTAAAAGACCCATTCTGGATATATCTTCTAGGAAATAAAAGACACTGCTTGGAATCATCTTTCCAACACTGATAAGTTTAATTACCTTGTTACGATCTTGATAAATAATACCACCGCTTCTCCCTTATTGCAAAATCGAACATTTAATAGCTGGGTGCATGTGTGTGTGCATGTGTGTGCAGGCTCAAAGTTTCCTTATCACACGTGTAAAGAACCTCAACTGGCCCCGAACTGTTTGTAATGCCACAACTCTAGCTCGCAGCTACACAGCTAAAGTCAGATTTAAAGTGAGAGCAGTGAAACAATTTTCAGCAGCAAAACAACCTCCTGGTGTCAAACTTGGCACATTATTTTGCAAAGTGAAGTTCAAACATCCAAATGAAGGAACCTGGAAAAAAAACAGAAGTCTGAAGGTTGTTTTTTTCACAGAACAAAGACAGTTTTAGGTGTCAGGTTGATATCTTGTCCACATTTCACAACCGACTTTGAGGGTGTTTTGGTGTTTAAAAGCAAACATTAACAGCTGCAGTAATTTATTAAATTGAGATGCCAGCTTCCATCACGTCAATTCAACCCTCTACTGGACAACTTGTTACATCTGTCTGGGGTCTTGAATTGAACCCATTGTGAAGTGTGTCATTTTCATCAAGATCTTGATATTCTGCCCCTGTGAAAGAGATATACAAATAAGAGTAAAAAGACCTTCAAACAAATAGAATATGACCTAAACAAACTTGGTTAACTTGGTAAAATGGTTGTAAAATTACATATTATTGTCTTTTATGATGTAACATCTACCTTTGCGGTTTTGTTAAAAAGTAAATTTGCAATGCTGCTTTTTAAAGGATCCCTAAGACGGTTCAGCCTTCACCTGTTGACGTCAAGGTAGTTTTGTGTTAAACTTAGGGAGTGCAAAGATTCTGACTAAAACATTAATTTGTAGAGCTGTAAAATTACTTTTCCTGTATCATTGCCCATCTGGAAATGAACACAGACACGGTCCTCAGATGTGGTGCAGATTATAGATGGATTCTTGAATATTATGTGGATTTATGAAAATGTCATTAATAAAGACTAATTGACCAAAAAGTCAAAGTCAGCTGAGTCCTTAATAACACATTAAATCAAGCAATTAACCAAAGCACTAGCCATAAAATCCATTAAATAGACTGACATACAGAGAGACAGATGCTTTCACTTATTAGAAGGGAAAAACGAGGATTTGGGGTGAAGGTTAACACCTGCAGAAGACATGAAATTCCACCCTTCATGACTAATACCAACATTATCCAGGTCCTTGTGGTGCTAAGCCTGCTGACACCTGCTACACACTGGTAAATGTGTCTGTTGGACTTCAAACAACATTTAGACTCCCTGTAAGTCAGACTGCAAGGGATTCACATAAGTAGGCCAAGTCTCTGAATCTCCTTTTCTCTCCCTGCCAGTGGACGGCGCGATCCACCGTGCGGCAGGTCCTATGCTGAAGAATGAGTGCATTTCCCTCCGTGGCTGCGAGACCGGAGAGGCGAAGATCACCTGCGGCTACTGCCTCCCAGCAAAGTGTGAGTACAGCTGTGTAACTTCCATCCACCTTAGAGGAGGTGTTAAGTGCAGCTCTCTTGGACTGCTTTCAATTGTGAATGTGAGTGATGTACAATTATGGAAGAAGCTGTGCACTTGAGTTCCCTCAGATAAATATGAGACATTCATCTTGACTCATCGTGGTATTCAGAATAACATTTCATAACCTTCTTGTAAGAAGTACATGGCATTCACATATTAAGTGCCCTTTCAGTGCAGTGTATGTAAGGTGATAGAATTAACATGTCACCATGAAAAGAAAAAATATGTTGGAAAGGGTGACATAACAGTGGGGAGAACATCAGCAACTGCCACTACGTTTTTGGTTTTGTTTTTTCCCCTGAATGCTCAGAGGACAATTTTAAATTTCAGTCAGTTTAACAATAAAACACAATTATGGACACTGCAGTGAACATATATGCACCAAAGCTCTAGCTCCACCAGCTTCTCCATCAGACGGATAGATGAGCAGTAACTCACATACTCAACTTAACATACAACTCGTGGTTGAAATGTTTTTGTTTGAAAAGGAAGTCATCATTCATGTAGTTTGGTTGTTTTTACCCCTGACTGAAGCACACACACACACACACACACACACACACACACACACGCACACACACACACACACACTGTGAAACAACCGCATTTACAGAAACTCAAAACTCAAACTCTGGCGATGAAACAAATGATATCAAACGACAGTTTGAAGGATGTTTTTGGACCACGTGGGAACTCATTTACAATGACTTGATTTGTTGATCATATTTTTTTCAATAGGTTATTTTGACAGTTAAATATCATCGGGAAGAATGCCCATTTTGCGTCCAACGAAAATTTCAGATGAATTTATGAAAAACACCTGCAAAATTGAAGTGGAGTGTGCCCTTGTATCCATTCACCATACTGACCATGGAGGTGAATTGAGAAGTTGTTTTTATTTCCAGTTTGCCGTGTTCATTAGCATTGTGCTCCTTCAAAAGTGCTGGATGGTAAAAGAGGAGAAAAGCACGAGGTTAACCTGGTTTTATCAGAATTCTTCCTAGTTGTCATATCTTATAAGTTCACCTGCTGCTTTCATTATTCATCACAACAGCTACCACTCTTCACTGACATCGCAGTTCATTTGTCAAAAAATTTGAGTGCATAGATTGTCAGTGGATCATAGCCTTGGATTCCTGTATTGTTACGCTTAGCTATTTTTTCAGAATTAATTCAAGCCTGAGGGTGGCACGGTGGTGCAGTGGTTAGGGCTGTCGCCTCTCAGCAAGAAGGTTCCGGGTTTGAGCCCCGGTTCCATCACGGGGTCTTTCTGTGTGAGTCTGCATGTTCTCCCTGTTCCTGTGTGGGTTCTCTCAGGTACTCCAGCTTCCTCCCACAGTCCAAAGACATCAAGAGAGGACGAGGCTGATTGATACTCTAAATTGACTGTAGGTGTGACTGTGAGTGTGAATGGTTGTCTGTCTCTATGTGTTGGCCCTGTGATGGACTGGTGACCTGTCCAGGGTGAACCCCACCTCTCACCTGAAGGCTGCTGCGATAGGCTCCAGCCCCCCCCCCCCCCCCCCGCCCAACCCTTAACAGGATAAGCAGTAGAAAATGGATGGAGGGAATTCAACCCTTCAGATAAATGTGATCTTTTTTTTAATTCTGAAATGGGTTCACACATCAGTAAAAGGCTTCTCTTTTCTTTTATTTAATACCAGCATCTGTTTGACCTCAGCATATAGAAGCAACAACAAAAACACATTAGTGTAAAAGCTACTCCATTCATTGACTTCCTTACCTTTGATTCGGCTTGACTTCAAACTGCACAATGACTTATTTCATTCACCCTAGACTGGATATAAGTTAAATAGGGATGTTGCATGTGTGCTGGTTTAATAGTGTAATATGTTTCTGCAGGAGTTTGCAAGTCTAACATTAGTTTCTGGGTGTAAAGTTCACAATATACTTCAAGTTTGCATCACAAAAGTATTTAGTCCATAAATTTTGAATATACCACTTCTTCTTGTTGAACTGTACAATTTTCCCTCAACATCATGTTAGTAGCTAACATTTAGACATTTCTGTACCAGTTCAGAGTACTTGTTTCAAGTATGATAGAAACATCTTCACACCTCTGCTTAACACAGAATATAATTCTTCTCATACAGTATTACAAGTGTTACACAGTTCAAAGTGTTCCCATGTCACCACATGTCACTCCCCCTTTTCCTCCCCCTCGTTCTCAACTTGATCTTTTGTCAGTCATTAATGCTATTTCTCAACAACTGTAACAGCACACATGTGCAACAGTGATAGGACACACTCATGCGCAAGCTGAGATTTGTACGTTGAAATGACCACCCAAGTGTGTGGGCGCGTGTGTGTCGATCAGTGAGAGGGTGATGAAAGGAAGACCGAGACTCTGTGATATCAGTTTCCTCAGAGGGTTCACAGTGGAAGGGGGAGAAAAAAGGAGTGAGTGAAATTGGAAAGAAGCGAATATAAAGGAGAGATCAAGGCAGGATGGAGAGCAGGAGGAGGATAGATATGGAGGGAGTTTGACAAAAATGGAGGGAAGGGATGTGAGAGGAGCTGAAGGCTGGAGGGAATTAGGAGGAGATGAGTTCTTACATTGTCTGTTCTCCTTTGTTGTTCACTTGTTTAACTTTGAGGATGTTAGCTGTGATGTGTGTGTGTGTGTGTGTGTGTGTGTGTGTGTGTGTGTGTGTGTGTGTGTGAGAGAGAGAGAGAGAGAGAGAGAGTAGATGATGCTGCTTGTCACTGCGTGTCCTTGCTTAGGGTGCATGCATATTCCTCTCTTGATGATCTGCCTGCATGTAGAGCACGATACAGTTCACATACTGTGTTTACTCGTCTCCAAGTTCAGGATCTCAGTGTGTGCAGAGTGAGTAGCACGTCAGGTCCATTCACTGTCTTACTTTTAACTGTCTGTCACAATGAGATCTGTTTGACTGACTTGCTGTGTGTGAATGTGAGAGACTCTCGCCTCGTGTGCGTGGTCATTACCCAGCATGAGGTACGAGACTGTCTTTCTCCTCCTTGACAAAATATTAAGTCCCAAGAATAATTCAACATGCGTCTGCTCCAATGCTTAAACACTCACAACAGGGCTTGATTACCTCTCAGCAGGAGGGCAAGAGAGGCGAGACAGCCACAACAGAAGGAAAGCAAATGCTGGGATAACAAAGCGGGCAGACGACTGTGCGAAAGCAGAGTGGTGCTGAGAGAAAGATCAAAATATAAAATGAGACTCGACAGGAGAGAGGCAGGGAGGTTGAGAGACAGGTCCAATCTCAAAGCCAACACTTTGATCTTGATTTGTATGGGCTTGCCACCAGATGTTGGATTTCAAGTGTGCCTGACTCACAAGTTGCCAAATGGTCTGGAGGACCTGCTGTCAGCCCTCCCTGCAGAGTGTCCATCGATGATCTCGCAGCACTTAGCCCGCAGCATCTCAGCACCGTAACCTAGCAACACCCGGAGTGCGTAGCACACTACTGCTACTCTTTAGCAACAGTCACATCCAATTTGGGGATGATGACAAATGACAGCTGGAAAATTTCAAGCAGGCCTTGCCTAAATTCACATACTAACTCAACGTAAATGCAGTGAAATCAGCAATCTGTCAGCTTTGGGGCATGTGAGCCAGCGTAAATTAGGGCTTCATTAAGAGTGGAACAGTTTGACTTCTCTCTGTTTGTGTGGGTGTGAGATCTGTGTGTTGTTCACTTCAGAGCCACACGCACACTGTAGAGATGCAGACATGTCCATGTATCTATCTTGGTGCTCCTTTGTT
Organism: Aulostomus chinensis; assembly: GCF_037954235.1. Taxonomy (NCBI): domain Eukaryota; kingdom Metazoa; phylum Chordata; class Actinopteri; order Syngnathiformes; family Aulostomidae; genus Aulostomus; species Aulostomus chinensis. The sequence continues at coordinate 17,769,494 of NC_141332.1, read as the reverse complement.
GCCTAACAGGGGAGCATTCAAATTTGTTGTCCTAACGACCAAGCGCCCCAGAGCTCACCTGTGTACCGATACACACTTCTGTAACCCAGCTTTCCTGCTCCCCAGTTGGCCCTGGCTCCCCTGCTATCATATGGAGATACAACTTTGTGAGTGAGTCGCTGGGGAGAGAAGGTGTGGCAGGGTGGGGCAGAAGAGATTTAGAGGGGGGAAAAAAAACACCACTTTGATTTTTTTCAAGTATTTTAAGTACTGATATCTTCAAATCACGACAGGACTACAGCTCTAGTCCAAAAGCATTTAATTACATCAATGTAATACAGATTTACACTATCATCCCATATGTGTGTAGCTGTTTTGACAGCTTTTTTTTTAAGACAGTGTTCAAGATCCCCTACACATGTATGAAGGCAAACAAAATGTCTTTACTGATTCGGACCATGATATTCATCTATGGTGCTTTTTGCAGAAAAAAATATAATTAGCACATTAAAATCTTGGAAAAGATGCCCACTCTTTCTGCCTCATTAGAAAGGGAAAAAGAGAAATCATAAATTTTCAAATAGTTTTTGTTTCCGAGATGTCACTGCAGGACACAAGATGTCTTATGTGCGTGTTTTTGCCCTGGAGGTTTCAAGATTCCACAAACTGAAAATTGGATCAGCCTCCAAAATATTTGTGATGTCACAAATCATGGTTGTACGATCACTTTGTATGCATTGTTGTACTTTTATGCCTCACATGATCACTCAGGTTGAAAACCGAGCTATTCATCTCATTTATTTTATCAACAAAACAAAAGTTAGGATTAAATTCTGACCCAAAACGTGCCACAATAACTAAGTCTGTACAGAACACACCGGCTGAAATTACAAAAATGAGAATTTTGTACACAGGCATGCATGAAATTAATTATTTGTGGAAATAGATGAATAATTAATTCATGCTTACTTTGGTTTTAATGACAGTTTATTTTTTATCTAAAAACTGCAACTTATTAAGTTCTCCCCAAGAGATGTTCCAGCAAATTATCAGGAAATGTGAGACCTGTAAAATAAACCATTACAATTTTTTTTCTTTCTGCAGGTCAGTTTTTCAAAGCGTTTCTGTTTTTAGTTTAGCTGCAAAAATTAAACAGTAATAACGCTGCTTTTCTCATTTGACAAACACTGAACCTCGTACTTATTGGGAATCCTGGTGGGAGGGAGAAAGACGCTTTTTGTGTGAGCACATGTGAAGGAGGAAAAAGAAAACAAGATGGAGGTCCAGTTTGAAAACAGGCTGAAGGAAATATAGGGGTACAAAGCGACAGACATATCACTGACATCAATCACTGAAAAACTGGCTGTTATGCTTCCCTCTCTCCCTCCCTGACTCCCATCCTCCCACTTTCTGTTCCCTTGGTGGCCAATTACCACTAATTAAAATCCTCACTGCACCTCTCCCACATTCCCCCTCTTCCTCTCCTCCAAGACTTCCATCTCTCTTCTTCGCCTCCTGCCATCAACAACTTAAACACCTTGTTTCCTTCTTATCCCCTTCTTCACATACCCCCACCTTCCTCACTTCTACACTTGTTCCCCTCCTCTTTTTCCTCCTCCTATTTTTCTCCCATGTATCTCGCCTCCACCTTCCCAGACCCACTTTTCTCACCTCCCCCCACCCTCTTCTCACCTGCTCCCACTGTGTTCCCATCATCATCAGAGTTAGGTTTCTTTAGTAGTGCCAAGAGACCTGACAAGGCTGTGGGCTAAAGACTCCAGAACTCAGACTGTGATACCTTCCAAGTGTTTTTTTTTTTTGTAACCTCTTGTTATTTTAAAAAAAAAAAAAATTTGACAAGGTTGTCGACATGTTCGCTTCTTCCTGCGTCGGCGTCAGCAGCGTAATCCTTCGAGGTGTTAAAAACCTTCATCAAAGCTGCTGCTGCTGATGAGGAAGAGCGTGATGATGATGATCACAGCAGCAGCCCTGGTGTTAATTCATTCAGTTAATTCATTCGCCTTCAAAGAGAAAAAAAAAGGATACAAAAAAGAGAAACGCTCCATGTTGCTTGGCTCAGGGAAAGAGAGTTAGAGACAGGGAGTAAAGAATGTCTTTGCTGCTTTGCTGTGATGAAGAGAATTATGTCCGTTCCTTTTAGCGTCGGCATCTTGTTCCTTCTCTCTTCCGACGATGCTTGTCCTCTTCTTTAGAGTAACTGCCCCTCTGTCTTTTTCACAGAAAGGTGAAAAGATATAGGGAGAGCTAAGGGGGCCTTACAAGACCTGTGCTTTCCTTTTGTGCCAAGGCCTGGGCCTGGATTTAAGAGCCGTGTCTGCTTGGCTGAGCACAAACTGAGGCGGAGGACACAAAGGACTAGCTAGCCTTTTAGCTGCCTCCTGATTCAAACACTGTTAAAGAAAGGCGAGGGACAGATGGAGGTATAAGAAGAGAAGAGCGAGAAGGACAAGGGGAGGGAGGGGATGGACCGTGGGATGGCCGTTGGAGTATAAATAAAGTGGGTGCTTCTACTCACGGCCTCCCAGGTAAGAATAGTGAGAGGCCACAGGGGAGGAGAGGGACGCAGGACAGAACCCAAAAGGCAGCAATAACAATAGATGAGGAAAAAAGCTTTAATGGGAGACAAATGAGAGGCAAGGGCGGGTGTCACCGGATGGCTCTCAGTCAAGCTTTCTAAAGGCTCATGCCAGTGTGACGCCCACTTAAGGGAGAGAATAGACTTGGGGACACACACACACAAACACACACACACACTCGAACACACACTCTTTCTATCCCCTTGCACAGTAAAAATGCAAAGCAAATCAGGCGTGTGATAAATATACTGTAGTTGAAGCTGCACTAAAGAAAAACATTTACAGTCCACTTTACTGTCATCTGCCTGACTGTAAAGGTTAACATATTTCAAGATTCCTGTATGTGTTATAAATACCTTAATAAATAGTTTGTGGTCCCTGTGACAAGACAGCCCGTGACCCAGAGACTCTGAATAAATACCAGATATTTCTGCGAAAGTGGAAATCTATTTTTTCAATAGCTCCCACTTGATGCCTTAAAACATAAACTTATTCATGCTGCTTGGTTGAACGCAGCAGTAATTTGACATCAGACTGACAAATATCGGCTTATGTCCTTTTTAGAATTACAAATAATTTCCTTGATAACGTGGCTCATTGCCTAATTTGAGCCCCCTTCGAGCACCGTCCGTCTGTAGCATCGCAATAACCTAACATGAGATGGAAGAGTACATGACTAGGAATTTACAAAGGCCATCACATCAAAAAGGTCCAATCTGCACACCAACAACTCAGAACAATACCACTCCTGCTCAACTCTCAACCACTGGGATACTAGAAAAAACACATTTGCCGCATTCATTATTTGAATATCTCAGGCATCTGTCAGACTGTGTGAAGGTGCTCTTCAGACGCCAGTTAGTGTGACATTTTGTTGAGTGTACATTGAATAATTACCCACTGCAGGGTAACTACCAGTGAAATAGAATGTCCTCCTCAGAGGATGGAGGTTTGCTTGATTAACTGTTCAAAATGTCAAAATATCTACATGCAGATGGTGTTTGATGCCAGATACAATCTACTTAACTCATCAGTGTTTTGGGGTTGGACAATAACATCTGTATGGGAAGATAGTGATAAGTGTTTTTGAATGCCTTGTATTTTCATAAAAAACTAATGTTTTCCTGCTCAATATATCGCTCTGCCAGGTGTAGTGAAGAACTGCTTGATAGTTTTCTATAATCTCGCTAACAGAGAAGCAAACCAATCATTAGGCAGGGGTAATAATTCTAAGAATTTATGCATGAGCTCCTTGTGTTTATGGCTTCATTTGATATTCACTTTTTCACACCTGTCAACTAACGACTGCGCATTCATGGAACATGACGTCCATGGCAATGTGCAGTAGACCTCATCTCTTATCTCTGAGGTTCTCTGTCTGTATTCTGACTGTGATGAGTTGATCTCAGCAGCTTTAGCAGTTAATATGAAGCTATTTGCTGGAAATTTTTGCGTCCAGTAGGTGGAATTCTTTGTGAATACTGTGCTCCAGTGTAGTGAATTATGTACGTTGAGATTTGGTGACATTTATATGGCCGTGATGATAGATTTACTGTGGTGAGCTTTAACCCTGTGAGACAAGTTACTTAATGCATCTATTGTACACCAGTAAATTTAGCACTAAATGTTTACATGTACACGTAATGGATTAATGCAGTAAACTGCCTCATGTAAATAGTCTAACCAGCTAATTGTATGTCTGGTTAATTGACTGGGAAGGAGCAGAAATTGAGAACAAGAACGAGAGAATCAGTGAGAAAATTACACTGGCAGATTACGGTTGAATCCTTGCACATATGAGAGCTTGTTCTTACGACCCATACGGATTCTCAGGGTGGAAATCCAGAGTCTGAACATCTGTTAAACCATAGGTCATGGTGCCAGTGTCTGTGTGGAAGATGGACTCTGTCAGATCCACAAGAGCAAAAGCACGATACGTCACTGAAAGCATAGTAATGGAGTAATGACCGCTATCTATTCACACTGCATGCTAATGTTCACTTGCAGGCAATTTAAAATGTCCCCAATCATACACGTTACACCATCAATATGTGCCTGTTCATGTCATGACATTGTGGAAATATTTGACATGGAATGATGTGAGAGAAAGCAGCGATTATCTGCACGTTTGCGTTGTATGCTACCCTACAATAGAGGCTGTAATTGAACTATAGATGGAACCTTTTCCAACTTCGATTTGACTTTGATGTTATTGTAATAAATAGATCAGTGTAATGAGTAATGTAATGAATATGTCTATAGCTGTATGTCTATATACCTATATCCTCTGGTGTGTGTGTGTGTGTGTGTGTGTGTGTGTGTGTGTGTGTGTGTGTGTGTGTGTGTGTGTGTGTGTGTGTCAGAAGTGTGTGGATGAGTGAAAATATGTTGCGACACATGTTGGCAGGCGCAGCAAACCAAACAACAGAAGGCCTGGGTCAGATGACCAGGTATGAGCTGACGACCCTTACAGCTCCTCCCACCAGCTAACTTCCTGTATCTGGAAAACAAACAGAGCAAGATGAACAGGCAGCCACAGTCGCCATGCCACTTCAGTTCAGAGGGCGCAGATACATTCAGCAACAACAACAACAACAAAAGCTGAGTGAACAGGTAGTTTGACAAATAGATAAGTCAACAAGCAGGAGGAAATGAACTCAGATGTACTGATTTGTCCATTCTGTGCTACTGTAGATGCAACTTGGTCGATTCTGTGAGTTTAGGTGCAGCCCTCTGGCTGAGCTTTCGCTCCTTGATGCTAAATTGACTATGAAAATTTCCAGTGCACCAACTGTAGCTACAGACATGTAGCAGATCACATCATCAGATCTGGATGCAGTTTAAGATCAATTCCATAATGAAAGTCCCTGAACTCCTGCCAAATAGGGGCGGGGCTTAGAATGTTGTCACAATATTTCAAGACAATTTAAAATAAGTTATATGATGATATTAATTATGTCTACAAGTGTTTTTATTCTACTGATGATCAGCGCTAACAAAACTAGGTGAATTGACCGTTTCAATCCCAATGAGGCCCTCATACCCCCGGCCACCTGATTCCTGTATATCTGTAACCACTAGCTGGCAGCAGCAGCACTAAAAGAGCATTTGCAATACACTATTTTTGTTAAACAAGTTCACAAACATAGGCTGCATGGTGGTGCAGTGGTTAGCACTGTGGCCTCACAGCAAGAAGGTTCTGGGTTCGAGTCCCGGCTCGGGCACGGGTTCTTTCTGTGTAGAGTTTGCATGTTCTCCCCGTGTCTGCGTGGGTTCTCTCCGGGTACTTCGGCTTCTTCCCACCGTCCAAAGACATGCAATTGGGGACGAGGCTGATTGGATACTCTAAATTGACTGTAGGTATGAATGTGAGTGTGAATGGTTGTTTGTCTCTCTATGTTGGCCCTGCGATGGACTGGCGACCTGTCCAGGGTGTACCCCGCCTCTCGCCCGTTGACGCTGGGATAGGCTCCAGCCCCCCCGCGACCCTTAATGTGTAGGAATAAGCGGAAGATGACGATGGATGGAAGTTCACAAACATCCTTTTGTTCGAGATGCCACAACTAAATACATTCCCCGAAATCATGCGTAAAATGTTTCAACTGTGGAATCCTCAGGGATAGAGATCTCTCCAGGCAAGCTTCCAGTGTCCGTCTCAGTAATAAACATCCATGCTGACATACTGTATGTCTGTATGGGTCTTCGGCTTGCCACCGTGTCTGTGGTTGACACAAAACGTTACTCCACTGATGATAGCGTCGCTGCTAGCTTGTCAATGATGTCTTTTCTCTCTGGGATGTCATATCTTGGGTTGCGCTTTTTTTTTAAGCAGCAGCTTTATACCTTTTCAACTCTTTGGATTAGCATCATATCATTGGCCAAATAATATCAGTAATAAGGATTAGTTATTTCTAAACTCTGTTTGGTGTTTTTGTTGTGTTAAATGCAACTTGATAGATAAATCTACTGTGTTTGACTGATAGTACTGGCTTTTATCTTACTGCAGCTAGGCATGGCTGGTATGAATATTGTCAGACTTTTTTACCCTAATAGGAGAATTGAATTACTAAATTATGTATTTCATATTACAGTTTTCCATTGTATGCTGTGCTGCTCTGGTCAGCTGACTATTGTGATAATGATTTACCCACAATTATGGTCGGATAACATTGACATGCAGATTCATCAGTTGTGATCCAGACACTCCCTTATTTGCTAATGAAAACATATAACAGCCTTGTGTAAACATAAAACCAGTTATTTATGTTATGCACACCCACAACACACTAACCCCTTCCTATCAGTCACTCACACACACACACACACACACACACACACACCTACACACACACACACACACACACACACACACACACACACACACGTTCCCCATCAACAACGCTTCTCACTTGCTCCATAATACACTATTCAACACACTCATCCATTCACACATAAATCCTTCACACATCCTAACATGCTCTGCTAGCTTTCCATCTCCCCATCCATGCAACGCAGCCCTGCCCCCCCCCCCTGGTTTTTCAGGGTAATGTGAGCCTTAACACTAGGCGGGGGAGGAGTGAGAGGAGGAAGGGGGGTGGCGTTGATGTATGGTGGAACTAAAGCAACCCTGCCGATCGATAATGTAAACAGGAGCGAAGAGAGGCGGTAAATAAGGCCGACTCCTGACAGAACTGTCTACCTCAGGTGACAGAGAGGGGGGTAAAAAAGAGAGGATGGAGAGATAAGAATGCAAAGAGGATAATGGAGGGATAAGAGACACAAGACAGGAGAGGGGGAATGAATAGATGTGTAACTATATGGATAAAATGAAAGCAGGAATAGAAGGTGATGGAAGGATGGAGGAGAGGGTAATGGGGGCAAATAGAGGGGTGGAATAACTGGATGAGGTAATGACGAAGGAGGGAGGGAGGCTGAGAGGGAGGGAGACGACAAAGGACGAGTGCACCAGAAAGATGGAGAGAGAGAAGTAGGATGGATGAAGAGAGGAGAGGGTAAATGATGAGTGAAGCATGAGGGTAAAAAAGAGGAGACATGACTGGCAAACAAAAACAAGGAAGATGAATACGATGGCTGGTTTAGCAGCAAGAGAAAAATCAACATAACAATTATATATTATATTATAATTTAGCTGGGTGTAGTGGTGTGTGTGTGTGTGTGGGTGTGTGAGAGAGAGAGAGAGAGAGAGGATTCAAACATTTTCGTGGCGACATTTAGCAAATGACATGCAGATGAATGACCACCAAGTGACCCACTGTTGAACCGAACCACCACAACACATACGGTGCTGCACACACACTATCACACACGACCGACTTGTGAACCTGGCTGCTGCTGTGCGCGCCGCAGATGCATTGGCTTGGCTGAATGACTTTTTGAGAGGAAACACTCACTCTGGGCTGCTCGACTATTGGAATCACATTAAGTGAAGAGTAAACACACAAACATAACAATTACACAACACATGCATGACAAATACGTGCAAATTTTTTTTTTTTTGTTAAATTACATTTCCCTCTCCTGAGTCTGTACCCTCCCCTTTTTTTTCCCTTCCTGTCACGCTTCACTGCGTGTTTGATCAGAGGAGTGGAGCTCATGTGTCCGTGAGTGTAACATCTGCTGTGATCTTAACTAATTCATATGTTCTAATCCGTCTCTGCTGCTATTTAAGGAGTCCTCTGCAGCTTCCTTGAACTCTATAAATAAAATTGTTGTTGCTCAACAGCTGATGAATCACTACGGTGATTCAGCCAGTTCACAGAAGCGCTGAAACACACAGATTAAAATCAGGGTTTTATATTCTGATGGGACAGTTTTTACTGAAGCACTTCGAAGAGCTAAAGCACAAAATATCCAACCACAAGGTAATCTGGTTGCACTGCTATGAAGCTGGTCTGGCAGAGGTCTTTAATGACTGGTGCATTTAAAGGGATGTGTCACCCAAAACAATATAAACAATGCCTCACACTCATTCTGATGTCAGTGGCATCCTTTAAAACAGCGTAGCATGTTGGTCCTTCGGGTCACTTGGATTCTGTCGGAGCCATTTCATGTTGTTGTTGTTGTTTTTTTTTCCATTTTAATATTTTATATTTTGATGTTTGACAATTGGTCTTCATTCACTTGAATTGTTTGGGAGATAACGGCATCGCCTTTTGCTGTGACACTCCAGCTGTGTTTTGTGAACTAGAAAATTCCCCCGACCTTCTTATCAGCATGAGGGTGAGTAGATAACCGCTGAATGTTGCTGTTTGGATAAACTATCACTTTAAAATAAGCTGATTCTCTGAACTGGTGGTAAAATGGTAAAAGCTACAGTCCTCTGTGACACCCGTTGTGACTGGTGGTACCAGCCAAGTGCGGCTTTGTACGAGACTCAGAATTCTGGTTGCAAGCAAATATTTTTGTTTTGTTTTTTAAAAATAAGTCTGGCCTTTTTCCATCATTCTGTGAACAACTGAGATCTGATTTGTGCTGCTGACAGCGTGAGCCAGTAAACAGCGGGGCGCAGAGTCAGTTACCTCGCAGAGACGTTGGAGTTGTCGCCCACAGCTCTTCATCCAACAGCTCACTGCGGCTGCTCCCTCTTGCTTACTGCAATATATCACACTGATCGGCTGTCAGAAAGTGACTTTTGTTTTGTTGGCACTTTTTTATGAATGATTCCAGCCAGAGATCACTGAGAAACACATTGCATTTCCAGTGAGTAAAGTCAGCTCGTGTCTCTCTGGATATTTTTATGTGCAGCTTTTGGAAGTTTGCATTAGCTGTGACTTCATTTCCAGGAATGTTCCTAATACTGTATTAATATTGCAGTACTTTCATGAGTGCATCATAGGCTGAAATGTTCCCGCAATTGAGGATGTGAGATGAGCGGCTTAATAGAGTTGTTTTCTGAAAATCTTTAAGGTGATTATTTCAAGACATTCAACTGATGATGTCAGAGTTTCCCTCTCTTCCTATCTTTATCTGTGTAATAGAGGAAAAGAACAAAAACACATCATAGTAGAGTAAAATCCATGTTTTTGCCACATCTTGCAGCCAAAAGCAACTGAATGTGCTCCTCGGTTTGAGGACATCAAACTTGGAAGGAACAAAGAAACTTGAAACAAGCTGATAAATTTGCATCTTTCAACTGCTTCAATAATTCTCTTCACCAGAGGCAGAGACACATTAGAATAAATGAGGATATCATCTTATTAAGTTAAAACGAGTGATTCTGTGCTAGATGTTATAAAGATGTTGAAAGTTTTTTGGGTAATTAACTTGACCCTTCACATAAGAGAGAAGGAGAGAACAAAACAATATGCAGGCTCCTAGTTTGAAAGAAGGCTGTTGCATTTATGCACAAGGGACGTCGACAAAGAAGGTGTCAGCAAAACAATCAGGCACAACTGTTGCAACAAGATGCAACCTCATACAGCATAAGCAAATACGTGCAAGTGCACACTCCAGCCACATTATTTGGAGATATTTTCTGTCTAACTATTGAGTATTGCAACAGAAGAAAGCAAATAGTCGCAGTGATAGCTTTCCTGAATTACGTGATCCTGCCTCAAGTGATAAGCTGTCAGACATCTGATAAGTGTTAAAGTAATACTTCATCCAAAAAGTTATTTTTTTTCCTTTCAAATACTCACATATAAGTGTCTTGAGCTAAAAATGCTCTTTCTCTGTCCTGCATTTCTATCTTGTGATTCCAGAATGCAGAAAGTTCCAGCTACGTATATTTAGCTTGAAGCTAATGGGAACTAATAGTCAACAACTGCTGTAGCAAAAAACTAACAAACAACTAAACTGCCCAAAAATGTCTGTTTACAAATTCTCGAGCTCATTGGCCAGTGTAATCCATATCCTCTTAATCCAACCGTATGCTCCGTAATCCTTAAAGACTTTGATTTGAGCTAAAAACAAAGTAACACTTATGTGACCAGCTGGTGAATTCAGTTGATCCAGACGGGTTACAGTTTGTGTATTAGTGAGCACATTCCCAGATAAGAAGACGTGCATACTACCGGACGATGCAGTTTGTTACCTGATCTCTTTGGACAGTTTTACTGTTGTTAGCTTTAAAACTGATGGTTCAGTTACTCAAACCTGACTTCCTGGATCAGACGGCAAGTCATTTTTATAAGTGGTTTTGTATACAAATGAGAAAACATCCAGATTAAAGATGCGATCTTCAAGTGTGTCATGTAGGAGGTAACATCAAGATATTATCACTGTTTGTGAACGTCAGACAAATTGTTCAATCAGATGATAGGACACATATTATAGGTATATTCTCCTTGTTCTTCTTGTCTGACATGACAGATGACATAGTTTTTGTAAGAGAGAAAAGAGCTGGCTGGTGTCATGACTGGTGTCATGACTGGTGGCAGTGGTGGTGGCGGCGGTGGCGGTGGTTTAACACTTAAGCCAGAGTGAGCGTCTGCACAGAGGACGGTCGGGTGGAGTCATCAGAGTGTGATCCTCCTCCCATTGCAGATTAAAGATGTTTGGCTAAATTATCCCCATGACCCCATCCAGAGGGATCATTACTGTTGAGAAATTGTTGTAATGATTCATCTCACACACACACACACACGCACACGCGCACACACACACCCGCACTCTAGTTCTTACACCAAGCTTATTGCTGCCTCACTGTTGCCAAAGTAAACAAAATACATCACAGTGGATGTTGAAAGAGCAGTAATGGGCAGTATGTGAAGAGCAGTAATATGCTAATCAAAGGGAAGCTGTGATCACTTATTTATTTTTCCTATAGCAGTCATAAAGGAGGAGTTGGGTAATTAGAGAGAAACAGACGCTTTTGGATCTTGCTTCATCTCGGGCGTCAGGAAGTCCTCATTAAAATGATCTGCTGCCAGTTTGCTGCATCACCTACAATTTCATGTGATTTTCAAAGAAGTGATCCAGTATAAACAATTGATCATATCTGCATTAGCAGTATAATAGCTGTGCCGATGTATAGACAGACTTTGATTGAAATACTTACTATTCTTTCTGTGTGGGTTCACACTTTCAGTCTAAGTGATTTCTCAGGGACTGTTCTTCGCTTCATCACTGAGCAGTTTGATGAAGGACTGTCTTCTTCTGACAAGTTTCTTTTCATTCCTCACCTTTGGACCTAACTGTAGGCTCAGCGCTCTCATACCAGTCTGGAGCAGACTTTTTCATCCACAAACTTCTGATCTTGTAGGGGTGGAGAGGGGACAGGAGCACCGCACATATAGTTTTTGATAAGTTGCTAAAGCAGAACGGCTCCTTGTAAAATGATTTCAGTATATTCTGCTGAAACTGCAGCAGGACTCAAAGGAGCAGCTGAATCATTGTGTTCGGTGTTCGCTGCCCTCAATTCTACTGTAAAGAGCAGTACCTTTCATACACCTTTTTTTAAGACATGAAAAAAAAAACGATCAGATGTGAACTTAACTAAAACTACTTTGGTATCTGAATGTCTATTCCTGTAAAAGCTGTTAAAATTAGCGCGGCAGGCGATACGCCCTGACCTAACAGCTTCAAAATACATTAGCAGTTAGAAAATGAAAGAAAGTTATTCTAAAGGCAGGGACGTCGTGGATTTTCCTCAAAGTATTTTGATTGAATGACTACTATGTCAAAAATGACAGTTTCCTGCTGGAAACGTTGGAATTTAGTCAGATTGAGCCCGGAATTTCTCCCATGGTCTTGCATTTCAGTGACTTTGATGTTTTCCGAATGACGTGCTCTTCCCGATGAGGATTGATTGAGGCTCTGCTGTTTTTCCAGTTGTTGGAAGTAAACCAAACTCAACCAGTGATCAATGAGTCAAAGTGACCATTTCGTGACCTTTTGTGACAACAAAGAAGATTAAGTATGATGCACTATGTCAGCTTGTTTTCATCCTCGTCTTTCGCAATGATTTAACGGCAATTTACTGGAAAATTGATAGCGACAACAAATTTTTACATAAGGCAGTCGATGGAAATACACCTTTTTTCCCTCCGGTAAATTTGTTCCACATCAGGCAGGAAACCTGAGTAAAATAAACATTTGTGAAGAAGAAATAAAATGAGGGCAGGTGATGAATTTGATGTAAATTCCCTGCAATAATCTACATGAGCTACATAGCAACATGAACGTCAGCTGTTGCGATGAGCTTCTCAAGATTCTACAGTTTTCAGTTGTCTGGAACAAGAATGGGATATTTTTGTGTAATGCACTTCCATAGCATTTTGATAAACTGCGCCACTTTACTCCATATAGATCTGATATTTACACCTACCTGCTGTGCACATGAAGATTCGTATTCATTAGGATTTATAAAGTAAGGCTTTTTCCAGTGTCCTTCCTCACATTTTGTTTTTATTGATACATCAGTAAGATTCTAAACACAAATGGGTTTTGAGGCTTCGACAACATTTTACAAATTACAAGTACAACCTTCATGATAAATCTGACAGGTTGGCTGAATGTGTGAGGTGAATAATCCCCGCCTGGTCCTGGGTAAGGGACCGGTTTAACTGGATCAGTTGCAAAAGATATTCTCTTCTCGGTTTCTTTGTTTATCAAGTAGAAGAATGAAGAACCAACCATGATATAAAAATACACCAAAAACATACTTGTCTGCAGTACTTAAACGTGTTGCTTTCCATTATTCAAGACCAAAGCAATAAGGTGGATTTATTGCAGACCAAACTGAGACTTTTACACCCTGTGGAGCTCAGTTTGAAATAAAAAGTCACACTGCAAGTATTGTTGAAGTGAAGATTTTGTTTCCTTTGTGTGATATGAGGCGGTGGTCCAGCTAGGTCTTATCGCAGCATCGCCATTCTCACCGAGAGCAACATGCTGTGTCTCATCAGAATGTGCGGTGGCGTTGGCGTGTAGAGGCGGGTCTGATCTCGCCAACAGCTGTCTCTGCTCCTCTGCTCTGCTCCCCTCTCCTCCCTCTACTTTCTATTCAATACGCTTCCATTTATTTACCTTGTATTTATTGTACTGGTCCAATTAAATTCTTTCCTAAGAAGAAGCAAGTTTCGATTAACTTGACTTTCCAGCAGCTACATGTCAAAACATGGTAAAATATGTTGTGTAAAGCACTTACAAGCACTGGAACATGTTGTTGGAGGAGCTTAAATGTTTATGTTGAAAAAAAAAAATTTAAATTCTGCTGGTTTGATCTTGTAGTGTAGGGCTGGCAGGATGCATCCTCTGGCAGCCATATTGGAGGACATCAGCTCTTGGCAACAGGAGCTTGGAACTGCTAATTTGGTTTAGTAAGGTAGCTTGCAGGCTAATTGTTGAGATAACCCAAACACACCAGCTAATTTCTCAGTTGGGATACAAATTAACCTTGTCAGACTGCTGAGTTGGTACGAAAGATAAACACCCGTTCAGGGGTTCCTGCCAGGATGTATATATTTAAAAATGATTTCTCTACACCAGTGACACAGATACCTTTATAACTGCCCAGGTCCTGAAATTAGCCGCAAAAAGCTATTTAAATGGGATAAGATGGAAAGCCCTAAACCGATTCTCTCATCTTCACTTGTTTCAGCGATTGAAATGAAGATGAACAGTGAAGTCAAGAAAAAATTGGAAATGAAGATGTGAAAAACAAACAAACAAACATAAAAGCGAAAACCCACAGCCAACATTGGCTCCTTTGTTTGCACAAAAGATTTGACTCACCAGTGACAAGCAGACCCACAGCATTTAACACATTTGCATCCCCATTTCTCTTAAACATGACAGTTCTTGTCTCAAGCTTTTACGTTTCTTTTACAACAATCATCAGTAGCAGTCTGTTGCGGAAAAAATCGATAATCATGCATCAACCGACATCCAGCTTTCACCTGTAGCTGCAGGACTGGCATGGAAAATGAGGTTTGTTTGTTTTTCACCGCAGAGGATTTTTGTTGTCCTTGTAAGAAAATGACTTGTTTCTATTAATGTTACTGATGGCTCTCTTCTATTTATAGGAGACGATGACAATGAGCCAGCAGCATTCACTACACCAGGACCTGAAACAGCTAAATGGGATTCTGCTATCATAAGCAGTTCAGGATTTAATTTGATGGGTGCAAAGTGCAAATTTCTCAATTCCCTCATGCAACATAGCAACCGTACTGTTCAGTATCACCATTATTGGCTTCTTTCCCTTAGTATATTATGTATTTTGTTTAGTAAAGAGCATTCCTACTATATTTCTGGTGCAGCGTGTGTATGTGAGAAATGAGGAGTTACTTGTTTCGCTACATAATAAAAAGAAAACCGTGTGGGGACAAAGAGCTTCTGTTCCCCGTGGCAGTATCAGCACCACAGAGAAGGCTCAGTCAGTCACTTCGCCTGCCAATTCTTGTGCTTTAATCAATCAAATGTAAATAAATACTTGTAAATAAGCGAAGCATAAATGAAGCACAAATTTCAGCGGTTGGGTTTTGGTTTTTAGGCGAGGCAGATTGGCTTCCATATGGCTCGGGTGGGTGCCGGTCATCAATCCCGACCCCACAATTCCCTGTGCTAAACCAGTAGACTTCTCATTTTATTGTTTCATGTCATCGTTTTCAGCCAGTATTTCATGAATTGATGATATTTTACAATTTTGTCATGTATATTTTTAACTAAGTTTGCCATGCCAACAAGAAAAAAAAAAGCCTGAATTGTGATCCTGACAGGAGAGATGACAATGAACCTGCTGTGAGGAGATTTCACATTTGATAGAGACATCAGATGGAGAGGTGGATTCTTTTCATCACGGGCCTCAAGTTTTGAAAGATGTAGCCGATTAAACATTATATAGACTTTACATTTCAACCACAGAGCTTATTATAGCTTTCACCATCAAGGGAACTTTGAAAATGAAGGAGACTGGGGATATATATTTCTATCTAATTGTGACATAAATGCATTCTCTCTCTCTCTCTCTCTCTCTTTCTCTTGGCAGATGTGATCCACACAGTTGGGCCAGTTGCCCATAATGGAGTTGGAGAAGTGGAGAAGAACGCTCTGAGGTCGTGCTACAAGAACAGTCTGCAACAGGCGACCGAGAATTCTGCACGTTCAGTGGTGAGAAGGATAGGGGGAGGAATCAGGAGATAATTACTAGAACCTATAGGAAAGAGAATCAGTAGGAGGAAGGAATGGAGGAGAAGAATGACGATGCCATGAGGGGTTTGAGAATTATTTTTAGGTTGTGTTTTGGCTGTACAAAAGAGCACCAGCAACCACAGTAGTAAGGAACAACAATGACAGTCAGGAGCGTGACAGCGGTGTAAAAATTAAAATGTAAGTAATGAAGAAGAGCTGCAATATCCAGTGAAGAATATGAAGTAGTCAGGGCGGATTTATCACTTCATTTGAAATGAAACTACAGCCAAACAGTAGAAGATGGAGTGCTGAGTTGTAATACAGTTTTATGAAACACACCAGGCAGGGGGGCTTCACGACCGAATGGGGTTTTACAGTCAAAGAAGAAGCAGCAGAGCAACATGAAAATAAAGATAAAAAAAGCAAATCAGAAGAAAAGAGGCTGTGGGAAGATAAATGCTCAAGATTGGAATAAAAAAAAATCAGCTTTAGTGATTGTAAACAATCTCAGATAACAATTAGAGCTTTTGTTATATGTTCTGCAACATCTATAAAATTGGAAATTATTTTTCTCTACCTTCCAGTTGCAGTGAATTAGAAGGGATATCCATTTAACAGACATAAGAAAATCTGTCGTACTCTCATCCGTTATTAAATAAAATGAGCATTGACTGAAATTATCCTCACAGCAGTGTTTCCACGCTAATGAACTTCTACATGCAGCTTCAGTGTAGGATTTTGTTTTGTTTCTTTTTTTTTTTCTTTTTTTTGCACATTTCTCCCATTAAATCCTTTATTATTGATTTACTGCCATGAAGCGATATGTTTAGCTTCTGTCCTGAAGAACCTGTGCATCATGTCTGCTCCTGGCCTCAGTTGTCCTCTCCTCTGTCTGGTTAAGAATGTGCCGCTTTCAGTTGAAATCACTCATCAGTCAGGATCCCTAAAATCAATTCCATCATGTCAAACTTTCACTTACGGCAGGAGCTGTAACATTTATTTACATTTTTGATTGCTTCTCTGTTTAGGTTTTTTTTTTTTTTATTGTGCCTCTGTCTTTCATTCGCTGGATGTAAAATGACCCACATACTCAACAAGGGATTTACAGGAAACAGTGCGTGCATAAACTTAAATGTAACTGCTTTTAAATGAAGCTAATCGAAGGAAGGCACCCTATTTACTAATCACTTTCAGACAGCTGTATCAAAGCTGTCTCATATCACTGCTCGTGCAAAACTAACTGTTCAGACAGCAGCTGATTTACCAGGAGGAAGATTTTATTGTGAAACGGCCACAGACAATGCAGTAAATCCAGCACAGTGGTTATTGTCTAAAGACTGAGTTTAGCAGATCCATTTTGAATATTGCAGGAGCATGCACATGAAAACATGACATAATCTTTTCAGGCCACATTTCTGTGGCTGTAAACGGACACCCAAATGGCTCTTCTTTACCTACATTAGTCAGTTCAAAGGAAGCGTACCGACCTTCCCGTCTGCTCCACATTCCCGCTGCACAGCTCCGGACAATGAGAGCCTTCTGCTCTCTCTCTCTCCCCACGTCTCTAGGACTCCCTCCCAGAGCATCTCAGAATGACTCCGTCCATTGAGGTGTTTAAAATGGGCCTTCAAACCCTGTTTTATCGGCAGGCCTTTTGTTGTTAGTCTTTTATTGGGGCCCACCCCCTTTTTTTGTTATCTCCCTTTTGAGGCATTAGGTATTAGTAAAGTTAGTTAGTAAAAGATCTCGATTATTTATATTTTTTGTATCATGGTCTTCTCTCCGTAAAGCGTTTCAAACATGTTCTATGAACTAAATTTATTATTGTGACTATTATTTTTCTTTTTTAGAGAGACAGAAAAAAATTAGGAGAAGTTTTTCGACACCTAGAGTATCAACCTGGCGTGTGTGTGCTGTTTGTTTGTGTGTGTGTGTGTGTGTGTGAGAGAGAGAGTGAGTGAGAGAGAGCTAGAGAGAGAGAGAGAAACAGGCTGTTATGTGATCAGCAAAAGACTGAAACCACTTTGTTTGTCATCTTTACTCTGCAGGCTTTCCCTTGCATCTCCACTGGAATCTACGGTCAGTATCTGTGCTTATGTGAATCTCCTTTTCTAACCAGAACAACAAATTCTACTGTCTTTTCGAGGTGTGTGTGTGTGTGTGTGTGTGTGTGTGTGTGTGTGTGTGTGTGTGTGTGTGACGGTCACTTCATCGTTTTTGGCTTTCACAGCTGAGATACTCATCAGAAAAAATAATCCATTCTCAGAAAACAACATCAGTGTATCTTTGAGTCGAAGCGCACATACACATGCGCGCACACAGGCACACACACACACACACACACACACACACACACATATACACAAACTGTGTTTTCTTGTTTCCAGTATCAGTCCTTCTGTTAACCAGAGTGTTGAGCCACCCAGCGGTTCTTGTCACATCATCTTCTCCTGCCCAGCAGTGATTCTCAGATTAAGGCCTTGGATTAGGAGTGGCAGATATAGATAGATTAGGCCAGAGATTGTGCCAGATTGACTGTAATCCTCCATCAAACTAGCAGGAGAGAGTGTTAAGGAGTGCTTAAACACTCCTTGGGCGGTGAGGGCCTCTAGTCTGCACTTTCTCATTGCTAGAAAGCCTGCTCTGACTGACTCGAGGTGTTGTCAGCATCTCGCTCGCTCACGCTCGTTTCCTCTTGAGGGTTTATTAGCAGTAGGGGGTTGAAGCACGAACAACAGGTTGCATGAATTTGACATCTGTAGCTCAATTTAGATGAATAGAAAAAAAGAAAAAACTGTTATCCCATTTTTCTTTAAAAACAAAAAAGAACCTTGAAGACGCAATTTTCTTTCATCCTGACTGAAGAAAGAGAAATTGTTTACCTTGGATTTTGAAGTTGTTTGTGTTTTTTGGTGGCAAAGCACGAAGCTGGTACTCTTCAGTGTTTGATGTGATGAAAAGAAAATGAAGACGGGAGGTACCAAGAATGCTGCTTGCTTTTTCATTAGCGTTTGTTTGTTGAGCACTGAAGACATCTCAATGAAATTGAGCCCCCAACTTCTTACAAAATAAGGAAACACCTCTGTTTTAAGCAGCTGCCGATTTCACCAGGTTACGTGAGGTTGTTGATAATAGGCGGTATAGATGACAATTCTGCCATGGTAAATGATTTATCAGTCACTGTTGATAAATATTGATCATGGTTTTTTTGGATAAACATCTGGAGAAGATCCCTTAGGTGATGCAGTGGTCTACTGAGTTGTCTACCAACACAAGGGCTACTGGTTCAGGTCTCTGTGTTCCCTGCATGATGGTACGGGTCTTGGTCCCAGCACTGGTACCTCCTCAACCTCCCGCTCCCTCCACTGAAACTCCCTCTCGTCAGTGAAACCGCGTGTGACAGATTAAGCATGTGGTAGACGGTGGTGCCTCCCAGAGCAGCAGAGGGGGTGGAGCACCAGGCAGGACAGCTTGGTGGAGTGAATTTATGATGTACAATGAGGGTAAAGATGAAAATGCATCCGGAGGAATAAGAAGTTTGATTCAAAGGTGCAATGGACAACATGTAGTCCTCCCAGTCAGGAGGTGTCTCACTTACTTGTGCAATCTTTTCTACTGGTTACCAGGTTGATACATTTAACCACACAACGGTCAGAGTCAGAATAGCGGTAATTTGACAGACAACTCATGTGGTAACAATAACATGAACCTGTCAGAGGCTAAAGTTGCAAAGAATTGGTATTGTGAGTTGGCAAATGTTAGCTACCTGTCCAGCAGGAAAGTGGTCTTTCAGCTGGTACCACCATAGAAATTCGGAGCCAATATTGACCCTCGTCTCACTCCTTTGTTTCTGTGGTCAATCCAACCCGTGGTAACTCCTGAGGTCTTGCGGTCGGCGGCGACACATGGAGAACACGTGATATAATTGGCTCTGATTGACTGTTTACAAACCAGGGGGGAGAAATCTTGGAGTTCCTGCAACCAAACTTTGCATGTTTATTAAGTTATATAATTGAAAGTTTGCATGTAATCCATTTTCAGCGTAAATGAATGTTATATTGCTGTATTATTTTTGTTATCTTATCACCCAGGTCTGATAAATGTGTTCGCCCCATCAGCCGAAGCCTGACACACTGCTTCGATCCACGATTCATAATGTTAGCGTAGCTACAGTTGCTGCAGTCAGTAACTGCTGTACACAACTGGAGCAGCCACACCGACCGCATTCATTGCACTACACATCATCTCTGTTTTAGGATGCAAGTCTATTTTTCTTTTCTCATCGCGCAATGAGCGGCTCCTCCAGGTATTTTATGTAAGTGAATCTCCACGGAAACAGCTCTGTTTTTGCTGTGGGGTGGCCAGGACTAACTGAGCCAATGTGGCTGCTGTAAAGCCTCTCTACACACTGCATTTGTTATGCATAGCGGCCGTCTCCAGTGTGTTTAAGGCTTATTTTTAAAAAAACAGAAAACAATAACCCCAAAGGCAGGCCAGAAAGGCTAACACTGAGAACTTATCATGGATGGTTGAGGGTGGATGAGTGTGAACTAATCACTGGATTTTAACACTGAAACCAAAGGTTCTCGTGTGGTTAGACCTTGGCTTTGGTTGGATATTGAACAAATGTGTTTACTTGTGCTCATATTTTTCTCCCTCTCTCCTGATGTATGGAATAATTACCACATAATTACACAGTATGTTGCTGTTTGGACTGAGCCATTTGGCCAGATGATTCATTTATGCTGCTTTTGTGTTAAGTTCACAAGAGTGAATAATAATTATATATGTAATATATTATAATATTATTATTATTATATATATAATATATTATTATATTTATAATAATATAATAATTTTCCCTCACTGAAAGGTCTCAGTCGCTCAGTGCTCATAGAACAACAAGTGTGTTGTGTCTGCATGTCGCTGGAGGAGGCGGGGAAACACAGAAGTTAGTGTTAGTACAGGAAGAGATTCCTGTTTGGAAAAACAAAAACGACCCAACCCAAACACACAGATGTGTTACAGAGCATATTCTTGCAAAAGTCTATGTATTTTTTCATGTTGTGTGTGCAGGATATCCGCCTGAGCAGGCTGTGCTAGAGGCGCTGGCAACAGTGAGGGAATATCTGGATGAACATTATGACAAGGTGCGTGTACAAAGTGTGTGTGTGTGTGTGTGTACATGTGCATGATTGGCAATTTTGCCTTTCATTTCCTCTTGGTATTATTCCTCTCACAGCTGTTGTTTTTGTTTTTGTGGAGAAGAGTGTATTGATAAAACACATACATGCGCACACAGTGACACACCCGGGCTCTCGTGCTCATGGCCAAGTCTGCCTTTTAATTGGCTCCTTGCGGGACTAAGCCCATTTCACACAAACACACATACATGCGCATGCAGTTTCTCTGGAGAGAAACTGCTAGTGGGAAAAAAGACTAAATGATGGAATAGATGACTGGAGGGGGGGATGGAAAGGGGGGTTAAAGGGAGGTTGGAACAAAGAGGAAACTTTCCAATCAGTCGTGAACATGCTCTAAGCTCTCCTCCCTTCTTCCTCCGTTACTTCTCAGTTCTCAGGTCTCCTCCCACTCCTCTTTGCAGGCTTGTTCCCTCTGTAACCACCGTGCTGAATCACCTCCCAGAGAGGGTGTTGACGAGGTTATTGTTAGCACCGCCGTCTCCTGAGTCTCTGCGGCAATAACACTTGACTGATGCCGTCAGCTGCAATGAGCTCCAAAAAATAAAAAAACAAAAAAACCCAAAACATTGAGGATCACATGTCTCATAGCAGAAGTCAACAAGTCAGACGGCTGAAAACAAGACTGGGGTGACACAACTAATTCTTATTCTAACCAGAACTGCTGTTTTGTTTTGTTTTTTAGTTGTAAACAAATGAGACGGTGTGAGGGAGTTTATTTGTATTCATGTAAAGGCTGAATGTTCATCACATCTGCTTTATTATCTCGGTGAACATCCACCATTTTCCATTTTCTGAATTGTTTTGCTGGGCTTGTTCTGATGTGGAGTGCTGCAATGTAGAAGTCAGAGATTACTCACGCACTGTGACAGAAAATTAAAATTGCATTACACAAGGCAAAGGTGCCAACATTCTACATCAAGTCCGATGATAAAAATATCACTCGATCATAGTATGTATGTATCAGTATATATCAGTCTTTCTGTAGACTTTTTGGGGTCAAATTTAGCAAGAGGATGAAGTTTTATTGACGTGTATGCATATTTGGATCATATTCATGAAGGCTGGTCAGATGAATGAGTTTCTTGACCTTAATAATATTTAATATTTCCTTTGCTGAGTAAACAAGTTTTAGGGAATTCTTGGCATTTTTTTTGATCCACTTCGTCATTAGCAGCATCTGTTATACTGCCCTTCCCGGGAGAGGGACCCCTCCTCTGTGCATCTCCTTCAAAGTTCTTCCTTTTTCCCAGTTCAATTAGTTTTTGGGGAGTTTTTTTTTTTTTCTAATCCACAAAGACTTTGGTTTGAGAAAAAAACAAACTTATTATGCGATAAGGGAGCGTGACCAGCTGCTGCTAGCGCTCATTCATGGTAGCACCGAACCTCAAGTGTCATACTTTTCACCGTCTTTGTGGACTCACCATACATATTTGTGAGTACTCTAAAGACAAAATGCACTTTTTTGGTAAAGTATCGCTCGAAGGTTTTGAGATGAATCGCGGGCATCAACACTGTAAACACACAGAGGCTGCTGAGCCCCAGTCAGTGGGACAGCAGCTCACAGAGGCCCACACCTCGAGGCAGAAGCTTTGACCCTGTTACCACTAATAGATTTAAAAGCTTTTAAAGTTTTATCCTTTTTCAAAATTAAAAAAAAAATGGCACAATACATACAAGGGCTGGAGCTTCATTATCGCTTGTTTCTTATAAAACTTGAGGTGAAATCGAATTTCAATTACAGTTTTTTGAGGCAATAAAATCCGCTAGTATCTGTCCCTTCAGTACATGTCAAAGCGAATCCTTCAAAGGGTGAGAGATAAACTTTGCAGCAGATATTTTTCTTTCTGTTTGTGAGGGGAGTATTTACAAACTCAGTTTTCCCTTAAAGGCAGGCAGCTCCGAGAGTCCATTACATTCACTTGATGTTATCTTTAGCTGTAGCATCTCCAGGGTCTCTGTTGCAATTTAAAAAAAAAAAAAAAAGTACCCCCAATGCTACCATTTTATAGAGGCCATTTTGCATCTGTCCTTGAAAACCATCCACCCATTCACTTTCTATACTGCTGAACTGTTAAGTGTCACAGCGGGGGGGCTGGAGTCTATTCCAGCTGGGGCGGGGTTCACCCTGGATGGGTCACCGTCGCAGAGCAATCAGGAGCAACTAGAGGCTCAATATCTTGCTCAAGGAGACTTGGACATGGTCACCGGGGGAAGTGAGGATTGAACCAGTGACCCTTCGGTTGCAAGACGGCCACTCTACCTCCGAGCCATGCCGCCCCCCTCCTTGAAAACATTTGCTTTAATTTGAATGAGATAAGCTGCAATATGGTGCAAGTGGAGGCAACTCAATGTGAAGGCAAGTCAGCGTGGAGGTTAGAGATTCCAAACCTTAGCTCAGGCGATGTAGTTACTTACCACACATTTCCATATCTTCCCTTTTAGCTCCCATTCAAATCCAGACATGTGATGGTCATTGTGCAACAGCCCGGGCTGAGAAACATGAGCTGTGGGCTAACATGCTGCTGAAATTTCTGTCTTTGAGAGCAATGAGACTTAAACTCCCACACCAAGCAGCAAGCGAAGGAAACAGCTTGACTATGAATTACACTGCCTCACCCTAACCAAAAAATTCTGTGGCTGACATTAGGCTGGTAATAGTGTTTGTCAGAGTGCAAGTAAAGTAGAGATTATCCCTGGAAGCATCTTATTACAGTAGCTGCTGTAGCTTTCATCTCTAGCGTGTCCAGATATACAGAACTTAATGTAAAGGCTGAAGAGAAACATGCCAGAGCACAGAGATTAAAGAGGAGTTTTCAAAAAACAGACGCATTTATTCAACTGATGTCTTCAAATTCTTTTAAAATCGTTTTATAGCTTTATGTACTGTGTGTGTGCGTGTGTGTGTGTGCGGGCGCGTGCACATGCATGTGCTGCAGTCCCATAATTTAAATGGCACACAAGGGTTAAAACATAGATTTATGGTCAGAAGTTGGATGTAAGTGTAAGAGAATCAATGAATGAATTAATGTCAGTGACAGTTCTCACAAGGGTAGTATGTGTGTGTGTGTGTGTGTGTGTGTTTGTGTGTGAAAGTAGTGTTGCTTCAGTCTGAAATAAAACGACTACAGATCAATAAGTGACGCCACCACCAGACACAAACCTGTATGGGTACAGTTTAGGCCTGCAGTTACATCATTATTGTTGTAGTCTACTGAAGTGCACACACACACACACACACACACACACACACACGCACGCACACACAGACTCACTCTATCATACTGCAGTACATCATAGTCTTTCTCTCCACAAGCAGACCTGTTGCTGCACCTGCACTTCCCACGATCACTCCTCCATGTTGTTATTGTCATGCATATCAAGTACATTCAGTCCCAGAAAAAACAAGTACACAGAATGCTTTTATTGAGGATTTTGGCATCATCTTGATACCTCCTCCTGTTTTTTTCATGACATAATGCAGTTTGGAGAACAGACAGATGGGAAGTGTGAGCTACAGTGAATGCTGAAAACATGCAGAGTGGGACGTCTCCTACTGTACCTTCACACTCGACCACAAGACAAAAAACACGTGAAGTTCTAATAAACGTACAAATCCTCTCTTTCTCTGTGTCTTTGTACATTTGCAGCCGTCTTTGTCCAGCATGCAGTGCATTAAACTCTGTGTTGTAGCACAACAATAATTGAGAGCTAATAAGGGAGTAATGGACTGATGCATTAGCTGCGTTCTCCTGATATCGCTGCTGCACAATGTCACATGCTATTACATTGTTCCACCCCACTATTGATGGGTTCATAGTTATTACAGATGCTTATAATGAAGGTCAGTGTGTGTGTGTGTGTGTGTGTGTGTGTGTGTGTGTGTGTGTGTGTGTGTGTGTGTGTGTGTGTGTGTGTTAGCTGGACAGAGTCATCTTCTGTGTATTCTCGCCAGTGGATATGGAGCTGTATCTGCACAACCTCCCGCTCTACTTCCCTGCTGGTGAGTTGTTCTTTCTCTCTATCTCTCTCACTCACACACTCGTTCACTCACACACACACACACACACACACACACTGGTGCCCTTTGACACATTTTGTGTGTATATATAGCATACATAAATGTGTTTAATCAAATAAACATACTTTTTCCTCTTCACCCATTTAGTGTGCAGTGATACATTTAACATGCAATTAAACACAAACATGCACAGCAGCCTGAAACATGTGCTGTTTATCAGAGGAGTAATTGTTTTCTTTTTAATGCATGTACTGTACACACTCCCAGATATACGCACACACACACAAACACCCTTGAAGTCTGGGGCATAATTGTGATTTAAGGCAACATAATATGTAAAGTTAACACAGTTATTTGATCAAGCTGTTCTTTTCATGTCCCTGATTACATAAAAACTAGAACGTTAAGCCCAGACTGTGAATTTTACATAGCCATGATGTTTTTCCCTTCACTTCTGTAGCCAACTGAAGCATCTTATTCCTCAGGTAACCAGCATGGTGTGTGTCAGCGTGAGTAGTTTAGTGTATTTGAACAATTTTAACCCCTGTGTGAAAATGTAAGTGGTGTGTTCCCATATGGAGACCCTGGCGTTCCCTCAAACCAGCACTTACCATAATTTGGGAATAAATTGCACCTCAAGCAATGGCTGACCTAGAGCTAAATAGTTTATGAAGTGTTGTAGAGAAAGAAGTAAGAACAGCTCTTTCCTCTAAAGTGCCTACTTTGAATGAATAACCACATTTTGGGTCTTCCCAGGTTCCTCGAGTGAATCTGCTCACACCTGCTTTTCCACTAAAAGGAAAGAGTGGCATCATTTTATATTGATCCGTACGGTCAAGTAAAGTTTAGTAAATTTTCTCTTGGCTGGAGTTGTGACATGATGCCTTCAGCCATTTGTTTTGATTACTCTGGTGATGGATGGTGTTATAACGCCAAGCAGTCTGAGCTCCCTAAGCATGATCAGTCATTCACTCAGTTATTCAAATTAAGAGTTGGTATTACAACTGCAGCCTTAACCTCTTATGTCTTGCTTTACCACAGCCATAAATCACATCTGGCATCCAAAAAGAGACATTCCTCTAACATGTCATACTTTGTTAATTTACTGTATAAAAGAGTCTTTTCTTCATTTGAGTTGGCACACAGCTGCTGCCAAGTTCTCGGTCAAAATCTGACATGAAATTGAATTATTCAGATGAAGCAGGGTCATATTTTTGAGTTTTCAGTCAAAAAAAACAAACAAAAGTTGGCTGAATCTGAGTTGGAGCCTTTGCAATCTTTCAGACTACAAATAACAATGTCATGCTTCATTCTTATTTCAGGTTATTATTTTAGCAGTTTTTGGACAAAAGCAGAAGATAAATTGCATGTGGGTTTTTTTTTGGATGTTTTTAAAGATAAATCACATCAAACACGCTGCACTGACAGAAAAAAGGTGCAGCCCGTTGAACAAAACTCAGAGAGGCTGACACTAAAATCAAAGCGGAGCCGCTGGATTTCATTTTAAAAGCAAAGACAGAAGCGGCTTGGTCTCCCCGGAAGTCAAGTCAAAGCAGCCAACAGAAAGATGCCTCTGGGATCCACATATATGGCTCACTGCATCATTAACATGCAAGCAGTGTGTGAGCGGGTCAAGATAGGTATTGTACATTTTAACTATAGTATATAATGGGTGTGCTTTTGTGATTCAGAGTATGTTTGGAGACCTAGAGGCCAAAAATGCATTTTACAAAAAAAGTATTGACAGGATTAAACAAATTGAATCACTTGACATACACGCACCAACAGAGAGGGAGTTCATTTACCCTCACTTAGACGGCAGCCAATTAAAAACAAGAACAGAATCCAGTCGGCTTTACAGCTGCATCCCTCATTAGCTTGAACCTCAGACATTGGGTTGCATTTAAAAAAAAAAAAAAAAAAAAAACTTTTTACTGACAGTTGTTGCTAGGCAACAAGTGAAGTCTCCAGGAGGTCACTGCTCCTGGCCCAGACTGAGTCCAGCACATGACCCTCATAAAACCTTTTTTTTTTTTTTTTTTTTATACAGCTTGATTCTTGTATGAATTAAACACAAGAAATAACATGTAAATTTGTGAGTCTCTGAGGTAGGAAGATATCACAACCACAGCAGCTCTTTCACTTATTGTGCTATGCTAAGCTTTTTAAAGGGTGAAATGAGTACATTTACACACGTCTATCCTTTTACCTACCACTCAAAGTGCTTTACAACACATTCATACACTGATTGCGGTGGCTGCCATGCAAGGTGCCAAGCTGTCCATCAGAAGTACCAGGAACCCTCTGATTAGTGTTCTACCTCCCCCTGAGCCTTTGTATTAGAGACTTGCTCCTCGTGTGGTTGAAAATAGAACCAAGTGAGAACCATGAGTCACTGTAACCAGATATGGACTTAATGGTAGGTTATAAACAACGATTTGCCAAAATGAAGACAAATTTACTTCGAGATGAAGCCAAACTAATATACTGTATATTTTCAAGTGTTTCAACACGACAAAAGAAAAGCTCATAATTATTGTGAAATTCTGAAAGTTCTCTGAGATCATTTGAGAGGAATCTGGCTGCAGAAACACGATTGGGATATTAGATATTCAGTAACATCAATGACAAGTTAAGTTGCAACTCCAACAATAATCAGTTATTGATGAAATATAGTTATTTCCAACTGTATTAGTTGGACATATCCTTTGCAATGCCTGATGAACTCTTAAGATAACGATGTACACACTGGTACTATAGCGTAACCTGATTTCATGGTCAGTTTGCACTCCACTATTATGCTATGCATTACTGTTCATCTTCGATGTAGAAACCTAGCATATCATCTAAACTGTGCGATGACCTGTGAGTATGCACCCTGTGTTTAAGTCTGTCAAAGTCAGTCATGCTAAAATCTGTCAAGACAAAACCCTTCACGTGAAGCATGACATCATCACATTCACATGTTCTCACCGGGTCATTTCACTATAAAGGTTGTTTTAAATTGCAGGTGTGTGTCTTTAAAAACCAGTGCTGCCTGTTGTTGCCTTCCTCCTCAAATGGATGTGAAGCAGATTTTGTAGCAGCGGTGAGCGAGCTGTAGCGGTGCTTGGCTGATAAATGGACCGGAACTCTGTGTGTGTGTGTGTGTGTGTGTGTGTGTGTGTGTGTGTGTGTGTGTGTGTGTGTGTGTGTGTGTGTGTGTGTGTGTGTGTGTGTGTGTGTGTGTGTGTGTGTGTGTGTGTTTACAGACTGAGCCGCTGCAGGCCGGCCTCCAAAACTCTGCTATAAACCTTATGTGCCTCCAACACCTGGCAAAACCCACACTGGCTGTCTGTTTGATGTGTGTTTGTGTGTGTGTGTGTGTGTGTGTGTGTGTGTGTGTGTGTGTGTGTGTGTGTGTGTGTGTGTGTTTGTGTGTGTATTCTGAGTGTGTCGTTAGCCATGTTGGACTGACTAATCCTCGCTAACAGATCCCTCTTAAGCAAGCAGGCATAAGCGAAGCCAAAATGCTATTAACTACTGCATGACCAAGGTGAAATCCTTCTCGCCTTGTTTTACAAGTGGAAATCTTTCTCTGCAGCTCCCCCAGAGACGCTGATGAAGAGTAAACTCTGAGAGAGAGAGACAGAGAGAGAGAGCGAGCGAACCAGCACATCTGGTTAGCGCAGATGAACACGGCTTCACTCGACATCCCTCCTCCCCTCACAGATCAGGACCTTCAGCTGCAGCAAGATATCTCTTAAGTGGATGATTGCTTTTTTTGAAGTGCACACTGGCTGTTTCTGCAAATGTTGATTGGTTTCTGTTTTTTCACATTTAGATTTGAGGTTAAGAGTGGCACCACAAAGAGGGTGTGAAATAGTGATCATCCTTGTGATAAATAGCGTGTCACCTAAGCTGCACTTTAGTTTGACCCCTGATGTCTGTCATCATCAATGCATCTAACAGTGATTTCAGTGCCATTTAAAATTGCATTTCCAGTGTGTGTGCATGTGAAGCAGTGACAAAGGCTTATTAAAACTAATCACACAGGCTTCTCATGTATGAATTGAT
This sequence comes from Aulostomus chinensis, assembly GCF_037954235.1. Lineage (NCBI taxonomy): Eukaryota > Metazoa > Chordata > Actinopteri > Syngnathiformes > Aulostomidae > Aulostomus > Aulostomus chinensis. Next base: position 17,740,545 of record NC_141332.1, on the reverse strand, counting down.
TATTTCTCCGTATGCGATACGTGTCAGTGAGCTGGGGTGCCACGAGGGACCCGCTTCTCATGAATATTTCCCTCTTCGTTTTCTAGTGTGTGAAGGAGACAGGAAGAGGGACTTTATCTGTCAGCATTTTACAGCTTTCTCTTTTTATAGCTCCTTTTCTTTTTTTTCAAAGTACCTGTTCATTTTTTAACAATCATCCTTCCTTCTCTTTTTTACATCTTGACTGTCCAAATCCCACCTATGCTTTCTGCCTATCACAACACGCTATATGTGTATTTATGCAAGCGGCGCCATGCCTCCCTACAGCGCATCTGTATGGGTTTTTAATTGTTTGTTGCAGGATGTAACCGTCTCGTGTCGGCGGGATGCGAGCGGTGATTTGTGTGTAGCGAAATGAGTGTTTCGTGAGCCACCATCCTGCCCTGCGATTTTCATCTGCCAACAGCCATCTTTATTGATTCCAAACAATCTGCCATGGTGGCTCAGACGCACAGAGAGGAGGGGGGACAGGGGTTTCACGAAAAAGAAAAAAAAGTCGACTACAAAGACTGTCAACAGGAAATCATGAGAAAGCCCCCCCCCCCTTTTTTTAAATAAAAGCTCTTCTGTCACAGAGGGGATTGTCTTTTCTTCTCCTGAGCTCTTTGATTTTCTCCCTGTCTGGACCTCTGTTTCTTCCTCTTCCTCCTCATCGTTCTTTCTTGCTGTTTTTTACACTACGGGCTGATGGAAAAATAAACAGATGGAAGAGGGAGGGATAAAGAGACAGAGAGAGGAAGGATGTAGGAGTTCAAACTGAGAGAGGGGGGGAGGAAAAAAAAGGTGGGGATGAGAGGAAGCAAAGCCGGCGGGAAGATGAAGGGAAAAGAAGGATGAAGAGCCTGATGAACTCATCTAAAGGGACTCTGGGTTTTTTTAATAAGCAGCAGACTGTGAAGCTACACTCTGACCAGTCAATCTGAATAATGAGAGAGAAAGGGAGAGAAAGAGGAGGATGAAAAGACAACTAGACTCATTATCTTGTGACCAGTTTTCATCACTGTCCTGTCAGTAATCTCTTGCTCTCTTTCTCTGCTTGGGATGACAGATGAAGAGCAATTATGTTAACTGTTTAGTTAAAAGACTGATTGGCTGCCATCATCCCAAAAACATACACTGATCATCCCGCTGACCCTGGAAATTACTCACCGCTCACAGCTTGACAGCAAAATGTCTAGGTGTGTGTATCTTTAATACAGTGGAAGAGAGGGGGAGTGTGTGCATGTAAAAATTCAGGTGTTTGATGAATTATTTCAGGCAGACGACTGCTGACGCTGAGTCGCAGACTTAAGAGGTTCCAGCCTCGTCAACGTTTTTTGGCGCCTGAACATATTTATTGGTTGAGTTTCTTCGAGCAAGTAGATGCAGATTCCTATTGTTCGTCTGTCTTTTTCCGTTTTACCTCTGCATTGGGATTGAATCTGAGTGTCTTTTATTTAGGAACTTTATTACTTTACTCTTACGTTGCTTCTTGTTTGGCTGTAATACATTTATGAAGAAAATTATGAAAAATGTGTGCTTTTGCAATTTTTCTGGATAGATTTCTTTGTTGCAAGCTTTCCCAACGTGGTGTCGTGTTTCATCTTTTCATTGTGTGGTTATTGCGGCCCTGGGCAGTGCACAATTGCTGTATGATGAGGTAATTCATTTGCGTACTGGTTTTGTCAAATAATATATCAAAGAAATGATCACATAGTGTTGTACGGTGTCGCAAATCTCTCAGTGTGTGTGGTCCTTCATGACAGCAGTAATATAACATCTTTACACATCTCTTTTCAAGCCGAGGAAGAGAACCCATATCTGTTCCTCTTGAGGCTCACCCCTTGTTTTTGAAGTAAAGCGTGTTGTAACACAACAAATCTTACACTTCAAGATATGTGAATAAACTGCATTTGACTGACATACAGTTTGAAGTTATCGTGTCAGACTGAAAAGCTCTGTCCTTGTCCCGCAGGCTAAAAACCCTGCTAGCACACACTAACATCTGGCTGTTGTCTGCAATAAGAAAGACTTTAATCTGCATTCATTTCCAGGTCAAACGACCCTGCAGCACAGGCGGGTGTCTGCTCTGCTTGGCGCTGATGTGAACACAGTAATTTGCAGCCACCCACATGAGACAAGTGGTCAAGACTCTACTATCAACCATATGGAGCTCAATGAATGCTTATAACCTGCAACGCTAAGTTCTGGTACAATGGTCATCTCAACCGGATCCAGCCTGTTTTCTAGACTAACTCTCTAACATCGCTCAGTGATGAGTTTGAAAAACGGACTGCAGCAAAAGCTCTAACGTCTATTCTTGTCGGGAATGCGGTCGATCAGCTTTTTTAGCGGGTGACGGAGCTGTATCAACGTGCAAGAGGGAAATATTTCCAGACCGTAATGTCTATCCTCATTGCAAGAATATAGTTTCATAGGAAAGCAAACAGTGCAGAACACAGTAACTGCTGTCAGCTGTTGTACTCCGGTTCTTTTGTGACAGCAGAGCTCCAGCCGACACCGCAGGTCCACCAGCCTCTGCAGTTGTGGGATTTTATCTCCCTGAAGAGCCTCGCAAAGCTGCAGGCCAGTCGGAGGCTGCGAGTTACAGCTCCTGTTATTGACATTCAAGTTGTCTCCCAATGAAGCTGGCAAACAGAGCCTGCGCCGCCTTTATCTAGAAGTCAAGAAGCTTTGAATTAAAGACTTTATAAAGGTGACAAGATGAGGTGTTATTCCAGCTGGAGCATGTTAGGTTCAAGTCTACCAAAGCAGAAAATAAACAGTGGCCACAAAAGGCCACTTTTAATCACAATTGCTTAATCACGACCATAAACTCAGCAATAAACGTGAACATATTAGCTTAAATACCAATTAGTGATCACCAGTGTGAGTTTTACATTCAATATGAGACACCTAACAGCCGGAGTTGTATCATGACAGCAAATACTGCCAAATGTGCAGCGGTCACAGTTTGAATATGAGGTCCATCAGGTTCCTGTGGAGGAATTCCACTTCACTTCAATGGGCACTTCAGTGTACTTAAGATGGATTCTCAAACAAGCTGCAGCAGATGAATTGCACACCTCCTTACTACTTTTGTTGTCCTTGTTCAGTACTTAGATATTAAGTGTAAAGTGTAGTCCTGTCCTCCTTCTGGGCCATGCAAACACTTCATTTTCTCCTTGGTGTTCAGATTGCTGGAGCCTCCAGGAATTGTGGTGCCGAGTCTGAGTGTGTGAGGTCACGAGGGTCTACAGTTGGTTTTGGTGTTCTTCTCTTGACTGCTTTTCTCAATGCTAACATAACGGTTAGTTTTCCTACACGCAACTGAAACACGACAAAGTGAGTCAGATGAATCATGAGCACATGGGCTCAAGGTCTGTTGTGATTGGATGGCATCCTGAGATGACTCTGAATACTGCCAGAGACAGAATGATGATGATGATGATGATGATGATGATGATGATGATGATGCTGCTGACAGTCGGTCGGCTGCATGACTTCTCAGTCACAGCGATGGAGGTGACGGGATGACAGACTGAGATTACAGTCAGGATAACTTTGATGCTCTCATCTGGGTGTCAGAGATCAAACAGAGATGAAATTCAGAGCGAAGTAAAAACCCTGAGACTAAAGTGAGAGGTTAGTCAAAGAGGCACTGGCCTCACACAGAAAACTACAGATCCCTCACAAATACGGGTGTGAACACTGTCCTGTTTCTATTTGAGACAGAAACAAAAATTGTGTCCGGACTGTAGAAACTGAACCCAACAGAAAGTTGTCAAAATAGATAGAAACTTGCTTCATCTTGGGCTGTCACAGGCCAAGATGAAGCAGAATGTTCCTCAGGAGTCGAGAGATAAATGTCAGATGTTTGGATGACGTGCAGCTTTATCTTGCTTCTCAACAGAAACTCCAACTTGCTTTTTTTTCCTTGCTTTTTTTTTCCAGGGTGGTGTTTCCTGGCTATAACAGGACCTGGTAGAAAGGTGAAATGTGACATGAGGGAAATATATATTTCTATGATTTAGATTTCTTGGAACCTATGTGCTCTGGACATAGAGCTCTGTGTGTGTGTGTGGGGGGGGGGGTGCGTGCCATCAGGATGTATTAGTGAAATGTGCCAGACATCTCAAGGTATTTCTCTTATATGAAAATTGTGGGTCGGCAGCAAAGCGTGGGAGGAAAACACTCAAAGAAGATGAGGATCCAGCAGTTTAGGTGCTATGGGTGATGTGTATGGATGAGGCCCATGATGGAGAGAGCGAGAGAAGTGGGAGGAGGGCGATGTTTACGTGTGCATGTCTGGGTGGAGGGGTAAACTGCTTGTGAAATGAAAATGGCTCTTTAGCAGAATCCAGGACACTTGGGCGCTGTGCTGGATCAATGTCTCTGATTTACTGTCTAAAAGCCTGTCAGAGGGAAAGAGAGGCAGCGGGGGGAGACGAAGGCCAGGGGAAGGGGAGGCTGGACAAAGAAGTTAGAGCTTGGAGGTACGAGAGTCCTTTAATGGGAGGAGAAAGGAAAAAAGGTAAGGATGGAGAGGGAAATTGTCCGGCAGAATGACAGTCGGAGAAGGTAAAATCAGAGGGATTGGTCCTCCAGTCCTCACAGCTGAGATATAAAATCAATCTGTCAAGGCGATGGCGAAGGGCAATCTTGTTTTGTACAGGGAATTGGTGCAGCCATTTGGGGTAAAATCAATAGGGGACACATGGCGCTTCTTAAATCCTTACTATCCCACAGAGGCCAACAGTATTGACAAACGGGAGTGTACGTAGGCAGTACACAAATCCTTAACTTGACCTGTCTGGAAGGGATCTATATTGTGATGGAGGCCAAAGCATCAGCCGCCAGAGGAAGGTGACGCTTGTTGCTGTGCACTCAGGAAAATCAAAATCACTTGTGTCTGTGTTTCCGTCTGTGTCTGAGTCAGTGATTCACAGGTGGAGCTCAGGCTGGGGGTGGGGGGTCCAGGACGGACGTCTCGACAAGAGTGTTTTCCCGCACCCTTAGGACGTGGCTCGTCTGAGTGTGTGTTAGTGAGTGAGTGTGTGTGTGTGTGTGTGTGTGTGTGTGTGTGTGTGTGTGTGGAGGGGAAGGGGAGGTGTTTTATTTTTATTTGGAGTGTTTAATGTATTAAAAGGGGCCGGGGTAATGAATTATAATCTTTAATGCAAAAACCGATCGATACCACCAAGAGAATAAATCAGCTTTTACTGAGAGCGTCAAAGCCGCTTAATACACTAGGGGAGAGAAAGGAGTGCAGGAACGGGGGGGGGGGGGTGCAAACTGTTAGGAGAGAAGGAAGAATGATGAAATAGAGGAGGAGGGGGCTGAAGGAAGAGGATGAGAGATGGATGGAGGCAAATGGAGGGAAGTTATAGATGAACACACTCACCTTTGGGCTAACCTCATTGAGTAAAAGCCCAGTGAAAGCACTGAGATTGTGACAGTTTTGTGAGGAGGGGAGGTTGCAGGGTCAGCTGGTGCACGTGCGCGCATGCACACACACACACACACACACACCCCACTTACTTGTTATTTTTCCACCTAGTTGTATTGTGTTCCCTTGCAATGATCCCCTACCCTTCCTCTGTTGCCTGGAGCAAAATATAATTATTTGAATTACACCAGCACTTCTCACCTCTCTGCTCTCTTGTCTCGGTGAGGCCCAACTGGGGGGCTTCTGCTGCCTGACAACAATCCCTTTATTACAACTTTTTATTAACCCAGACTGAAGTTTTGTGTGTGTGTGTGTGTGTGTGTGTGTGTGTGTGTGTGTGTGTGTGTGTGTGTGTGTGTGTGTGTGTGTGCTGATCCTGATCAGACAGGCAGTTGAGATGGACCCAGGAAGAGTTCTGGATTTGGATCCAGCTTCACAAGAACCAGGAGTAAACAAAAACCTAATGCATCCCTCAGTATTTATGATGTCTAGCCCGTCAGTTAGTGGACTAAGTGGAGTAAGGGATGTTTTTGGTCACTGGAGGCTCTTTAGTAAGACACAGTCATTAAAATTTGATGGCTCAGGCAAGGACTGGAGGTAAAGGGGCAGGGGGGAATAATGAGGAAAGATGGAGTGGTAGGAAAAAAAGCAAGAGAGGAGTTTCATTGAGAGAGGAAGATTTTTAGAGAGAGAGAGAGAGAGAGGAGGAAGTCTCTCACAAGAGGAGGAAAGCCAAAACATTGAAAAGGAGGGTTGAAAAGTGATGTTCGCTGATGGTGTTACTCCCCTCAGGTGCTCAATAATGAAGCAGCCAAGCGGAGTCTTGAGATCCAGCTGTGATGTCAACCAGGGTAGACATCCATCACTCATCGCTTTCGGAATCAGGAGCGTTTAATCACTCTGGGAGAGTTTCCTGTTTTCTCTCCTTCAGGAGAATGTCCCGTTGAATACACAAGGATCACACTTCAAACAAATGATCCTCTTCTTTTTATCCCCCCCTTCTTCAGAAATGTCTTGCCAGAAAAATGTTCTAAATGAAAAAATAAACAACTGAACAATGTCACACTACGCAATGAAGGTGCACGTTGAGAATCGAAAGCCTTACTCTTCACTTTTCCCCCTCCTTATTTGCGCCGTCTGTGTGCTGTGGGTGTGTGATTGTTGCGCTGCACTCATAATAATGCTCTGAGTGACTGGCAGAACCAATATCTTGCTATCACTTTGCCCTGCGCTCACTTAGGCGACTCGATGTGCAGCCCCAGTCATGCATCTCAATTCCGCAAACACAATGTTCCGAGCTGGGAGAGTGGGCCTGCTTTTTGATTCATGTCACCATGACAACTACATAATTCATGAATTGTATTAGCAATCCATTTGTCATTTGCAAATCATAATTCAGGATGTGTGTTTGGAGAAGAGTGGCTGGAGAGAAAGAGCTACAGCCTGTTGTACATGTCCTCTGCACTCAAATCTAACGGATGCCCTGCAGCAAGTGCTGATGTTGCCTTGTCCTAATCTGGGAGGCAGAGGCTCCTAGGAAGCTGCCTGTTTTGTAAGAGGACCCTATAGCTTCGTGATGAACTCTCAGGTTTGCTCATTTGGAAAGCTGCATGCTAATTCATCCTCCTCCTTAGCCATCTGTTGGCGGAGGCTAACCAGCTCCACACTGACACCATTTGGTGCAGCAAGCTGAACTGCAGATCATTTGACATTAGATCAGTGACTGGATTTACACAGGAACCCCAAAATGAAATGAGATTTTCAGGCATGTGAGCCAGATGGCGTCGGGGGTTTGTCTGTGTTTATCCTGCTGTACACATGTCAGATCCGGTGGGTTAAAGTGAGGTTTATCATTAGATGTATGTGTTTATTTTACTTCCCGCATAAATCCAACCCTCAGCAACTTAATGAGGAGTAAGATCTCACCATAATTACTGTTCATTTCTGTGGCAGCTTTATGTCAGTTTCACGGATCTTTGGTTCACCTGGTTGCACGGCTAACACTCCACGTTTTATGAGGAGGCCGACCTCGGATCTAACAGCTGCCCCCCTTTTTTTTTTTAACCATTAAAACGTCTGATCAGTTTTTCAAGGTGATTTTTTTTTTCTTTTTGTTTTGTTTTTTTTTACTTTGAGAGTCGACAATCAGAGGGAGCAGCAGGGAGGTTGAACACTTTTTTGGTAATCCTATCAAGGATTAATAGATGCGACTTTTTGCTCTGAACTCCTGTGCTGGAGTGTAATTTGGTTAGTTCTTCTACGTCTGAACTGCACAAATGTTACTAACATGATCTTCCGTATCTAATATTTGACATGTCTGACATCATCTGCGGTCTCACAAACCTGCAGAGCTTTTATAGGTCTGAAATATTTGACACTGACAAAATGTAGAATTATAAACTGGCCAGCCAGTGTATTAGGTACACCTTGATAATACTAATGTGGTATAATACCACAGACCTGCAATAAATCCTCGTGAAGGGAGGATTTATTCCTGGGTAATAGATCTCAGTTTAGCAGCAAGAGAGAAGAAGAGATATTGCCAGATCTCAAGAGAATAACAAAATTAATTTGCTCCTGTTTTGTCTGTGTGAAAAATGCCATTTTACTGTCAGAGTGTTTGGAATATATGAGGCTTTTGGAAAATGGGTCCAATATTTACTTCTGTGACTGTAAGGTGAAATAATCCATCATAATCGTCTCATGTTCCCTTTTTTTATTTAAAAGTGAATAAACTCAGGACCTGCTGCTTGTATTCTAGGTGGTGGAGGGGCGGTGTTGGGGGTGGGGTGGGGGGGGCACTACTGGAATCCGTGTGTTCCAAGTTCTGAGGTGGGTGAACACACACAGCAACTGTGGGACTCGGATCCATCAGTGTCGTTCATCAATTTTATCGACGGATGGTGAAAAGGAAAAACAAACACTTTCTTCTTAAGTTAAAGCAGAAGTACGGCTCATAATGATGTCATCAGTTGTATTTTTGACGTCTTTGATAAATCATGACTTTCGGTCGGTCCACACTCCTGAAACAAGTTAATATCCCTTTCACAGCCACACATCATGACCTAAAGGATTTATTCATTTGTGTAAAAATACTTTGAGAATATCAAATTTAAATTGGTCGGATATACAGAAGACTGCAGAACATATTGTTTTACATACTGCACACATACTGCAAAAAGATTTTTTTTTTTTTTAAGGCCTGCAAGGCAAGGGAGCTGAGCAGCGTATTTTATTAAAAAAGGAATATCAGCTGTATTATGAGTGATTTCGTGTCGTGGACTGGAGAACATCTGATATTTGTCAGGTCATCAGCTTCTGTCACTTGAGGCAGTGAGGCTTTTGTCGTGATGATCCTGATGACAGTGTAACGCTGCCAGGAGACATCAGACTCTCCCTCCAAACGAGCCTAGCAAAGGTTTACAACCAACTGCTGTTGGGAGTCGACCCTTGTTCTCTCTCACGCGATGCTTTTGTAATACTATGGGACAAAACGTTGAAATAAAATCTATATTTATTCCATCTGATGTGTGTGAATGGGCACATGAGGAATCCGTGCAGCATAATTAGATGAATTTGAAATGGTTAACATGTATGTTGGATGTTCCAGATGTTCTGACCTCTCTCTGAGAGGCTCTTAGTTCACCGGTGACCTTTTAGAACTCTGCAAGAACGCACTTGCAAACAATTTACAATTCTCCCTCTAAACAAGTTTTTTTTTTTTTCATAAAAATCCTGTCAAGGTCCCAGAAGTATCTCATTTGTTTTTCAACCTTCTTGTTTTATTGAAAATCCAACTTCATTATATTTTCTGAAGGACAGAGGCATAAAATCTCTTCCTCAATCCACATTCTCCTCTTCACCTCTGCCTTCGTCCTCCTCGATACTCTCCTGACTGGTCACCGGTGTGTCCGCTGGCTGGGGGACGTTTGTTTCGTGTTTCTCGCCCTCCCAGAGGACCGATGAGGTGTTCTGGCTGGAGCGCAGTCGCAGGCGGGGCGGTGTTTTCTGGTCCCCTGGACTGAAGGACTGAGATACCCCAGTTCCTCCTTTGGACAAACCCAACCCCCAGCCGTGACGGGATCCAAGTTTACGACGACCCCTAGAACCAGTTCTGAAGGCTGGAGTACCAGGAACGGAAATGTCCGCCTCAGTCAGGGATGGAGCTTTTCTCAGAGGGGATGGAGAAACTGGAGCACTGCGAGGATCTAAAAGAGTGAAGAGGAATCACAGGACTGTCGTGTTTTTTGAAATAAAAATAATAATGCTAATTATTATTTTTATTATTATCATGAGCAAACGGCTGCAATGTTTAAATTGGGTTAAAGCTGGCAGGTCAGGAGCTTTGAGAAATGTTTAAACCACCAGCTGTGTGTCCCCCTTTCACCCAGGCAACAAGGAGTGTGAGAGCTTCAATAGAACTCTCCTGAAACCTTTTAAGTCCTTAACTAGTCAGGCTTGGACCTCCTATCTATGGTAGCGCACATCATCATGGTACAGACGGGTCCCCCTTTTTGATGTCAGCAAGGAACCTGGGTTCCCTGTGGTTTCCTTCTTCTGTCAGGTCCAGGATGATTCTATGAATGGAGCAACAACTACTGGTCCACTATCACCAGTGGAAGCCTGGCTCAGAAAAGTTCTCGCTTGGGGGTTCCTGTCCTGTCCCGCATTGATCAGCCCAGTTCTAAGAGGCTGGTCTGCTGATCATTGTCCCATCTTAATTATCAATAATTCTCGGCATGGTGGAGGTAGAGTGACTGTCTAGCAACAGAAGTGTCGCTGGTTTGATCCTCACTTCCCCCGGTGACCATGTCCAAGTATCCTTGAGCGAGATACTGAACCCCTAATTGCTCCTGATGGCCCTGCAATGGACTGGTGATCCGATGGAATTATGAAGCCAGGTTTCAGGGATTATGAAGCTAAACTAAGGCCCATTCAAACCTCTGCGCTAGCGCCTGCGCTCCTCCCTCCAGCTCCACCATCAGGCTGTTGTTTTACACAAATTATACCTCAAACAAGATCTAAACTTAACCATGTAAACCATTCATGTGTCTGAAAACCTGCTTTGTCATGACACTTTTGTGACTTTACCATTGTTGAAATACCTGGAGTTAATAACTGTACCTGAGATATTAGCAGAAGAACTCTCACTAAACTGGTTTCAGTGACTCATTTCCTGCGCTTTGAAGGAACACACGGGTCACTTCACCCATTTGCGTTCCTTAGAGATTTAAAAAGCTGAATGACCTGCAATTTTCTGCTGTTAAACTCAGCAGGAAATTTAAATTAAATGGGTGTGATAATAACGTGTCAAAATAGAAAAAAAAAATCATAAAAGCTTGTGAGGGCTTAAATCTCGGCTTTGATATGGTCTGCATAGTTCATTCGACCTATCAGAGGAAGCAAATGTATTCCACAGTCAAGGTGCGTTAAAAAAGGGGACGACATCCTGTGAATATTTTCCTTCAACATGTGGTTTGCAGATGAAAAAAGGTATCAGTAAGTGTTTGCACTCGACAGGGAAAGATCTAAGGAGAGTATCAATGCCAGTACACTTGGTGGTCATGTGATGATTTGTATGCATGCCTGTAGCATGGCTTGGCGGGCTGAGCATGTGAGAATATCTTTGTGAAAGCTAGTCGACTGCTGTTTGTGTGTGAAAGAAAGCTAGCGGCTGTGTGTGTGTGTGTGTGTGTGTGTGTGTGTGTGGTCTCACCACGCTGAGGTGTGTCTGATGTAAATTCAGCACTGTCGGCCAGGTTTTCCACGCTGCCAGCGGCTGTGAAGAGGGCGCGTCCCTCTCTTGCTCCTCCCCGGGGTTTGATTAGTTTCTTCATTCTGTCGGCAATCCAGTTAGATTTCCTGCTTGGACATAGAGGACAGGGACCATTTACAAACAGGAGCTGAGTTAGAAGTGTGTGTGTGTGTGTGTGTGTGTGCGTGCGTGCGTGCGTGTGAGAGAGACAAAACTACACAGTGTGTGAGCGCCCTGATATGATTATTTAAAAAATGCATTGTGCTGCATGAAACTGTTTATTCAGTAAGGTGCCAAGTGTCATTTCATATACAAATGAAAGTACTTCAAGGAAAATATTTAGAAGTGATATAATATGCGGAAAGTCTGCATGGTGAGCGATTTGTACACAACAATATTCAAAAGTTTAAAAGTTCACAAACTTTCATCAGAGTGACTACAAGCTAAAGGGTTTTTTTTAGTTCCAAACTAAAGCTGCAGAGCAGAATGTTACATCACAAGTCCAGCAAAATGACTCGTTTCACTGTCCAAATTTGATAGATTTGGTCTGATAACATTTATAAAATCAAAAGGACTGCATGATTCAATTATTTATCCTCATTCAAGTTAGCAGAGGGTGAACCAGTAGCCAGCTCTGTTGTGCATGCTGTGAAACGTGCCCTGAGAAACGGAGGAGAGATTTATGTGGTGGGGATGAGCTTCAGGAGCGTGGGCTCGGAGATTAGGGATGTTTATTTAAGTAAAAATATGATCCACTTTAAGTGTCTATAAAACAACTCGACTGTTCTACAACATATCTCTCATTGAGGGAGCTTTTATTGTTGAGTTCTTGTTGTGTGGAAGAGAAAACTGCTTGTGATGGTACTTTTATTTATGAAGTGGACTAACAGTTTATGAGCAATTTGTATTTTTCAGTTTAAGTAAGACCACTTTAAAGACAAAGTAAAAAGAAAAACAAATCTAATCTCTCCGTCTGATAGAATACTTTATATTACCTGTTTCCCCCTATTGCTTTTACATTGCATTTAAATTCTTGGGAAAATAGGAGAACTTAATTTAATATTTCTTATATTTTTTGAAAATACCACAGACGTTGGTCCAAATATGGATGATTTAATTCTGGATTTGTTTGCGTCTAAAAGAAGTGTGAGCTGTTGGCCTTTGCAGAGGTCTCTGCTCGAGTTAGTCACGTTATTGATGCACGAGACCTGTTCAGCTTTCACCCTATTTGAATTCATCTCATCAAGTCAGAATTTAACCTTTTACACTTAACAAATGATGGTTGGGCTTTAATGTTGTAATTGGATTTGTTACTCCCGCATGTGTATTAAGGTAAAGAGAACAGCCTCAAGTGTACAGGAGTATTTATGTACAGTACTTGGCCTTGCTGGATGGAGGGTGCATGCTGGGTTCAAGGACTCTGTATTGATCCATGATCTTCTCCACCAACTTCTGCTTCTCCCGTCGAAGCTCACTCAGCTTCTCCCTGCAGGAAAACATAGGAATCAGCAGAGAGGACGGGGGAGGCTACTTGATTCATTTCATGCATTCATTATCGGTGTTCGCGTGTATAATGATTCAAGGAGCTCATGCATGTAAAGAACTGATCAGAAGAGAGACTCTGGTAAGGATGGGAATGCTGCTGGTGAGGTTTCGGGGTTCTATTGTACTGCAGACAAACACAAAGCTGAATCTTGCCTGCAACAACAAACCTTTCACGGATGAAAAACATCTGAGAATAAAAATACCGACCATAAAGTCCCTGACAGCTGACCATTAGATACTGACACACTGCTATGGGCGGAGAAGCGCAGGCTTGTTGAAAGAGATGGAAAATGACACATTTAGTTTAGTATCAAGACCGCTGCTCATTTTTATGCTGGCAGCGGGTGTCCATGTTGGTTCGGTTTCACTTAAGACAGAGAAAAGACAGTTTGTCTCATAAATGAAACAATCTCATTTGTCTTGTTTTTGTTTGTTTTTTTCTCCAACTTGTCAGGGTCTTGCGCTCACTGGTTCTACCAGGAAGCTCGTGTCTCTGTTTGCGTCGACACAGTCAGGGAGGTCATAATTCAACTCCACTGGTGGGTGGAATTACACATACAGAGCTGTTATTTATATTTACATTTCTATATCTACACATATTTCATATTCTTCTTCTTCTCCTTGCACATAGTATACTATATATAGTGCTTAATCATATTATTTTCTTATACATTGTCATATGTCTTTTCATAGACTTCTACTTGATTACTTCTCTATTTCACACTTCTATTTTATTCTTATTTCTCTCTATAGTTCTATAAGCTCTCGCCATGGGAATCATTCGGGTATTTCTGACTCTGAAACTGTGGAAGTATTTCCAGTATTTTTTCCACTCTTAACACGATAGAGGTAGAATATTATTGACACCTTTTATTAACATGAATACCAGAACACTACTGCAAAGTACAAGCTCAGTAACGTGTAGTTCAATTAAAACCTCACCGACTTTACCAATCAAAACTGATCTCGTTGAAAGACAGAATATGCGACGTATTTGATCGTCCGCCTAATAAAGTGACTTGCGTGTGTATTTTTCCACACATTTAAAATGGAAATAAATAGTCTCGCTGACGTTCCTGAGAGCCAGGAAAGTTTATGAGCTCTTCCAATATGCATTTTAAAAAATCTGTAGTGCTCAACAGAACTGATCACTTCCCACGGACCAGCAAGATTTATCATCTCAGGCTTGTGTAATGATATTTGTGTTCCTTTATTCTATTTTATTGATATTTTCCTAGCTTTTTGTATTGTACTTGTATATCTTAGATTTTTGCTGCTAATCCTAAAAAAACAGCAAGAAGCTGCTTGAAAAACATGCCGCAGTGACACTTGCATCAGTAATTCAACGAGAAACAAAAGCAAAACCACAATTGTAATATATGACAAATTTCACTCATTGAGCCTCATTTATGAAATGTTCCTGCGCATATATTTGTTTGTGCACACAATGGGATAATTTAAATTCTCAATGTAGTTTCACAGGCAGGAAGCAAAGCCTGATTGCTATCTGTGACTCCTATCATCTATTGTGTACCTCTTGTAAGAAAAAGTCTTTGCGAACATGCTGTGCCGTGGATGTCAGGCCAGGCTTTGCCTCTAAACTTCTCAAATAAAACCAAGCTCTGATCCGGACTCTACAAATTTTCCCTTGAGCCGGTGCAGGAGAAGAAGAAAAAGCACACGACTACAGGAGAGAGAAGATGCTACTAACATGCATACTGTAAATGGGATATGACTACATACAGATGTAGAAGGAGGGGGGAGGCAGTGCATCATGGGTGATCCCCTAAAAGCATATTTAGGAGGAAAGTTTAAGTCAAGCCTGAGTCTGTCCTTCATTAACTTCAGTCTGCTCCTAAACAGGAGGTTTTCTGCCTCAAGGCCTCAAACTGGACAAACAGGAGAAGAGCCTGATGACTGTAAGCTCTGCCTCCCACTGCTTTCGAGTGGTCACTGTAAGATCCGGTCTAATCTGCTTCCAGTCCATTTAATATTTAACAGTCCTACTGCTGAGTGCAGTCGGTCTGTGAGAGTCAAACATGCATACAAGTATTTTATGAACTGGTGGGAGTACAGGCAATGTTACCACTTCCAGTTCTAAATGTCACAGAAGGAGCTCTTTCATAGAGTCTGCTGTCCAACAATCCAACAAGATACCCTGCAGCAAAGTGAGAATACACTTCATCTCATCTTGTCACTACTTTCAGTTTCTGTGTGTGTGTGGTGTGTGTGTATGTGTGTGTGTGTGTGTGTGTGTGAACACGCTTACTGGTACTCTATCTGTTGTGAGTAGTGCTGTTCACGGCGTTCCATGCTCTTCTCCAATAAGGTCCGGTTCTCCTTAAGCAGACTCTGATTCTGCTCTACTAAATGTCTGTTCTCCTCTTCCATGTTCCCCTTCAGCTGGGTCAACAGCTGCATACACACGTGCGCACACAGACACGCACACACACGCACACACACACACATACACACACACACACATGATGAACACATATCGGGATGGGCACTTATCAAAGCAAGGACAAGATCAGAGCATGTAGTTTATGCATCTGCTTGCTCACCCCTCAGAGTGAGTAGTCGGCGTATTTATAAATGAATCCCCAAGATGGTGTGCGTGCGTGCGTGCGTGCGTGCGTGCGTGCGTGCAGGCATGCATGTGTCCGCACACAATCAAAGGGAATGAACAAGTACACAAGAGCAGAACGACTTGAAAAATTATCTTCAAAGAAATATATACATCAGTCCGGATGTAGTTGAATAGTAGTTAGCAGGACCGTACTTGTAAGCTTTGAAAACCGTCTCTAAATAAACACTTTCCTGGCAAGGAAAGATGTGCAGTGCAAACAGGAACAGAGAAACAACTAATTTGTGACTGAACTAGAAATGGTTACGAGTTCTGCAAACATTTCTTAAGACTGCAAGCCCAGAGTCATGCTGAGAGATTGAACGAGGCAAAGCGGCGCTCAAGATCAAGTCATAAAATGCTGTCAACATCAACAACAGCTGTAGGTCAATCTTAATGGGAACATCAATGTTTAATTCTAAACTGGTAACGTCAAGCTGGTAGTGTTGCTGAAGGTGTTGGGAGGAAGCTGGGAGTCAGGAATGGTAACAAGTCAAGTGGTGGACCAGCTGATATCATTGCCATCCTTTGGACAAACAGAGAAGAAATATATTAGCCCTCGCTCAGATATTAGCTGCTCTAAGAAAGCTTGAGTAATCAGCCTTACAGAAACCAAACATGCAAAAGACGCAGCATTTGATCCAAATGAGAAGGCGTGGCAGCACCTGCGTTGAACATTTTTCCTGTATTCCAGATTTGCACCTCCTGATTCTGATTTGTTTTCCAGCGTGCCCCGACTCTTGGTACCTTCACTGGTTTTAACCCCACTGTTCACTGTAGCCTGGAACTCCCAGACATGATGGGACCAGTGATGTTTTACTAAACAACTTGGCACTCCGAGGCTTCAGGACACTTGGATTACTTAAGACGAGCAGTACTGATGCATTTTTTATGGTTTCAACATGTATTTTTTTGTACTTGTAAAAGTTGGTCTCCGTTCACTTCAGCTGTTTGGGGAGATTACTTCAAACACTTCAAAAAAACTTCACCCAACCCTCTGTCGTTGTGACGGTGAGCAGATGATGACCGCGCTTTCTTTTTTGGGTGAACTATCCCTTTAAATATTTGCAGGTTATAGTTTACAGTCCAGTTGATCACTTGAAGCACAAAAACATTGAGAGAGTACGTCTATGACTGGATTGCTTGAAAACTAACATGTGAAGACGGTCAAACTATAAAGTTTGATTGTCGATAGCAGATGGGCTGCCAGATTGCACTTCAACCAATGCGTTCCACCTTTATCGCTCTCCTGAGGGACTGTAAATCAAATGAAATTAATCAATACTACTCAGACTAACTGAAACCAGACTGCTGCTGATCCCGAAATTCTTGTCCCTTGCTTAGAGATTCTGCAATCATCTGCAAACATCTGTCTGTAGGCTAAACTAAACCAGAGTGACAGATTAGGCCTATTAGACTCAACAGGGGAAGCAACAGCTGCGTGTTTAGTCTGCTTCTGGTTGATTTAAAGGAATAGTTCAACATTTTTTGGAGCTTTTGCTTGCTGGTAAGAGTCAAATGAGAAGATCCACACTATTTTCTGGTCTGTATGATAAATATTAAGCTGCAGTGCAGCAATATATTAGCAACTATTTGGTTATAAAGACAGGAAACAATGGAAAATAGCTAGTCTGACTGTGGGGGCGTGGCATCAGTTATGTTGACTTCCTTCCCTTTCCAGGTTGGAGCTTAACGGGGTGGAGCTGCTGATTAATTAAGCTGGTTGGGAGCACCTGGGCCCGGCGTCTCCCAGCTACAAGGCAGACGGCCAACCCGGCCGCGCTCTCTCTCGCTCACTCCTTCTGGCTCACGTCGGAGCGATGGTTGCGTCCTTTGTGTTTTGTCTTGTTTAGTTCTCTGCATCCATCACATCGCGCACATACACACCCCCTTTACACTCATGCACACACTCACACTCACCACTGATGCTACTGATAACCACACTCCATTGTACGTTATGGTTTGTCTTGTGTTGATCTTTGCGTTTTGTTAACAATAAATTATACGTTTTTTCCACGTCGAATCCGCGTCTCCCTCCTTTAATGTCGCACTCTCTGAGCGTGACATGACTTACAGAGGACGCAACCCCTGATATCTTGTTTGATTAATCTGTGCACACACAAAAAAGTAACCTGACGATTCTTATATGCCACAGATGTGGTTTATTTCTATAAGATGCTGTAGTTATAAGAGCAAAAACAGAAGAAACCTGTAAAAATGTGATTTAAACACAAAAACACACAGATTTGTGACTATTTATATATATAAAGACTCATCTGATGTGACTCATGTGAGACAGATGACCGTAAATGACTTAATTTGATAGTTAAATGTTTGAAATGCTGGTGAAAAGAGTGCGGGAATGGAGGGCCACCACTGACCATGGTTTAGTCCTGAAATGACTTTGTGTGTCTGCCATAACTGTATGTATTTTTTAGCAGACAGACCAAATGTCCTTCAGAGGCTTTTTACAAGCAGAGGTGATGAAGGGGAGTTTTCACGAACAGATGGACGAAGCAGCATATCGAAACCTCTGCTGGTGGACTTCATAAAACCTTTACGGAAAATCAATTTCAACCTCTGCGATCCCTCAACTGGAGACTTTCCTGCTTGATTTTCAATATTCAGCACTTGTTTGACAGCATTACACAGAAGATTAAAACTGACCTGAAGGCGAAACAATATCCAGATATTCATTTTCACATTTGTTTGGTATTCATGTGCTGTTTAGATCAATTAATCATTTTCCCTGATTTTCCTGTCAAGCTTAAATTGGTTTGAAGTCCAAGTATTAGAAATCACTCAGTCACTGTTCCTCACTGATATGACCGCACAGCTATAAAGAATCATCTTTAAAACCTGCCATAAACATCCAATATGTTTTGTTCAAAAGCCAAACAATGCTTCAAATAAATGTGCTTTCACGTGTGAAGAATCAAAGCGTCTTCACAGTAAAATGTTAAATCCTATTTTGCATGAAAATAGTAAACTGGCAGCTTGAATATAAAACACCTGTTTATGGGAATATTTCTGTGTCCTCACTGAATACCTGGTACTGGCTGGTGAGCCGGGCGCTGCTCAGGTCCAGGTTCTGGTTTGTTTCCTTCAAGGCACTGAGCTCCCCCTCCAGTCGAGTCCTCTCCAGCAGAGAGGCGCTCAGCTCCCCCCTCAGCACCGAGCCGTGAGCCAGCAGCTCCGCCTGTGACGCCAACCACTCCTTCTGCTGGGCCTGGAGCCTGCAAAACACACACACACACACACACACACACACAGGCTTTATTTATCGCCCTCTTTTCTTTGTGTCCTGAAAAGTTAAGTGATAAAGCTCATTATTATATTATTACAGATGAGTCCTCACAAACCCATACAACCACTAATAGATACATCTGACTTCATGTCGGAAAAAAGAAAAACAGTTAAAGACCATTACGGGAGTCATTGGGTGGTTTTAGACTTGCAAAACAGAAACATTACAGAGGTAAGCAATCATCTCTCTTTGTGATAAAAACTGTAATGAGATGAGATCTAATGATCACTGTGGGTGGGGGATTTGGTAATATTCTTAGAAATATTCTGTAATAAACATTGTTGAGCATTTTATCTTTCCGGTGTGGTTACAAATTGATTCTGGAATCAAACTTCAAACTTCAGTTCAAACTGAATCACATGAAAAACTGAAAAAACATAACTACAGCTACAGTCCATATATTTTCTTTAGGACCACAAAAATAATGGATTTATTTTCTTGGCTAATCAGTTAACGAATGCCCCACTGATTTTTCAATGCTGATATTCATTTTAGAGCTGCACTAACAATTATTTTCACCCTTGATGAATCTGATCATTGTTTTTCATGATTAACTGCTGAATCTTTTAGTCTTTAATATAACTAATAATATTTTAAACATTGCATTTTCCCAGAACCCAAAGTGACACATTCAAACAGTGCAAAACCTAAAGACTCCATTTTCAGTGTCGAAAGACAAACAAGCTAAGCTTAAGTCTAAATTCTTGCTTGTGTTGTACGTCGCTTCGGACAAAAGCGTCTGCTAAATGAAATTGTAGAATTGTAGAAGCTACAGTTCCTGATATTTTAAAAGCCTGGAAACTGCAAAAGTTTGACTTTTGGGGGGAGAAGTTAATTAATTATCAAAAGAGATATAATTAATTTTGATTAATTTTCAGTTGACTAATGGATTCATTTTTGCATCTCTGGGTGATGATGAAATTGTTTTTTTGCCCAAAAGTTAAAAAATATAGTGCCTTTTTTGAGTTTAGAGATACCATCGAGTCATCCGTGATTAACAAGTCTAATGTGCAGTTCTGAATGCATCGGCTACTCGCTAAATGACAGTGTCATCAGTTTAACCAGGCTTTCCTCTCTTCGGTTTGGCAACCAATCATTAGAAACCTGTGAGTGATCAGTTTGGACAATCTGGTTGATTAACTGACTATGGCAAATGTTACTATGGCAACAAGTAGCTCACGATGATTAAAAACCTGACAAAATGTAATATGCACTCAGCCTCAGGTCTCTGCAAGCTCAAATATACTTAAACATGTAAAGCTTTCAAATGTCAAACTTTTTAACAAGAAAAATCGGACACGTTTGCTAGCAGTTATTACATTTGCTGCATTTTTATCCTGCTGTTTTGTCTTCAGCCAAATGCAAACTGGACTTCCTATGCTGCATTTGCATGAAAACAACTTCCTGTCTTGCCTCCTGTGCCTTGAAAGCATTAAGGCTGCTGCTCTCCTTTGTTCAAATTAACATGAGTGTGGGGGCGGAAGCATGATGGGATCTCGGGGCATGCGACACAGAGGAAGCAGACTGGAGAGTTTATCTGTCACCTCTCGCTGTCTTCTTTCAGCCTCTCCAGCTCTCGCTCTGTCTCCAGCCTCCTCTGGGCCTCTGCTTCCATCTCCTCCCTTTCTGTTCTCATCTCTCGCTCTCTCTCCTCCAGCTGGGTCTTACCATCCAAGAGCTCCTTGTACCTTGAGATTGCACACACGCATACACACACATGCACACACGCGGAACTTTAATTATAGTACTCAAAGGGCAGGTGTGTTTCTGTCCTTGTTAGCCAGAAAAGATTCTGAATGAGTTTGAGTCTGTATGTGTGCACCTGGCCTCCAGCTCTCGATGCTGGGCTTCAAGGCTGCGGTTGTTGCTCCGTAGCTGAGAATGCTTGTCCAGCAACTCTTCTAGCTCCACCTCCTGCCGCTGCTGCAGCACTGTCATCCTTTCGTGGTCACACCGTAGAGCCTCCATCCTGGCCGCTGACTCCACTCGCTCCCGCGCCCACACTTTAGACTCGGCCTCCAGAGCTGCACAGCGGGCCTCGCTCTCACTACAGCGCGCCAACACCGCTGCATGCTGGGAGTTCAAAGATGCTTGCTCCACCTGTTAGCGCGATACAGAACAAGACAGTATTTGACCCTGCCTGCAGGATCAAGTATTTTACAGCAACTGTGCAGCTGTAAAAGTACAATAACATGAATGGGCAACCAGAGATTAGACTCTCACCTTTTCAGGCACTGCAGTTCTAAGAAAGTTTTTTTTTGTTTTGAATTTGAATTTCCCTCCATTGGAAAGAAGGTGTAGTTTTGCAGGTAAAGGTGAATAATCACCTGGACATGGTGAGCAGCAGTGGCTTTGACCATGATCTTTTCTGATTCGCTAAAGGGTTTTTAGTTTTGTTCATGAAACTTTTTGTTGTCATTTTATTGAAAAATTGTATGGAAAAATTGTCCATGTGCTCATCTCACACAGGTCTCAGCAAATCTCCCGCAGCAATTGCTGAGTTTTGTTTTGCCACCGTAATTAAAAAGCACACTTTTTCAAAACTAAACATCTAAATTCAGTGTTTTCAACTCAAATGTTCTTTTGAGTTTGATGAGATTATTAATACTGCAGAGACCACAGCAGTTGCCAGGCAACCAGCAGTGACTCCAGGAAATAACTGATTCCAGGAGAGAAGCAGTTGCACGCATATAAGATTTAGTTAACATTTAGTTCGCTGTTTTCACGTCCAGTCCTGCACCCCCTGATATAACTGAGCTGCCTTCAGACACACATTTGCAAGGGAACCTCTTTCAACAGGAAACTCAACGGTGTGTGTGTGTGTCAAGTATCACATGCCAAGGGTGTGTGAACAAAAAAAAAAAGAGGATACCAACAAAGGGAGGGTGAATTTCTTTCGGTCCGATAAACTTGTTTGAATTATGGATGGACGTGGTGGACGGTCTGTGTGTGAGGTCACCTGTAGCTGAGTGTTGAGAGTCTGTAGTCTGGTGCAGGAGTCCTGCAGGCTGAGGGAGTGTCGGCGAAGAGCCTCCAGCTGCTCCTTAAAGTGCTCACAGGCCTCCTGGGACTGAGACAGTCGGGACAGCAGAGCCTCCTGCCCGGCAACTGCCACTGCTTTCTGAGACAGAGGTAATCAGTGTGAGGAGACAAGAGAGAGAGAGGGGGAAAAAAGAATTTTCTTTTGGAGGAAGTGAGTTAAAGGGCAGTGCTACACTCCCACCATACATCCAGAATATAGGAACCAGTGATCAAACTCTGAACTGAGATTCATACCAGCGTTTAAAAAAATAATTTAGCTGATATCAGGTTTTTAATCTCTCACATTTCTGAAACAATTTCACATCAATGCATAAATGTTGGTCTCAGCTGTCTGTTAATGTCATTTTCAGATGTTCGATGACAGTCAGCAAGGCAAATATCGGACGATACTGATACACAGTCGATATATTGGGATATCCCTAATCCAAAATATCCAGATTATTTCACATTCTACTAAAACAGCAGCTGGACTTTCTTAAATAACATTTAAGCAAACTATAAACTATCAGATTCACTCTGTATATTCTTTTCACAGCTGTTGCCAAATGTTCTCATATGTACAAAAATCCAGTCAGCACATTTGTACACCTTTTTTGTTATTACTGCTCTGATAAATGAAAGAATATTTCGCAAAACTAGAACAACTATAAACTGAATCTGAAAACTGCAATATTAAGTTTGCAGTAACTCAGCTTTACTTCCACTTAACCATGTGGTGTTTTTATGTAAAAAAAAAAAAAAAAAAAACTGCAGCAGCATTTTGTGTTTGAATCATCTGGCGCTGAGTTCTGGTGGCACCAGCTGGGGTTTTTTTTTGTTTTGCATTTTGCATTTTGCATTTTGCATTTTGGATTCTTCACTCAGTCGACTGTCTAGTGACTGAGTTATACTGCTGCACGGGGGATTTCAACTTGCTTTGCAACTTGTTTTCTTTTTAAAATTCTTCACTTTTTTTGCACTTTGCTCCATCAAGCCTTCCTGCACCACCTTGGACGAGAACACTTTCTTTCAAAAATGAAAGTTTTGACTCTATGGAGAAAAGAACTGAATAAATTTCCGTCCTTGGCGGTGCTGAAGCCGCCCCATATAGCTTGATGCTAAGAGGTTATAGGGCTGCGTGTGTGCTAGAGTGAGAGAGAGAGAGAGAGAGAGCGAGAGAGAGAGAGAGAAGCAGCCGTAAGATAAGGAAGATTAACAGCAGCTGCGGTGACATTATGAAAACTGATGAGCAGAGATAAAGCTGTGGTTCTGGAAATAAAGAGCAGCACTTGGGAAGAGGTAGCTAGTATGAGCTGATAGTCGTCAATGTCCCTCGAGCAAGAATTTCACCGTCATATAATACATTATCTAACTGCAGGTAATGTGTAATTAAATCCAAAGGCCCAAACACACACGCAGAGGAAAATATTCATATACACACCTCTTTCTCCAGCTCTATCAGCCTTCCACTCAGCTGCCTCTCAGTCTCTCCTGTGGTGTTATCAGGGGTCATGGAAAGGTCATGACCTTTGCCAGCTTCAGGAGAGGAGGGACCCAGAGGGGAAATCTCCTGAGTTTGTGTCTGATGAATGTGCATTTTGTTTGAAATGTCTGAATTTGAATTAGATGTATAATCAGCATTTCCTCTTCTCATCCCCGACTGAAGAAGATATTCACACTTATTAAGTTGGGTGGCGAGAGACCTGATTCTCTCCTGTGATTGGTTGAGAGAATCTGTCGCTCCTTTTAGCTCAGTCTCAGCTTTTTTAAGTTTCTTGCCGAGACGTTCAACTTCAGTGGCTAGACTGTGAGAACGAGTCTGTTCATTGGTTAGATCCTGATGACACAGAGAGAGAGAGAGAGAGAGAGAGAGAGAGAGAGAGAGAGAGAGAGAGAGAGAGAGAGATGGGATATGAAGTGTTAAAGTATTACAGCCAACTGGTAGTGTGAACATCTGTCATCATCATGAGAACCTGTAAATACAAACAAAATTAAGACAGAATTATTGGCGTGGTTTTCTGGTCCAACACTTTCTTCTAGACTGAGATCGTTGAGTGATTCCTACTGAGATGCCAATATTTCCTCAAACATTTCTTTCACATATGGACACTGTTGAGTCCAGTGATTAAAGAAAGCAAACTCCATTCTTTGAATCTTTTCAGTTTTGTCATTTTGTCAATATCAACATACTGCATTCATATTTTTGGCAAAATCATAGTTTCAACCATGGACTCTAATCCCTGCTCCAGGTTAAACTGTGTTGAGTTTCCCTGCAACAGAGTGTTTATGCACTGTCAGAGACATAACTATCACACACACACTCACACAAACACGCGCACACACACACACACACACACCTGTGACAGTAAGCTAATCTTGGCCTGCGTGTCTGTGCACTCCTCCTGCAGCTGCTGTTTACCCTCCTCAGCACTGGTTAATCGAGTGCTGAGCTCCTTCTCCAGGTCCTGCAGCCGAGTGCAGAGCTCCTTCGACTCAGCCAACTGCTGACACACACGTCTGCACACAAACACACACTAGAGACGTCAGACCCAGGGTGAATGAAGATAAAGTTGACAATATAGATAAATGCATGTTGCAGCCAAGTACCTCCCTCTGATGCCTTTTGCTGTTAATTAACAGCTTGTGATCAAGGTTAAGTGTGTGTGTGTGCGCGTGCATACGTGAGTGTGTGTGTGTGTGTGTGTGTGTGTGTGTGTGTGTGTGTGTGTGTGTGTGAGTGTACATGAGTGTGTGTACCTGTGTTCAGCATCCAGAGCCCGGGCTCTCTTGTTGCTGTGCTCCAGCGCCAGGGTCGTGCTCTCCAGCTGCTGCCTCAGTCTTGTTGCCTCCCTCTTCCTCTGCCTCCCCTCCTTCCGTTGGTCATCCAACTCTGACTGACACGCCTCTTTTTCCTGCTCCAATCGTGACACTTCCAGCAGCGCCTGGTCGCGCACGCGCACCAGAGATTCCGCCACCAGGGTCGCTTCACGGAGTTCTGCTTCCAGCTCCTCCTCCCGACGACGAGAAGTCTCCAAACTACGTCCCTGACGTTCCAGCTCCGCCCGTAGAGTCTGGGTGTTCGTCTCTAACTGCTCACTCTGGCAAAAGAGATAGAGGGGGATTAATGGTTCCATTTTTACTGAAACCCCTCAAAAAGCAAGTCATATCAACCATATGGTACCACGACACATACTGTTTTGTATCTACTCAATGAATAACTTCAAAATCTTACAAAAGAGATACAAGAAATATGTAATAAAACCCTTGAAGTGGTGAAAGTTGAAAAGCAACGTAAAAGAAGTGCCATGTTAGTAAAAAATATAAGCCACAACTCAAACATGAATAAAATTCAGTTTTCAATTGTATAATAGACTTTCATAGTCAGTCCTAAACCCATCCATCCAGTTCTACCGCTTATCCTGTTAAGGGTCGCAGGGCTGCCTTAGAGCGTAAGGTTCACCCTGGACGGGTCGCCAGTCCATCTCAGGGCCAACACATAGAGACAGACAACCATTCACACTCACAGTCACACCTACGGTCAATTTAGAGTATCAATCAGCCTCGTCCCCTCTTGATGTCTTTGGACTGTGGGAGGAAGCTGAGATAACCCACACAGGCACAGGGAGAACATGCAGACTCACACAGAAAGACCCCGTGCTGGAGCCGGGGCTCGAACCCTGAACCCGCAACCTATTTGCTGTGAGGCCACAGTGCCGACCACTGCACCATCATGCCGCCCAGTCCTAATCCCTTAAATGCTAATTAAACACTCTTGTCAGCCTTGGACTTCTTTCAACACAGCTACAGTTGGAAGTAGTACTCTTTGTTCCTTCTTATATAACATGAAGTTCTTGGTCAGAAACTACTCAATGCTTCATGTATTATTCTTACACTATAATTTTTGCCACTTTTAAAATAACGAATCCCTCTCTGCAACGTCTCCAGGAATTCCTTTTTTTCTCTGCTTTACATTGGGGGAAAAAAAATGAAACACTTAATTTTCAAGTTATTTTTCAGTTTGATAACTTCCATCAACAGAACAAGGAAGCAACAGGGACAAAGAGAATGTCGATGACTTGTAATTTGCTGTTTGGGTTTTACTCACCCCTGCAGCTGAAAGCAGTTGAGTATATTTCAAGTTTCATTGAACACACACAGTTATAGTATCCATTAATTCTGAGTCTTTGCCTCTTATGGTGGTCTGAATAAGTTATATAATCCATAAAATGAAATAAAAGAACGTACCTTCTCTGTTGTAACTCCTGTATGTAGACCATATACTGTATTTGGTGTTCCGAAATCAAACGAACACTATATTTGATCCGGTTTAATGGTTTAAATGAAATGTTATTAAGTTTCATTTCTAGTATGATTCTAGAGCTGCTCTATTTGGAATGTGTCATGAGACTTGGTGCTGAATAAATAAAATATGACTTTATGTAAGATATTACACAGCAATATTGGTTTCTTCATGCACACACAAGCAGAGTCACTTGCTCTGACATATTTACTGTACTGGCACAAAATACAGCCTGCTGGGATGTTGCTTCCCCTTAGGGCTGTGCAATATTCCATAAAAAATCAATATAAATACAGTATATTAATATAAAAAATTATTCTTTATCATTTTCAATGGAAAAAATATGAATATATAATGTATTATAAGGAATGATTTTTTTGTTAGACCATGCTCCATACAAGCATCTTCCTGTTTGGAAATGTGCAGCAAATTTCAATTCGTTGTCCAGCGCAGTTTTTTTTTTTTTAAGTGACAAATAGGAAAAATCAAAGTAATGTAACTGATGGGTGTCACGGTGGAGGATTTGAAATATCGCATGCAAAAGGTGAGAGGATAAGTTGATAGTTTCCATGCAGTGCTGAGAGAATTTCAATGAAATGTCAAGCGGAGACGTGACCAGGTCCAACATCCGCTCTAAAAAAAACCAACCCTTTGTTAAAGGTAGAATTCAGTAAAACATAAGATCAGAGGGATAAAGTACATCTCTGTCTGAATTAGAGGTATTCATGAACCCCTTTATGGTATTTCTTTAATGCTGACTTGGCATTGTTCTTTTTTTCCCTAGCTTGCAACTTCTCTGATGTCTTGCAATTTTACTGCAAATAGTACATTAAATAGTGTTCTGCATCACATTTCTGAGAAGAATAAAAAGAGACTGGAGAAAAAAGTCGAGTTGAGCTTCTCTTCTTTTTTTCCAATTGTGCATTAAGATTAAGATCAAATGCACTATAGATTGTGCTGTTAACCTGAACCTTTGATCTCCTGTCTGACTCGGGAGGTGTTTCTTGTCAATAAGTGAGTAATTCCAATTTAAAAACTCTGTTTCGCTCGATACAAGAGTATAAAGCACATCACACTCGACCTAACCCCGATGAAAAATAAAATATATTTGATGTGGTCGGATGATCTATTTAAGAGATTACAGAACACAGAGTTATTTTCCACGATGAGTTTTTATGTCGCATTAAAAAAAAATACCTCTGCTCTTTTGAACTTGTACAATTTCTTTTCTGTGCCCCCATTCATCTTCCCCGCAGTAAAATGACATCTGTGATGATCACGGAAGGTTCGGTGCTACTCCATCATGCGTGTGTGAGTGTGTTTGTGCGTGTGTACTCTCCAACCTTGCGCTGGGCAGTGCGCAGGGCTTCCACAGAGCTGCGTAGCGTGTCCCTGTCTCTCTCTAATGCCGCCCGTTCTCCCTCCAGGGTGGCAATGACCGTTGTTTGCATCCTGTGAAGCTCCGCTTGGCTCCGCAGACGACACAGCTCCTCCTCCATGGCCAGGCCCTCTGACTGTAGAACCTGATGCCCCCGGGGGAGAGAAGCAGAAACATTTTGTCTCTAACATGATGTCAGTACAATGACCAGGGTGAATGAATAGAATCTAGCTAGATTCACTGGACTTCTGTTTTGTTTTAAAGCTAAATGAGGTGACTTTTGCTGGACAGCTGCCAAAGGAGCCACAATACAAATGAAAACAGGATAATCGCACCTTCAAGATTCTCTTCAGGCAGTTGCTTTATCATCACCATCATTAATGAACCAGGAAACAACAAACCTGCTTCTTAATGAGGTAACTGGAAAATACTTCTTTTTTTTTTACTCTATTTTTCAGCTTAAAACACTGGAATATGTCAAGGAGCATGTCAACTTTTTAGAAAATGCACTTATTTTCCACTATCATCAGAACCAGACAAAAAGATGGAAACCCTCCTCTCCTCTTTGCCTTCATTAGAAAGCTTAGAACAGGGGTATCCAATTAAAATTCTAATGGGTTTAGAAAAAAACATCTTCAAGCTCGGGTCCGGAGGCCTGTCGCATTTTTTTTCATGACAATTGATTTCACTGATAGGCCTACGCCTGCATGTTAGCCAGAAGTTAAGGTGTGCATTATGAGTCAGTGGCACATTTAGCCAATGGTTGAAGACTTTAAGCTTGTTTTATCAGTGTCTGTTTGGTCAACAATGAACTTTCAGATCAAATGAAGTAACCTACATTTCAATAATATTTCAACAGTATTTATTATCTGTTTTTTTCCCCACATTAATCTGAAACATATTGTCCAGCAGGGGACCACATAGGTCTTATTGTGCATTCAATAATATGTCTTCACATTGCTACTTTTGACAAGTGCCACAGTCTCGGAGCATACAGGATCAGGCACACGGGCTTAGTGCTGCGTGGAGGCAGAATAAATAGACAAATCCGTCCACTCGTCTTTAAATGTTCGGTTCTCATTGTCTGCCTTTCTCCTCTTTGAGCATGCATCTTTCTCTTGAACCACGAACTGCATAGCGCAGGTGTCACGTTACTGGTATTATAATTTTGAAACAAAAACATAGCCAACCATGAATGTATAGTTTATGTAATGTGTTTAACATTTTTAGAAACATAAGCTGTTAAAATCGCTTGGTCACCACTTTTACTGTTATTACCATTATTATTATTTTTTTTATAATTTGTCTGGGTCCGGATCCGGACCGCGATCCACCTATTGGCGACCGCTGGCTTAGACGCTGCTAGTTAGCTTAGCGCAATGAATGGTGGTGGATGGGAAGTGTTAGCATACCTCTGTCGAAAGTCATCAAAGAGTTAAGAAATATAATCTTTATTTTATCTTGAAGTTGAATGTGATTAGTATCAGCAGTCGCTCTTCTAGTCATCTACAAACATTTTTGTGGCCAAAAATTACAATTACAATGGAACTTTTGAGGTGCTACATCACTGCAGGAAAGTTCTTCAAACCATATGTCTTTACTCTTAAGTTACAGTGTCTCATAATTTTATATTGGTATTTTAATTGCAAGTTCAATATACAACCGTAGTTCTGTTAATGCAGTCAAAGACCATTTGGAGAAGAGTTTTTTTTTATTCACTTGACAGGAGTATGCTAACTTCCCCATCCACTACTATTTCCTATGTTAAGCTAACTAGCATTTAGCCAGTCTCAGCACAGCACAGAGGAGAAATGTGTGCCCATCTTTTTGTCGTGAACTGGGTAGGATGGCAAATGAGGGACTATCCCAAAAAAGTTGAGAACCTGGTGTCTTAGAAACAAAAATATAAAGCGAAATAAAAACAGGAATATGATCTATACACAGCAATATCAATATGATGTTTGCTACATGAGCTACATGAGAAACATATACAAATATAATACTTAACATAGTCGCAAATTCTGAAAATAGATATGATTTGCTGCTGATACCACACTCATCCTACATACCTCTATCTGCCGCCGAGCCTCCCCCAGACTCTCTGCAGCGTTCTTCAGATGAGGCAGCTCAGCTTCACGGACCAACAGCCTCTGCTCAGCCTCCCATGTTTTCCTGCACTGTTCGACCAGCTTGGAGCGCAGGTCCTGGACTGCCATGGTCTGCCTGTCGGCCTCCTCCTGAACCTCCTTGAGCCGTTTTGTCAGAAGGTCATTCGGACCAGAAAGAGCGTAAACAACCTTGTCTGTCGCTGTGGGCTCTCCATTATCATCTCTGCTTTTTGGATGCTTCAGGATTTGGCAGCTTGCTGTTATTGAGGTCTGGTCTTTATTAAGTTTGTTTTCTTCACTCTCACGATCTTTCTGACCTCCCTCTGCTTCTCCTCTCCTTATGGACTTGATCTCATCTCCACAGGGTTCCACTTTCCCCCCTTGAAGATGGAGAACCTCTTCTCCAACCCCTGCTTCCCTTTGTGTCTGAATGATTTCTCCTTGTCTCTCCCTCTCTCCCATCATCCTTAGTGTTCCTTCCCCATCTCCCCTACAGGAGTCAGATCCCTGGACTCCCCTCTCCTCCTTCCCTACCTCCTCTCTGTCTGACCTCTTCACTCCTTCATTGTTCCTCTTGTCCTCTATGTCCTGATGTTTGCTCAACAGCTGTTCCATGTGCTGCTTCAAAGCGGCGTTTTCATTCTTCAAGTTGTGAAACTGAAATGTAAAATAAGATTTTAATGGATGGAAAGTGTCCAAGCTTTTCAAACCTAAATATCCTCTGCCTCTTCTCCTCTTTCTCTATGCTTCTATCCTTTTTTTCTGTCAATAAACGGAAAATGACTAAAGTTGAGCGCTCGACTCCAACTTCAACCAGGTTTAGCTCAAAAAAGAAAAAAGAACTGAAGGAGGAAAATTGAAAAATAACAAAAAGGGATTCTAGATTTTTTTGGGCATAAAATTAGTCTACGTGGTCTACAGTCAACAAAGGCACTCTAGACACACAAGTAACCATAGAAACCGCTCTGCAGACCAGAGAGTACATCAGAGTTCTTCCTTCTGTATTTCAAAAAATAAAAGACCAGAGTTAATTAAAAGAAAAAAAAAGGAGACAGAAGAAAATACTGAACAAAAGACAAAATAAAATAAGACCTTCCATCCCAATGGTAAAGAAAAATAGAAGCAGACTGGAACACAGCGGTGCCCTGGGCTGCTCAGGTTAATAAAAGCTCTGGTCACTATTTGAGGAAATTCAGAGTAATACCAATGAAAACAGTTCAGTTTCCAGTGGTTAAGCGAAAACGTTTCCTCTGTGCCATTTCTGTTTGTAAAAGGCTGCAAATCTGCCCAGCTTTCGACCAATATTGTACCTGCAGCTATTTCATGTAGCTTCAAGGAAATGTTCTTCTGTGAGCCGTCCAAGTTAAAAATACACAAAATGAACAAGCGTGCTAGTGAGTCACACGCTCTCTATTAAGGTTTTATCTGACTGTGAGAGTATTATTATATTTAGTATTGTTGCCATGTGTAGTGACAGCAAAGACCCCGCCCACTTAAACCCGAATCTATGAGGTAGAAAACCCGCAGAGATGAAATAGTGCAGTTGAAATGCTGGCCCCTTTTCATAACCAGGCCCTTAATTCTTGCCCTCCAAACTTTTCTCCAACTAGGGCCAACGTTCTGGACCCAAAGATGGGCAGGGCGGTTCAAAGAGGTATCAATAAACAGAACTTTCCTGCTAAACTTCACATCTCAGCATCACAACATCACTTTAAATAACTTGATGTTTTCGAGGATGCTTTTGTGGAAGGTGATATTTCTTGGGTATAATTGAATCGCACAACCTTGAGTCAGACAAAGCAGACTAGTCTCCCACAAACCTCCTGCATTCCAGTCATGCTGCTGAAAATGCCACACTTGTTTTTGGTTTTGGAGCTCACCTCCCTGAGTGTCTTCTGATGCTCCATCTCCAGGGTCACCAGCGCATCTGGTGAATCAGCCTTCAGCAAGGGAGGAAATAAATGTTAACAACTGTTACTTCCTGCTTTCCTTGTTTCACTTCCTACTCATTCTCTGTTGTTACTTTTATTATTCATCCAGGAAAGTTATGACAAGCACATAAACTCCAAAACTGCCTTTATTAATCTGCCACTGACCCTCAGGGCTGTTTCATTAACCGAACACCAGTCAGTTCTTCATTCTGATGACCTGATTTGAACTTTAACCTTTAAATGGGTGGACATAGATCCTTCTGCATCACTTCCACAAGTCACAACCCCCTGACCCCTGACCTCTTGCTGGGCCTTCAGCTCCTCCAGGCGTCTCCTCAGCTCTGCGTTCTCCTCCAGCATCATCAGCGTCGAAGCCTCGCCTACTTCCACACTCAGAGGCTTCTGGTCTAAAACAGAGGGAAGGGAAAATACAGAATAATGGGGGAAGCAATAAAAAAGGAGGAGGGGGAAAGAGCGATATGGAGAAGAGGAGAAACTGATATACTACAGTATATCACTCGGTTATTCTGGATTGATAAACCATGGGCCGGTATTTCCTCAACATATTTTCTCTTATCAGTTAATTAAAATGTCTTGAATGACAAGGTGCAGAGAGGCAGGTGCTCTGACCAATCAGGTTACTAAGCTCCTCGTCAGACTCCAGCTCTGATTGGAGGAAACGGTGCTGAACCGCATTAACCGGAGCGAGAACACTGCCGCCACTGCTGCAGTGCCTCAGGTCTGCCTCCAGGCTCATGTTCATCTCCAGCAGCTCATCAACTCGCTGCCTTTCGGTGTCTCGTTCCTGCAAGCGCACGTGCACACACACACACACACACACACACACACACACACACACACACACACACACACACACACACACACACACACACACACACACACACACACACACATCCATTCACAGCCAGAGAAACACACTATTACTATATTACATACATATACACTGTTGCCTCTATGCCCCACAAGAACATTTTGATGTTGATAAAGGGTTTTTCTTTCATAGTAAAGTCAAAGATAAATTCAAATCTAAATTATTCACCAGAAAGTTTGTACATTTGTTAAGTCATAGTCTCTTGAATGTATAGACATACACACTTTGAGATACATTCTGAAGGTTGAGAGGTTTCTTTCAATACCAAAACACAAACACTCATAGAAATGCATATCCAGACAAATAGAAAACAACGCACATGCACGCACACTCTCTCTCTCTCTCTCTCTCTCTCTCTCTCTCTCACACACACACACACACACACACACACACACACACACACACACACACACACACGCCTCCACCCACCGCTTCCACATCTATGATTCTCTGACGCAACAGAAGATTGTCCCTCTCCAGCTCCCTTAGCGAAGAGCAGCGCGCCCTTGCGTCTGCCAGTTGTTCTTCCAGTAGAACTTTGGTCTCCTGCAGCGCCGCACACAACTGCTGCTGCTCCTGCAGGGGGCGCCACCACCAGAATCATAAGTGAAAATGCAGAAAAGCACATCAACAGTGCCGGACTGTGTGTATTCTGTGAGAAATATTCATATTTTACTTTCCCTGACCAACCATACTTGTTTACATCACTTGTTTGCTGAATTCGTCCAAAGCATTGGGTTTCATTTATGAGATATTCTTATGCACATATATGTTCTAACACTCGCTAGGATTTTTCTAACCCTCAGTTATGCCCTACAGACAGCAAGCAAAAGCAGGTGGTCATTTGTAACTCCTTGCTCCAGACATCTCTTTTGTACCTGTTGTAACAGTAAATCACCCAGCCGGCCTGTAAAGACTTGAACGTTACAGAAGTAACACAGAAGATATTTGTTAAAAATAGCCATCGGGTTCAGGCTCCTGTCTGTAAGACTAAAAAAATCCTATTGTAGGAAAGTGTCCATCTTCTAAAAAAAAAAAAAAAGGCTACAGTTTGATTGCCTGCTTCTCCTGGATACCATTTTAAGTGCCCTCGAGCCATGGGCCAAGGCCGAGGCCTTGTCCGCACTAGTTTATTGATTGAAGAAATTATTGACAACTACATTCAGAAGTATCACTGATCGCCTGCTATCTGTCTTTTCTTGTTTTACCCACATCAGACCTCAGCTATTTTACCATTATTATTACAATTATCATGATCATTCCCAGTGGGAAACAGTGAAAATAAGAATCCATTGGTGTTGGTTTTTTTTCTTCTAGGAGACAAGTTCTGAATGCTAATATCCAACTTAAGCTCTTCTGCAACATTTTACTTTGAATGTGGGAAAATTAATTAGAAATCCCAACATTCATCCTTCCAGCGAACCAGTTACAGGGCTGCAGAGAAAAAAAACGCAGAATGAATCAAACGAAACTGTGAAGGTGACAGTGAGGACACTGCGAGGTGTTTTACAAGGATATGAGCACATTTTCTGCCTCAGAACAGTTATAAAACCATAGAATAAATCTCATTTGGGTGTAAAAGCTCCAATAACCACAGCCACACTCCTGCTCTTTGTCAATGAAGCCGCTCCAGGCTGTAAATCCTGATGACATCACACAAAATAATCTCATTGTGGGGGCTTTGAACGTTCGAGTTTTTTTTTATGCTCACTTTTGATTGAAAAGCTCAGGGCCATGAGAGGGAATATGTGGCTTTTGAGATTAAGTGGTACTTCTTTTTAAAAATAATAGCTACTTAAAGAAAGGTTTAAAAAAATGAATCTGCTTGATGTGACCCTTGCTAATAATATATGTCTTTGATTTGGTAAGGCTGTATTTATGTATAGATATGCTATGATTTTATGATCGGCTGATAGAGTCCACATGTTGCCAAACAATGTGAATGTTGTTAATGTTGCTATGGTTGTTTTTAAGACTGATATAGATGTGTGTGTCTGCGCGTGCATATACAGTATGTGTGTGTGTGTGTGTGTGTGTGTGTGTGTGTGTGTGTGTGTGTGTGTGTGTGTGTGCGTGTGTGTGTGTGTGGACTGTGCGTGTACCTTCAGCTGAGTGCGTGTCACCTCCAGGCTGCGCAATCTGTGTTTACAGCTCTGAAGTTCAGTCTGGAGCTGCTCAGTCCGTCCAGCTCGCTCACGGGCGCAATCCAGCTCATCCCGCAGCGCACGCATACCCCTCACTTCGCCCTGCAGAGAACGATTCTGCAGACACACGCACGCACGCCCACACACATACACAAACACACACACACACAGCGGACATACATTGGTGGGGATGAGGTCAAAAAGGTTGTGAACAGATTGAGGATGTGCAGTTGAGCAAATGTTGACAAAGTCTGATACAGGAAGAAAAATCGTGGGTCTGTGTGTGTTCATATATCTATGAGGACCAACCGTCTAATATTATTCAATGACAATAGGACGAACACGGCTGCTCCGTGGTCAAGCTTCCTTTGACATTTGTATAGGGATTTCAGATTAGTGGTGGAATATTCAGAAATTAAACGTAAAAATATGTTCTCTTCTTTTGTTGTAGAACGAAAATCTGTTCAGAATCTTCAATATGTGCAACTCCGTGATGTGGAAAGCTCATCATTTTCAGTGTTTGGTGAAAATATCAGAGAAGTAATAAGTCTATTTTATGATAGAGGTCATTGTGAGTGGTGTTTTTTCATTTATTTTTTACTGTGTTGTATTACAATGAAAGGTGTCTCAAATATTCTCCTCTCACGTATGTAAACCGGGCGACAAAAAATATTAGAAGTTTCGCTGATTATGCAGTCTGTTTTACACGATTGAAAACAATAAAAATAGTGTTGGATATGTTCACATTTGTGCAAATATCAGCATTGGAACTTAGAAATTATGTATTTATGTGTGTATTATGTTGTATTTCACATTCTCTATAACAAAAAAATAATAATAAGAGTAAAGAAAATTGAGTGGGAACTTCTGAATTTCTAGGCCTGTTGCCAATGTTCATATCAGGTAAACTCATCTTATGTTTGACCCAGTTTTCCCTCAGGCTAGACCCACAGGCAAATACTGCATGGAAGGTCAGCCAATCTCTATTGGGAAAGTATAGTAAATTTCTTAAAAGTATTGCACGATGACACCACATGGTCCCTCTCTCTCTCTCTCTCTACTCCCAGATGAGCTCCCAAGTCTAAAGAAATGTGCTATTGATGGAGTGAATGTGAATTGGTACATAAAGGAAAGATCTTGGTACCCAACCCTGCATAATAATAATAACCATCATCATCATTATCATCATCATCATCATCATCATCATGTAGCAAAAGAAATAGCAGCAGCTCTGGTGGAACAAATCACATGTTCAGCTGAGGACAGTTGAATATAATAAGGAGCTTCTAATCTTCCTGCTGTTTGCTGTATTCTGTTTGTTCTGTCAGTGTGCTACATTCGTTGCTAGATAGGGTAAAATGTATTCTCATGATGGCCAGGAGCCCTCCAGCTCAAGGCTGCTTCACTTCTAAAGAATCACGTTCTGTCCATCTTTCATTCATGAACTTAAGTAAAATGGACTCAATCTTATATAGCGCTTTTCTACCTTAGCGGTACTCAAAGCGCTCTACAGTGTCATCTGTGGAGGCTGCCATGCAAGGCGCCAACCTACTCATCAGGAGCAATTAGGGGTTCAGTATCTTGCTCAAGGACACGTTGACATGGTCACCAGGGTCGGGGATCAAACCAGCAACCCTTTTGGTTGCTAGACGGCCACTCTACCCCTGAGCCATGCCGCCCACGAGTAGCACTACAACTTCCAGTGTTTGGGTGGATTGAAGGTTTTTTTTTTTATTTTTATTGTAAGTCTGTATATACTTGTTGCTCAAAATAAATAAGACCTGTTGTGTTTTAGTTGTGGTTAAAAAAAATTTCTTATGTGTGATTTTGTTTTAAATGGCACCAGAATTGCCCTGCAATCACATAAAGATTTTTTCAATTGAACTGAATTGAATTTGTGTGTCGAAGCACACAAAAGGACAGATGACCTACAAGCGCACCAACACACAAACCTGCTTCTGAAGCTTTCTGATCTGCTCTTCCATGTTCTGATTCTCGTGCTTGTAATCCAGAACCTGATCACCTTTATCTTCCCTAAAAGAAGGCAAACATGTAACCGTCAATACTAGATTGCGTTCTGGAATGTTATCGACAACTGTGGAGTGAAGGAGCATTAAAGTCGTGAGGCTCTTGTTCGCTCATTGCTCATTGCTGAGTAACAACTCACAGTTTTGTGTGTGAGAAGAGTGACAATATAATTTACTCACATTTCACGATGACCTTTATCAAAACTTTTCTAAAGGTTCTCTTGAGTTCTCTTGAGTTATTCACATACACACAAACACACACACACGCACGCAAAAACACTCACAGTTGTTGTTTGAGGCGGCGCAGTTTGGCCTTGCTGTCTGCCAGCTGGAGTGCCAGACCTTGGGGTGGCTCCCCGCTGTGACCACCCAGGGGCACCGCGGGTGAGTCAGCTTGGGCTTCTCGCTCCCGACACAACTCTGCTATCCGCTGGGAGGAGAGAGAGAGAGAGAGAGAGAGAGAGAGAGAGAGAGAGAGAGAGAGAGACAGAGAGAGAGAGAGAGTAGTCATGGATGAAGAGGATGGAGGAAAATAAATATTTAGGGAGGGAAGGAGTATGTGAGCAGCAGAAGAAGAGAGGAAAAGTGTGAGAGAACCACACAGACAGAATAATGAGATTAAAGGGGGAGATTAGAAACTAATTTTACATTCGGAATTTGTAGTTACACTGATTAATTTGTTTTAACTGAAATTGAAAACTACTTGTGACAAATAATAGCTGCAATCTACTTAGGCGTGTTAATTTTCAATTAATTTAATTTTGGAATTTCCTTGAAACAAATCTTATTACATTGGTGGATAAGAAAATATCATACAGCACTCACACAGAAATGTTAAACGCTCTACTTCTGTTTTGTTTTTTTTGGTTCCATTTTCATTAGCATTCATAGAGAGGTAGATATAAACAAACAAGAATGTTCCAGACATCCCCAGGGAGAATAACACCAGGGACATTGTATTTATTTTGTTTTACATTTGTTTTAAACTTCTTTTAAAGATATTGTACATCATGTTTCATATAAACGAACGCAGCATTATACACTTACATAATGCTCATTAAGCTCATTGTTCTACTGGGACATGGTACCTCCAAGTGTGTGTCTCTCTGCGCCAGCATGCTCTGAATTTGTTTGGCCATGCAACTGAACACCAGCTGCAAGTCTACACCTTCCACCTCCACCAGCTCCTCCCACTGAAGCGGCAGCACCATCCGAGGATCCTGAGTCACCTGAAAGCAAGGACAGATTTTCAGGTATCTGATAAGATCAATGTGTGTCTGGGAAACTTGACAGAAAAGGGCCAGTGTGGGGACAAATGACCCCGTCCTTCAGTGCTGTGAATATCAAGCGAGATGAATCTGTCTATCACAGTAAAAACAATTTCTCACATTTCTTTGGGGATGTGTCCAAAATGCCTGACTAATGCACGCAGAAGTAATGATCATGCAGGCAGGTCTGAAATGTCCTCGGTTGCAAGTTATATGAGCGAGGAGCAGGGGTGCAGCCATCCACGCAAGAAGGGCATGAAAAATGCTCCTGGGCGACATGTTGTTACTGTTATGCAGTCATGCTGCTATACGACATGCTGTTTTTGTAATGCTGGTCATTATTCATAGGGGGCTTTTTTTTTTTCCAAAGCACAATTTGGCATTTATGCTCTATTGAAGTGGACAGAAAAGAATAGCAGACAAGAGATGAGGGTTAGGATGATGTAACTGAGGTGGAGGATCCCTGCGACGGTGGCAGTGAGGGACACCCAGAGGTCCTTTAGAGGCTGCCAGCAGAATGACAAGCAGGACAATTTGTCAGCAACCAGAGGGTCAGCCAGTCAGTGACTTTTTTACTTGACAGGTTCTTTGATTTGATTCTAGAAATTAACAAACCTGTTGAATGCAGCTGGCGATGGCGGCCTGTGTCTCAATGTCCAGAGACTGGATCTCCTGAATATACGTCTCTTTATTCTCACACTGCAGACACAGAGGGAGAAAAACACATGGTTCAAAGGTCTGGAACAGAAATGTTCTTCTGTGAAGGATTTAGTTTTACAAGCGATTCCTCACCATAGTTAAGTGAAGCTGGACCATCTGGAGATGATCCAATAATTAGTTTGATTAAAAAAAAAATTACAGATGATTCCTGTTGTTTGTGTTTTGCCATTTTATAATCCTGAACTAACTTTGATTCGTGGGTTTGCCGTGGTCTCAGTTTTTAGTTTCCAAACTCTTTAGTTCAGGACCACCAGCATAAAGTCACCAGAGCCTCGTGCCCCCCCTCTCCTCCCCAACCACCACCACCACCACCCCCACCACCCCCAGAGGTCTTGAAGTCTACAGAAGTTCGCACACACCTACACTAAAAGGCTTCTTCAAACACAGCCAAGTTCCACTTGATTTAACATCCAAATGACATGTTTAAAGCCATTACAGCACTATTTTGATCTTGAGAATTCGATTATTTATGGATCTTTTTTTGTTTTCCGGAAATCATCTCCTGACTCCCAACCCTCGCTTTGGGAGCCCCTAGTCTAGGTTATGATAACTAACTGTTGAGATAAAAGTTAAATTACATTCCACTCAGTGAAAACTTGTTCAAAGTGACCCATTTCACTAAGTGTTTAGATTCTAAAATCAATTTGGTGGTTATTTCCATTTGTCATGAAGGGTTCTCTTGGTCAGGGTAAGAATAAAAATTCTGATTAAATCTACTTTTGATTCAGTGTCGTAAAACAATCGAGCATTTTCAACGGGCTGACAGGCAGACACACCAATTTCCTCTCAGAACACCTAATTTGTGCAACACTTGTGCAAGTAGAGTAATTGGACAGAAGTGACATCAAGAACTGAAGTGCTGGATACATCAGAGGGCCTAGAGAGAAGTCAGGGGATCACAAATACTACTGAATTCATTTCTTGGTAAATGACTTGTTAGACTAATTGTTTCCAGGTTTGATAACAACAACGCTGAACAATCGACCGTGTTTGAGATCCGCGGTGATTAGAGTGTGTGTGTGTGTGTGTGCGTGTGTGTGTGTGTGTGTGTGTGTGTGTGTGTGTGTGAGATCACCTGCACGGCACATCCCAGCAACAGCAGCAGCAGTCGCCTCAGCTCCTCCATGGCCGCCTCTGAGCACACAGAGATAACTGTCATCATCATCATCACCATTATCATCATCATCTCCACCTCTCACCACCGGCCGCCCTATCATTATCACCTTAATGCGTTTCAGAGATAGCCAAGATATGGACTCATATATAAAGTGTAATTACTTTCTTGCTGCTGAGAGACATTTATCTGATACGATCACGCTGTTATCTTGTACCTGTTAGGGGGTCCTGCCCCAGGATGGCAACATTTGGGAGAGGCATCAGTATCAATTGCTGCAGGTCTTCCTGAAGAAAAGAATAAATGTGAAGAGTTCAGAGAGAAACCTTTGTGTGATTGGCTGGCTCCGTCCTGTCTGTCTGTCTGCTCACAGCCAAACTGGACAAACAGCAACAGCAGGACTTTCCACCTGCCTGCTGCAGTTTGTAGTGAAAACAAAGATCATATATCTGTTAAGTCATTTATTTTCCTCTACCAAGACAAACAGGGTTCCACAGATTTAGTTTTATACATTTTAGTGAACCTCCAGAGCCTTTTAAACAGAGAAAAACGGAAAAACGTCAGGAACGATTAACAATCCATTGTCAAGATTTCTGCATGCTTTCTATCGACATGGTTTAAAAGTACAGGTCAAATATAATGTATGCTACACTGTGACAGAGGGTAAATGCCAACATGCACCATTAACAATGCACAGAACCACAAAATATCACATTTGATGTCATAAAGAAAACAGGCAGAATCAATTACAATTAGATAACCAAAGACTTCCGCTTCCAACAAGCTACTCTCCGGCCAGTATTATTGATCACGTGATAGATCACGTTCCTCAACAGGAACCCAGAGCCTGAATCACACCAAAGACATGTTTGTGCAGAAACTGCCCTCACTGCATGGCTTTTCCCACACAAAGGATTTCTCAACAGTAAAATATTCCTACCACTCAGTATATTCATTTAAATATTCCTTAATAATTTATTTAAATGACGTCTTTATCATAAATGTTTGTTTGGTGGAAACTGGATACTGAGCGAACACATACAGATCCATGCTACATTTGCAGATATATTAACTTTTATCATTCCACATTTTTCTTCTTCTTCTTCTTCTTCTTCTTCTTCTTTTTTAAATCCTTTTACTAAGATTACCCAAAATGCAATGTGACTAGATTCACCTAGCTGTAGAGATGCAGATATCTTATATAATGGCACCTAATTTAGCTTGTAACCTCTAGCATCAACGCAGGGCAGCCTCCAGACGTCTGCTAACCTCCCTTCTTTCTAACTCCAACATCTCAACAACACTTTCATTTTCAAACCCAAAACAATGTAGCTCCAGGCTCGACACAGCTCCCTCTGGAACCACAAAAGACGATATACAACGTCATATTCTCCTTCACCTCAAAAATATCACTATCACAGACAGGCAAGAGTGCACCCTCGTCCCCTTCTCTTCTTTATGTTAAAAAACAAAAACAAGCCAATGTATGGTTGCTGTTCTTTGAAAACAAAGTTGCTCTCAAACATTTTTCCTTTAATGAGCACAGTGTTTTCAGCTAGGTGACACCGTGTTTCACCAATATTCCAATAGATTTTTTTAAGTAATGAGTTTTGTTTTTTAGTTAATTTGACAGTTGTTTTTTTTTGTCATTTTACTCATGTGTTAAATTGCTAATTTTCATCTTTAGTTTATCACCCATCCTGTTTTAATGCAATTGAGTTTGAGTTGTCGCTGCCTGGTTGTTTGTCTCGCCATCCCAAGGACTGGTCAAAGGTCAAAGGGCAAGGTCCCTGTCACCTCACATGCCTGCGATTATCTGTCCCATTCTGGTTAAAGTGGTGACTCGTGAATGCTGTATTTGGCACAAACATCCAGTAGGATTCAAAGCTGTCAAAGGTCACTACAACCTCACATGAACACTTCATGAACACCTTCAGGACAATTCTTAAAAAATATGGTACAAACATCAAATGGGAACAACTCACTATTTCAAGGTTATTGAGTTTTATTCTTAGTCTTATCTCACTTTTTTTGTCGGTTGTCTGTTGCTCATTTAAGACACATTTTAGCTGGAATCTGGGAAGAGAAGTTAATAGACAGTTTAAGTCTAGTTTTCCCCCAAGAAATCAAAACTCTGTAGTTTAATAAGTATTAGTATTTTCCATTCAAAAGTAAAGGAACATACATTCTGTCATTGTGTCGGTTAAAACACAAAATGTCGCCATCATCAACACCATGGTCTCATTTTCACATTTATATTTCAGATAAAATGTGAGACACATACTTTGAAACAACCAAAACTAAAAAAGACAAAAAAATTACTGCAGAAGGAAGGCAATAAA
This sequence comes from Aulostomus chinensis, assembly GCF_037954235.1. Lineage (NCBI taxonomy): Eukaryota > Metazoa > Chordata > Actinopteri > Syngnathiformes > Aulostomidae > Aulostomus > Aulostomus chinensis. The sequence goes on along the minus strand of NC_141332.1, from coordinate 17,698,600 downwards.
CTAAATCTTTAAAGCTTATTTCCCATTTACGCCTACTGTGGCTACAACACATACTGTACATTGGTCCTGTGTCATGTTTTAGAATGTGGCGAAAGATGAAGCATGATGGTTTAGAACTCCTAGAGGGTCCAACAACACTGTGGTTGGTTTGTTTCAGAGTACTGCCATTTCTGCTTCAATATTTGGACAAATCTCCTGGCAGAATCCAAATGATGCTGAATCAAACTGGATGACATCAGATATTCCCCGTCCAGAAACCTGGCTTTTCTGGCAGCAACTAGAACTAGTTGTCATGCAGACAAGAGTGCCTCATTCCTCTAAGACTGTCATCTAGATACCAGAAAAGTGTAGTTATTTGTTAACTCCAAAACTCTGCACGGACGGACCCATTTCAGTGTTGATTAAAAAGTTTTGTCAATGAGCCACACACTGCCTTGGCTGGCTCCTTAACCAACTGCTCTGAAAGTGTGTTCACATCTTCTGCAATCCAATGATGTAAAACCACTAAAGCACAGAAACAAGTCACAATTACAGCTCCATCTCTCTCTCTCTCTCTTGTGTGCAATAATTTATAAACCATGCAGTAAGGAAGACGATGTATGAAGAGGCAGGCACTCCCTTCAGCTTCAGTCTGTCTGTGGGTTTGGCATCAGAGGCGTGTGCAGCCAACCTGAAGTCTGAGCTCCTTTGAGGGCATGTGGGATATTAACCGCTGCCGCTCTGAGTCGGTCAACGTGAAGCCTCGTGGATCATGATGCCAAACAGATCTCGCTGCAGGAGTGCCTTGTTGTCGGCATGCTAATGTTCTCTTATGAGCAATTCCCTGAGCAGCAACATTCATCCAAACATTCGCTGAGATCCTCCCTGCACTATATTTTACACGTCATGATTTGGCACAACCACATAGCACGCTTAATCAAGAGATTAACAACATGCGTAATACATTTGCAATTATCTGTGCTATGCTAAATTTCGAGGCCAGATTTTCCTCAATAACATTTCCTAGAAATGTGTTCTCCAGTGGGGCCATCATAAAAGAGAAGGAATTAGTCTTTATCCCTCAGTGAGGCTGCCTCTGAAAATAATCTACTGTTGTCTTGTCCTGAATTTGGAATAAAGTTTTCCATCAGGCTGCTGGCTGCAGTAATGAAGAGAATTAAAATCCATCTGTAACACTATCTTTTCCAAGTCCCATCTTTCTCTCAATAATTCCTCTTTATGATATTTGGATCGGGTTCTCCACAGACGGACTCCCTTAATGATTCCCGGCGCTTCTGAGGGCTGTCTTGCTTTTCCTTTATCTCTGCTTTAAGATTTATACACTTGTGCACGCCAGACCTCCTCTGCAGTTTTTTAAGTTAATTGAAATGTCATTTATTCAATGCTCCGTAGACTTAGAAATATTAGCTTACTGACGACTGAGATCTTTATATCCCAAAAGTCGATAGGTAAATAGGCTGAAGAGATCACCATTTTAAAATCCAGTTGACAGAATGTTGGAAATTGTGTGTCTCTATTTGAGGGGCATTAGAGGTTGTTTAAGAGGATAGGAGATATGTTAGAATAAGACGCAACCTAATGGAGGAGGGGAAAAAAGCACAGAAAAATACTTTTCAAAAATATGCCGTATGTCATTTTTGCCCAAGTATCAATAAATAAGAGATATAGGCTTTATAAAATGCTCATCAAATATTAAGACTATATGCTACTCTATTAAGATGAGGAAGACTTTTGTTAATGATTAGCTAAGCTGTCCGCAATCTAAAACTAGAGCTATATCCAGCTTAAGTAAATGTATCATTCATTATGCATTTATTGAATTAAAACATACTCTAGATTTTATGTGAATTGCACTACAGTTGCATTATTGCGCTTTAATGATTTTTTTTTTATATCATATTTGCAAAATGTCTTTTTCAGCAATGGTTAAACAAGTTGTAATAGTGCTAATGTTTTGTTGTATGTTTTGGGGCTTTGGGACTGTTTTTTTTCTAATTTTGTGGAGTGTGTTTTTTACAGCACATTCTTTGTGGTTGCTACATTCACGAAATTGATGCAAATGAATAATATTGTTTTGTTTTGTTTTCAAAAATGCTGTCTTTAAGCTTTTTCATGCACCATTGATATAATCATGTATTCTCATGATGTCATTTTTTTGTTGTCTTTTATTCACATTTCTTCAAACCTACAAATATGTCGTGTTGATTTAAACCTTTTTTAACTGTCAGTAAGTGAGTTGGTTATCATTAACAAAGCATTGTTCTCTCTTTACATTGAGTAGAGGAGAACAAAACAGAACAGCGGGATAGTGTGAACTGGAGTTACTGGGATGGAAGAGAATAACAGACAGCACAATAGAACCTGCCACATGAGACAGCGGAGTTCTGCCTTCACTCCAGACACACAGACGTTTTGTTACAGTGGCTGAGATCACAGCAAGGAAACTTAATCGCTGCCGGAATGCACACGGTGGTGGTTTACACTCACCACACTCCTGTCTTGGTATCACACACACACACACACACACACACGCACACATGCACACACACACGCACGCACGCACACACACACGCATGCACACACACGCACATATGTATGTAAAACGACAGCGAGAAATGTGGAACCAACACAGCGGCAACAGAGGAAGCTATTCTGAGTGCACCTGGTGAAATTCTAGTGTAGCTGTGACTGATTCCAGCTTCCCAATTATCGCCAGTGTCTTGTGCTGCTCCGAGCTTTCAAGGGACATTAGTGATTCACTGAAAATTAGGAAGTGAAACCTTGTAGACTCGTGTTTTCATGTTGTGTGACAAGCCGAGCAGTGCATGTTCAATCCACCTGACTAGTGCTCGGCGAGGCTTTCTTTGCTGAAGGCAGAGGCCTTTGAATCATCCTTGGGGTGGGGGGGGGGGGGGGGGATTATGTCATTTCCTCAAATGCCACTGGCACCGACAATGTGCACTGTGAAATGCATTCTACTTAAAGCTTTTTCAGAGATTTAAATGATCTTTCTGTCTGCAATCGCTAACTACAACTTCAGCGCGAATAGAAATCACCCCATTCGATTGCAATTAAAAAGGAACTCTGCGGATGGGAGTTTTGTATGTTTCATCTTCTCTTCTGTGCCAGTACCTCAACTTCACCTGTTTGTACTTCAAACTATTTACAAAAATCCTTATAAGGAGGAATATTCGTGTGTCGAGACTGATGGTTATGCAGTGTGATTGGAAATGTCTCTGATATTAGTGAAAAATGCATAATCATAACCCGCATGTACGCATGTCTGTGGTCTCACCCGAAAGTCACTGAGATAGGCTCCAGCGGTGACCCTTAACAGGATAAGTGGTAGAAAATGGATGGATGGAATCAAAGCAGTTCTCTATAAAAGTAGTTGAAGCCTCCTTTGGGAGTTGTGCTTTACATCCCATGGTAACCAAAGTTTTAGACAGTGGTGGACAAAGTACAAAACCCCGCTACTTGAGCCAATGTTTAGATATTGCTGGTCAAATATGACTCAACCAAAAGTGAAAGTTGGTTGGTCAAATTTTGAGCGCGTACCGGAGTACTTGCATTTGATTTTAACATGAACTCATAGCAGTATTGGCTTCTTAATGTATTTATAGAACCAGGTAGTTCTCCAAAACCACTTTATGAATGACTTCCTTGTAAAACCACAATGCCCAAAGCTGTAAAAACATCAGCATCGATGTAATTTGATTCTGGTAAATATTTAGAACAGTGTGAATCCTTTTTTTTATTTTTCTGAGAAAATAGACATTTCTGATGGTCTGAATTAAATCAACATGATTATATTCCATTATACATTATCACTGCATTTATGCTCTGAAACTGGACGTGTCTCTGCCTTCCTCTTTTACACATGGACCTATCAAGGTTTCACAGAACTGAATGACGTGTTTCCCCCTATGAGAGCAGCTTGTGGGATTGTTTGAACACAGCTTTGAACAGGCAGTTGCATTTTTTAAAAAAAACAAACGTGTTGTTTAAATCAACAGCTGACTTCAGTGCTTGATACTGAAAATGCAACAAGTATCGACGAGGCAACAGTGTGAAGTGAGGTGAAGATCATGAGTTTGAAAAGAAACAAAAGTAGATAATCCAAAAAAAAAAAAAAAAAAACAAGTGAATGTATTTAGTTCCTGTCCGGGACTGACAGAATTGACTAATAAGCAACATTGGTCAGACAGAGCTGGTAAAATGTTGGCAATATGACAACATCGATATCATATGAACTACATCTATAATATAAACCCTACCAATAAAATATTAGGGCTATCTTGGAAGACTGTCAGAGAAGATGACACAAAAATGTTCTACAGCTTCGTTCTCTGAATTTGTTCACGTTTTACAAAAATGACAACATCACATCAGATCCATAGAGATTTAATAGTACATATATATCTTTGATTAACTTATGCGCTTGGAATCAGGAAATGGTTTTGTCACATTTCTGGTTGAGACTCAGCTTTACATCACTCCATCTAGACAACTACTCCTTCAGGATACTTAAGCATTTTATGGGACATTTTTCTTTACACTGCGCTGAGACTGTTTAGTAGATCTGTTTCACACACACACACACACACACACACACACACACACACAAGAAAGCCATTTCAGCACTTTTTTGGGGGGCTAGCGATGCATTTGCAAGTGAGACTTGCTGTACAAGATACTTTTGTAAATCCCAACAGGTGGAGCTCAATCTAGACTCAGGTATCTTTAATGAGAATGCCCCCTGGCTTACTGTGTCACAGGTTTACTTCAACAATACTATCAACTGACTCGCCTTCCTGCTAAGGTAATTCCAGACAGCTCAACAGGGGATCAAAATATCCAATTATGTTTTGTTCAGGTTGGATTTTTCACAAAAACAAAACTGCCATAAAAACAAATTCAAGGAATACAAGACAATATCCGTACAACTCTCACAGCTCATTTAAAATATCTTGTTTGTTTTATCCTAATAAAAAAAAAAATCAGATGTTAGTTTATATATGGAACTATTTCTTCGCCAGCTGCAGAGACGTCAGACTCCAGAGAGGCGATTTCACACTTGTACAGTTTTAGCAAGCGAGAGAAAATATGTCAATTAGTTTTTGAGGAGCTGATAGAAAGGTTTTTTTTACCCTGAGACAGAGCAAGGCTAGTTTTTCTCGCTGTTTATCTCCTCTGTGTGTACTAATCCAAGCTAACCACACCGGTATCAGCAGTCTTAGTCTCCTCCTCTAAATATCAGCTAGAAAGCATTTGAAGTGTATATCCCAGAATGCAGAAATATTCCTTCAAGCCAAAATTGTCCCTTTAAAAAGAAGACGATTTAGAGAATATGTTTCATTTAACATGTGCTGTTAGATGGCAACATTTTACAGTGCTTCATAAATGCTGAGAAAAGTGTACAGATATTCAACATGAGTTAAATGAGGCTAGTTTTTCATGTCATGTCTCATATCTTGTTCTAAGGTTATTTTCTGTCTTATCAGCTCAGAATTTCCTCTTTTATTTTGGTCTCTAACTTTCCTCCCTTTTCCTGTTCTCAGTGACCATCTGCCCCGCCCCAATGTAATTCTCTCCGTGTTTGATTAATACACCTGGGTGTTGTTGTCTTCTCTCCCCTCCTGGATTTTCTCCATGCTCCCTGCACTGGTTCATCTTCAGCGTATTCCTCACTTTATCTGACCTCATCATGGCCCTTTCACGCTGTTTGGCTCATTGATGGTTTAACTGTGCTTTTACTCCCTGTCTACGGTGTCAGATCTTTAGAGCACGTTTTCAAAAATCCCTAAACTGCATGAGATCAAACGGTTAACTTATAGCAGTAAAATAAATCTTGGAACTGTGGAACAAACTGTAATCATCATGTCTGTCCAAAACGCTGACAATTAAAATCCATCCTCATGGTAATACAGAAAATGCTTTACAGGATATAGTGATTGTTTTGCTGTAGTTTGCCAAAAATCTGTGTAAGACTGAGATTCAATACATGGCTTGAGATATTATAACACATTCAAATAAAAATATTAAAAACAGTGCATTGGTTTCACTGTGGAGAAAACCTCTTGGAGTAGTTCTGACCCTCACCCCACCACTCCTGATTTCCCTCCCACTGATCCAATCTAGCATGCCGACCCCACCCCCCTGTTCCCGGTGACCCTCCTGTACCTGGTAGAAGGCTCTCAGGTGTCGATTTAAAATAGAAAAGTTCTGGATTCTCAGCATGTAGTCATCTCTCTCGCTGTCGTACAGCCGCTCCACCTTGGGGTTGGGGTCTCTGAGATAAACACAGACATGGCATGGAGGACAATTTACCGCAGCTCAATCTAACAGCCCAGAGTCATGTCTCTCCAGAAGGAGACATTTTATGCAATGCTGCATTTAACCAGAGAGCAAATAAAATTTTAATGAGCCTGAGAAGCAGACAGTAAGAATCTACATGCAATTATTTGTTGAAATAAGTGAGGTTAGGTCAGGCCAAATTAATCAGCTGTTAGGCAGCAACTGTCTAAGATCTTGTCCCGCCCATAGAGAGAAAAATGGCTTTAATCTGCCAAAATTTGAACAGGGAGATAAGAAATTCAGCAGAGATAACTAACAGGGCGACATGTACGCAGAACCCATTTCATGACTCACTGGCAATTTGTGGCAAATATGAATGGGTCGTACATTTATGTCTTTTTTTCTCTTTTTTTTGCTGTTGTGGCAAAACAATATGACATTGTGAAAGGGAATGCAATCAATCTTCTATGAAATTCATTAAAGAAAACGGCTCATTTTAATGCTTTGTGTTGTGGTTGTCACAAATGTTTACCTTGGTGTTGTGTGTGTTGTTGAGTGAAGGGGGCACTTATATAGATGCACAGAAGCTTTAAAACCATGGTGCCCCCAAGTCCTGCTCTAAAGTTGTCCATTAAGAGAGAGAGAGAGAGAGAGGGAGCGAGAGAGAGAGAGAGAGCGAGAGCGAGAGAGAGAGAGGAAGTGTCTGCCTGACTGCCAGGTACAACTAGCAACTAGTAATACAAAGTCATTAAAAAAATGCTGTTCTATATTTCTTGAGTTGTGTCACTGCACTGCCCTAATTCTTCACAACTAACTGCAAGGTTACTCTTATTTATTCTCCACATTTTTAGCAGGAAATTCTTCACACAAATGGACACTTCTGACAATTTTATATTAATTGATTAAATATTATATAACATTACAAAATGAATAGTAAAAGGGGTCCTGATATGTTACTAAGATCAGTCTTCATTCACTTTTTCTCTGGTCACTTTTATTGCAGCCAAAGCAAGTTAGCAGGGTAATGAATCAAGAAAATTATTATCAGCCTTACATGATGCGCATGACCTCATTGAGGAAAATCCCATTGGTCAGCCTTAGATAGCGGTCCCGAGCACTCTGGGAAACTGAGTTTACTTCCATGTACTGGTTGTAGAGCGTATCCCCTTCTACCATCTTCTCAAACAGCTGAACCTGCGAAGGCCAGGGAGGGAGAAAAGCATGTACCAGGATGTAGTGACAAAGACAATGAAGGCCAGAGCAGAAAATAGATATCAAGAGACACGAGGAGGGAGATGGTGAGGTGAAATTCACACAGGAAGCCACTTGAGTCGCTGCACCTGTCTGGACAGGTGGGACCAGTGCGCTCACACTGTGAAGAGCTTCACGGTGACAGGCAGCCAAGAAGGACTGCAGCCAAGGTCTCCTTCTCTGCTTAGAAGAGCTGTGCCAATGCAACTGCAAAATAACGAGGTTTACTGGCTCCAGAACCTTCTATGAACTGCACTGTTGTTCAGCAGAGGAACAAGCTTGAGTTGGTTCAGCTGATTCGTGAGGTGGTCAACAGCAGACGTCCTTCACCGTATGAGAAGCAGGGAGAAAGCTCTCACGTCACTGTAAAGCCGCACCGCTGAAATGCCTTGGAGGGACTTGTTAAACCAGCTGCAGGCCGAGGTTGAACCTGACCTCTGACCTCTCTTTGGAAAGAGGCAACAATATTGCAAATATCCCTTCAAGCTTCACTACAATACGGTTTTTCACCATAAATTCTGTTCATTGAGCAGAAGGGAAAATAAAGGTCCCTTTAGGCTGATTGGCCCTCAATGTGGAAAACCCTGCTGGATATTTAGTCCGATACAAATGCAACAAACCCTTAACTGATTTTGTGCAGATTGTTCTCTCTAGTTCTCACAGAACATAGATCTTTTCTCACGTTAAAAACAGGAAAGAGAAGGCCCAAGGACACGGAAGTGTGAAAGCTAAGAGAGAGCAACACAATAAAAGACGAGGGAAGCTGACAAAAGGAGAAGTAGGCTGTTTGTTTTGCTGTACACAAAAACGAGAAAACTGATTTCTGATATCTCATCTTACATTTATCATCTGCATTGAACTGAAAGCAAAGTAGGCAAAGACATATGACAGTATAAGCTATGCATTTGGGTCTGGAAATATCACCAAACAATGGTCTCGTTGTATTTACACACAATTTGTCCTCAACCCTCCAGTTTGATTTTTCTCTCTATGCCAGAAATGATGACCTTTTCGCTGACAGAACGTGATAAATGATAAATGACATACCCACTGCGCCAAGGCACTTTCCATGAATCCTTCTACTATCTCCATAATGTTCAAGTCCATTGTTGTGACACCAGAGATTTGAAACACTACAGCAGGCTAATTAACAAACATTTTCTAGCTGTTTATGTAATGAATCATGGACAGAATCCATCTTGCATAAAGCGAAGTAGTCTAACATTTCTGTGGCCCTTCCTCTCCCTCCTCCACCCTGCTGCCTTCCCCTCTCTCTCTCTCTCTCTCTCTCTCTCTCTCTCTCTCTCTCTCTCTCTCTTTGTCAGTTAGTTTCATTGCAACACTGCAACTTTCAAAACGCACATGTTGCTTTTTTTCACCACAGTAAAGCCAGCCTCCACCTCGAAAGTCATAGTAAAGCCACCCCCCACTCTACTTTTATGGTTGACATTATGGTAAAGCGGGGAAAATATGATTCCAATGGAAAATGATCCTCTGGTGAGCACGAGTTCACATTTATTCAGTCGTCGCCACGGTTGCTTGATGTGCTCATGGAGAATTGTTGGGTGTAAATTCATTGAAGGAGTGTAGTGCTGGACCTGCTCCACTTGTAAAGTGTCATGAGGTAACTTTTGTTGTGATTTGGAGCTACGCAAATAAAATTGACTTGACTTAAATGAATCGGTGAATTACATAACTCATGAAATAAAAACACCTGAATGAAATATTCATAAATATTAAAATCAAAGCACTGTGGCCTCACAGCAAGAAGGTTCCGGGTTCGAGTCCCGGCTCGGGCACGGGATCTTTCTGTGTGGAGTCTCCATGTTCTCCCCGTGTCTGTGTGGGTTCTCTCTGGTACTCCGGCTTCCTCCCACAGTCCAAAGACATCAAGAGGGGACGAGGCTGATTGATACTCTAAATTGACCGTAGGTGTGACTGTGAGTGTGAATGGTTGTTCGTCTCTCTATGTTGGCCCTGCGATGGACTGGTGACCTGTCCAGGGTGAACCCCGCCTCTCGCCCGTTGACGCTGGGATAGACTCCAGCCCCCCCGCGACCCTTAATGTGTAGGAATAAGCGGAAGATGACGATGGATGGATGGATTAAAATCAATAAAATTAACAAAGTAATTACTGAAATGCTTTCTCATGTCACTCAGACAATGACAATCCATTCAGATTTAGGATTTCCGAGTTAAAACCCCATATATAAAGCAGTTAAATCACAATTCAGATGTTAAAATTGATGTAAAAGGGAAACTGTGTGTTTCCTGTGTGTTTCCACAGTCCCGTTTCACTTCAGAAAAATAGTACACCACCACAGGGTGCCACCCAGGAAATTTAATTTCAGTCAGATGTGGTTTTCAAAATTAAAGCCCTGTATTCAACTGATATACTCCATCATAATTGAGATTGATAATGAAAGGAAACTGTCGGTTTCCACCGACCTGTTTCACTTCAAAATAATACTAAACCACCCCAGGGGGCCAACCAGGAAATTTCAGTTCGATCTGATGTAGATTTTAAAAAGTAAAACCCTCAATACAACAGCTATATTATATCGTCATTGACAGATATTAAAAGGAAACTGTCCACAGAGCTGTTTCACTTCCTGCTTCCTGGTTGGCACCCTGGGGTGGTGCACGTCACTCTGAAGTGAACAGATCTGTGGAAACAGACAGTTTTCTATTATCATTAATTTGCATTTTCCTGTTTTATATCAAATGCTTGTACATTTAAAATCCTAGATCTGCATGGATCATTATTGTCTGAGAGACATGAGAAAGTATTTCAGTAATTGCTTTGTTAATATTGTGGGTTTTAATATTCATTCATCTTGTTCCAACAATTTAAATAATTTGTGGCTACGTGCTAAAATTTGATCCCACAAGTTAATGAAAGCATGGGAACAAGTTATTTTGCCTATTATGAAAAAAAATGTGTAAACAAATTCTACTTTGGGGAAACAAAATAGCCAAGTTGAGGGAGCACATTAAATGTCATGGCCTACACGACCTAATTGGAAGATTAACTTATATTTTGTGGCCAGCAATTCACTGAACTGAGGGAACAAGTTATATCCTGCAAAATATTTTGGTCACAAATGAGTTAAATTATTAAATAAGTCAAGTTATGTCTCTTTGTTTCCAAATTACTAAACTGAAGACTGAATGAGTCATATCTCTCTGTAAAAAAAAAAAAAAAAAAAGGATCAAATTGAGGGAACAAGTTACATCTTGTGATCATCATTCTGCTTCTCTCTGTGACCACTTTCCAGATGATATATGATTCATATTTCTTTAAATGCGTCATTTTTTTGCGTATGTTGCCAGATTCATTAACACTGAGATGAGTGCGTCTACAGCAAGCTCTTAAACTATTTCTTTTAAAGCTATTTTTGTATTTATATAAACATATATATAATATATATATATATATATATATATATATTATCTGCAAGAACAAAATGACTGCCTCTCTGCGCCACAAGTGGAAAATGATGATGAAACTCGCTACAGAGCCTGCAGGGAGGTTCACACGGACTTCAGCAACTGTGTAGTGGCGTCCTCTGCTGGTGCTAGAGCTCAGCTTGTATTTGCAATGAAGAACTGATCCTGTACATCACTGTTGTCATAATAAAATCACCAGGGGAAGCGAAACAAAAGCAGTGTTGGGATCTGGCCGCCTCACTTCCTGTACAGAGATTAGAATTATGATTTAGATATGTAATCTGTGTATCTGCTGCACATACATGGGAGAAGCTAGCCTTATGTTTTCTAGCTGCCGCACATCTACACAAATCAACATAGTATCTACACAGATGGCCTTGAGGCATTTATTGATGAGCTATGTGTAAATTACCTCAAAATTCTGCATGCTTGAAGGATTCACAATAGGTGTTTGTGTTCACTTACTTAGAAGCAATCTTTTTAAGAGGGAACTGCATGCAAATTTGTTTTTTTTTTCATCCCCTCCTAAAAAAGTATGAATCCATAAATTGTTTGTACTTTTTGTGGCTGTGGGTAAACTAGGATGAGACTACGCCTGAGGCCACATTTTCCCTCCTGTGTGCTACCTGTATTTTCACAACATTTCATTCTGCAACCACTGAAAGCAGGTTAATCTGTGGGAATAAAAGAAAACATTGAGTGGTTTTATTTTGTGTGAGGGTTTTATTTGAGAAGAAAGAGCACACATTGGGCAGGCCTGAAGCTAGGCTAGACCACCACGGTGTATTTAAAAACTCTTTTAAAATAACTTTTCAACACTTGCCGCATCAGTGTGCATTCAGCCGCTGTGTGACAGGGTGTGTTCCTGTGCACTGTCAGTGTGTGTGCCGATACCGCTTGTGCAGCAGTTCTGGGATTAACTACCCCGGGATTATCAGATTGTCTCTGAGCTGCCAGAATAGACAAGATGACAGCTTCATATAGGGCACCAGAAACACACTCGTACATATACACACAGGCAGACACACACTTAATCCAACTCTCCTGGCTGAACTTAGATAACCCAGTGTAAGTTAATTTCCCTTCCTATTATATTACAAGTACAAAAAGGAAGCAGACACTACAAAGCAGTTAAAAACTTCTACCTTTAATAGGCTATGTGCATTGCCATTTTAACAGGTTCCGAAGCATTTTCATAGCAGTTTAGTACAAACTCTAAAGCTGTGAGGTGAATAATACAGTGCACATGGAAGGAACTTTAGCATCATGTGATAATGAAAATTTGAGTAAATATGTCACAATGTGTTAATTATGTGTCTATGTACAAACTATACCCATTTAAATTGAATGTATTATCAACTAAAAAAAGTTTGAGACATCTCCTGAACAGATTCTCTGATGGTCACACATTCATGAGGTCCTGCACAGAGGAGATGTTTGTTTTTGGTGTCTGTGCAGGGCCTGATAGATTCCCCATGTGTTGTCATGTTTTGGCCATGTGCGAGGGAGCTGCGGCTGCTGCATCGGTGGAGTGTTAATCGAGCCTAAACCAACAGGTGTTCTACCAGCCACCAGCCAACTTGTACAACCAAAACATTAGATACAACCCTCCTTTATCCCTTCATCCTCCTCTTCCTCCTCATGGGTTTCATAATAATTCCCCTCTCTAGCTGGCAGGAGTTGGGCTGGCAGCCTTCTCAGTGGTGGCATCAGTAGCTGCCTTGTCTGCGCCTGGATCCTCAGGGGAGGACCCTTCAGCAGCGGTGGCGTCAACCTGAGCAAACTTAAGCATTTGGAGGGCATAGGCTTTGAAATCCTCAAAGGTTTCTTTCACTCCCTTCTCCAGCAGATATCCCTCACTGTCACCCTCCGGCTGCTCCTGAGCCATGGCTCCTTCCACTGAGGTCTGCAGGTACCGCAGGCTCACCAGTACTGATATCTGCATAGAGACAGGAAATTAAAAACTCCAAAAGTCAGTGTGTCACCCAATGTGATGCTCAAATCACACACACACACACACACACACACACACACACACACACACACACGCACGCACGCACGCACGCACGCACACGCACACGCACACACACAAAATTTGAATAATAATTAAACTTAAGAAGAATCAACTGTCAGTCATGTTACTACAAAGATTTAAAAATTTTCAAGCCATTAATACACCCTAACAACTTACACTTGTACTTGTATGCACACCATGTGCTGCAAATGCTATTGTTATATAAAGAAGTGTGTTCCAAACTTTGTGATATTTATGCGACTTCAAACCCAGTGAGGATTTTTCATAATTTTGGGGGGAAATCTGCAGGTTTTACTGCAGAATGTTTAAAAGATTCCCACTTTTATTCACTAACACAGTATGTATTTGCATGCTTAAACTGACCAATCAAAGAGGAATTCATCTTTTTTTTTCCCGTCCTTTCTGTCTGATATTGGGGATGTTTTGGTTGAAAATTAGATACTGCCAAGTCCTTGGTTGCTCTCAAATGATCTGTGCTTGTTATAGTGGACTGGAAAAACCACCATGGCGAGCATTTAAAAGTATAGATTGATTGGCTGTCAGCCATGAGTAGTGGTGTCCTGGTCTAGCCTCAGGATTTGTTTGCTATTTTCAAGAGTCTTCCCCATCAATACTGCTGTTTGACAAAGAAGTGACAGTGTGTGTGAAGGCAGAAATCGATGTGTGTCAGTTCTTTTTGTTGGTTTCTCTGTCAGTCAGCATGTTTTTTATAGTATAGGGAAGATAATTTTACCTGAAAAAGAAAACAACACAAAGAAACTGAAACGTTCCATCAAAATGTGATTGTGTTTGCAAAGAATTTGTTCCTTCAAATACTAAAAACTAAGAATGACAAAGGCTCTTTAGTAAATCCACCTGTATGAGGATGACTGACAGCACGCCAGGACCAGTGGAATTCATCAGGTCCATGTAGTAGTTGACCAGCGCCTGCCTACAGCCACGGCTGTACAGGTTCAGCTCCTCTGACTGGAACTCATAGTTGTAGTGGGCGCTGTTATCTGTCAAGTGGTACTGCAGGCATGGGCGTGGGGAGGCTGGGTTACAGCAGCTAAACGGAACGCCATCCAACAGGTAACGTCCATCTACGTTACTCCGGATACGACTGGAGGAGAAGAGAGAAAATGTTCAGTTCAGTTGAAGAACTTACTTTTTTAAAATTTCATTTCTGTCCTGCCTTTCTGTTTAGTCTCTTCTTTTTCACTTTCTTTGACTAACTGTCTGCTTTATGGTCAGCTCTTCCATCCATTTATGTCATTCACTTTGAATGTAAAGGCCACATCTATTTATAATTCATCATAATTCCTTTCCTCCTCCACTGTCATATCATTTTTTTCTCCCAGCATCTCTCCCTGTAACATATTGCTTAACCTTTTAGAATTTGAAGACTGCTTATCTGTCATCTACGCCTCCAATTAATCTCTATTTCCTCTCCAGCCATCATTCCCTCTGACCCCTTCGTCTCTTTCTAACTTTTCAAGTCGCATCCCCACGGCCCATCATTTTGTCATCACTGTATTGACATTCACTCACTCCTTGACGTCCTTCGAAGTGAAGTCAAGGTATCTGTTGCTGACCCACTGGACTTCAAACCAATCCCTGAAGTTGTTGTTTCCACAGCAGCGGAACTCCATCTGCAGACGATCGATGGTCTCTTTCTGAAAACAGCGGCCTGGTACATCTGTGTCCTTGTAGAACCGGATGCCATTCCTCAAGCCCACCTGAGGGAGAGGAAATAAAAAAGGAGGGGTACCGTTCAATATGAAACCTATTAATTATTTTAGTTAAAATCTTGATTAACCTGTGTTGGCTAATTAAAGGAGATAACAATGTTGGATTTTTTTTCTATACTCTGAGATACTTCAAAACTGTGATGAAACCACAGTTCTCCTGCTTAATTATTTCCTGTATTTATCCATGCCCTTTTCTTCCTGTGAAACAATTAAAAAAAATGTATATTCAACATTATTTTGTTTATAATGTCCGGGTTAGTTT
This sequence comes from Aulostomus chinensis, assembly GCF_037954235.1. Classification (NCBI taxonomy): domain Eukaryota; kingdom Metazoa; phylum Chordata; class Actinopteri; order Syngnathiformes; family Aulostomidae; genus Aulostomus; species Aulostomus chinensis. The sequence continues at coordinate 17,683,575 of NC_141332.1, read as the reverse complement.
AAGGTCTTCATATTTTGTACAAAAAGAATGAAGTTTTGTATACAAAGTACAAGATCTCGTGCAACCATCAGACTCTTTCAGTCAGAACAATGTTGAAGTTAAACCTCCAATGATCATTGCCCATGAAGGGAGGGATAAAATATTGGCACAGCAATACATGGCGATACTTCATCTGGTGATATATTATCGATATACTTATGTCAAATATGTTTCATGATTTTTAGAAGTTCTTTATTGCACATGTGTGTCAGTGTTTAAGACCTCACGTTCTTCTCAGCTGTCTGTTCTTGTATAACTGACCCCACAATACTGCATATAAGTACGTAATTCCTGCTCTTTTAGGGGTATTTCTTCTTCTGATAGACCGATATTGAGATGTTTCATAGATGGATTGTCTTGTAATATATCAATTATCCCAGAATCAAAGTATTGTGATACCTTTGCTATCCAGAGTAAATATTGTGTTTGTCTCATATGGCCAGTTGCTCTGTGCCTCCATCTGCTAATGCCCATCTTTGTGACCCCACCTTAAGAGACTCCTCCAGACGTCCCTGCAGGGCGTAGCTGAGCACCACAACAGCAATCAGCAGACAACAGAGGAATGCAGCTGCTGCAAACCAGGCCAGAAGGAGAATCTTCCAACGTGGGAAACGGCTGGGATCCAGGGAATCCTGGCACACTCGACTGGCCACCCAGTTAGTGCCAATGGAGGCCAGACCCACCATCATCAAGATGTTGGGCACCACATGGATCTCTGTGTTCTCCATCACCTCAAGAAGGAAAGAGGACAAAGATGGTAATCACTACAAGAGCTAGACAAAAGTAGCAGGCAACTGCAGGTCACTGTAATTTCCTCTTTAGTGGGTAATAATCCTCCATTCATTTGGCCTAATCTATTCTAAAAATGACCTTGGCAGTCAAGAGATTAAATTAGAGGCCGTTATGCTGGATGCAAATACTACAATGGCACAAAGAGGACAAATCTAATTTACAGCTCTGGTTAATATAAACTGGATTCTCAAACGCTTGCCAGCAATAAAAACACCATTACCCCATGTTTGTTTTAAAATTACCATTACAAATCTCGACCCTGTAGTGCTACCGTCTTTTATCCTCATCCTGTAACATGCGGCCTGCTCTGCTTTCATTCAGATTCATGAATTCTCTTTGAAAAAGAACTACTTATTTCACTGAAGCATAATCAGTTCTCTCAGTGGTCTGTGCAAAAAAAGTAAAGTTGAACAAGAATAAAAGCAGATGAGCTTTTTGTGAATCACTATTCACCTTCAGGCTAAGAGCTTAAAGAATGTGTCGCAGCTTGATGTGTGTGTGTGTGTGTGTGTGTGTGTGTGTGTGTGTGTGTGTGTGTGTGTGTGTGTGACTTTGTGTTTCTGTGCTACTTGGAAGCCATGTCTACAGCAAATCAATAACAATTTGCTTCACAACAAAGTGATTATGGTGACCGTTCTCACATTGGAGATCGATACATATCTGAGGGCATGCATTAATGGCCTGCAGATTTCCTGTGTCGTCCACTGGTTATCAATGCTTCCAACCCATAGTCTTTAATCTGTGATCAATCAAGCTCAATGATCTTGTAGAGGTCATGACCTTCACCTTGTCATTCATGTTATCTGATTTAATACACACACTTTGAATCCTAATCATTTAAAGGCAAGTGTTTCTAAAACCCTGTAAATGAATTCATGATACACGCATGAATTGTGCAGTGCATGTTAATGTTAATGTGAAGTGTGTATTTTTGGGTATTTGTAAGTGTGTGTGTGTGTGTGTGTGTGTGTGTGTGTGTGTGTGTGTGTGTATGTGTGTGTGTGTGTGTGTGTGTACTGCTCTCTCTCTCTCTACCTCGTCCCTACGGAGCAGCTCTATCTTAAGGTAAACCCCCAGACAAAAGATGAAGGACCCGCACATCACCGCCAACCAGGACAAGAGCCACAGGCCCTGGGCCAGACGGACCCGCCTCTGCTGGGTGAACTTCATCTTCAACAGCACCATGGCTTACCACCATGCGCTGATCAACTCAAACAGAAGAGAAAGAGGATCAAGAGAAGGGAGGGGAGAGCAAGAGGAACGAAGGGGTTAACAGTGGAGAGTCAATCCAGAGGTGGCCAGCTGCATGAACAGATACCAAACAGATCGATAAAGGCTAGTTTCTATGTCTGTGCACAACTTTGTGAAGTAATCCAGCTGTCACTGCAGGCCCTCTGCTTATTGTTTGGGAGTTATTAGCAGGTTGAGCTCATCTAAGTTGTTCCAGGTGGAGGGGATAAGCAGGCAGATCCCTTTGATGGTGAAGGACACGCTCGATCAGAGAAGATAATCCAAAAGTTCACCTGGATGTTGAATTTTTTGTCAAAAGATACTTTTACTCTCTTGTTCAGTGAGAGAATCCTTTGAAAATATGCGCACAAAAAAACCCAAAAAACAAATGCAGTCAAACAAAAGGTAGAGGAAAAAGAAATATTCCTTGTCCTGGGGATAACAGATTTTTCCGCTCAAGTCCAGTCACGATGCTGATGCCCCCCTTCAAACTGATGATTTCTTCCTCTTGACCTGATGTTGTTTTTTGATGGCGCCCCTCTGGGTCTGTTCATGTGTGGCGCCCCCCTAAACCGCTGTACCCATGGTAGGAGGACACAGCGACTGGCCAAAGTCGAGAGTTTGGAACCGTAATCCACCCAACAGAGTCTCTGGTATCCTATTAAGATCCAGGGGCCAATGGGAAAGCAGGCCAATGTCTGATCAGCAAACTTGTTTTGATTGACACGTAGCCTGGGTGGGCCGATTGGATGTGCATGACAGGTGGACTTACCTGAAACCCATCAGTGGTGAGCTATTTTTTGCCATAGATACATGAAATGAGACAAGTGGGGAAGCCACTTAGCAGGAATTATGTGGAAATATGCAACTGAGTCACATTTATGGATGTTTGATGATATAATATTCCAAATATGTGCAGACAGCGAAAAAACAAGAACAAACACTCTGAAGCAGTTCAAAAGTCCACAGTTTGACTTAAAATATTGTAGGATTAAAGAACATCTACTTTCTATTGCAAACGAAACTTGTCTCTCACTGAACCTAAATCCATCTCACTCGTCACCATATTTTTAATCTAAATTGTATCGTCACGTTAACAAAGCTGATAAATGACTTGTTGGTTGATGTCGCACTGACCAACAAACAAGTGTAAACTCTCATCTTCACACCATAGATGACGATTGCTCAGATATTCACAAATGAACCGATGGATGAGAGAGTTGTTATTTTTTCCTCGGAAGGCCCTCAGAGGGAGGAGAGTTACGCTTGTGGAGGCTAATTAAAACGTGTGATTCAGAGAGAGAGCTGGATCAATAGGATTAGACTTGTTATGATAAGTATCTGTGACAGCTTGAGCGAGATTGACAGCACGTTCTCTTGCCTTATATACGCTATTGTTTTTCTGTCTAAGACTTCGGGAACCCCAGATTTATAGAACCCCACATTTTTGCGGCACATAAATATTTAACCTTTAACCCAGCTAATGTCAGTTGTGGAGAGTAACGAAGTGCATTTATATGAGAAGTGTACCAAAGCACTTTTTTGTACTTCATTTTTTTCATTGTACAACGCTCACCTTGCTATATTTCTAAGACAAATCTTATGCTTTGGCTCAACTAAATTTTATCGTTGTGATTACTGTAACTTTAAAGCAGATTAAGCAAAAGTTAGATGAGAAAAAAAAAAACTTTCACAGCCTCCGCTCTCAAATGGGTTTGATTTATTAAAACTGGAAATGTACCGTCCAGCTCTGTGAAACCAGATACATCCACGAGTCTTAGAGCCACGTCAACTTTCCCGCCGGCGGTGATAATGACGACAACAAATACGCATAGTCGTTCTGAACTGGAGCAACGCCGAACACCAATCTTAAGTCAATGTTTGAGATTTTACAAATGAAAAATGATGTTCCGTTTCAAATGTTTCCCAGAAGCTCGGAGCTACACAATTCCGTGAATATGCTGATATAAAAAAAAAAAACAATTTACTTTTGAATAATTAAGTACTTTCGAAAAGCAAGAACTCCAGTACTTTAATGTAAGTAAAGAATGTGACTGGGCAACTTTCCCCTGTAGTGTCGGACTACCTGCAGTTTCTACACTGGAGTTGTATGACAGAGATGCAGAATGATCGCTTTCTTATAATGTTGACGAGAAAATAATGAGAGCATGAAGTTTATAATAATGTCAAGAGTTCATGTAGCTGAATGAAACATGGTATTTATTGTTAAAACAGTAATATTGAGACGGTTACACAAGGATTCTACAGTCCTCTCCTGCAGGAAGCTACCACTCAGAGAGGAATGGGGGGGGGGGGTAGTTGCGAGATACTCTACATTACATATATATGTTGCTCCTGAGCTCAACCCAACCAACACTGTCACAATACAGATAATTACAACTTCACTTTAGCTAAAGAAGCCTCCATCTACTCGTACAGCTTCCATATACGTGTCATACACACAGCAAAGGACAAATATACACACAAATCTCTGCATGTGTGATAATCTCTAATATGTTCACCTCACTTGAAGTTATATTCACATAAGACAGTAAACCCATGTAAAATATTACATTTCTATCATTTTAAGTGCCATTTTTATTTGACTCGTATGTCCGATTGAATTATCATTTTAGAATGATAAAGGAATATAGTTGTAGTTATCATTAATGGTTGAAACAGAATTTGTGAACTTGCTGAAATGTGTGAAAAGAAAAGAGATGCATTGCTTCAAGGGACAAGTGGTTCAATGGCTTCGTTCTTGACTTATTTGCCTGTTTCTTCTCCTGGAGTTACACGAATATTTCTCACTCACTGGCCAACATATAACACCTAGATGAAACTAATACAGTATCATACAACAAGCTGATTGTCTTTGTTAAGTCTATGGAGGATGATGGATTTGATTATTTGTGAAAGTTAGAGGTCACATGACCTGTTGAACTATTCACATCTGTGCATCACCTGGTTAAGATTGTTTTGACAAAAAAACAAACAAAGAATATAATTTACAACACCAATTCAACAGGCGAAACAGAATAATTAATATTACTTCAAAGAGCTGGTGGAACTGTGAAGAATACAATACCAACACGCCTCATATTTGAAGCTGGTGTCCACTGTTAAATGCATTTGGGGAAGAAATATTTCAACACTGAAAGCCAATGAGACAAATATGTGTCTGGAGCCCTTAGAGTTACGGCCCCAAAAGTAATTACTACGGGAAGGAAAACATATTTAACTAAAAAGCAAAACCACTCAGCTGATAAGAGAAGGCGAAAATGGACTGGACACAGTAACCATGGCAACTACAGCGGCATTTTAACATGTCCTGACCCTGTGTTTGAAGTTGTGTTGTCCCTTCCTGGACCCCGGGGATGTTTTTGTCATTATCATGCAGAGTTATGTGAAAGAATAGAATGACACATGGTATTGACCCTTTTTTCTAGTATGTAAACAGCTTCCATTCACCTCTAAATCCATCACTACCAGTGAATGAGTGAATTTGATTTCATTTTCATTCAGTATAATCATATTGTCTTTGCTATCGTGTACTCTTTTTTGGACTAATTTCACCCAAGGTTGTTAAAATTGGATTTCTAAACGTGGTGGTATGTTCTTGTTTTATGTACAATATGGAATTATTCCATAACATAGTACATGCGTGGATAGAATGTGTTAAGAAACAAAAATGTACTGGGTTTTAGTATTAAGTGTGACAAATATTTTTTTTCCATTCAATTCATAAGAATTACTGTTGAATTTAGCCACTGGGCAAAAAACTAATCTCCTTTACGGATTGTGGTTTGGTAAACACATTAATAAATGACATAAACTACATTATATACAACAGGAGTTTTAAAGGTTGGTGAGTGCAACAGCATACACATGCACAACACCGTATTTCTACACTATGAGACACAATATACATTCATCTTCCCATGTTGTTAGATGACGCTGTCAGTCTGCCACTTTGCCAGTTTGTTCCGCTCCTCCCGCCCACTCCTGACCAGCCGGCTGCTCCTGACCTCCACCAACCTCCTTATGGGCCTGCAGCTGGTGCAGGAAATCATCCAGGATCTGCTGGGCTGACGTGGAGGTCACATCCACAACATCCTGCTCCAAGAGCGTTACCTTTACCTCTCCTTTCCCATATGAGGTGTCCTCGCCGTGGGCTTGCTGGCAGCTCTGAGTGTCATTATAAATGGTGACCAGTGTGGGTTGCTGTTGAGAATACAGAGGCTGCGGCTTGGCAGCATAATGGCCAGCAATTTTCTTGTAGATGGCAGCGCTGATGTCGGAAACAGAAAACGGGGGACTGTGGCTGGACTCGGACTGGCCTTCAGTTCCTTTTGGCAGTGCCTCCTGTTTGAATGGAACAAAGGCTGTGACCTTCTGTGAACCTGGCGCTGATTTTGTCAACCAGTCGTGTGCTTTCTCATCCGCCAAAGCAGACTGAGGCTGTTGTTGAGCTTGTTGAGAGGTGGCAGAGTGGTTGAATGGAGCTGAAGTGGTCAGAAACCTTTGTTTGGCCTCTGCTGAATCGAAGTGTTTCTCCAGTAACTCTCTTATCAAGCACGGCACCTGAGGGTGACACAACACACATTATGACTGAGGGGAAAATATCATATATTTTGATGTGATTACATGTTTCGAAATAATCCTTTGTCATGAAATATTTGTGCTGTCATGTAGTTACATTTTATTTTGCAGGTTAGCATCAATCATAAGATCAGCTATTGACTGACGAGCGGACTTGAATTGCTGCATTTTTTTCACACTGAAGATGAAATGTATTTCCTATGTTTCTCTTAAAATCTTCCAACGTAAGAGACCAATGTAACGCTCGGGCTTTACATTAACAACGTCGTCATCCTTATAAGAAACTTGTAGTACAGACATTCTCTTAAAATAAATTTATTCTGATAATAACAGTCATAAAAATCATTAGTGGTAGTCGTAGTATTAGCAGTAGAAGCAATTGTACTTTTAGTATTTTTCATTGCAGGTTTAATGTGGTTCAAATGTGTATTGTAGGGGAAAATAAAGCAAGCAAATCCGATATATCAGTATTGAAGATCGGGAACAGAAATTGGTGATCACTTTGACTAATCCAAAAAGCCTCCAGCAACCCAAAAGGCACTTTAAATAACACATTCATTCTGTCACATTCGTTATTTTCTAATATTATTATTATTTTTTTGGACAATTTTCATCGGGAATGAAAAACATAATTTTATTTCATATGAAGCAGAATCACTTCACAAGTAACATCTCATTGAGTTAAAGAGGCTCGTTTTTAAGACAGCATCTTCTTGACATCTTAGCTAGCAAATATCATGGTCAGTATATGGGGAGAAATTAAAAGAATTTTGAACGACAGTAGTCATATCAAATATAGCAGAAAATAAAATTCAACAAAAAGAGGCATGTCCTACTATCCATTGTAATTCTAATAAGTGGTATTGATTTGGAGTAGCTGGCTCATTACCTGCAAGCTATTATAAAAGGAAAATGTGTGATTTTGCAGTATATGGGGGGGGGGGGTCACTAAAATATTCATGTAAACATTGGAGGCAGTACTAGCTGATAAAAAAGTGGCATGTCCTATATTTGCAGTCGAGCACTAATGCCTGGTACTCATTGGGAGTCTCTGGGTCATATGATATTAAAGCTAATGAAAAAAATATCTATCTTCAGTATAAAAAATAATAACAACAATGATTTTGCAGTTTAATATTTATATAACACATGGGAGTCTATCGAATGCAACAAAAGAGGTTTGTGTCCTTTTTTTCCAGTTTAGTACTAAAATGTGGTGCTATAATGGATTCTGATACATGGAGACTAATTAAAAAAGACAATGCCAAATTTGGGCATTTATGAAATAAAGGAAACAATAAAATGCAATATGAGGAGATGTGCCCTGGATTTCTAGTCTAGTACTAATATCTGGTACTGACATGGAACCTCTATGTTAACATGACACGGGCGTCATTGAAAATAGAAAATGTCCAGTAGATGGCAGTGTGCTCACATTAATGTTTTCCAGTGCAGCGATAGTCCTGTGTGCTTCCTCCAGCTCTGAGGTCAAATGGGCCACACGGTTTAGCAAATACTTCCTTTCACTGCTCAGACTCTCCGACTGAAGAGGCAAGAGGCATCATTTAAAGAAGAGAACATGCTGGGTTGTGAAAGCAGTGGGTGGGAAACAAGATAAGCTCCCTCTTCAACTGCAAGTTTTCTCACCGCTATGTGCAGGTGCTCCCCCAAAAGAGTGTTGGCCTGCTTTGTCCCAGAGTGGGTCTCAAGAAGGCTTCGAGATAAAAAGAGAAATCAAACAAACAAACAAAAACAATAATAATCGAGAAACACATAAAACATGTGTATGGCACCATGACATCAGACATCATTCCTGCACCTTCCACTCTATCACCACGCCACTATTTTTTTTTTCCTTAAAGACATCTGTCTGTCAACTTTTTACCAATAACTGACACCCCACAGGAGCCCAGTGCAAGATGACCCTTCACTGCAGTTGCACCAGTCTGTGGAGGAATGTGTGGTATGTGCAGGGTAGGCAGCTGCAGTTGTTTGGTGGTAAATACAGGCTTGACGGGGCCAGAACAAGACACTCACTTGTGAGTGTGAGGAGACCGAACAGATGCCTTAAGTCAACTGTCAGCCTGTGTGAGTGTTGCATTTCAGGACCAATAATGCCTACAGAGATGCAGCAAGGTGGCTGGGGGCTGTACTGTCATCCTGTGCATTCCATGGTTCAATGAATCTATAGAAACTGTTGCGGAAATGTATGGATTCACTTGATGAGTTTCAATTGATCGAAAGGGGATATGAACTGCATGACATTACCATGTGTCCACAAATCACTGCCGCACACATGTTCAAACATGTTATGTATTGCATAACTTGAGCCACGGAATCTGAGTTTTTTTCAGTCGTGTTTCCGAAACCTTTTGTACTTCTCCTTGACGCTGGAGAGCTCATCCCTGGTCCTCTGTAACTCTGACTCCAGACTCTCAATGCAGATCACTGTCTGCAGCAAGTTCTGGTGAAGATCTGTATTCTCCTCCTGCAGTGCCCTGAACACAGAGGGATGATGGGAGATGGAGTTCTGTCAGAAAGCGATGACTATTCCTAGGGTAGTTTAAAGGTGTATGATGTGTGGGCCAGGGGGAAAAATGTGTATAGAATGTCAGTAGGCGACAAGCATGAAATCAAGACCTAGTGGTATGATTAGCAGTAATATCTTCAGCAACTATTCTAAATGAGGCTCTCTCTCACATGCCTCCATTTTGTGAATCTGTTCAATACTGCAACCATGAGGGGAAAGCAAGCAGAATATACATTCTTTTGGCTTTGCTGCACTCATTAGGGTGGGGCAGATGACACGACAGCATCCATGACATTAAAGCTTTAATATTTTGAGGACCTTTTGCATTTACAGTATTTTGGCCTTTAGGTTCCCAGTTATATATGTTTATTACAAACAAGTGAGTTACATAAATCAGAGTTACACCACCTCCCCTTTAAAACGGGAAAGGGTGGAAAGAGGATACTCATTAATGCGATCAATAGCCACTGATCCATCATGAGAAAGACAGAAAGAGGACTGAGTGGGCAGGCGGAGTACACTCACTGAAGCTGGTCGACATCACACAGCATATCCTAGAAGGAGGACGGTGAAGAAGATACTTTAGGAGACATTTATGATAGGATATAGACGTTGCAGCTGACCGTTCAACAACAAAAAATACAGTTTGTAAGTGTCCAGCACACTGAAATGAAATTAACTTTCTGCTTCTATTTGAGAATGTACCACCACGTCAGATGATCTATGTCAAAATGTTTATTTATGATTAACCTACAAAAGATATGAACATTCTTTTATAACCATGCTGGAAGTGTGAACACTGATCCTCCAGCGAGATACAAACAATGCCAACTCTGGCCTTTGAAACTCAGTATAAAGAATTAAAAATTTAAAAGTAAAGTCATGACAACATTCCATCCAATTTCATACCCATGTATTAACTTTCATTGGTAGAAGAACTGGAGCCTCGCCCACCATGACTTGCGTAAACGGCAGCCTGCACCCATCGGCCGCCAGTCCATTAGTGAGCTCATAACAGATTGAATTAAATAGACATGAAGTTCTATGAAGCTTAACTTTATACTCAACTTTGTATCTATATATGACCAAATCTATATACACGACAAAAAGTCACTGTTATGTAACATTTAGTGTATGTACATAAACATATTAGCCTGGGCATACACTTATATAAGAGCTAAATGATAACAGCTCTTATCAAAGCAGCTCGTTCTGAAGTACTGCATTGTGCTGGTACAGAATGTGTTACAGATATATGTCCCTATATGTGGGTGCATAATGTTTCATCATCTGAGAATTTGTGGAGCAGAAAAAGAGATAATCACAAAGTTTAAATCCATCAATCAGTTTAAAATAGGTAGTTCTAAAAGCACAGATTTTCATTTGCTGCATTGCTGAGGAATGACTCAGCTCACAGTGCGCAGTATTCAAAACATCCCACACAGAGTGACTCAGCTACTCTGCCTTGCGATGCAGCACTCTTTCTTGTGCTCATCCTGTTCCTCTGACACTGAAATAATAGGATGAGTACTGTACCTTTATCTGCTTGATAACTAATTATTTTATATTTAGACTGATGATTCATCAAGTGTGCACCACAAGGCCAAAATATCCTGAATACTTTCATTGTATTAAATAGGTCATAGTGGTAGAGCAGTATAACCTCATCGACTGTTTTTGGTTTTGAGGCAAAATACTAAAATGTCCCTATTAGATTCATGGCTTTCTCAAAAGCTTACAGGAAAATACCATCTTTGGATAAATATACTCTTTGTCCATCCTTTTTTTAGAGCCAGTCAAGCAGATCATCGCCCAACTCTTCTCTCAGTATTCACTGTAGGCTCCAGCCACCCACAGGACAGCTGACTGTAAGTTAGCTTAGCTCCAGAGGGTTAGCAGCTGGGCACGGGAGCATACCATCTCAAGAGTCTGCATGAATAGATCTAGGGTTGCATTTTGAAGAAAACTGCATTCCAACTTTGAGTCAGTATGCACTTGCAGCCAACTGTTTGCATAAACTGCAGCTAAGCTAACAAAGAGTACGCCATCTGAGGGGTTTGTAGAGCACTGTAAAGTACTTTTCTGACACGGAGAATGAGGAACAGCAAGTTTATTTCCTGAAATGCTGATGTCTCCCTTTAATGCCTCGGGCTTGTCTGTTTCTTGACCACATATTCCTCTAATTCATTGGTTGTTTGAGGAATAGCCCAAAAGACTCAATGTACACTGACAACTGAAACTAGTCCGACTAGTTTATTCGTCAAAGAATTCAGCTGTACAACACTGGCGATCGATGGGATAAACTATATTGAAGACTTACAGAGTCATGACATGAGAACAGAGATCTGCCCTCTTGCCCATCTGTCTTCTTGTATATTCTGCATATTGCTAAAAGCAAAAACACAAAGTAAACTCACCCAGCGTTGTTTAGTATTCATTGTATTCTGCAAAGGATGACAGCCTCGCTGCTCTGAGCTATGACTGGTAGCTGTGGAAGGCGCATCTCTGGTCCTAGATGAGTCTGATTTACTGGATGAAGACTCAGATCCAAGTCCTGATCTTTGACCCTGGGCTGAGGATGGAGGTGAGATGCTTGGTGCCCTTTGCCCAGAACTGGGGTGCACCTGCTGAGGCTGAGGCTGTGGAAAGTTCTGGGTGTGCGGACTGTTGGTGGTCTGGTGCTTGCGGTGGTGCCGTTGTTTGGGTTGGATGGGTTCAGGGCTGGTGCTGGTTCCATCAGTTAGGTGAGGGCCGCATCTCCCGTAGTTGTCCTCTGAGACAGGACCACCAAGTGGTGCCGGCCGCTTTTCTTTACGGTTTCTTTTATGGTGAATATTTTGATTGGAGTTGGGGTAATAATGAGGCGGAGGGCTACCTTGGTGTTTCCTAGCTGCATATGAAATAAGTTTATCAGGATCGGAAGACTCAGAATGTTTCAGAGAGCTGCTATGAGCTGGTTGATTGTGTCTGCTGTGCTGTTTGGAAGGCTGCTCTTTCTCCTCCCCTGAGCTCTCCCTGTGTTTCTTGGGTGGAAGCTGAGGCTTGACAGGGCCAGGTGTTTCAGCTGGCATGTTGGACTTTCCAGTAGTTTTATCTTTGTTCACACCCAATATGATGAGATCAGATGGACTGATCACCTGTTTTGTTATCTCATCCAGGAAGGCTGAGAATTTCAACTTTCCTTGCACAAAATTTGCCTTGGCTCGATCAAGCTCTTCTGGAGTGACCCCCTTCTGCTTCTGTCCACTGGGATCTTGTTTTTTAGAAACTCTTGGGGACAGCACCTCCATTGACTTAGCCTTGCGGATGTCTGAATGAGACTCCTTGTTCTTCAGGATCCCTTTGCTAGGAAGCTGGCTGGAGGACACCGCTCTCTTTGGGCCTCCAGAGACTCCTAACAAAATGTCCTCCTCACTGAAAGCCAGGCTTCGGGTCAAACTGGAGGTCTTATATAGAGGTCCATTCTTTGGTACCCTGGATTGTTCACCCTCATTACCCTGCAGAAGACCTTCTTCACTTCTGCTGAGACCTCGATCAAGGGAAGATAAAACTTGTTTCCCCTTCTGTTGTGAGCTCCCATGTAACTGACCACTGCCATTTCTGCCATGTTTGATGGTGGCAAAGACAATTGGCTCGCTGCTATCATCACGAAAACTCCTATGCACGTCTGGGATGTTCGAGCAGGACAGAGAGTGCAATGGTCGCTCAGCATGACGAAGAGAGAATGGGTCGCTTGTGCTCGCCTCTGTGTACCAGGAGGAAGACAATGAGGAGGAAGATGATGAAGAAAGGGAAGAAGCCCAGGAGAGACTTCCAGTGGTGTCGTGATTGTAAAGTATCTCATCCTCTTCGTTGTAGCATGTTTGATGACGACGGCGGGTGTCACTGTGATAGCTTCCATGCTGATGATGCCGACGATGCTCATGGCTTTCATCGGTATTTCTGTCAGTGTCATCAGACACCGTGTACCTGAAACACAGAGGCACATTACACAACTTTGACGTCTTTTACTCCATAAGTAGCAGATGTGCTAAAGTATTAGGACGTGGCTCTGACAGCAAATTTCAGACCGAGCATAAGACATGAAGCATCTTACCTGTGGTACTGAGGCTCCGGGTGGCGGTGAGGATAATGATGGTGGTGGTGCTTCCGCTGCTTGTTCTCATCTGGGCCAGAGGCACTGTGAACAGGCTTAAAAAAGTTCTCCATCACCGGTCTCTACCCTGGTGGCAGGTTGCTGATGCGGTCTTAGTTGGTTTGTCTATACAGAGGCACTGACAGCGTTGGCTTCTTCCTCGACTCTGGCTAATTTAAACTAATCTAATAGCTCTATAAACCATAAAACCTTTTGTCAAATGTCAGCAGCAAAGATTATAGGTTAACACCAGATAATGTTTTACTGCTGTTTCCAGCCATTCTCACACTGGATTTGGAAAAACTATTCTAAACTAGTGAACAAGGAACTAAACAGAAAAGAAAAACAATGCGTAGAGAAGTTTCAGTAGAGACTCAGTGCCCAATTGTTTCCGCCAAAGTTACACAGTTGTTTGTTGATGTACCTACAGGAATAGATTTGTCTCTCTCGGGATCTGGCTTCAAAATGACAGAATGATGGTTCGTGAGCAGGCATGTATGAAATCCTGGATGGTGGCTGGATTTTACATCACGCCTGATGTAACAGCTGAGAGCTCATTGAGCCAGAGCAAAACCTTTGTCCTCATGTGGGAATAATCGAATGTAGCCATTTGGAAGATGATCTATAACAAGCTTCAATTAACCTACCGATATAACTTGCAGATACAGAGATTTACCCACAAGTACATGGCTCTGTAGTGTATTTCAGTTTCCCGTCTCCTTTCTGCAATCTTGGGTGATATTTTTGTCATGTTTGTTCTCAATGCTACTTCTATTAATGCACAAAGAGCATCAACCAAAGTTATTGATGTGTCCACAGTTGCCCAATTGATTTTGAGGTTTCCGGCTAGCATCTGGCTGAGGCCTACATAACCGCATTAACTCAGGGTGAGTGATATTACAAGAGGTTATATATCATGAAATGCAAGTGTCACATAATTGTACACTGTTTATACAATAGCAGATGTGCTTTTTAATATTCATGTTTGTGTAAATGAGAGGGGGGAATATGTATCCAAGCTGTTTTAAGGTCTTTCTCATAACAAACAAAGCTCTAAATAAGCTGATTTATGACACCTGATTCCTTCTGCTTAACGCCTGAAACACACTCCTGTCAGCTTTTGTTTACCATTATATTTACTAAGTGACTTTAAGTACAGCACAATGAATCATTATTTTCAGTGCAACTATTTCCTTCTAGTTTGTGGTTTCGATTTTCAGTTTTTCCTTAGTGTAGTAACGATTCAAATGGGTATTGGAAAATGCCATGAAAATAAAGTAAATAAAGTACCATGAAACACTGACTGTCTTATCACATCAAATTAGCACACATCCTTGGAAGCCATGCAAAACAAATACTCAATAAATTAACACTTTATCCTACACATTTCTGAAATAGTACATATTCCAATCATCTGCAAGAAACTCATCAAACTTCCAGTGTCTATGCAAAAAGACTGAATGATTCTTTAAACCCATAAACACATGGGAAAGTTATAAAATACATTTTTCTTTGAAAGTGCAAATCCTGTTTAAACGGTGCCAATATACCTATGGCAGTGCAATATTGACGTTATTAAAAGTATCCGTGATTGAGAGGAATTGTAGCAATGCATCATGGAGGGTATGGCACAGCCTTGAGATTAAACCCTTATGACTACTAAGGTCAATTTTAATTTTTTAAAGAATACATTCAAGAACTTAAAACGTAAAAGAGGTCAGCTTTGAGAACACAAGTGGTTTCATCTTCCGTATACTTTATTGTTACTGGTTTGCTATTGGTTTCAAGATTCAGAAGCATATAGGTTACTACCCAAGAATAAACATGTCCTCATCACATAGTGACTTTGATTAAGTTAATCACACCAAGGGCTGTGTCAGCCAATAGCACCAAAGATCTTTGTTTGACTTGGTTACCACATGAAAGATGGGTGTTCTCCTCATTGACTGTATCCTGTGGGAGATCAATTCACTGAGGTTGGGAGGGACTGAAACCCATCCAGAGGGCTTGATCAATGTGTGCATTGATTAGAATAGTTACATAAGTGAAGGGAGGTTGCCCAGACTTGTCCTCCGTACTGTTATCATGCTAAAGCCTAGTACTTAACATGAAATAGGGACAGAGAAGGATTTCATGTGGTGGGAGAAATGTGAGGAGGACATGCTGTACTTTTCACTGCGTCCTCTGCTGGGGAAGAGAGGTAGTCGCCCAACTGTGGCCAACACAGCTTTGGTACTTTTCCACCCTGACATCGTCATACGACTGCCTGGCTGTGTCCGGATATTTCTGGTTCAATCACGTAGACCCCCCTGCTAAGAACATATACCATGAGTTATAAGATATTATTAAAAATTAGACAAGCTGAGAATTACAGTAGAAATCTACAATCACTGATCTACAACATATGAAACTGGTTAAATTACAGCACAAATGAGTCGCATTTACGGGGGCTACTTTGTCATGTACCTAAAGTCAAAGCACGCTGGGCACAATTCACCCAGTTTAAATGAGATGAGCTGGCTATTTTCCTTTGTTTGACAATCGCAAACTGCGTTTCACTGCAGCAGAAGAGAAGTAGTTCCAGCTATTCAACCGCATTCTAGTTTGAGCCGGTTCGGAGGACTGTGCTAGAAATACATAAAGATTAATCCGCACAGGCGTTAATGTGACGTCAGCGGTTTTGTATTTAAACGGTTATTATATGTTAAAATGTATCTTATTGTCTTATTTACCGTCACTGTTTCTTATCCCAGATATGATTCCAATACAAGTGGTCTGTATTCGCTCAGAGACGCATCTAACAGGCTGTCATAGTCGTATTTATGGAATAACTCACATACAAGCACCACCACGCGTTAGTTCCCTTTTCCAAAACTCCCAAATTATTATTTCATTTTGACAACATAGCTAGGATTGTTAAATCCGTCGTAATAATTAATTGGTCAACATATGCAGTTTTTTTGTTGCGTTTGACGGGGACTACTTCTCCATCGGATGGATACATAGTCTTATGTAGTCAAATCACTCAGAGGGTATAAAACTCCAGTGACGCCATGTTTTCCACACAGCATTGAACTCAATTTCGTTTGTCGTGCGGCGACTCAGGTGAAACCGATCTTATTTGTCCTTTTTTTTAAAAATACTTCGAGAAGCTATTTTTTAGAAGCAAGGATTGATAATTTAATGTAACTTTCTTGTTATTTTGAACTGCTTTATACCCGATTAGGCGATCATTAATACTTAAGAAGGCAAACAGCTTCAGTGTGAAGTATCTATCGTAATATTTACTTTACTCTTAAAAGAAGCTTTCAGGTTATACGTTTTTTTCATAACAAGTTAAATCCGAAAACCTTTTTTTGTTATTTGAAACAACACGAAGCCGCTGTTAAGTCGTTGTTCGAATATACCTTGGAACATGGGTCTGACGAAAATAGTGTTATTATTTAAATTATTCGACTGAAAATGCCGTCGTTATCGAAACCTCACTTTGTATGTCAGTATCGTTAGACGAATTGTCTAGGGGCATATAGTTTTATGATCGCATTAAATAACTTGTTTTTTCCATGTTAGTGGAAGAAGTCACTTGGCTCAAAATGGGGGCCGTGACGTAGCGGTCTGCAAATGTTGGCCATTGGACGATTTTAAATGACGCCGTTACGTGTTTTAGCGTGGGAGTGGTCAGTCTTTTCCTGGCAGCTGTTAGCAACTGCTTTAAAGTCAAAGCTGAAGAGGACTTTGGAAGGATGAATATGGACGTTGTAACGTTAGGAGAAAGCTAAATCCTGTAGATCAAAGTAACGAATGAAAGAAAGTTATAAAAAAAAAGGACTAGTATTGTGGTAGTCTAATCTTGTAGCCAAGATGAAGAAAAGAAGATAATAGGTCAACTGTAACCAAGATAAGTTTATTCAGAAGAAAAGAAAAGAAGACTACATTAACCTACTCCTGTAGTGAAGCGGAAAACTCACTCGTGACGAGGAAATAGAAGAAAACCAATCCACCTTTTGTAACCAAGAACAAAAGTTAATAGATGATTAAAAGAAGATTGCTATTAGTCTGCTCTTGTAGCGAAGATGAAAAAGTTAAAAGAGGAAGAAAAGAAGTATTCAAGCAAGTTTCTGTAGAAGCCCATGATTGGATTGATCATAGCATTTTTTTAAATGGAAAACCAAAATCTGCGCAACCTCAACTACCAAAGCAAGAAATTTAATATTCTAAGAGGGGAAAAAAATGCACTAATGGAAAGAATAGTTTTGATGCATAATGGAATCGGAGTAATGAGCCTTTGTCAGAAACTCCTTGATTGTCAAGAAAGACGCAGTGAAGAATCTATATTTTGTACTCCGTCATAGGCCTTGCTTTATCTTGTGCATCCATATAGTGGTTGCTGTATCGATTTTCCGTTTTTTTATTTTTTATTCCTTGGGTTGGGAGTTAGAGGCAGTACCAGTTATTTTTATGCATTTGTTAGTACTATAAAATCTGAATATAATTCGATAAAATTTTGATCCCACTTTGAAAGCAATTTATATAGGAGTAGTACATGTAGCTCAAAAAAAGAAACAGGCTCAGATTTGGACTTTTGCCAGGCCTTTTTTTTTCCTTTTCTTTTTTTATTTATTGCTTTAGAGAAAACGGCAGAAGAGGTTTTTTTTTTTTTTTTACTTTATTTTTCCCCTTGGGAAATGGACTTGAGTTATCATTGAGGAATGGACTTAGTTGTTAAAAAGAAGAATGGACTTAGTTATTAGAAGATCGCAAGACCAGCGTGGACACGGGACACAGGGTGGACCAGAGTGGAGCCAGGCAGGACAGGACCAGAGGGCGTGGGCGGACGAGTGTCGGGCCAGGCAGGACAGGACCAGAGGGCGTGGGCGGATGGACGAGTGTCGGTCCAGGCAGCGCAGGACCAGAGGGCATGGGAGGACGAGTGTCGGGCCAGGCAGCGCAGGACCGGTGGTCATAGAGGGGCCCTGAAAGAGCAGGAAAAGCGGCAGTCATCGATTGTGCACCAGATGGAGCCAGAGGCCCAGGGCAGGGTAGCAGCACAGAGTGGCCATCACTGAAGCAGTCGCAGCAGATCCAGAGCAAGCCAGCCAGTGATGAGGGTGGGACAGGGCGCACAAGTATCATCTAGCTTCGGGGTTAAAACCAAGGTGGTGGTTTGTATTTTGGGTGGAGGTATCTCTGTAACATTCTAAGGTTTTACGTATAAGTCCAGCAACAATTGTGGAACAAAATTTCTCGCACAGCTCTCTCTTCCTCTTTACAGGCAAATGGTGTAAAGTGTTTCGTACCGTGATCGCCTCCTGTTGTGTGCTGACACGAGTGTGGTGGTTTCTGCTGTGATGAATGCCTTGGTAGTGTGGTGTCGAGAGGAGCGCCTTATCGGACTTCTCTACCCCTGCAATCAGAAGTAGTTCCCCAGCCGGAGGGAGAGGCAGTCCTTTGTTGTTCACTAGGTCTTCCCCTGAAGTTATCAGCATCCGAGTGTGAGAGTGGATGGTCTCCCGTACGGCTGATTTGAGTGTATACAGCAACCCTTCAGTGCCTGGCAGCGCCTCATTGGTGCAGATCGGCTACGTCTACTACTTAACCCGAGCAGTGAGTTAATGCATGATATGTACATGTGGGTGTAGCGATCCCGTACATGAATTCATCACTCCCTGTGCTGTAAAAGTTAAAAAACAAACAAACAAACTTTTCTTGTAAAAGATGTTTGGGTTAAGGGGGGGGGGGGCTGCTTAAAACGTGTGTCGAGTTCTTCTTTTCACAGGCCCGGTCCCCTAAAGCCGGCACATCGACAGAATCCCCCTCTGCTAGCCACTCGGTACAAGTTGAGCCCATCTTTTTACTGTAGCGATTTGGAATGGGATCTTGTGCATCCACTGCGGTTAAGAAATGTAGTAAGGTATTTGGTATTACAGTCAATAGAATAATTACTCTTTTTTTTCCGGAATGTTTTGTAAATCTGTAAATGGGGTCTTATGCACATCTCTTGGGTTAAGGGAGGGTGGGCTGTGGGGCGTTAATCAGTCTCTTCCTAGACTTCAGTTCACAGCTCCATGTTACCCAACACCCAAATGGCTTGAATAGGAAACATCAAGGCGCAGCCAACAAGATTCAAGTGGACACAGGATAGAAACATCAAAAGTAGTCTGCTGGTGTAGCAAGAAGTTCTATTTCCCAGGCGTGTGGAGTGCGGTAACAAGTCTTCTTTACTAGAAGTCATTGCAATTCTATTCAGGCTCAAGATGCTTTGTGGGGTTTGGGAGAGGGCTGTGTATTTTTGACTCTTGCAGATAAAGTTCTATGACCAGCCCTTCAAAAATCTACATTCAAGTCCACGCCTTCAGTTCATAAGGATGGAATCCTTCGCATTCAGGCTTGTGGTATTTAAATGCTCTGGAAAATAGATTAAATGGGTTATGATTTGTACTGGTCATGCAGTTGTGAAATTGAGGCATTTTTACCTCCTTATTGCTGTAATGTCAGTGATTTGTATTGTAGTGTTGTATTGCTTCATTGTATTTGGGTGGGGTATTGTGGGATAGGCTTTTGCTTTGCATTTTCCAGTGTGCTGTGTCCTGTGCGCTTTCCAATACCCAAGACCATCAGGAAATCTCCTAAATCATTGTAAAGTTTCCTTGCGCATCAAGCATCACGTAAGGTCCCTAAATGTGTTCACATTATCTTTAACATTCATTGTCCGGCAAAATTCCTTCATTGCAATATTCCTTTGCAATTAGTTACAATGCCTTGTATTGATAATACAATGAGTGAACTATCTGTAAAGGATTTTCTTATTGCATAATAAATGCATAGCCTGTTGTGATGGAATACAGTATTGGTATGCATTTGTTCTTTTGGGGGCTTGTATGGGGGAGCTTTTCTTGTGCTTTTTCAGGTATACTAAAGCTTGGAGCTTTGTAGAGCACGGATGTGACCTGGGCTCGAATGACTTCCTTTTCAAAGTGGAAATTGAAGGCAGATAAGTTGAATCCAGATAAGTTGAATCCATCAAATATCGATGTTGGAAAGCAGATCATTCTCAATCCCAGACAGGTCATTTATCTTGAATGGGCGCAACTGCCCTGATCTTGGAATGAAAGCAACTTGCTCTACTTGACTGCGGAAATGGCACTGCTGTGCTTTCTTAAGTCTTTGTGATAACGGGAAGATTTGATGGACCATTTGATTCTGACGTTATCTGCAGTAAAGCATTTGGGTAAGGATAACAATAGTCAGTTCTACGATACTGTTGGGTTGTGGGGGGTGGGGGGTTGTGGGCTTAGGGATGTGTTTTGTCTGCATCTTTGATCTTACAGAGCAGTCCAAAGGAAGAGTGCAATCTCCCTAGGACAACGTGGATCATGCTGCCCTTTGAAATCAACCAACGTACAGTTTGAAACAGCGTCAGGTTATTTTGTGTATAGACTGTAATAATTAGCCCTCAGCTATTTGCCCTTGCGCAACTGTGTGAGTGGCAGGATAGTATTTCTTATCATTTCAATTGTGCAACTGTGCAATTTTTCCAAAATCTTAAGTAGCTGAGGGAAGCTGCGCATGGTGCAGCTTGAATTTGAACTCCAGCGCAAATGTGCTGTTGTGCATTAGTTTTGGATGGGCGTATCCCTGCACTTCTCTTCACAGACGTCAGAGTTCGGTACTGGTTCAAGCGAGTGAAGTCCTCTAAACTGGATAAGTAGTAAGAAGTTGGCTTAATTTCTCAAATTAAACTTCTGCAATGTCGTAGACAAAATGACATCTTGGAACTGGCTTTATGTTAACCTCCAATCATCAGTAACAATGCTTTACTAGCACATTCCTCTTTGGCCAAACGGCCCTGTAGCTTTGCATCTTAAACCATAAGATGAGTAGAACTCGAATCTTTGAGTATTCTGTGGTGGGTGTGTTGTGTAGATCACTCTTTGTTTCAGATCATTTTCGTCTGTCCACTCCGATCTCGCCTGCCTCTGAATGCAAAGTCATCTGTGGAAGCTGTCAGCGAATATGAGTGTGGTCCCTGAATGAAGTACCAACCCCCCCATGCGCTTGAGCTTAAATCTGAACCCCCCCTCCCCCCCGGCGTCCTTCTCAGAAGCCCTGCTCTGTGTTTGTGTGTGCCTTTTTCTTTTCCATTTGGTTTCTCAGGTTAAATTTCCTAAAATTGTCTTATTTGGCATCTGGGATGGCCTAACCTGTGATGAACACTTGAGAATCCAGTCACAAAGATCAAGAGCTGCAAGCTTGTCTCGCTAATACTGCATCACTTCCGTCTCGTGGGTGCTAAGTTAAGTAATTTGGTTCCCTTGACAATTTCCTTTAACATATCATGGCTTTAATGTGTAACACATGTTGCATGCACATCAGCTCTGCATAACATTTATACGTAATGTGCATAACATAGTATTCATTAAGTCGTTGTCAAACATTGCAGTAGTTTTTGGTCTGGGTTTTTTTGGGGGGGCAACAATCTTATCTCTTCTTTCAGAAGTCTCGTTCAGCTAAACTTGCCTCTGAGCCAGGTGACTTAAACCTCGGCAGGAAGTCTTTGGGATGACTTGGTTCAGCCAGCCTCTAGGGTAAAACCTATTCTTCTTGGAAGTCATGAGCATCACTGAAGATTAGCTGGTAATGGCAGTTTCATCAGTTGCTGTAAACACTGCCAGTATTGACATAACTTGGATGGGCATCGGTGCAAGTGTGGGGTTCATGGGGTGGGGGGTGGGGGCAGGCTTATGTTGTCCTGTTTCTTTTCCATTACAGCTGTTAACTTGGAAAGAGCCTTGGGTGTTCATTTGACAAGTGACTCCTGCTGAATTTCATACTTGAGGAGAAATGGATTTGAGAATCACCAGAGGTGCTGGTATTACGCGTGAACTGGTTATCATGGAATCGCTCACACAACCTTACAGCTGTGGTTCTGGGAAATGCTGGGGTTGGGGAAACCAGTTGTCTGTCTTCTAGTTTCAGCCTCGTGACCAAGACTAATCCCCACATGGTGACAAGATCGTGTAGCTGCCAGGGGTTTTATAGGGTTTTCTTTTCCTGGAGGAACAAACTTGTCAGTCTGTTCCTCCAGGTTTTGCTTTTGCCCTCATTACAGCAACATCAAAAAGCAAAAGACTCCGGTGGTGGCACTCCTGACTCGATCAGGACAGGGTTCAATTCCCTGCGGTGTCTTGCTTTATTTTATGTTGCTCTGGGGAAAGTAATGTTGTCAACAAGTTTATTTTCTCGTTGAGCCTCGGGATAAAATATCCCGTACTGGATGAAGGCAAATGACAGTTAAGTGGAAATTTTGAAATGTGTAAATGATCAATAAAAATCTTTCAAACTTCATAGTATTCATTTAACAGTTGTTTGAAGTAATGCTTTGTGTCAGATGCCGCATGACTTGGGCTGCGAAATCTAATAAAACCGTTGTTCCTGGTGGATGAGTTTGTTTGCCTGAGGTCCACTGCTATTTGTGAGCTGCTCAACAATGTGCTCTTTCACATACATTCGTATTTTACACAAATTTCGTCAGTTGTAAATTCTATTGATCCCTCTAGCATCTGTATTTTTTGACATGAAAAAACCTGCACTATTAACTATCAATGCATTTCAAGGTTGGACAGCACTGCATTTGATGGCAGTTGGTAATTTTTTATTTTTTTTTTTTACGATTCCAAATGAAGTCTGTGCCTGGTGTTGAGAACAATGGCAGGTATTTTTAACTGGTTAAATGGTCTTACAATGCTTGGTCTGAGTTCATTATTGATTTTATGCTACAGAAATCATATTTTTGGTGTCTGTTAATGACTATAGTAAACCCTTGTTTGAAATATGCTATTGTAATAAATTTTAGTGTTATTGCTCCTTAACATAACGGTGGTGTACTTTTGAAACTTGGATCACATGAAATAAAAAGACTGAGGAGCTGAACCCTGAACTTTCCTTCGCTTGATTTATTACAAAGTAAAAACTTTGCTTTATGTCCTGCTTGTGCTTTAAAAGTCAGTGTAAATGAAAAATAGGAAAAAGGGATGTAACAGAACCACTAGTCATTTTTCTTTAAAGTGGCTTAAAACAGCTTGAATATTTTTGATATTTACAGGAACCCTGTTACACCTTGGACTCAAGTTCATCCTCTGATTAAGAACTGTGCTTTCACTCTCAGAAACATTTTTTTTGTATGTTCTTGTCCCCTCTACAAATGAGCCCTTGTAAAAGCATTAAATTTATGAAAATTCTTGGTGAAATGACCCTCTGTTTCATAGTTCATATTCAACTTATAGATGTCAAAGACATTGAGACAGCTTTATGCAGAGGGGGGTTATACAATTCATCAGTTCCCAGCATGAAGGTATGAACACAAATTTGGACAATTACACCGTCTATCACAGGTCCACTGTGAGTCCCAACCACTGTTATATGGACCGTGTAGTGATACAAACTCCAAAGTGGTTCATCAAGTTCCCATAAATCAACACTCACGCAATCAACATTTTTTCCCAACTTTGCCTGATTGGTTATCCAGTTTCCTTTCGTTGTCCATCACTTATTAATCCCTACCTAAAAATCATAATCTGATAATAAATAGACCTGAAGTTCCTTTTTTATTTATTATAAATTATGTTCGAAAATGCTGAAGAGGAAATTTGTCTAAAATCATAATCCATGAATTCATTCATTCAGTCATTCCCACAAAGAATTTCTTTCACAATCTGTTATTACTCGCTAATAGACTATCGCCAACCATTTGCGGAACCATTGTGCATCGACATCTTTCCGCGGAGACATTTCATACGCGTCCCAGTAGTTAGCTTAAAGTTTCCTCTCGCTGTTTACGTGGGTTTGTTTGATGAGGTGTGGAGGAAGGAGATGTGGTCCTTTTTCGCCAGGGATCCTGTCAAAGACTTTGCGTATGAAATTCTCCCAGACAGCCAAGAGAAGTCTGGAATATGGTCGTTACATCGAGGGAAGCGGAAGGTAAAAGCCGACTGCCGAAGCTTCGCTAGCGGCTAGCTTGCTGCAGTATGGAGGCCTGCCGTTAGCTGGCTAACATTAGTGACTGTTCGCTAGTCTAATATAGCATCTACGTACGATGTCATACGTCACACAGGCATACTTTTCGTCTTTGATGCCAGTAGTTTCGTGTAATTGTTGTTGATTTAACTATTATTCCACCCCAAATAACTGCTTTGCTTCATTGAACGCTGTCTCATTTCGATACTGTTCTCCTTATGCTTTGTTTATTCCGGTAGACACGTATTTCTCGCCACGTCACCCCGTCAGACGTGTGAACAACTATAACTGAACTCATTATGAAGCTAAAACTATCATGTATGGACATAAAATTGTCTTAAGCTTCATTACTGATTCAATAAGCCAGCGGTTCTTTTTATCTGCTATCGAACGGCTCAATCTGTGCTGTCATCATCCTCGTTTGAAAATGACCCCCAAGCTTCATCGTACTGTATCGTGGTTCTGAATGAAATGTTTTATAGGATTTCATGAATAATAACTAGTGTACAGTTGTGGTTGCGTCCTCCGTTTCACCTACAACTGTCTCCCCAGACCACTGGCGAACCGGTGTCCGTGTTCGTTTACGAGGTGGCCCAGGGGACAGAGCAGCAGACCCAGTTAGCTAAGGCTGCCTTCAAGCGTATGAAGACCCTCCGCCACCCCAACATCCTAGCCTATGTTGATGGGCTGGAGGTACGTGTTCACATGGGTGTCCGTCATTTCGCACTCATTTGGTCAAAACACATGATGTTCCTTTTCTGTCTCTAAAGAAAAATGTAGTACAGTTTGCTCCGTAACTACACCCTCATTATGGTTTAACATGACTGTGTAAGTACATTTTAATTACTGCATCATCTGCTCTTCTTGGCATGTTTTCACTCAGATGGAGGTGAGTGTAAATGCTGTCCTTTTTAATATTTGCCCAAGTAGTTGCAGTGAGTAGCACTAGATCACTTTTTGTGTCAAATATTGTGATGTGCATTATTGGATTTTTTTTTAGCTGATATATTATTAGTGATTGGAATGGTAGCCAAGACATTTACAGATGTTATCAGTATAAAATCAAGTTTAAACGATATGGACGTATTGTGTCAGCTGAAGAAGTGATATTTTTCTTCAATTTCCAGAACATTTTAAAAAGTCCATAGATCATGTATTGGTAGTTTGCTCATCATTTGTTGTTTGATATTTAAAAATGAGCAATGAATGTGATTTTGCTTATCATTATTAGTCTGACAGGCAAAGTCACAGTTTTGCTTAATAATAGCTTTCCGGTGCCTATAAGAATACAAACATCCCACATTTGCTTGTGATGCATCATGTATTGGTATGTATGTATTGGCCATTTTTTGATATACAATATAATTTCATAACTTAAAATAACTTCTGAATCCATCAAATTGCTGCATTCCTGGACTTCGTCGCCTGTGATGAAGGTTTCACTCCTAAATTTAGTTGCTTGGTTTTCAGTCAACCCTCTAGTTGAGTATCATTAGAGTCTCTTGTGTAAAACGTAAATACATGTTAATCTTGCGTGTTACAGACAGAGAAGAGTCTGTACCTGGTCACAGAACAAGTGACACCCCTGGCCATCCACCTGAAGGCCCAAGCAGGGAAGGGTGGCTCTAGTGAACTGGAGGTCTCGTGGGGGCTGCACCAGATTGTGGTGAGCAGAATGATCAGCTGACATTTGTTTTGAGGGGAGCCACAGTCCTGCTAGTTCTATCCTATAACTGACTCTCACTCCTCTCACAGAAAGCTCTGAGTTTCCTGGTCAATGACTGCCACCTGCTCCATAACAACTTGGGCGTATGGGCTGTGTTTGTTGATCGAGCTGGTGAGTGGAAGCTCGGGGCCCTTGACCATGTGGCCCCTGAGCAGGGTGACCCAAGTGGGGTCTCGCTTCCTGTCCCCAAGGCTGTTTACCCAGACATGGAGAAATATGACCCACCAGAATCCAGTAACAGTGGTGAGAAATGGTGAGAGCATGTGTTTAAAGAAGGCCTAGCAACAGTATAGAAGACTGTGAATGACACGAAATGATGAAGATAGTGTTGATAGATCACTCCTGTTCTGCTTTGTGTATTTTCACTGTCTGATGATTGCAGGGTAGGAGAGGTGTGGCGGCTTGGCTGCCTGATCTGGGAGGTCTTCAATGGACCATTACCTCGTACTTCCTCGCTTCGTTCACTGGGGAAAGTACGTCATGTTTATAGTTCACCGGTCATCACTACACTATCATTACTGATACATGAGGCGTTCCAACATGAATATTCCATTTCGATAGGTATTGAAAACACATTAGAATTATTAACGCCTGCTTCACCTTGCCCCACACCGGGGTTTTGATCTACATCTCAGATCTTTTTAGAGTAGAACACCGTGCAGCCATGAGATTGTTTGTGAGTGACACTGGTAACGGTGTGATATATCGTCTTCTCTGTCTCCACAGATCCCCAAGGCCCTGGTCCCTCACTACTGTGAGCTGGTGGGCGCTAACCCCCGGGCTCGTCCTAATCCAGCCCGCTTCCTCCAGAACTGTAAAGCCTCCGGAGGGTTCCTCAGCAACAGTTTTGTGGAGAGCAACCTTTTTCTGGAGGAGATCCAGGTCCAAAGAGTCCCCTTTTCATGTATCACTGATCTTTTACAGCACATAGCAAAGTTGAAACTTGTGTAGTGGGGCCTTACATACCCATAGCATTTATTCAATTCAAGTCTGTCTCAGAAAATATCTTTCAAGTCATGTAACAATGTAGTAATAAGTCTGTAAACCCTTTACAGATCAAGGAGCCAGCTGAGAAGCAGCAGTTCTTCCAGGATCTGAGTGATAATCTGGACTCTTTTCCAGAGGATTTCTGTAAACACAAGGTGTTGCCTCAGCTGCTCACCGCCTTTGAGTTTGGTAACGCAGGTGCCGTTGTCCTCACACCGCTCTTCAAGGTAAAATCCTTATATCCCTGGGACACTTTGATACAGACATTTTACCACTGCAGCTCCAAGCTTCCCTGATCATTCTGAAAGCAAAATATATTGCAAAGACTTATACTGGTATTCAACAGAGAACGCAGAGAGATGATTAGGATTTAGGTGCACTCTTCATTTCAGTTCTTTTTCAAAATCTCCTCTTGTGCCGGCTGTCTGCCAGGTGGGGAAGTTTCTTTCTGCAGAAGAATACCAACAAAAGATCATCCCAGTCATCGTGAAGATGTTTTCCTCCACCGACCGAGCCATGAGGATACGACTGCTGCAGCAGGTTCTTACCTCAACGCAGGCTGAATTCATCAGCGCTCATTCACCTGACTGCAAACACAGTGAACCACCAGAATTTATTCATCACGACTGATTAACAGCACCAGAGAAAAGCTGACTTGTGTTTGAATGTAGAATTACTGTTTAGGCCAATCCTTATCAGTGTTTAAGTGAATATATTGTCCTGTATTTTCAGTTCCAGGAAGAAAACACTGGTAAAGCACTGACATAATCTAACTATTGTTTCTCCTCCATTTCTTTGTCTTTCAGATGGAGCAGTTCATTCAGTATCTTAATGAATCAGCAGTTAATTCCCAGATTTTCCCTCACGTTGTTCATGGCTTCACAGACACCAACCCTGCCATCAGAGAACAGACAGTTAAGGTATTTGCACTCTCAAGTAATGTAAAAATGCCTTATTAGGCCTGAGAAATTCAGCTGTTGCTATGGTTTCATGGTATTTAAGCTTTTTTATGAAGTGCGTTGTTTGTCTGCTGAAGCTGTTCCTTTTCTGTTTATCTTTGTTAAGTCTATGCTGCTTCTGGCTCCAAAACTGAACGAGAGCAACTTGAACCAGGAACTGATGCGGCACTTTGCCAGGCTTCAAGCCAGAGATGAACAGGGCCCAATTCGCTGTAACACCACTGTCTGCCTGGGCAAGATCGCCTCCTACCTCAATGCTGGGGTAAACCACTCCCGGGCAGTCCTCCATTCATCATTGCATTATTCCACTGATGTTTTTCAAACCACTTTGCTCCATTGCTGTGTATGTGGTCCGTCTCTTCACAGACTCGCCAGCGTGTTCTGATTTCCGCCTTCTCACGAGCCACTAAAGACCCGTTCCCAGCTTCACGCTCGGCTGGTGTGCTTGGATTTGCAGCCACACACAACTACTACAGTGTGACGGAGATTGCTGCTCGTATATTGCCCACCCTCTGTGCCATTACTGTTGACCCTGATAAGAGCGTCAGGGACCAGGTACAGAGGATCATGGAGATTTGTTACTGCTTCTCAAACCCCTTCTTTCTGTAAATATTCATTTTTTGAAGGTTTCTGCTCAGAATGTTCAATCTTCTCTCCCTTGTCAGACATTCAAAGCCATCAAGAGTTTTCTGTCCAAGCTAGAGACGGTGTCAGAAGATCCAACGAAGCTGGCTGAAATCGGTATGTAGAATAAACTTTGAGCTGCGGTCTGCTCTTCTCTTTTCATGTCTCCAAGATAACCAGTGGTCATTGTGACCTGACATCAGAAGTTTACATAATCAGGCTCACTGTGAGGGTAAATGAACAGCTTGTTCCTAGTAAAAGCAAGTACCAACATCTCGTATGCAATGTTTAGCAAGTCATGCTAATGAATAAAGGTGTGAAGATTCACAAAGTAAAAGGAGAAGCTCCAGGTATGATCTATAAGAGCCACTGATTTACATACCATGTAACAGGGAAAAAAAGAGCCCTGTCTACTCCTGTTTTATGAAATTGTTTCACCGTCAAATGTTCTTGAACCACAAGTGTGGAATAAGTTTTAATCAGAAGTATGTGAGACATGGTTGCCTTCCAGTGAACGTTTAAAAAAACAACCACGAAATATGGAGCCTCAATCATGCAGGCCAGTAATTTTGTAATACATTATAAATACATATGATAATGTAAATTTTATTTGTATTATTATTGATTTTGATGAAATTTGGGGGAAAGATTGGATAACATCACGAGGAATAAATGAATAATGGTAGGATACAATCTGGATTTAGTCGTACGTCTGTTTTTGGCTGCTTGGAATTCATATTCTTTGTCCTTATAGATTCCTAGGTACAGTATGTTCTTTTAGTTCAAGTTCAGCAAGTAAAACAACTGTAAAATAATTGTTGGAATGACACGTTGCTGAGTTTGAGAACAGTTTTAAACGTTATGCTGCAGGATTATTGCTTTAACATAGTGGCACATGTCATCATCCCAAGACACTTGAGTAATATTGATGTATTTTTGACCATCAGGCAAATGTGTCCTTACTGTTAAACCTTTTTGGCTAAAATGAAATGCTCTCCCGTCTCATACAGAAAAGGATGTAGCATCGTGCGCTCAGCCTGCTGGTGCCTCCTCCGGCTGGACGGGCTGGGCTGTGACTGGCATGTCCTCGCTTACGTCAAAGCTTATTCGCAATGCGCCAGGAACAGAGGGAGGTGCAGCGGTTGAGAACAGCGGGGGTGCCAACGCCAGCAGCCCCACGAGTGCTACAGATGCAGCTCCTGCACCTGGTATGATGGTGTCGTTGTGGATCTCCTTTGATATTGTAATGAAATTCACGCTGAATCAGAGTCAGAAGAGGGCGATATCTAGAAAGTAAAGCGTTAAAAGTACTTCCGGCATCTTTAGCTCTCCTTTTTTTTTTTTTTTTTAACACAACTTAACAGGGCATTCAAAGATGTGTGAGAGTAGATTTGAAGTCCACACAAGAATCAGATGAAAACTCCACTCAGCTGTTTTCTATCTGTGTCACAGCATCTGAAGATAAATCTCCACACGATCTGACTCTCCACGCTGCCACTGGCGGTGCCGAGCTACCGCAAACTCTTGAAGTGACGAACAACAATGAGGAGCAGGCAGGAGATCGCTGGGATGACGAGGAAGATTGGGGAAGTTTAGAGGTAGAATTATAATAGCGACATTTGTGTGGGTTGTTACTTAATTATAATTCTGGCTCCTAAGCTCTTCTAACGCTTTCACACAAAGGATCCAGAAAAAGCTCAGACGGAGCCGGATGACTGGAACACTGACTGGTCTGGAATGGCATCATCCAAAAAGAAGGCAGGCGACAGAGGCGTATGTGTCTTTCTAATTAGACTTGTCTTTTTAATCAATTTGTTCATCGTGTAACTATTATTGGACACCCTGATGAAACTAAATCTATTTGTAAACTGCTGTGTCACCAAAACTAGATTAAGGTAAGACTTTGGTTCTTTTTTTCATCAAGGTGGGCCGGTCTTCGTCCTCCTCCATGGCGGTGAAAAAGCAGAGCTCTGACTGGAGCAGCTCGGGCTGGGATGCAGATGACAGCTGGTCCAACGAGAAAGAGGGCCAGGGTCAGAGTTCTGCGGGTGAGGAAGGCTGGGGCAACGACTGGGGGGAGGAGGAGACGGTATCAGCTGATAAGACCCTGCCAGAAGGGGTGCGGTTAGCCAGCGAGTACAACTGGGACAGCAGCAGCAGCACAACGAAGGGGGCCAGTCAGAACGACCTGTTTGCGAGTGTCTCGCAGAGAAACACAGCCAGCACTGTTACCGTGGTAAGGAACAACCTAAACTACGAAACTTGATATTTGGAGACAGTTTACTTCAGCGTGTCTTGTGTTTTCTTCCTTCAGGCTGCTGATGGCTGGAGTGCCGAGGCAACAGGAGACTGGGGCACCGAGGACAGCTGGGAGTCAGTGGATGCAAGTCAAGGTACGTCTGTTACATTTCTTTCCTCTGCCGAGGAGGGTCATGCCTTCGGTGGTGTTCCATCCAAAATCTACAAGTCTTGGTTTTCACTAAACTTGGTGGACGCTACAGCACAGCTACACGGGGGTGTGAGAGTTCTCACTAATGTCCCAGGGACAGAAAGTTTTCTCATTAGAATTTTTAACAACTTTATCCTCTTTGATTTAGATTCTTGACTTTGTAGTTTTGTTCATCTGTTTACGATAGGATAAGATAAAGTTTCTTCATCCTGTACTCAGGAAATTCTGTTGTAACAGCAGCATGGGGGGAAAAAAAGACAGAAAATATAGTGCAAGGAAACATGAATAATTTAAATAGACAAATTCAAAAAATATATATTTAAAGAGTAGAAAAGTAATAAACAGGATAAGTTTATACACAACTGCTAGTTTCATACTGCACATATATGGATGAAGAACAAAGCTCAGTGCAAAGATAAAAGGACTAATATAGTCAATATGTAATTTACAGTCAACAGTGTAGTGCACAGGTCCCATTTTCTAGTTGTCTGACCTCTCCGTCGGGACGTTCCTGTGAATAGTTACAGTATGAGCTGGTCTGTGTGTTCACCAGGTCTCAGCAAGGCTGAACTATCAAAGAAGAAGCGAGAGGAGAGGAGAAAAGAACTCGAGGCAAAACGGGCTGAGCGCAAAGCTGCTAAAGGTCCTCTTAAACTGGGAGCACGCAAACTGGACTAAAGGACTCGAAGGAGCAACTGAAACTGCGGTGACGAGATGGAGGCTCGACATTCCACGTGAAGGACCAGAGAGATGAGAGCAAAGGAAATACCGTCTGAACTGAACAGTTTCTTAACATGGAGGCGACTTGGTGAACACAGGAAGATGTTTGCTCAGGAGACGACTCTGGGACCTTGGGACTCTCCGCTGTTCATCATGAAGAAGTGGTGATGTGGTTGGAGCAGCAACAATCAAATGTTTATAAATGTGTAACTGTGGATGTCAGCGAGAAACACAGAGATGTGAAGTAACCCAGAGCAGCAGCAGCAGCAGCAGCAGCAGTCACAGGTTGATGACACAATATGCCCCTGTTTGTTTTGTCTTTTAAATACATAAGTTAGGGTTGTAAAGTAAATGTATATAAATGATGCATCTTGTCTTAAAATGACATGAGGAAAAAAACAGTTTTTAATGAAAATATTCACAAGAATTTCAGAAACCAACAGTAATAATACTGAATGTTCTCTCTCTCTCTTTCTCTCTCTCTCTCTCTCTCTCACACACACACACACACACACACACGCTGTGGATATGAATGTTTTAGTTCAGTCACAAAGTTACAGTTCCATTCAGTCCATGCATGCACTTGTGTCTTAGTGTAACGATAAGTATCATGGCCTGGATTTTCAAATGTGTTGAGTTTACTTTGCACAAGCAGCACTTGATTTTTGTGTTGCCTGACTGGTGACACGTTTGACCAGTTTCAGATCTGTACTTGTACTGCTCCCGCTCCATACACGCAGAAGTACCTCCATAGATGTGTTGAGGTTCTGGTTTCAAAAAAAAAAAAAAAAAAAAATCCCTTTGTTTTTCTTGTCTCCAATGATGTGTACCGCTCCGGTGGAGGGCTTTTTTTTAAGTTATTTTTATTCTTTCAAGGTCTTGTCATGCATTTGTACCTGTATAATCCCTCAGATCTCCTAAAATCCACTTGAGATTATTTTAATAAGTTGTATTTCAGCATTTTGGCAACACTGGGTTTTCTTTTACTCTATTTTTATGTGCCTTTATTTGCATCACAGATCTGCTGGTGTAGGCTCACTTTAACCCGAACAAACAGGCTTTGTGTTCTCAAGCCTTTCGATGTCAAATCCTCCCTTTCACATGACTCAGTTTTCTGTTTCGTGGTTACTTTTGAAATGCTGTATAGATACGCCAACTGACACAATAGCTATCGCCACTTGAACTATCAATGCCCTGGGTTGGGATGTGTTCGATGAAGAACTACGCTGCATTCAACAGAGAATCCAAATCATGTAGCATGAGAGCTAAAATAAAGATAATATCAACTCTTGTTTCTTCTACCTTTTTTTTTTTTTTTTTAGGTCTTTGTCTAAAAATCGAATGGAGCACGTGAGCAACTGTCGAGGACGCTACTGGGTGTGTCAGCAATTACTGTGAATATTCTCCAAAGATGATACATGGCATGGTAGGATGAAGGCCAACAGACAATTATATAATTGATGTCTAGTGGGATGGATTACGTGATACTTTCACTTTCACACACTGAAAGGTTTGTTCTTACAAACCCCTTCTACAACCAAGTCAGTTATTTCTGACCGTTAATGTGAAACAGCTCTTCACACTTACACAGATTTCCAAAGATGTTTAATCGAGTGAAGTTAGGTTTTAAAATCAATAAAAAAGAATAAGCAGCCATCCAGATTTTTCACAAACTATTCTTTATTAATACAATTACAAACAATTAAATGTCAGAGGAAGTCAAAGCGTTCATTCCAGTTAAATAGCGGATCAGTTAAAAAGGTGCAATAGGAAGAGTTTCAAAGTAGTTTGAGATGAAAAGCCTCAGATCATAGATAGCTATTGTTATTTTTCTCATGTTTGGTCATTTAGTTGGTCTATGATAAATCATTTTGGTATATCATCATTATAATTATATCCTATATTACTGGTATGTCATTTTACAATCTTCAAAAAAAAAAATCCTTCACCTGTAATAAAGATCATTTCTTCTTCGCAATAAATGGCCATAAAATTTTGTTTCTTTCTTCTGTTGGTAGTAATTTAATAAAGCGAGAAAAATAGAAGGCCTTGGTCCTAAAGGTACCAGTTTGTTACTGGAACTAACAAGGCTTGAGTGGTGGTAAAGATCAACACAGTCCCATTTTACCTAAATGACTGCATTTGTAACATTTTGACACCTGAACAAAAGTGCTGACGGTGGTTCGAACAGGCATCCCGGGTCATCCGTCACTGCGTGTTCTTGTTTTTCTCTCTGCTGCCACCAAATAAAGCGCTCGCAAGAGCCGCAAAACCAAGAACCGCCACTGTAGCCACACCTGCGATCGCAACTTTTTCCCCTGCTTTACGCACCTGCAGAGGGAGGTAACACACAAACACACACACCTTTCAGTCATTTAAAATCCCAATTAAATCATCAGGGACAGTACAGCACTGCTGGGATTTGTACCACACAGGTGTATTTCCTATATTCTCTATGTTTTATTCTGGAGATCATTTGTGTGGGGTGTGTAAAGAAAACAACCTTTCATTCATGATATTGTCTTTGTGCTGCTGTGATGTTAACATTTGGACCCAAGTTATTTCTCCAAAGCAGCGATTTTACCATAAATCTTTACACCTTTGAAGCATCTTTGTAAAAGCACCTACCTGCCGGGACTCAGCCTTGCCGTAACGCAGCTCGTTGACGAAGTGCTCGCAGTTTCTCCTGATGACACAGTATGGCTGCTCCTCACCCACGCGTGCACAGGCCTCCCTCACGATGACATGAGCTGGACGGGACTGATACTCCTTGTCCAGGGAGTTGTTGATCACCCAGTGGCTGTTTCCCACCACATCCCACAGCTCCTCCCTCTTCACCACGGCCTTGTCACTGACGACGGACATTATGCTACTGGAACCTGCACCTGCGACCTCAGCTGAGCACAAATGTGTCAGAACAAACACGTTTAGGTAAAAAAACAAAAAACCTCAGACTGGATTTAACTTTGTCTTTGCTCATAATACAATTGCAACCTAGTGCAGTTTATCATAATGTTGATATGATCGTGTTGTAGTGAATTCATAAACTGCCCTGTCACACACAGCTGATGCACATACACCACATCTTTTGCTACTTTTTTATATGTTTGGGATATAATCCGCAAGTATTTGCTATTCTATGTTATTCATATTTTCCTTTGTGTGCCAAATATGCAAACTAAACCAGACTCAAACTTGGTTTATGAATTACTGACAGATGTAAAGGAACCTCAAAATCAAAGTGAGTAGAAAGTAAATTCTGAAAAAATATCGCTTGTTGACTTACAAGGTGGGGCCAGATGAACAACAAAGCCATTGCCAACGTACACTGCCCAGTGTTGATAGCTGCTTCGGAAGATTTCTATCAAGTCTCCAAGCTCTGGTTTCACATCATACTTGGAAAAGACACAGAGAAAACGTGTGTTGACAATAAACATAAGAAGTATGCAAGTAAAACAAATCAGAATGTTACACCCCTGGGACTCATGCCATAAAACCTCAGTTGCTCAAACAGAAGAACACAATCAACTCATGGACTCATTCTTACCAAGGTTGGTGCCATGTTGATGGTTATTTCTTCTCTCAATCTTGAACTGTGACGCGAGACAACCAATTTCAAATCACTGCAACACAATCAGGAAGTAAATGAGTGCTAAACTGTAGCCGGTTATGCAAGCCATTTCAGTAGCATCAAACAGTGACGGCTCCAGAAATTATTGATTGGGGGGGCTAAGGGGGGGCTGGGTTTTTCATTGGGGGTGCTAACGAATTTTGGAGCATAAAACAAAAAATCTCCTACAGTACCGCACTATGACTGTACTGGAGCGGATGAGCCATTCCCTATTCATGCGCGATTTTTGTTGCTGGGTGAGCTATTAAAGCAGGCCTATTTCTGATCAAGTCAACTTAATATTACTGTATAATAAATATGTTTGTGTTTAAGTGTGTACGACAAGTTCAAGGAGGACAAATTAGCTCCCCTCTTCTCTCTCTCTCTCTCGTGCATGTGCGCGCGCACGCACAAACTCACACACACACACACACACACACACACACACACCATGAGAGGAGTACGCCTAAATGCCATAGCTAGCCTATTCAGTGACTAAAACCTAAATACAATATTTAACAATATACCACCAACCTAAGAGTAACATTAAATGGACAGGACCATAAAGCGCACATTGCAACAAATGCAAACTTTCACTCACCGAAGAAAAGGCCTACTAGAGTTGCAAAATAGAGGCACTAAACACCAAACGATAAACACTGATCTGTCTCACACAGACACACATAGGCTAAATGCTGAGAGATGCCAGAGTCTGGCGGTCTCCACTACGTTAACGTTACCACCCACGTTGTTTTTTGCTCGTGTGTGATTTGGTTTGGTTCATAAAACATGATAGCTCACCCGGCAACTGCGATGCAAACTTGATTTTTTTTTTAAAACGTACATTTTTTTTCTGTTGATTGTGGATCGCTCTACTTTTTGCCTGGGGGGGCTAATGGGGGGGCTAAGGTTATCCTTGGGGGGGCTTAAGCCCCCACCCCCCCCCCAACGCCGTGGCTGTTTACAATCAAACAGGCGAAGATGGCGAAGATTAGCTTGAGTAACAGTGTTCGCGTCACCGCTCACCAACATTTAAAATCAACAACGATTCAGCTCACATTAGAGTTGGGTTATCGATGGAGTCTTCACTGCAGACCGTGGCAGATGACCTGAAATCAGTCACTCGTCCTGACGTCAAACACACAAACAAAGTGACCGCGACCAAAGCTGAGATGAAAAGTCAGATGTCAGCTGGTCCTTCAGCTGTACAGCCGGACGCCTTCAAAATAAAAGACTCACACCGTCAAATGTACCCTCTTCTTCCTCTTCATCTTCTTCTTCTTCTTCTTCTTCTTCTTCTTATTATTATTATTAGTAGTAGTAGTAGTAGTATTAACAATAATAATTAGTATCATTTATTATTAATTATTGTTCTCGTTGTTCTTCATTGTACAGTAGCTGCAGTCACAGCACCCTCAGTCATCAGTATTTAATATAATAATATTGTCTAAAATCATTACATTATCAAGACATATCAAAGTTTCTTTCTTCTTCTTCTTTCTTTCTCTTTCTTTTTACATTTGCATTTTATTTTGTAAACAGTTTCTTTCTTTCTTTCTTTCTTTCTTTCTTTCTTTCTTTCTTTCTTTCTTTCTTTCTTTCTTTCTTTCTTCTTTAGATTTTATGCTTTATTGAATTACCATAAGTTTTATCATGAAAAAACTGCGTAATATACCGTAGATATACAGTCATGGAAATTAAATTGTCTAAATAAAGTTAATTCAAAAAGGGGGGTGACAACATATTTCTTCAACAACAGAGGTCGCTATGGACATCAGCTGTCTGAATTTTTATCAAAGAAGAAGAAGTGGAACGAAGTAACTTCCGGTTGTGGGGCGCCCTTTCGGTTCTTCTCTCCTCAGAAAAAAAAAATTGCCATAGTAGTAACACAAAGCTGTTGTAATCACTCTCGTTGGAGATCAAGAGTCGAGAGGGGGATTTGATGTGGCGCTTAAATGTTAAAAGAGCCAGTGATGTCGGTGGTGTTTGACGGGAATCCGCTGAAAGCGATGCAGAGCTCACACACTCACACACCGCAGACTGT
The DNA here is from genome assembly GCF_037954235.1 of Aulostomus chinensis. Classification (NCBI taxonomy): domain Eukaryota; kingdom Metazoa; phylum Chordata; class Actinopteri; order Syngnathiformes; family Aulostomidae; genus Aulostomus; species Aulostomus chinensis. Next base: position 17,646,115 of record NC_141332.1, on the reverse strand, counting down.
CCTGAGGTGAGCGGCGGTAGAAAGCGACTGGACGGACTCTACATTTGGACTTTGTAGTATTATATATATATACTAGTACTGTAGTATTCTAGACTTCGTGTACTGACTAGCCGTAGACTGGACTTTCGTTCTTAAACATTATATCTTACAAGAGTTACTTCCAACCAGACAATTAAGAAACTTACTGAATTAACAATAGACGCCAGGGAGTTATTGAATATCTGTTTAAATCAATGGACTGTTTAAGTAAAGGGTTAATATTGATAGAGTTTGAAGTAATGCTGTGCAGTATCTTTCATTATCAGTTCCATATCCTTAATACTCTTAAGTCACTCACTGTTTTTAAAAGCTGCACCCAGGAAATGTTTATCCGTCCTGAAATTAAACGTTTTTTTGTTGTTGTTGTTGTTGTTAACCTTCATGGTCACACGATGTATTGGCAGCTAACGATTTTAATCGGTAATTTGTCAAGCATAAATGACAAGCATTCACGGTTCCAGCAGTTTATGTTGTTATTTTTGAATTATGATGTTAGTGTGTTTTTCATGTTTCTTTTGTAACAGAATTCATTAGAGCTGCAACAATTCATAGATTGCTGAATGGAAAGAGAATGAATCTCTTTTTCAGTTTAAGCTGTCTGGCATCTACTGGTTCTCTAAAATATAAGAATTTGCTGCTTTTTTCAATTATGAAAGTAGACTAAGAGTTTGAGGTTTTCGGACTGTTGGATGACAAAGATAAAGTTTGAACATTTTTATCTGTTTTTATCGTGATATTTAAATTTATCTTGTGTGTCTCACTTTTAGCCTGTTGTTACTAAGCTCTCCTCTCCTCCATCAGTGGCCAGGAGCTGTCCCAGGAGATCAAATCCTTCATCAGTGGCGTTGACAACGCTCACGGACGGAAGCTCAGTGTTCGGGAACACGCCCGTTGTGCTGTGCGTCTGCTGCGCTCGGTCCCAGCCTGTAGAGCAGCCGTGCTGGAGCATCTGAGGGGCGTCTATGATGAGCACGTTTCCACCTTCCTGCACAGCCTGGAGACAGAGGGTGACAGCAGCTCTGGGATCAGTTCCAACCTGGAGGACATCATACAGGTAGGCTGACATATGGTAACGCAACTTTGACCCAGCTTAACTCAGAGCTTTCCATCAATATGATTATGGCCTGAAATCATAGTAATTGTTGCCGTTTGTCTGTAGGAGGTTCATGGTGTGCTGTCAGAGTTCATCAGCCTCAACCCACGGGCTTGGGCCCCTCTGGTGTCCACCTGGGCGGTGGACTTGCTGGGCCAGCTGAGTAGCAAGCATGCCAGCCGCAGGGTGGCCCCTCACTCTTCCAGCCTTAATGAGCTGCTTCAGCTTTGGATGTCCTGTGCTGCCACCCGCTCTCTCATGGAGGCCTACTCTCAGTGTTTGGCCGCCATGCTGGCCTGGTGCCCCGATGCCTGTGTGGATGCCCTGTTGGACACCTCAGTCCAGCATTCCCCGCATTTTGACTGGGTGGTGGCTCACATTGGCTCTGCTTTCCCAGGGACCATCATCAGTCGGGTCCTGGCCTGCGGACTCAAGGACTTCTGCTCCCATAATGCCAAGGACCAAGGTCTGTTGGTGAATGGAGTGGACAAAGGTAACAGAGTACCAAAGATTGGCTCAGTGGTGGGAATCCTTGGACACCTTGCAGCACACCACTCAGATAGCATCAGGAAGGAGTTGCTCAGGATGTTCCAGGAGAGCTTGAGCCCCTCTACCCCTCTATCTCCAACTTCATCCTCAACATCCTGGGAGAGTTCTCCTCAGCTCCGTCGAGCTGCAGTACCATTTCTGCTCCAACTGGCTGCAATGTCCCCGAACCTCTTTGGTGCTGTGTCTGCTGAGTTGGTAGAGCTGCTACAGCCCCCTGTCCTGCTCCAGCTGCAGGCTTTGTTGCAGGGACTCCCCAGAGAAGAACTGGATAACATGCTGGGATTGGCTGTCCACCTGATTAGTCAGAGCCCCTCAGGAGGGGCCAGGGTCCTCCGCTTTCTGGCAGACACAGCGACCCCAGCCTCTGTCATCATCTCCGGTCCCACACCTTCTCCCCATGAAGGTGTCAGAGAAGGTTGTGACCGCCTCCTGCAGATGCTGCTCCTGCATCTCCATAAACTGGTGTACAACCGCTCGGATGGAGTGGAAGGCCATCCTCATCACTCTGCTCCCTGTCAGCCCCAGACGGTCATCCCCTTCTTAGAAGAGCTGCAGACGCATGTAGGGGAGCTTTGTGCTGAAACATTGAGACTGGAGAGAAAGCGTCACCTCTGGCTGCATCAGTTACTTTGCCTCTTGTCAGTCTATGGAGGTCCCAGTATTGCAACAGAGGCCCTGTGTCAGCTACTAACTCAAGCTCGCAACCCAGAGGAGTTGGCTTTGGCCTGGCAGCTTCACAGCACACTCTCTTCCTGCATAGCGGGACTCATTCCTGCTGCTGTAGCCCGTTGTGTGGCCCAGATCCACACACACACCCTGGGACCTCGGCAGCTCAGGCAGCTGTTGCTGAACCTGGCCACAGCCATCCAGAGTCAGGATGAGGAGAGAAGAGGAACCCCAAGTGCACAGTCCACCATGGCTGTCCAGCTAGGTTCAGCCGTTTCAGGACACCTCCATGATTTCAGCCCGCTCCTTCTCCATGGTGATGCAGCTGTGTCCCATGCTGCGGTGCGACTCCTGTCTGCAAGCCCGCTGCCTCGCACTTCCTCTCCAGCGAACTTGCTCTTGCTCTCCCGCGCCGCTGTCACTCATTTCTTTCTGGCTCTACGAAGAAGAGTGGAAGGGGGAAAGGGAGGGAGAGATGGGGGACAGGCAGCCGAGGCAGTGAACTGTTCAGTCCTGCTCCTGTCCCGGTTTTCTGCATACTCTACCCTCACTCTCAAGGCAGTACTTCAGCAGCTGGTTGAGGGAGTGCTGCATAAAGGCAATGCTGATCTGTTCGGAGGGCAGATCGCAGACATGTCTGGTGCTCCTGTGCCTGCCCCCTCTGTAACCCCTGACATCGGAGCCTCCCTGTTGGATATCAACTGTCGGTTTGGTACAACCGTCAACTTTTCTGGCAGTGTTTGGTCTGTGTTTCACGCTGGAGTGATTGGAAAGGGGCTAAAGGTCCGTACTGCCACACATCTACCTGACCCATCTGGGGTCATCCAGGTGAGTTTTATATTAATCCACAGTTTCAGGCATCAGCCTGACTTTCAACAGTCCCAGTTTAAGAACTGGATTGCACCCGGTCTGTCTGCCACCTGATCTGGCTCACACAAGGCAGTCCAAGCTGATCACAGCCACTCTAGAGACCATTGCACTTCCACCAGTAGTTCTGCAGCATCTTTTTGAAGCATCTCGTTGCTTTGCTCCACCGTGAATACACTCCCTCTTTGATTTTTAGTTACACCGCATTCAATTTGCAAAGAACAGGTTGAGGGAAAGAGGATTTATTAGATTTTAGCAGTATATAATCAGGTTGATTGTCAAAACACATGACATTATCTTGTTTGTATACCACATAGCATGACAACAACCTACAGCTTGCCAAATATCAGTGACCAGAGGATTTTTATCATTGACGAGAGCTTCATCCTAGTAAAGAAACTGCTGTGCGCTGGCCTGCAGCAGAAAAAGAAAGTAATAATGAACAAGAAATGTGACCAAATAAAGACTTTTCAAAACAATGTAAAAAGACCTTAATTTTCAAGTCAGGGCACTCAAAATGTTCCATTTTTGAAACACTGTCAGAGGAATATGATTCCATGCTTAAGCCAGAACAAAACACATTGAATCTAGAACCAAGTGCAGGAAGCCCATGAACACTTTTGTTTCAAGAATTTGTGTTAAAAGAACATTTTGTGGGATTGCTAGCTGGTAACGGGCAGATGAGAAGTTAAAACCCAAGCTTTACTTTAAAAAGGCAAAATGTCTGCGGTGGAAAAAGTCCTATTGTGTTGTTTAGTGTTTGATGTCTTGCAGCAGAAAGGGCTGGAGGTGTGTCACCACAATTTTCTCGTCTCTGCAGAACATCCAGACTCTGCTGGCTGTTGTCGTCCAGTGTTGTAGCTCTTCTGGTCTCAACGGGTCACGACCACCACCCGATCCTGACGAGCCCCTGCCCATCAACGCCGAGGCAGCCAAGGTTGTTGCAGTCACACTGGTTGAAAATGTGTGTCCAGATGTGGCCAATGGGGAGCTGTCCTGGCCTCCAGAGGAGCACGCCCGTACCACCGTGGAGAGAGACATCCACATTCGCCGCTGCTTTGAAGCCCACCCTGTTCTCTTCCCTCTACTTCAGGTGGTGGCAGCTGGACGCCCGGCTCTCTGCTACTGCTCGGCTGTACTCAGAGGCCTCCTGGCCACTCTGCTGGCTCACTGGGAGGCATCCCGGGAGGGTATGTCTGCTGACTCCCCTTGGCACCTCCAGGCCTCCTGTCTCCTGGTGTCCTGCATGGGAGAGGGCCAGCTCTTACCACCAGTGCTTGCCAATGTCCATGAGGCCTTCCCCTACCTCACACCTTTCGAGGTGAGGCTGCTTCTCCTGGCTGTTTGGGAGTATGTTAGGGCCAATGGGCCCTTGCCCCAGAAGTTCCTCTTCAACTCGGAGAAGGGCCTTTTTTGCAGGGATTTCTCTCGGGACGGTGACGTGGCACGATATGTGTCGCCAATTCACAATGTCCTGCATAAAAACATTGACAGACTGGGACATCTATGCTGGCGGTTCCAGCTTTAAATATCGGGGATGGAAACTGTAGAGCGGGTACAGAAATGGGGAAAGTAAACCGGACAGGAAATTGTTTCACATTTCTCTCCAAGTGTAGACTACAATGTTGCAATCACTGTACTCTAGTTTCATACAAGTATAGCTGTGTGCAGGTGTGTGTGTAACTTTTTGTACCATGTTTTTAGACTTGATACTTTTCTAACTAGCTGTTTCTGTGAGAGACAAGTGGACAGGAGAATGACATATATGTTCCTACAGAACAAAATGCCGCCTTAATTTCTCATTCTGGTTAGTAAACACTTCTCATTTATAGATTTAGATGACATTTCAGATTGTTCTCATGAAGTACGTGTCCTGAAAATGTGGTCTCAAACATGCCTTGCATTTCATGTTCCATGTTCTAACTGCAAACTGGTATTTCTACCACTGGACAAAATAAATCTTCACCTTGTTTTCAAGACTGTCTGGAATCCTTAGGTACAACTGTCTCCATAGGGTTTGCTTTTTGACCCTTTACAGAGAACTTATATAATTTCAGCGTTAAAGGGTGTAGAAGAAAAGTGTATTATGCCCCCATAATATTTGACCTTGACCTTGGACCACCAAAACTGTTTCAGTTCCTCCAGTCACCTGAAATCCTCATGCCTCTACACAGAGAGCCTTTCAGCAATGCAAAGGGATAATGCATGCCAAGGGTAAATTAACCTATTTCATACTGCGTGGTTTAGGGTTTTTTTTTATTCAACTTTGCTTGTCATGTGATACACCTGATAAATACAAAATTTCTGAATGGGCATGAATGAAGATATTGGTACAACCTTAAAGACCGAAAGGCCTACAGTTAAAAAAAAAATGACAGTTGACTGACTAAACCTTAACTTATTTTACATTTTTATGAAAAAACTACGCCACAGGTCATACGTCATGTTTCCAACTCAGACTGTCAGTATTTCCTAGTACAACGAGTTGAGTAACACAGCGTGTCTCAAGAGGAAGAGACAAACATTAAACCAGAGTGATTTATAATAACAGGTTTGTGGATTCATCAGTTTATAACGCAGCAGAGGGTACTACTTGAATTCAGGTTTTTTTTAAATCATCAATTACAGAAAATAATCTGCAGGATTCGATGCAGAGTTGCAGAGAGCAGGAAATCAATGTGGTGCAATCAGAGCGCAATCCAGGACAAACGTCCCTCTGCCTGGCGGTGACGTGTCGGTGCCTGACAGGATGAAGATGAAGTTCGCATAAAACCTTCGTCATTCATTTAGAACCACAAGACCGTGATTATGGGATAATAAATCAGAAACATATTAATTTAAAAGTCTGGGCTGGTTTATTTAAGTATAATTTTATCTGTTAATGAATCATGAAACATCTATATTTCAGGCCGGTTAAAACTCTTTCTCTTTTTTTTTTTTACAATCTCTGTTGCGAAGTGAAATGGGCGGAGTCAACAGGGAGCATAATCAAGATGGCCACCTTCACTGAAAGGTAAGACAAAGCGGTTTCGCTTTATCATTGTGAATTTATCATATGTTCGTATGTCTATGGGCGTGCAGGAGGCCGGTGGTGTCCACTGTGCTCACGTAGTCACCAACCGTAAAAGTAAGCGCATTGTTCCGGTGTTTAACGGTCGCCTGCGACGATTCTTCTGGTAAATTCATGATCCCCTCAATTGAATTAGCGGCTTGACAGGCTGCTTGTGCCGCTGTTAGCAAGGTTAGCATAGTAACCCGCTCTAGACCTGTAATTAACGATAACACCGTTGTCCGACTATCCGACAGGTATCAGTTCGTGAAGCCTTCGTGTGCAATTAATTTATAGTCATAATAATTGCAGAATCTTGTTTCTTAACTCGCAGTTTTTGTCCAGAATTTCAAATATTGGCAAGCTACCATGTTAGCCGATGGCTTAGCTAGCCTAACACTGATTGTCGTCATTCAAACATATAACATCTCTTCTCTCTGACTGGACTTTGAGGGCTGGAAATAAGTTTGTATACGCAGGTTTTAGCGCCAGAAACTGAATTCTAAATTTAAATGTTAATATTTTCCCACTGTATGATTAAAGCAGGTTGTCTTTCACTTCGGTACACATTGTACCACCAAGAGACCAAAGTCCGGGTTTGTGTGTGTGTGTTTTAATAAGAATTGTTGGTTTACTATGGGCCACTTGGGTCGATACCTGGGCATTGCTCCACCAAATGTGGGTGAATTTGTTGAAGATGTAACCTTAACCATGTGAAGTATTGTGTTTCCTTTGTAGGATGGCGCCTGTCCTGGTGCTCTGGCTGGCTGTGTGTCTCAGTGGGACATGGGCTGTGGACAGGGGCAACTTCAAAACTTGTGACCAGAGTGCCTTCTGCAAGTAAGTGCCAGATGATGGAAAGATAGAAATATTCATTAACACAAAGATCATCCCTCCTCTAACTGGAATGCCATGTTACTGATTTGTTCTTCAACACAAACCAGGCGTCAGCGAGCACTGAAGCCCGGTGAGTCTCCCTATCGAGCCCTCCTGGAGACGATGGAGCTGACCAACACCAGACTCACCCTGCAGCTCATCAATGACAACAACAAGGTAGAACACACACACAGTTCTTTGCATAATCAAAGCAATTCCTGTTGGAGGAAATATGGTCACCAATCAGTTACAGCATTCACAACTGAACAAAATGTAGGTCATATAATAATTAACTTTTACTGTCTGTCCACATCAGAAGCAACATCTTATCTTTAAACTGAAAATGCCAGTTAGTTTTAGTGAGCTTAAGTTTCTATCTACAAATGGATTCATCTGCTTGTTTCTGGGAGAGAATTTGTGAACTCCGATCAAGCACAAAAAAGCTTGTGTGAAGCTGTGCTGCCCCAATGTAATGGTGCTACAGTCTTTGCCTTAGCTGTAATGTAGTGTTGGAAGACGTAAATGTAATTCCTCAGGACTCTTTTTTTTTTTTCTGCTTGTGCTGTATCTTCCTCCCTCTTAAACCCTTTATCTCTCTGTTTGGCGCTCAGGTGCGTCTGCTGCTCGAGCTGTACCGTCTACAGGGAAACATAACGAGGGTGAAGATTAACGAGCTGAAGCCGCTGAAGCCTCGCTATGAGGTCCCAGACGTGCTCATCAGGGAGCCACCTACTGAGCCGTAAGTCTCCCTCCCAGGGGTGTTACTGACTGTTTGGAGTGGGTGGGTGGAGGTTTTCACATGTAGATGTTATGAAGATTGATACGACGGACTGAAAATATAAATGCAGCATGAGGCACTTACAGACCCGATCTTATTACCATTACCTTATCAAATATTTAGTAGAGACCCACAATAGCCAGTGAGAGTGATCTGAAAGCTAGACTGCAACAGTTGGATGTTGAACAGATGGAAAGAAAATTAACTGGCAACTATTTCACAACAGATCGGTCAGTTCAGTCTCTTCAAGTAAAAATGGCAATTTTAAATTATCAGAGCTTGCTACATTTTATTTCTAATTTATGACAGAAGAAGAAGAGTAGTGGACGGACAAGAGAACATTAACCTCCTCTCCCCCATCCTCCCTTTGCCCAGCTTGTCCCTCCTGTCTCAAGATGAGAATGGGGTGGTGCTCTCCCTGGGGGCTGAGTCTCAGAGGGTCATTGTCAGCGCCCGGCCCTTTCGGTTGGACATCATGGAGGGACGAGACGTTCTGATGTCACTGAACTCACGTGGCCTCTTGGCTTTTGAGCACCTGAGGATGCGCAAGGACACGTGAGAAACCACGCATGCACGCACACGTTGACCAATACCAGCCGTCTCTTGATTTAATCCACATTCCCACTCAGTGGATGATTTCTATTTTTGTTTCCATGAGATGGTTTGTTTTTTAAGTATTGTCTGACTCGTTGTTCTGTCCTCTTCTCCCTATCATCCTAGTTTCTCCTATAAAGTAACTAGCACAGTGGCTAGCGTGTGGGATAATATCAAGAGGGTATTCTCTAGGTAAAGACCCTTAAGATTTGTGTGTATTCTGTTCCTTGTGCTAATGCTGCCAGTAGTGACATAAACGTAGGGACTCCCATTATACCAAAACCAATATCTACCCCCAAATAAATGTGAGTGAGGGGTGTGGCTGAGTGTGTGCACGGTGGTGATTTTAATTAAATTCAGAATGAAGGGGTCATTTCAGGCCCTACATTGCATTATTTTCATTTTAAAAAGGGTAAATGAAACAATCATAGCCTGAGGATCCCCCCCCCCCCCAATCTGACTTCATGAAACCAAGAATAAATCATCCCAATCATGAAACAACACAGTCACATAAAGGACCTCTGGTCCTTGTATGATTATTTCACTTCCTGTCATCTTGTCTGATCATGCACTCAGTGTCACTCCAGCAGATCTAACACTGCAACTGCATGACTGACTGGGTTTCTTGAACAATGGTGTTCACAGAAATATTTATCATGGCTGCTTATTTATGGTGAGCGCTAACTAAAATGATACCGAGAACCAGATATGTACACACACATGCTTTTGTTTGTCTTGCACACATGTACCCCACCAGATACTCTGCAGCCCAGCTCCCAAACCAACAGCAACACCTCTTTGTGGTCAGACTTCAGTTTGCATTGTAGTTGTTGTCATAAGAATACCTTTTATGATGGGAAGCCTTCGATGTTTAGAGCTTAAACAAGATTCAGAACATGACTTTGAACTCGCTGTCTCCTGTACATGTGTTGCCACAGGCCATGCATCTCCTCAGCTGAATGTTGTTATAATTTGTAGCAGGTGCAGGATGGTGTTACTGGTTTTTGGTGTTGTGCCATGGCCTCAATCACACTCTTAAGTCATGTCCCATAATGCCTAGTTTAAACCAGCCACAAGGTAGGGAGTTGTTCTCGTTGTCTTTAGGTCATTTCAAACCCAGTAGCTAGAGAGTCAGGTCATCAACTTCCATCAGTGTTTGTCTTCTGTCTAATCCTAGTTCAGCTAGTCTCTTCTCATCACTTAGATATTCTCATTTTGCCAAAGTAACACACTCTTCTCCTTCCTCCCTCCTTTTTTGTGTGTGCCATTGAGCAGTCAGGCAGACCCAGAGTCCGAGAAGAAAGAGGAGGCTGATCCAGCTGATCAGGCCGAGGTATTATGCACTAAAATGGCTATCTGTCTTCCGTCTTTTCAGCACCTGATGTCAGTCTAAATATTTTGTGCTCTTCGTCTTTCCTTCGTTTGCCTGGCAGGGAGCAAAAGAGGAGGAGGAGAAAGACAAAGATGGGATGTGGGAGGAAACATTTAAATCGCACACAGACAGCAAACCTAATGGTAGGTTGTTATAGTTTATAGGTCCTTTTCCCTGCAATCATGATGCTTTCACTTCAGTTATGTCAAATTTTTGGTTGGACACTTGTCATACCAACAGGTATATTTTAGACGCTCCAGGCATGTAAAGGTTTTTTTTTTTTTTTTTTTACTGGTACATCAGTTCCCGCTTTATTGAATGCAGTTGTTTTACAGGAGCTTTTCTTTTTTTAGATGTTAACGGGAGCCTTACCAGAATTTTTTGACAGATGTTATTAGCTTGTTTGTGTGCGTATTAATCACTTCATGTACAGTGAAGTGAATACCTTTTTTAGTAGGGGTGTATTGATTCCAATCATATTTAAATGGATGTTTTTCTCACACTGTTGTCAGCAGTTCCTGCCAAATTTACAATAGGAGGCTGTACAGACGGGGAAAAGAATTAAGTTGAAAGGTTAAATGGGTAAAAATTATGTAGAAGGGAAAAGAATTGGCCCCATGTGTAAAAACAAATCAACATAAGGGGTCAGTCATTTATCAAGCCAAATCTACTACGTGACTCTTTATTTTCTTGACTTAATATGATGATTGGTGGTTGTTGTGCTCCAGGTCCATCTGCTATTAGTTTAGACTTTTCATTGCCGGGGGTGGAGCATGTCTACGGCATCCCAGAGCATGCAGACACTCTCCGACTTAAAACAACAGAGTGAGTAGCGACCGTCACTCATTGTAAATTGATGTCAGTGTGCGATATGTGATTGTTTGTTTGCGTGTGTGTTTTCCAGTAGTGGAGATCCATATCGGCTCTATAATCTGGATGTGTTCCAGTATGAGCTGTATAACCCGATGGCTCTTTATGGCGCTGTCCCAGTTATGTTAGCTCACAACAGCCAGCGAACAACTGGCATCTTCTGGCTCAACGCTGCTGAGACCTGGGTGGATATCAGCTCCAACACAGCAGGAAAGGTTTGTGTCTTTTCCACTGTAGGAACTTTCCCTGGAACCTGTTTAGGAACTTGTCTTGTATTATGACTGCAGGAAGGGGATTCCAGTACCAAATGTTGTAGTTTCTGAGCCATAGTTTGTTTGGAACGTGCCGTAAGTGAGCATTTGCCACGCAACAGACAAGTCATTCATGTACGTTTGTCTCTCTCTAGACGGTATTTGGAAAAATGCTGGATTATGTCCAGGGCTCCAGTGAGACACCACAGACAGATGTGCGTTGGATCTCTGAGAGCGGAATCATCGATGTCTTTCTTATGCTTGGACCAACACCCAAAGATGTCTTTTCTCAATATGCCTCCCTCACAGGTATGGCGATGTATAACCGGCCATCTGCTTCAACATGAATGGCTCACTAATTCTTTCATGTCTTCCCATTAAAAAAACAAAAACAGAACTCACACCCTTGTGCACATGTACTCTAGGTCAGATGTAGATTTTTGGATACATTTAAAGAAACTGGGTAACTTACATGGTACAGTTTTCTGAAGGTTTTTAATTGCATTTCAGTAAGTTCAGCGCAAACATTTATGAATAAGGAGATTTTAAGACCTCTGTAACAGTTTAGTATTCCTCCAAAGTGGTGACTCCTGTGCTGGGTGCATTTCAATTTGACAAAATTCCTGCTTAAACCCTTTTTAAAATATAGCCTTCATTACATGCATATATTTGGTATATTTTGGACAACCCTGGATGGCAAAGGTTAGGTGGTAATTCTAGTATTAATCTGAAAAAGGAACCAAAACAAAAAGATGTTTGTTGACTTTCTTTAAAAAAAAAAAAGAAATTCTATTTCCAAGACTGCGCGGATTTGATTTTAGAATTCAGTTATGAGCTCTTATGTATAACAATTCCCTGACATCCAAAAGAGATGAGACTTTGGTGGCAGGTGACAGTATATGATATCGGCTGTGTTTCTCAGGTGGTCTCAGTGAAATTGCTTTGATTGAGCGCCTTCCTCTTGTCTCACATCCTTCTCTTGTTCTTTATTCCATAGGCACTCAGGCATTCCCTCCTTTGGCTGCCCTGGCCTACCACCAGTGCCGCTGGAACTACAATGACCAGGAAGACGTCCAATCAGTGGATGCGGGATTTGACGAGCATGACATTCCCTATGACTTCATCTGGCTCGATATTGAGCACACGGATGGGAAACGCTACTTTACCTGGGATCCACACAAGTTTGCCACACCAAAGGAAATGCTGCAGGGTCTTCTTGACAAGAAACGCAAGGCAAGGATGATTAATCCTACATCTACCAGCAGGCAATGTCCGTGCTTGATGCCTAATGACTTATTTGGCTGCTTTCCTCGCTTAAGTGACTAATCTCCTTTTGTGAAGTTTACTGTACTTTTTTTGTTTTGTTTTTTTCACTCAGAATATATTCAAGAGTTTGTTTCTGTCTCTGATAGATGGTAGCCATTGTGGACCCTCATATCAAAGTTGACAGCAACTACAAGATCCACAATGAGATCCGCTCTCGAGGGTTCTACATAAAGAATAAAGATGGTGGAGACTACGAGGGATGGTGCTGGCCTGGTAAGACTCACTGAAATTCAGTGAACTACCCATTGCAGATGTTTTATGGTGCTGAACCAGAGAATCTCGGGAAGCACGTCCACATATTTAACTCTTAAACCATGTTCTTTTCTGTCCTTTTTAATTTTGGGACAATTGACATCCCTCAGGTAGTGCTGGCTATCCAGACTTCACCCGTGAAGACATGAGGGCTTGGTGGGCCAACATGTTTGCCTATGATCAGTATGAGGTAAGTCCTGTCTACCTTGGGCACCAGTCCCTTGTGTTGTGGTTCTCTTTTTGCAAGTACTAGAACCTAATTCAAGCCACGGAATCTTTTGATCATGACACAAAAAAAGATGAGTAATTTTTACATCCAAGTTCAATGGTTGAACTATTTCAAATGGCAGTTGAAGTCACATGATTTCTACTCTTAAGGGCTCCATGGAGAACCTGTACACGTGGAATGACATGAATGAGCCGTCGGTCTTCAACGGGCCAGAGGTCACCATGCACAAGGATGCAATGCATGGAGCCTGGGAGCACCGTGACGTGCACAACATCTATGGCTTCTATGTGGTGAGTGCACAACCTTCTACTCCAGCACAGATATTTTGCAACCCCTTATTGAAACGTACAGTTCATCAGACACTCATGACGTAATGGGTATTTGATATGTTATACATACTTAACTAAAAGAACACAACCCTCTAAAGTTTGGTTTTGTGTCACTAATTGCTGTGTGTATTTTGCAGCAAATGGCCACAGCACAGGGTCTGATCCAGAGGTCAGGGGGAGTTGAACGGCCATTTGTCTTGACGAGGGCCTTCTTTGCTGGGTCACAACGCTACGGTGAGCCTATAACTTTTCCTTTTGTTTTTTTAGTCGAATTACCTATACATCCATGGAACAACAAAATTGAACAGCAGTTTGAAAATGATAACTAACTATGGTTGCGTCTTCAACTTGTCCTGGTTGTAATTCTAATATTTTGAGTGTATTTGTGTGTGTTTCTGCAGGTGCTGTGTGGACCGGCGATAATGCTGCTGAGTGGGACCACCTGAAGATCTCCATCCCTATGTGTCTGAGCCTGGGCCTTGTTGGAATTGCCTTCTGTGGCGGTGAGTTTTGTTAGATTTGATTCTGCTGTTTCTGTGGTGGTCCGTCTTGAATGAGCATGTAGTACTTAATAGTCACAAATCACTCAAACAGCAGCGGAACAGAACCTTAATACAGAGCTTTGAATAGAAATACAACAGAGCTCTTGTACAGTCAAATGATTTCAACAATACGAGTGTAAGACTCTCCCTTTGGACTGTTTGGTATTGTTGTCATGGAAACAGGCTCTGATAAACTGCATGAGGTGTTGCCATGGTGACAGCACAGGCTCCTTGAGTAATTCAGCAGCAGCAGTTATATTTATCAGTTCTGCCGACTCAGGTTACATCATCGTGTAGAGCTGCAGAGCTCTCTGACTGCCACGCCGACAACGTCGCGGACACGGATCACCAGTTACAGTCGTTATCTTTAGTTTGTGTGATGAGGCTCTTAGTATCACGGCTGCATGTGATAGCACCCAAAACAGCATCCGTGACAAGGAGATCCTCTTTGTTAGTGTATTTCTATTCTATGATGATCAGCCTGTAACTGACCGACTGTTGTCTGTGTAACAGAATAATTAAATCTGGCCGACTAGGACTATTCTCAACCAACGCTAATCTGCTCATGAGGGTGGAGCCCTGATTGTCAACAATGTAATCACACTGTCAGTACTAGCAGTGGTAACATGCCATATACCCTTGTGACAGTTAGAACTGTGTATAAAATGAGTGCCCAAACCTCCGCCGAGGTTTATAAATTGTCAATCTATTATCAAAATAATATTCATTCTATCAGCTTATTAATTAGTCATTGTAGCTCTACATGAAAGTACTGGACTGAAGTTAAAAAAAAAAAAAAAAAAAACCTGATACAACTGTGTGGCAGAAGACTATTCTAGTCATTATTGTGTTGTTCCAATCATTTTCTGAATGTTTAACATTTAGTCATGTTCTTTCAGTCTCTTTATCAATGGGTATTAAGCTTCTTCTTTTTTTTTATCAATCAGAATTTTGATGTTGTCTCAACACTGCTAGTGTATATCGTTCTTTTCTTGACTTTTGTTGTTTGTCTCGTAGCCGATGTGGGGGGCTTCTTCAAGTCTCCGAGCACAGAGCTGCTGGTGCGTTGGTACCAGACTGGGGCCTACCAGCCTTTCTTCAGGGCCCATGCTCACCTGGATACACCTCGCCGTGAGCCCTGGCTGGTCGGTCCAGAAAACACCGTGCTGATCCGGGAAGCCGTGCGCCAACGCTACACCCTCCTGCCCTACTGGTACCAGCAGTTCTACCACACACATCTCACTGGCGAGCCCGTCATGAGGTGAGAACCCCCAGGATCCATGTGGTGTTTTTTTTTTATATCGAAGCCCATAGTTGTTGGTTTAAAATTACCAAAAAATTATCTATCAGAGTCTGAAAAAATCTAAATTAACTCATTAAAAGCAAGCAACCTGTCAGGAATATTGATGGACATAATTCATGCTTTGGCAGCAATGCCAACACACATTTACTCATTTCTGTTATAAAGGGTTATTAAATCTGAAGATGGCACATGAATACCAGTGTATTAAAATCTACAGGTCCTGACACACTACCTCCTCAAGGACTCTAATGCAGAACAAAGTTGTGTATTATTTGTGTAATAAAATATCTTGGGGTATTAAAAGATGTACTTCCATTCTCCCAAACTGAGAAACTCTTGAGTAGCAGTAGATTGTACAAACAAACCACACCAAGAGCACATACACAGGAACTATCAGCTCAAGTAAAGAGAAACTTAAATCTTAATCTTAAATCTTAAAAACAAATAACTAAAGTTTTGGTGAAATAAACGGTTCTAGTAAAGTAAATTATCCCTTGTTGTGTTCATATTGGATCAAATCTAAACATCCCCCTGTACAAAAATATTGTAAATTCTTCAATGTTTGTTTCCTTTTGCAGACCTCTGTGGGTCGAGTATCCTCAGGATCCTGCAACTTTTGCTCTGGATGATGAATTCTTAATCGGTGAGGCACAAATCACTAAAACTGCTTGGTTTAGCAAGTGGGCTGATTTTTTATTATAGCTGGAAAATGTCCTTTGGAGACAGTTTTGAACATCAAACCTGTGTTTCTTCAATGACGTCCAGTATCTGCAGCCCAGTGTACATAAATGAGTAACCTCTCTTATGTGTGTGATTTAGATGGGTCTTTACTGACATGTAACCATAGCTGCCAACTGTTGCTACCACTGCCAAGTTAAAAAAAAAAAAAAACTTCTTGTGTTGGATGTTAGAAATATTTACCATAACAGCAAACATGGTTTGTAACAAAGATCCACTGAGTTGCTTCCTTTGTCGCAGGAAGAGATTTGTTGGTGCACCCAGTGACTGAGGAGGGAGCCAGGGGTGTCACAGCCTACCTGCCTGGGAAAGATGAGGTGAAAGAAATCTTACACACAAATATTTTTTATCAGCTTAACATCTGTATGAAATCGGAAGGCCTTTTAAGAAACTGTGGTGTCAGTCCAACAGATAAGGTGAAAGAAGTTCTCGCATCCTTTTTTAATGAAGTTAAAGTACCCCTGCGACAATGTAAAAGAATTAAGTTTAGAAAAAAAGTGAGTAGTATTTAAGAATTAGCTTCAACATGTTGGAGGAGGAAAGCTCTTGTTTGCTTCCTCTGATTCATGTTTGGAGGAGCAGCTGCATGTGTGATAGATCAGTCCCGTAGGTTGAGGTTCAGATGATTAATGGGAAAGGAATGAAGGGGGGGGGGGGGGGGGGCTTCTTTTTAGCTTGAGTCAAGTAAGACAAACCAAACCAAAATGTACCAACTCCTTGCATACATAGCCAGCTACTGGCATATGGTGGCATTTAAAAAATATCTACATAATATAAAAATAATATTTATTTTAACTAGTTTTGTTTGTCTCTCAGGTCTGGTTTGATGTTCACACCTTCCAGAAGCACAATGGGGCCCAGAACCTCTACATTCCTGTCACCATGAGTTCTGTAAGACACACAGAACAGGATTTTGCTTAAGTTTGACAAGATCCTGCATCTCAATCTCTAATTCTTTGGTTATGTATAAATGTGAGCCTTCTGTCTTGTCAGATTCCTGTTTTCCAGCGTGGTGGCTCCATTATTCCCAGGAAGCTTCGTGTCCGCAGATCCTCCACCTGCATGGAGCAGGATCCCTACACTTTATTTGTGGCTCTCAACCCTCAAGTAACACAGCAGACATGCACTTCATTTTTATTCATGCACAAGTAGGTTTGCCACTAAAAACCTCCAACCTTTCAACAGAGAACTGCAGAGGGGGAGCTCTACATCGACGATGGCCACACATTCAACTTTGAGAAGAAGGAGTTCATTCACCGCAGGCTGTCTTTTGCCAATAACGTCCTCTCCTCTGTGTGAGTTTTAGTAAAAAAAAAAAATGCATCCTTAATTCGACCTACACTCTAATTTAAGTTTGTCTTTTATTATCCTACAAGACTTCACTTCATTGAAGTAGCATTAAAAATACTCTCTTCTCTTGCTCCACAGGAACCTCGCCCCCGACGCCCAGTTCTCTACCAACTCCTGGATTGAGCGCATCCTCATACTGGGAACCAGTAAGCCCAGCAAAGTAACCCTCAAGGCAGCTGGTGAGTTCTTCCCCCTTGTCATTTTTACCACTGACTAATTTCAAGCTGCGTCAGAGAGAAATCTGTGTTATTTTATTGCCACAGAGTAGTATATAGGTTGTGGAAGCTATGGCTGTTTTATATTTCTGATCAAGGTATATCTTGTGGCCTCAAATTTGCTATTTTATGGGAACAAATTCTATCTTTTGGACTAAAAATATATCGATTTTGTTCTCTCTAGGCCCACAAAACTTTAGCTGCCCGCTATCTTGGTCATGCTGTGGCTCACATTATATAATTTTTTTTCCCCTCTTTTGCAGATGGTCAGGAGAGCCAGCTAGAGTTTGATTTTGACGCCTCCATGTCTGTTCTGACTCTCCGTAAACCCGGCATGAACGCCGGAGTAGATTGGACCGTGACTCTTATGTAAGGATGATAGGAGAGAAGGAGAAAACGAGTGAACAGAACAGGAGGGAACAGACACAAGGTGCTGATATCGATGATGAAATGAAGCAAGACAACAGCAAAACCAACACCGTGACTAAAGGACACATGCATCAAACAGCTTTCACCCCAACACACACACGCACACACACGTTAGTCAATTTGAGCCTCATAACACCTGCAATGTCCTCTTATGTTCAGTAACTGTAAAACTGAGTAACTTCTAGATACATCATTGCTTGACACGTTTCCTCCGGATGGGTGAGTCTTTAGGGGTAAGAGGAGAACACCTTCTTTTTTTCATTTCCTGAATCATCCTCTCGGTTGTCCATCCTGTCTGCCTCAGAGGAAAGTTCACTGTGTGGAATTGTTGGCTCAGTATGAAGGCTTGCACTCAAATCACACCCACTGCCACCCGCTGGTGATTCCCTCCATTCTTGACATTGAAAAAGAATTCCTTCCCAAGCCAAGCACTTGAATCAGCAAAGAATAGTGTCCTTGTGCCACATGTACAGATTTGGGGAGGGCTTGTCAACGATCTGATATGTGCCTACAGCTTAACCTTTCACTCAGTTTCATTTACTTTCTGTGTCATCATGAAAACCTATGGCCAGTTCATTTTTCTTTAGCCTCTCCCTGAATCCATATGTGAAGAAGTGTGCATGGCAACGTTTCCTGTGTTTGGGAGTGATTAGGTCTGCACCACACGGAGCTGTTCTTCTCAACAGAATACAAATCAGTTATAGGAATCATTACAGGGGCTGAACCACTGACCTGTATAGAGCATCCTGTAGACATGTCATTGTTTTATCAAGTTGACCCCCCCCCCCCCATTGTTTACTAGATTAATTTTAATGCACTTGAAAAAGGAGTGAAGTTGTTTAGATTTCACTTGTTCTCAGATATCAGCAGTCCAGTTTCCAGTGTCATTTGGATTCAAATGAACAGGATGGGAATAAACCGTAATCCCTTCTGGTTTACACAAATCCTACAATGCCAATGAGCAGTTTAAAAAAAAAAAATTCAAATGACCATGTGGAGATAGTGGATTGTGCACCATCTGGTCAAATCGTCTCGACCATTTTTTAAGGGATTGTTGTTGTTTGTGTCCTTGATTTGTTTTTATGATCAAAAATGTTGCTGCAATTTTGTTGGGGTTGGCTTGAGCTGGTGTCAGTGAAAGTGAAGGAAAAGACTTGAACTGTCAAAAGTTGTCAGGTGTACTCTAAAAGATGTGACCAAGTGAAAATAAAGATGACCAAATCCAAGATTGGTGCCGGGTTTTAACTTCATGAAAATACAGTTGGGGGGGGGGGGGGGGGGGTGCAGTGCAACATCAGTTATTTCTTCATGTAGTCGGGTCAGTGTTAGTCTGGGACTGATAAATGAAAAATGCTGAAACTTGTCAAATATTTGCACTTTCACCCCTCAAAATGTTGAGAGCAGGTCTTTAAAGTTAGTAACCTTATTTTTCTTAGTCTTGTAAATAGATAAACGATAGTCTCAATGACTTTGAATGTCAGTTTTCAAAGAAAATGGCACATCCCTATTTTAAATTTTGTCAATTACTAATTGAGACTTTTTTTTTTTAAGGAGTTTTGCACAAGAGCTTTACTGTCACGTTTTTTAGCCATACTGGGTATTGTTTTGAGTCAGTACATCACATGGAAGATATCCAAAGAACACTGAATTTCACAAAGATATTATATATTAAAGGGTGACTTATTTGCACAGTGTAAGCGTTTTATTTGATTTGGAGAAACGGCTTGGCAACGTAAATTTTGATTGGGATAAACGTGCTAAAAGTTAAGATCGCATCATTTGATGCGCTATGTTTTACTTACATCGGCGCTCTTTGTGGCGCACTGATGACGTCACATGACGTATACCATCATGGCGGCGGAAGGCTGCGGGGAGGAGATGAGCGGCAACGGGGAGCTCGAAGAGCCCTCAGGTAGTTTGTGGACACTCACCTTCGTTTCATACCCGGGGGTTGTGTGTTATGGTAGATTTATTGACGGAAAACTTCCGCATGCAGGTTTTAGCGGTGAGGAGGCGGAGCTGTTTGAGGGCTGGCTTGACAAGCTAAGCTAGGCTAACTGGCTGCAGCTGCTTGCACTGAAAGACACAATGATGCAACTTGTTCACTAACTTTAAATAAACGTTACCGTGCTGTGTTCCATAAAAAGACTGACTGCTGCTGATCATCTTCGGACTTGGTTTATGTCCACAACAGTCTGAAGTTGTTGCATAAAGAGAACAGAGTCCTGAAAACATGAACTGAGGCATTAATGAATGAAATCTCCCCGGGTTTGAATGAAAATTTCTTGAGCAACAAAACCTAAAACAACTGGTTAGTCGTTAGAATTTGTCCCGTTGTTATTGGCTATATCGGTGTCTTATTTACATAAACAGCTGCATAATTGGTTTGACTTCTTGGAGGCGTCTTCAGGAGCATTTTCGTCATTTAGCCCGTCCCATGCTAACTGGGAGCAGGCTGTTCTGTTGCCGAACCGCAGGTGGATTCAATCTGTAGGTTTCTTTCCACAAAAATCCAGGTGGATGTGACCGACCTGGAGTAAGTTTATGAGACATGCATTCAGTTTTCACAGTAGCAAGATATTTCTGGAGATTCCAAACAAGAGGTTTCAGAGCTGCAGGAGGTTTTTTAAAAAAAAATGGCTGTGTAGTTGTTTAATTGAGCATAATCTTCTTGTTTGTTTTCACCATACAAACCATGAAGGTGGCATCTAAAATGAGCTAATGATGTTTGATATTCTTTATCATCCAAGGAGATGTACGTCACAGAAAATCTGAGTTGTAGCCATCATCACAAGGTGGTATTTTTGTGAAATAAATGGTGTGTTAATTTATCACTTTGCTAGTTGACAGAATGTAAAAATGAAAGTTTGGCCTCTCGCTTCCCCAGCAGAACTGATCTAGACATTGTCCTGGTTTCTGAAAGATCTCTAAAGGTTAGGAGGTAAGTTTAAAGTGACTCAACAGTTTAATGCCATTGAGTCATGTTTTGGCCTTTTCATCTGCCCTCTCTTCAGACGTGGAAGCTGCTGAAGCCCCACCGCCACCTCCGACGGAGGAGCCTGAGACGTCAGAAGAGAACGGCAGTGCCGACATGGCCATTGAGACCCCTGTTGACCCTGATCCTACTTCATTCTCTCTGCCCCCGGCTACAGAGGATGAGGAAGGCGAACTACCTACAGACTTTGAGCATCTGTGGATGGCCGCACACGACAATCCTCTGGACTTCACCAGCTGGACCGACCTGCTCCAGTACTGTGAACAGGAGGTGGTTTCTTGTTATCTTGACAGAAGAGAACCAACACTGACTGATGACGCTCCTCAGACCTGATGTAGTTGAATGAGAAACAGAAAACAGGAAGTGTGACATTGAGACTTTCTTCTTCTCATAGAGTCACATCACAGCATCTCGCCGTGCTCTAGAGGCCTTCCTCGCTCGCTACCCGCTCTGCTATGGCTACTGGAAGAAATTTGCTGACCTGGAGCGTCGCGCTGGGTATAACACTAAAGCAGAGGAGGTAAGAGAGTTATTTCAGTGTGACTGCTACTCTACTTGATGTGTTGATTGAGATGTTTTGTGTCAGGTGTGTGTACGAGGTCTCCAGTCAATCCCTCTAAGCGTAGATCTATGGATCCACTACATTAATCTGCTGCTGGGAACGCTGGACATGAACCTGCCTGAGTCACCCAGACGTATTCGCAGGTACACATACTTACACACATGATAAGACTTGTCGTGGTCTTTCATCTTCACAAATGTCACACTGACCTCGGACCTCAACCCTCAGCGTGTTTGAGGACGCCGTTGCAGCAGCTGGCCTGGATTTCCATTCAGACCGACTCTGGGATCTGTATATTGAGTGGGAGAAGGAGCAGGGGAACATGAGGAATGCTGCTGCTGTCCTGGACAGAGTCCTCAAAGTCCCCACGCAGCTCTACAACACCCACTACGACAAGTACGATCAAACAAACACACGCTAATCATCTGGGCCCATGTCCACAAGAATGCTAGCCTCTTTTTTTCATTTGTTCCCAGTGACGAGTGGGTGTGCATAACCGCCTTGGCCTATTTTGTGGATCCGCTCCAAGTTTTAGTTGAAAATTGAAACTAATCCAAACTGGTACTGGTGCCTCACTGTTTCATGGTTTCAGACTGCTAATCAAAAGGGGCCTTACTGGTCTATCATTAAATTTCAGATATTAATATGATTGAAACATGACTTCTGTTCATGCAAAGCAATGCAACCCAAAGTTCCCAAATAACCAGCCACCACCTCTGCCAGGGAAATGAGAAGATGTTAATTTTGCAAGATCACACAATAAACCATCTCGTCAGTCTTAGGTTTAGATGTGACAACACCAAGACTGAGTTCAAAACACCAGTAGCCGCTTATGAAGAGGTCGGTATCGATGAATTATGAAGAGACAGGCCTTAAATTATTCATAATCTAGATGTTGGAATAGTGTAGTACAGGGTTCCTGCAGGGCCTTAATAAATCTAATCCGAAATATGTCTTTTGGTTTTTAATATTATTTTTGAAAGGTCATTTAAATCTACCTGATTTGAAAGTCATGTCTTTGTCTCAATTAATTCTTCGTTTCATGATGTGATACAGTTCTGCCAACAATTTATACGGAAGTAAATAAACACAGAATCAATGTTCCTTTGCACCTCGTTTTTACGATGCTGTCTTAAAATGGAGTCAAAGTGGTTGTAAAAAGGTCTTCAAAAGTGTTACATGTCTGCTGTAACGAAACGAACTCATCCTGGACGCTGTCGCCTGCTTTTTTTTCTGACTCAGGTTCAAAGTCCACCTGAGCAGCCACGAACCCAAAGAGGTTCTCTCCCCGGAGGAGTATGAAGAGCTGAGGACGTTGTGTCGCCAGAGCCAGAAGGCAGGGCGCGCTGAACAGGCTCAGGAGAAGGAGGAAGAGAGGCCACCCGGGGAGGAGGAGCCTGCTACCCCCGAGGGCACAGATACGGTGAGGAGAAACAGGAATGACATCAATCAAACCTGCATTTACTATTTGACACATTAATATACAAAATATCAAGAAAATGTTTAATGGGTAATTATTTGTATGTTCACTTTTTTTGTAGGAGGAACTGATGCAGAAGATACGAGACCAAGTGTTGGTTCACAGGGACAAAGTTTACCAGGAGAACGAAGGAGAAGTCCGTAAGCGATGGCACTTTGAGGACGCTGTGAGTCATCGCTTCTTTCACTAATGACCCCTATCTGTTATTTTATTTCTCTCATCCGATTGTGCTTTCTATCCAAAAACCAAGAGATGTCAACAAACGTTTTTTGGTCTTGCACCTTTTTTTTGGGGGGGGGGGGGGGGTAATCTTCATGATGGCTTTTTTTCTTGTTATATTTTCTGAATTTGACATACATCAGAAACATTTCTTTGTCTCTGGTCTGCAGATCAAACGTCCCTACTTCCACGTGAAGCCCCTGGATCGCCTCCAGCTGCGTGCCTGGCACACCTACCTGGACTGGGAGCTGGCTCAGCTGAACAAAGACTCTCAAGACTCCAGCCAAGGTGATTCCAGGATGATGCGTGTTGTCACCCTCGTCTCTGGTTTTATAAATTTAGATCAGCGGATTCTTGAGCATCATCTCCATCATCTGTTATCTCTTAGTAGATCCAAATCAGGCCCCAACAGAAGAGACAGAGGACACGGCCCACCCGCAGGGAGGAGCAGAGGAATCTAAGGTTGCCCATGACGACCATAGAGTTCGCATACTCTTTGAACGCTGTCTCATTGCCTGTGCTCTGTATGAGGAGTTCTGGAACAGGGTAAGAACAGCATTTATGTGGTGTGTTTAATGTGTGTTCACCTATTGATACAGAAAGAGGAGCTTGGATGTTTTATAATCTTATCTTGTGTGTGTCTGTGTGTATGTGTTGTACAGTATATTCAGTACCTGGAGCCGTGGAGCCCAGAGGAGGCTCGGGCTGTGTACAGACGAGCCTGTGAGATCCACCTGACATACAGGCCCAACATCCACTTGCAGTGGGCCACCTTCGAGGAGAGGCACGGTACGAACACATCCCCACGCTCATGGCTGCTTGACTTTTATTATCTTTGTCATTAAACTGGTCTACCAATACCCCCCTCATCATAAGGCTCATTAAGTACCTCAAACAAGTGTTCGTCTTCCTCTCCATCAGGTGACTTAAGTGAAGCTCGGCGAGTGCTGGAGGCACTGGAGAAAAGCCTACCAGGTTTGGCGGTGGTTCGACTCCGCAGGGCTGCTTTGGAAAGGCGAGCAGGACAGTTGGAGCAATCGGAGGCTTTGCTGTGGGATGCAGTGACTGAATCCAAAGAGAAACCCACATTACACGCTTTCTACTCAATCAAGCTGGCTCGTCTGCTGTTAAAACTGGGCAGGAACCCCAGCAGAGCTCGCCGCGTTCTACAGGAGGCGCTAGAGATCAGTCCAGTGAGTTGAGTAACAATGAAACAAATCCTTCTATGGTTACAGCTGCTGTGCTATTAGGTATACATGCTAACGTGTCCTATTAAATGTTTAGACTGAAGGTCCTGCATCGACAAAGCAATCAGGTTTTACTTTACTAATGAAAAAAAGAGTATAAACATTCGCTTAATTTCAACAAGAATACTTGCTGAATCTCGTGTAATGTCCTGTTCCCTCCACAAGGATAATGATAAGCTTCATCTTAACCTACTTGAGCTGGAACTTTCGGGAGACCCCTGGGCCTCAGCGGAGGCTGTGCAGGAGTGTGTGAACCGAGCCCTGTCGGCTCCACTCGCTCCGCACACCAAGATCCTCTTCTCCCAGAGAGGCCTGCAGTACGCCGAGGACTACAGCAACTCTATACAGAGGTCAGACGGCACGACTGCCTACCCTGCATTGATAGCTCTTTGAACTGGGAGGGAAAATAACCTCAGAAATAGAACACTGCAATATAACACTTACTGAATCCTCCCTGGCGGAGTTCACATGCAATGACAAGGAGCAGAATTAGCTTTTCACTTTGTGTTTGTAACAGGCTGTCACAACTGTATAGTTGCTGTTTCTATTTCCTTTGTTATTTTTGTAATCGATATGGAGCTTATTTTAATGTGCCATTTTGTGAGTGTGAGTGAGTGTGTTTGTGTGTCCTAACCAGTCGTCCTGATACCGCAACATTTGATAAACAAACGTGAGGTTGCTGCAGGCTTTTTCTAGTTTTCCCAAGTCTGAATTCTCCACTTTGAAATTGCAGGCAAATGAAGAGTTTGTCCTGTTTGCTAGATCATTTACACGTTTGACAAACCAGTGTTTCCTTCTATATTCAGCGGGACATCTCTCCTAAATAGTTGTTGGATATGTTAATGGATGCTTTTTGGGGGAAGCAGGAGTTTGACAAGTTACTAAACTGAGCAACAAATGTTGACTGGCTGACTCGTGATCCTCTGTAGTGTGTTGACGGTCTATGAAGAGCACCAGAGACTGCTGAACGAGCTTGGGGGAACAAAGCGGGAAGCAGAGAACGGGTAAGACAGGAGAGTAGAAGCAGCCTTGCTCAGACAATAAGGACATGCTATTTTATTAGGGCAACCACAGTGATACAGTAATTAGCGCAGTGTTGAGTGATCAGCTCTCTGTTCACAGGGACGACGACCCAGAGAAACTGAAAGAAAGTGAGGACGGCTCAGCTGTTGCTGTGTCAGCACAAGTCCCTCCCACCATACCACACGTCCCAATCACCACACCCCCTCCCCCAGTGATGGGCACTGACATGAGTGCCCAGGCTGGATATGGTGCATACAGCAGCTGGTACCAGGTATGATCTAAGAATATATCACATAGATGTTCTGGAAGCCATCTGAGTTAAACACATTTTGTTATTACCACATTTTTCCTCCAGCAACCGCAATATGGCAATTATGGTTACCAGAACACGTGGAACTACAACCAGAGCTACTATCCAACCAGCTAAGGGTGGGCAACAGGCCGTAGGAAGTAGTTGGAAAAAGGATGAAATACACAAACTGAACCATCCAGTCTAACCAGTCCTGGTCCTGCTGGTTCCACCACAACATATCCCAGCATCCTTGCCTCTCCGTCCTTCCTCTGAGTGACCTCGCCATCCTGGATTTGTGAAGAGGAGCTGGAGTTGAGCTCTTGTTACACATCTTGTCATTTCAGTGTTCAGGTGGAAAGATGATGAAACTGCAGAGTACGTCGTCAGTACATCAGCGTCTCTTCCTCGGTTTGCTTCCCCTCCATTTTAATCAAAACTATTTTTGTATGCTTGTTTTAAAAAAAAAAACAAACAAAAAAACACCCAGTTTGTCCCGGTTTGCAGGTGATCTATGATTGATATTTTGTACCATTCCACAAAGTTAGGCTGTTTTTTTCTAATGTATATAAAGCTGTTTTATAGTGTGTTACAACAGAGTTTTTATCATGTTTGCATGAAGTTGCATGTTTGAGTGGAAAAAAACAAACATTCACATTAGTCAAAAAATTTAAAGTTTGTATTTCTGTTATTTAAATTGATGTTTTTGGTCTTTTCATGAATTTGTTGAGTTAATTATCAAAGTCACCACAACGCTTTTCTTCGGGAAGGCCATATGTGTTGAAGAAACTAAGTCCACATCACAATTCTCCAAGTCAGCTTTATTTGAAGTGGATTCTTGGTGATTATGAAGACAAAACTGTCAATATATTTTAACTTATATAAAAAAAAAACCAGCAAAATAGAATGTCAAAATAGGGAAGATCATGAGAATAAACTTTTAAAGCCTGTTAAAACACCGATCCAGAAGATCCTCTGAGGTGCCGCTTTAAAATTCAACAACTTTGTTCTCAATTGTCCAGGGTGATGTCACAAAAACTATGGGACATGAACACCACCTCTTCTGATGATGTAATGTTGGCACTGTGGCAGAAACCATTCCAATGTAAATCCTTCAGTTGCTTATTCGTGGCTGACACATCTGGTTCATGTTCAAATCTGATGAAGTTCTCATCAGATCGCAGGTGGTGGTTGATACCAGCAAACACCAGACTTTACCATGGAAGACAGGTGTTAGAATCCTGTTTATAGCACTAGAAAGGAAAAAAAAAATGGATTTTTGTCGCTAACCCTAACCACACTTTCAACTGATAGTTCACCCAAAGAGTACACTTTGCCTTAGAAGTACTTAAGTAAGTATCCTGAGCTCACAAAGACTTGTGTTCTCTCCCCTGTCATGTCTTTTAAGTTGCAGAATACAGGAAGAGCCAGCCACTTATATTAAGCCCAGTGCTAATGGTGACTGACGGCTAACAGCAAAACTGAGATAAAAACAAACCATCTCATTTCCGGTTTGTAGCTCATTCTAAATAGCACCGAACAGAAGGGTCAGTTTAGTTTAGTAGTTAGGCTGGACTGGGATTATGTGGATTATATTTGACAATGCGCTTAAGAGTTTGCAAACAGACAATTTGGCATGGTTAGCTGGCAGTCACCATTAGCTTCAAGCTAAATATACATGGCTGGCTCTGTGGAGTCGCAAAATAGTGATGTAGGAGGGGGGGGGGGGAATCATCTTTGTTAGCTCGAGACACCTGTTTGCAATTTCTTGAAAGGCGGGATGGAATTCTGCCTTAAGAGACTGTGGTCATTTCAGTTTTTTCTCTGAGATTGGGAAGTGTCATAAATGTGTTGATGCCATGAGCAGTGCTTGTCAAAGCAGCATCAGTCAGAGGCCAGCTATCGTCACTGTAGTCTTGAGTATGTTAATGTCACTTCCAAATTCACAGCACTCAAACCAAACAATATCCAGTGAAATCAATCAGTCCAGAGTGGAGTGGAGTGGGGTGGGGGGGTGTTCAAAGAGGCAAACCATTTCTTGTTGCAGCTTCTTGATTTTAAGTGTGATTACACAACCTCAAGCTATATCTCTGCTTTAGGTCAGTTAGCTGGCTTGCTGAATGATGCTAAAGCTGTGGGCTCCATTCCAGCCTGGTTCTTGTGTTGATGCGACAGTGGTGGTGAGGTAGGCTCATAGAGCAGATCCTCCTGTGCTCACTTTTTGGTAACAACCAGCACAGCTGAAGGCACCAAACCTAAATGGACAAAAAGAACATGAAAGGATAAGTTCAGACATAATTCTTCAAGTGAGCACGACAGCAATGAGAAATTTTTTCCTGCAATGACATTTCAAACTATGATACACAAAGGGTAACAAGTATTATCACATGTATTTATCTACATATCTATGAATGCTTCAAACCCACACTCACCCAGCTCTTTGAGGGGCTTCTCCATGTCCAGTTCAGTGTAGACGTGTCGGGGGTAGGGTGACAACAGTGTAAAGTCCTGGCCTTCAGGTGTGTTGCCGTTCACCTGCACGTAAACTCGCACCGCTGCTAGTGGCTCCTGTGCTTTGAAGACTGCTGTGATGGTCGAGCCGTCCAGCAGACGGACCTGTCGGGACAGAAGCGGACGAGGCGGGGAGAGAGGGAAAGATTTATATCATCATCTTTAAACTTAACTACATCGTATCTAAGTTTCATTAAAATAGAGAGATGATCCACTACAGGTAAAAGTACACTAGTACAATCAGGAAAATGTAGTTTGAAGCTGTCTGCAACCACTTACACTATTATTTATTATATAATTTGACTATTCTTATACGTGTTAATATAAAAACGAAATTTACTGGAGAGGAGCTAAAAATTCCGATACTACTGAGACATGCTGCCACACAAACTCGAGACCGAAGTGACACTGTTGCACCGTTTTTTTTCCAATCGATAGGAAATAAAACATTCAAAGTCAATAAGACGCTAATCACTAAATGGAAAAGCAGCAAATCCACACATAAATGAAGCTGGAATCTTGAAAAATACAATTATTTATCGAGATACTAATTATCTATCACTTGACTACCTTTTTTTGCTGTAGCTTGATAAAACTGATGGGTATTTAACAAAAAGACTTTATTTGTTACCTGTGTGTCATGTATGCAAAACTTGACTTGTAAAGAAACAAAAAGTTAAAGCTGTCAAATAATGGATGTATCTTAAGTATCTGTTGAGGGTGTACAAGTGTGACTACCTGTATCCTGGACTCATCGTACTCTTTCTTACTGGGCGGAGGACCCTGACTGGTGGGTGATGACGGGCTGGGGAGCACAGGCTGCGAGGGATTGGCTGTGCTGGAAGATCCTCCAAACTTACAGTGCAAGAAAAATCATTCAACCAAACAGTTTCTAAATACATAAGTGAGGAAAGAGTAGAAAGGATGAACGACTGAAGTACCTTTTGCGCTCTCTCCTCTCTGTCTCGAGCGATTTTCTCTTTAACTCGCTGCCTGATGGGAGTAAAAACAAGAAACAAAGGAGTTCAACTGACTTGCAACCATAAACAGTGACTCCGCTCGTCATGGATCCCCATTTTCTGTGTATGAAGAAGACCTAACCTTGCCAATTTGTCTTCCATCTTCTCTCTCTGGCGCTGCTCGGCAAGTTTTTTCATATCGTCCTCCTGAAGCTTTTGGCGGATCTGCTGCAGCTCCTGGCCCTGCTTCCTCCGCTGCTTCTCCCTCTCCAATGCTTCTGCACGCTCTCGCTCTCTTCTCTCGGCCTGCTTCACTCTCATCAGCTCCTCTAGCCTGAAAGCAGCTGCAGCTTTTAGTGTTTTTGGCTTAGCTATACATTTGATGCTCGAACTAAAAAGAAATCAACATAGCTGACTTAAGCCTAAATGAATCATGCAGGCAATGATAGTGGCAGTACAGTGTCATAAAAGTGCTTTAAGTTTAAGATATAACACTGGACAATGTTGCCTCTAACCTTTTGACTTGCTCACGTCTCTCCTCCTCTGTCATTTGTTTTTTTGTACTTTCATCTGCATCATCATCACCTGTAGTCCCTGAGACAAGAACCAATGTGCATGAGAGGATCAAAGAAAATGAAAAAGACAGAAAGAGAGATGTATTATTTGACATCAGAACAGCTTACGGTCAACCCTAAACCAAAGCTCAACTAACACAATAAAACACTAAACTGACCCGCAGCTGTGTCTGCTAGTGTCGGCTGTTCTGCGCTGGACTGACTGTCAACATCCCCCCCCAGGACATTTCCCGCGGGTGGTATGTAGGGCTCATCAATGTCTGGGTCATTCTCGTGCTCCATTAACCTGAGGGAATGCACGTTGGAAAATGGTGAAGAGGAATCACAATGATTTAATCTATCAATAACAGATTAACATTTTTGTCAGAGGTACCAGTCCATTGCCTGCTCTATTCCCTGGTTTCCTGTGTTGGCCACTGCTTTCTCCCTGCAAACAGCAACAGAAAGGGTAGATATCAAGTATGTTATGAACTCTGGCTTTCTTGAACGCACTTACTAATCACGAGAATGTGTTGGTTAACAACATATGGTGTCACTCACGCTCTGTTCCTTTCAAAGCCCATCTCCAGCAGGCTCTCGAGTGTTGTTAATTCTGCCATTGTCAGCTGAAACACAATTTGCATGAATGAATAATCAGTTTAAATTTATCACCCATTTTCACAGTCAATGTATTGTTGTGGAATCCATGTAAATTCCATAACTCATCCAGGAAGCCATGAACCAACTTTAGCTAACTTACATGGCATCCAAAGTCCACACATTCAAATTTCATCATTTCTTTTGATGAGTTGCCAAACCATAAAATGACGTTTAAGTCTTTTTAGGACCATCAGCCTGGCCATGTAATAGTTTACCACTGCTGACTGATTACAGATATTTTACATGACTAACGTTATGGTGAGAGCTAAAATTAGCATGAATGGCTAATGATCAAATAGCGAGAGCTAGCGAGGGAAGCGTCTCAAGCTTCCACGATAAAAGACGAACAGAGCACCAATAAACTCTGCATCACTCAAGCTGTCCATGCCTGATTGAATGTTACGTGTAAAGGCACAAAGATGCGTTATTTTTCTTAAATTCAACAGTAATTGAGGCATTAAATCAATGTTAGCCAGCTACTCACACAGTCACCACCGCCTCAACGGTACGGGAAGCCACATAGGCCAAACGGAACCGCAGTAGAATGGCGTTGTTTTTTCACCTCGCTGATTTTTGATGTCAGTTGCTTGCACAATTGGCTCCGGTTTGGCCACTCGGTTGTCTTTTTGAAAACCCCAAGAAGTTTAAATGTATTAAAGGAAGAACTAGAATGTGCTCGTTCTCAGTCAGAGGTATGTTTCTTTGCCTGTCCTTTTAAAATCAGTGTCTTGAAGTTTGATCCCCTGTGCATAAGAAAGTAATTAGTCACATTTGTGCCCTGTGGAAGCCCCCTGACCCGAGGGTCCAGAGGCTCGCGGAGAGAAGAGACACTGATTGGCTGATTATCGGGAATTTTAGGGGCTATGTGACGTCACAGAACCTCTGTGACTTTCAGACTTTTTTTTTTCCAGAGTTGCCACTCTAATCTAAGGGCTCTTAGTGTGATTTCTGACTTCAAATACCCCACACACTCTTCAACAGCTCCAGATGTACAATTACACACTGACAGAGGAAAAACTTTCATCCCCCGTACAGCGAGTGACAAATTGATTTCACAATTGATATTGTTAATATAGTCAAGCCAAAGTTTAATTTGAATTTTGTGCAAGTGAAATCTGAATTATGCAGTATCAACAAGTTCAATCGATTCTTTATTTACTCTAAAAGAGTGTGAAATAAAAGTAAGTGGGATCCCATTTGATCCATTCATTTTGATGAATTTGTTGGGGTTATCGATCTCTGATTTGCAAATAGATTATGTGTATAAAATTCAAGTATTTAATGATCTTAAAGTATTCTAATGGCCTCAGTCAAGGTTTTAGAAATTAGGTGCGATTGCTGCTGACCTGCATATATGTCTATGCAGTTGTTGTCGCTTACTGCCTGCTCTGTATGTTTCTACCCCGTTCACTTGTGTTTCTGGGTGTTACAACTCAGTGTAATTTGTTGAGTTTTATGGGCAGGTTGAGTCTGTTATATATTTACAGTAATTTAATGATTAATTTTCTCCCTCCCCCATTTGGTTCTTAAGAAGCCTTTAGTCAGGACTCCTGGACAGACCTCATTCTCACCTCTGTATGACGACTCTCCTCTTTAGAAATCACACCCACCAACTCTTGTACTACTTTATGTTAATCCCACCAGCATAAAATCCTTATTTTTCCGTTTTACACTTTTCTGATTGAATGACTGAACTGAGCCTCGTCAGCAGTATTTCTGGGGTGAGTATGAGCTTCTTGAGATTTATATTTCAGTGTCTCAAATGAAGAATTCACAAGAAATTGTGGTTATCCTGAGTGCAATGCTGTCATAATTCTAGCTGGCATCTTCACCAGAGTTTAGCTTTTTGTTCCTGCACTGTGATGAAAAAATTAACTTGGGCAAGCAATTCAAACAACCGCTGCTTGAAAGAGAATTGCCTGAAACTGTGCACTGAGACAATTTCCTATGCAGGGAAAAACATATTTAACATTCACACAATACTTTCTTAATATTTGTTTGCCATGCTGTCAAGAAACTTTCTTTCACTCACCACTTCCTAAGATTTTTTTGTTGAACTATATATAATTAAATTCCTGTAACAGTGGGGGCCTCCCTAACAAATCCTGTGATATGTTCAAACTGTGTTAACTATTTTCCATTAAGGATTATAAAAAAAGGTTTCAATCTATGATCTCTTTAAATTTTACACAGCATTTGGATCCACAAGTCAACATGTAAACAGGATGAGAGTCATGAAGTCTGCAAGTGTTGACTCAGCTTTAGAGTAGAGCACTTCTTAAGTGTTACACTTAACACTTGTAATAGTGTTGACCAGATCATCCACTGATTCTCCGTCCTGCATTTGAGGGTTGCAATCATGCTTAATAACGGTGCTGTGATTCAAATGCTGATAAAATATTGAACCTATGAGATCAAAAATACAGCACGGTGAGCAGAGTTGAAGGAACAGCAGGGGGCGAGGGTCATTTAGTGCACACTTAAATTACTTTATGGCTATGTTTGTTTGTGTTTTTACAGAAGGAGAGGGTTAAGGGTCAAAGCTCAGGCGAGATGTCACAAGAGAAGTTCTGGCAAACTATGAAGATGAGGTCCACTCAGTGAAATGATGGACTCTTGTGTTCAAAGCCATGTTGTGCATGTATGTGATGGATAGATAAGACTCCTGACACACGTATATACAGCGAGTGACCCTCATTTTATTGGTGTCATTGCAGTAAAATGTCATTATAGGGCCAGTAAAGGCAACTTCATAAGTGAAGCATCTAAAGTGGTTAATACTTTACTGTACAGGTGGTGTTATCAAGAGAGCGCTCATATAAATTCCACAGTAAAATCATTTCAGATTGTGCAGCTAACAAGAGTTGACCAAAAGGGGGCAGTGTTAGTTCATATATGCTGCATCTGACGCACTGAAGCTTAATCATAAGAGATCATTGATGATCATTTTGAACTTCTATGTGGATTTATGGCTTTGTGTATTTGTAACATCACTGGTGTCTCCTGTGGAGCTGCATAATTTAACCACATTAAGAGCAACTAATTTACTTTCATATCTACAGGCCTATTTCCAAGAACTTGAATCAGCCTGCCGGTCATTATCCCCCCTGAGGTACTGTGAAGGTTATCTCACCATATTCACATTTTCCTGTTCCTGCGGGTCTCACCAGCTGTAACAGCATCTCCATATGGAAAAACTCTGCATTCCAGTGGAGCAGCTGTTATCTTTGGGGGGATACCTCTTGTCATCCAATAATACACTGGGCAGTTTCTGACATCCAACTTGTGAATTTTCATTTTACAGTATTCTATTAGCTGCTCTTATTTTCTGTTCCCATTTATTGCTCATTTCTGTACTTTTTTCCTCTTTGCAATAAAGAGAGAATTCCCCTGCACGTCTGTCTCTGCTCCTTCATCATAAATGTGTACAGTGAAAACAGAAAGATGACATTTAACAGCTTGTGGGAGTTTTTTCATTTTTTTTCTTGTCAGACATAGATGAATAAAGGAATGATGTTATTAGTTAGTACACCCAAGGGTGCCCAACCCATTCGGGTTTATAAGAAAGCCCTAACTAAAACCACATGGGCATCGGAAAACAAAAACGAAAGTAATAATGTCAGAGTACAGGGCAAGATTCAACCTTTACAAATGTAACACAAAACTTTCAGTCACAAAAATGGCCATGCAAAAGACAATAATAAGTCCATTTGCCAATTTATTTGGGTACCGTAAAACAGAAAAAGAATATTTCAGTCATTTAGACTTGCAATTGAGTCATAAATTTTAATGATTCTAAAATGATACGAGTCCTCAAAGATCAGATATCAGATATTACAAAAAAAAAAAACGCTACTTGGTATGGGAGAAAAATCTTAAAGTAAATGGCATTAAGTAAAGCGACTGGATTTTTGACTGAAAGGAATGATGGCATGAATGGATGAAGCTATGAATGAAATAAACCACAAATAGGATGGATTGCCAATAGTCAAGCATGAGCACTACATGACACTAATAAAAACATCATACATCTGTAACAAAAAAAAACAAAAAAGGACCATTTAGTACCATCTCCATATGTCAAAACATAGGCTAGAACTAGATATGAATCCATTAACAAATTTAAGTTTCAGATTTTAAGGAGATTTTGTACTTTTATTCCACATTTATCTAAATCCATCTATTGCTCAACTGAATTTCTCTTTTTATTCGAGAAAGAATCTGCTTGCTTCCTCCAGAACTGCTGTACGTGAGTTCATGTAACATGATGTGGTGGTATTTTTCCCTTAAAGAAACTCGCTGACTCAAATGAGGCTTTTATTTTGAAAGGTGTGTGACATATTCCGTTATCCGCATGCCATCCTTCTATGGTGGTGTGGCTCACCGGTTTACTGACAGCCGTATGCTAATTCAGTTAGCCGCTTTTTAAAGAGTTGTGGTGGTTCTTCAATAGCCAGGCGTTCATAATTAGACGATATTTATCAGCCCTAGCAGTTGATATTTATGGTGGTGTGTAGCTGGTTACATAACGTCAGTTAACGTCTGCTGAAGGGGGAGTCCTCCCTGAATGACTGGCTCGTAGTGTTTAGCTAGCAAGCGACGAGGAGGGTGGGGACAAAACTTCCAAGACCTCGCCCAGCCATTGCTTCATTCACGGGCAGCTACCCTCCAAACGGTGTGACAGATCCACACCAATTAGACCAGATTAATATTTTAGGGGCTATCGGCACAGGTGTGTCAAATAGGAGCAAAAACCATGTTCAGAAAAAACTTGAAGAAGGACCCTGAGCTGTTTCAGAACGTGTCGGAGGGTCTGCGGCGGCTATATCGGACCAAACTGTTCCCGCTGGAGGACACGTATCGATTCCACGACTTCCACTCCCCTGCTCTCGAAGATGCCGACTTCGACAACAAGCCCATGGTCCTCCTTGTGGGCCAGTACTCCACAGGGAAAACCACCTTCATCCGACACCTTATGGAGCAGGACTTCCCCGGTATGCGGATTGGCCCCGAGCCGACCACAGACTCTTTCATTGCGGTGATGCACGGGGAGCAGGAAGGGGTGATACCGGGTAACGCGCTTGTTGTCGACCCCAAGAAGCCCTTCCGCAAACTCAACGCCTTTGGTAACGCGTTTCTCAACAGGTAAGCCAAGTTAAAGCGCTTACATCCAGCAGTGGGAGAAAATGTAATACTTCAGGATTACAGGAACTCGGCAGTTAACACCAGAGCTCACACATTACTGAGGAATTTGAATGAAAAGCTTAATTATATGTCGTATAACCATCATTGTTGCCGCGATAGGTGAAGAATCCAGTCAAACCAACAGACTACTCTTAGTTTAAATACCCTCTATTGCAAGCCCTCACATGTACCACTGCTTTTCTCGAGGTAGTCCATAGACTAGGCTGGTGTTCCGCATCAGCTGACAGTCAGCTTTAGCTTTACCTCCATCATTCTCTAAGAATACGTGTGTCAATAGCCAGGTGGAAGAACCAGTCTGTATGACACAGTCAAGGACAGGTAGGTGCTTTCCAACACCACAAAGTCATTGACAGGACTCAATTTGTAAGTTAAATTGTGCTTCTTTCATTCTCCTTCAGCCCAGTTCTTACTGAGCAGCTGACAGTGGCCCCTTGGTCATAGAAATACTTGTGAGGTTGCTAGGCAACAGCCCTGACCTTGCCCTGTCCTCGGGTGTCAGCGATATGGGTTTTATACCTCCCGGCCATATAAATGTGTTGCAGACAAACCAGGTTTCAATCACTACCTGTTAGTAGGTTGTGCAATCCTAGTAGAAGGGTGAAAGGTTTTTCTGTGGATGTCTTCATGTGCTATTGGAACATTTGTAATGAGACAGGTGGTACTAATGACTCAGCATGTGTATGACTGAGCAATAGTATGGTTACTGCGTCGAGAGCTGGTCTCAATGGAGTTTGATTCACTCGCCTGATGATCCAGAGTCTCCTCAAGAGCAGTTTCCCCCAATTTATGAATCATTAGGCGTGACATCCATTCTTCAGCTCCTTGTCAATGTCTTAACTTCCTGTTGGCAAAAAAAAAGATGCCTGTATTACTCAGGTGGGGTTTTTGTAATAAATGTTGCGTGCAATGGAAGAATATTGGAAATTACAGAAAGCTGCAACATTTTAAAAAAGAGGGCGGAAAAAATAAAACTTTGGGGATGTGTCCATAGATAGTTGTTTTTGGTACTAGCACAATGCTGGCTCAAACCACAAGACTGGATATGGGAATTAAAAATATAATTCAATTAGGGAGCTCAAATTTCCACACAAATGATCAAGCAAACTTTGAGTACCATGCTATTAAGAGCATGTATTTCTTTCTTTGTGGATATGGAGAATCTAGTGAAATAGTTGTTTCACATTTACATTTTTTTTGGCAGGTGAAGCAAAGTGAAACTTCAACAAATGTATTAACTGCTCAGTTGTCTTGGAGAGAGGGTTTAGAGCCTTTTTTTGCTCGTGTACCGGTATCAGACATGAATAAAGTCCTGAACCTCGCCGTCTAAACTTAGCTGCTGTTGTGCCTTTAAACAAAGTGGCAGGTAGAAAGAGCAGCCGATGGCAGATCAAGGTGAGGGTACAAGCTAGGTGTTATGACTCAGAGATTGGTTAAACGAGCTAATCCGGTCTATAGATTTGTGGTGACATCAGATAGCTAACAGCCAGTTTTGTTATCAGGGTCACTTTCTGTCGAGGATAGAGGCATGTCCCCCTCCCCCCGGTCTCAGTGTGGTGTCACCCTGCCCTGACTCTAACCCTAGACAGCCAGACCAGTGGACAAATGATGCAGAAACAAATTGTTTGCTTGAGGTCAGACTCATGATCTTAATCTGTTATTATCTTCAGATTATCAGACAGGTTTTTATACACAAGACAAGGCCAATTCACTCAGGCTAGCACTACCCTGGAGACTTATTTCCATTATCAATTGCAGTTTCCCTGAATTATGTGGCGTGTTGGGCTTTTCTTTGCGAGCGTCTGCCAAACAATATCAGTCAAAGTCAGTAATGTGAGGTTGTGTATTTCAGATAAGATTTTTAAAGTGTTGGACTTCACTATCCATGATTCGCCCCTCTGAGTTCATTTGCTCTGAGAGGAAACCAGATAAGCGAGTGAATAAACAAAGCTTATTGTCTTTTGCCGCATCATTTATCATGCTGTTGGACGCTGCTCTGTGGTATCACGGGACTTGGAGTTCTCTTTGAATTTAGTTTTCAGCTTGATCTCGAAGGGATTTAGTCAGGGGTGAGTGGATTTTAATTTTTCCAATGAAAGCCTTTTGTAGCTCACATGAGCAGATATGGGAGTGCGACAATAGCAGGTGTATGACCTCACCAAACAGGCCTAATGCTTAATTAATCAGTCGTGATGGCTTGTGGCCTCAAGCAGACATATAGCTGATATAACTCTTGCCAAGAACCAGACCAAGAAAAGCACTGAGAACAGAGCTTTTTTTTGGCTCCGACTGTGTGTTTTCCATTTTCTCCTCAGTAGGCTAACTGGGTTGTTTTCACTGCTCATAAACGTTAGTAGGCTCAGATTGATTTGAGTTAGAAAAGGTCATCTCAGATCACACAGGGTCTACGTCTGCAGTTTCACCGGGTAGCTCTTTAACCATAGTCCTTCAAGCTGCAGTTAGCCTTTAACTACCAGGCTCATAGGATTTAGTACAACCATTTATTTATGAAGAGCATAAACTGCAGTCAGTCATGATAATCTCACACTTGCTATTCCCTCTGTGATTTGGTGCATTCCAAAAGTAACGGCTTGCCAAATTCCTACAGTTTTTCATTCATTTGAATTCTGTAGAAGTTTCATAACGATACATTTCCTCTTCCACATTCACACATGTGCTGCATATTTTCGTTCCCTCTTCCCTTTTGGTTAAAATGCCTCAGCAGTCCGAGGGCCCCAGTGTATTTGTGTGCTCGCTG
The DNA here is from genome assembly GCF_037954235.1 of Aulostomus chinensis. NCBI lineage: Eukaryota > Metazoa > Chordata > Actinopteri > Syngnathiformes > Aulostomidae > Aulostomus > Aulostomus chinensis. The sequence continues at coordinate 17,607,939 of NC_141332.1, read as the reverse complement.
TGAGCCATTACTCAGTAAAATCAGAGTCAGCAAAGTCGAAGTTCCGCACTGGCCCACCCTGGCCTGCTTAGTCCTGCTTAGTCCTGCTTTGTCCTGTCCTCCTCCTCCCTTACCCGTTATTCCAGGACATTACTGTTGTATTTGTTGAGTTAGGGGAGCCATACTGTATGCACAGCTTCATGACGCACAAACTATAAAGACACAAACACACCAGAGGACGCTTTGAGTATAGGTAAATATTTGTAAATAAATATATTCCCCTACACACGCGCACACACACACACACACACACACACACACACACACACACAAATACACACGCAGCATAGTAGGGATTTAGGGTAAACAAACACAAAAAGTGAAACCAAAGTGTAACCTGCTTTTCCATACTACCAGAGCTGGCAGTCACCAAACCTGTTTCCTTCTCTTAACAGGACGTTGAGGTCACAATGTGCGGGAAGGTCATAGATCACAAGTTGAGGCATGGGAGGAAGACCTCAAGTCATGTGATGGAGCGAGACCTTTAATTACAGGACAGGAATATCAATCCTACAGCCTCACAAAAATGATTGATGATTCAACTCCTGGAGACATATTTGAACAGAAACTGTAAGCACGCAGGCCCCCTGTGCTCAGTCGGGTCCTCTTGTTTCTCAGAATTCCAGTTCATCCCAGCATTTTTTCCTACAGGCTCTCTCTTTGTGGAAAATGTTGGGATAGACAGTTAAGTGGAAACCCTGAGTCAAAATTCCAAGAGTAACATAGTATAAGCCAGCAGCAAGAGGGGTGGAAAAAGCTCTGCATGTTTCTTATCTCTGTCAGTATTGTTGTAATGTAATCCTCTGTATAGGATATCCCTACAAGAAGCCCCTCTCTTATTTTTCTTTGACTTGCTCTTTGTTCATGGATTCTTTTCTTTCTCCCTCCCTTTCATGTGGTATGGGACCTCTGTTAAGGTTTGTGGTGAGTGTGTGTGTGTGTGTGTGTGTGTGTGTGTGTGTGTGTGTGTGTGTGTGTGTGTGCACCCATAGTGTGGTTGAAGCTGGAATGTAGAAGCAAGGTTCTCCTGGTCTTGTGACCCACTGTCTCGGAGCTCATGTTGTGAGTATGTGCGTATGGGTTCAGATTGACTGAAAGGGCAGCCGAGCGGGAAGCAGTACTCTGAGCTGTGGGGTCTCGTAACAATCATCATCTTTGTCCAGAGTGGAAGAACGTGGGTTTATGCAAAAACCACTGGTCCTCTCACGCGTCATAGTGTGTATATCCGTCCACATTTGTTTGAGTTTGTGTCTTGACTTGCTGTCTGACACTCCCCTTTTAAATATGAAACCTCAGGGCCCCCCATTAAAGCAGACTATTGTGCAGTGAATTGGGATGTAGTGGGAATGACTCTGGCAGGTCTGCAAATCATAAATGATAATGGTTTGTCCCGGAGTTTCCCTGACCCTCAACCAATGGAGGCCTCCTACAGCTTGAAGGAAAGCTGGGGAAATCTGCCTGTGTTATCAGTGTGCTGTCAGTGTTATCCTAGACAAAACACATAATCTCAACTACTGCAAATATGAGACATGAATCAATTCAATTTGAGCTATTTTTATTATCGTATGATGACTTGAAGTAAATTTTCAATCAAAGCACCAGATATTCTCTGGCTCCAGCTTCTCCTGGATCTGCTGCTTTTTTCCTAAGTGTAAAGTGAACATCCTTGATTTCTTTCAGCCAGACAAAATGTTTTTCTCTTCTGATGCCACAGCTAGATAGCAGCATGCATGTAATAAAAAATAATAATTAGTTACAGCCTTTATGTGTCAGCATAAGGTTAAACCTAATCCGTGGTGTCACATATGCAGCGTGGAACAAGTCATCTGGCAACTAGCATCACCCCGTTATTCTAATAATGTGACCCACTTTTAACTGCAAAACAATGTGGAGAAGGAATAGTGACTCGGCTAGAGTTGCACCAAATTGTGTGTTTTTCATTTCTGATGCACTTCTCCAACTGATCCACCTGATTCTGATTCCGTCTGTAGCTACAATGTAAACCACCCTCACACTGAAGGCTCCTTTTTGTTTCATTCTCTCTCAGCACGGGGGTGTTTCACTCATGCCAGTGCTCGAAAGCAATGAGATGTTTCTTGACGCTCAAGTATAATTTTTGTTCACTTCTAAGCTAATGTTTATGTACACTTACCTGACTGTTTCTCTCCCACCCTCCCCTCCACCTCCATGGTTCATTCTTCGCTCTCTCTCTCTCTCCCTCCTCCCTCCCTTTCTTCTGTCTTCTACTTTCTTTTCACTCTGTCCTTCTTTACTGCCCCTTTTTGTTTACCTGGCAGGTTCATGTGTGCCCAGATGCCTAACGCAGTCCTGGAGAGCATCAGTATCATTGACACTCCGGGAATCCTGTCAGGAGAAAAACAGAGGATCAGCAGAGGTGCGTCTGACACACATACCCAGACTCTACCCACTCACTCGCACAAACCACAAGCTCCGCTCCAGAGCCCAGAAACCTGTCAACAGAACGCCGTGCACACATGCAGAGCAGGCCTGCAGGAAGTCACAAGATAAAGTGTATGAAAAGAAAATAAACTCAAAAATCCACACACTCTCTGTTTCTCTCTCCCTGGTATTTATGTGTGCCGCGTGTACTCTTCTATACAAAGTCAGTTACAGCACGAACCAGGTTTTAGCTCTTCAGGCCATGGGGCAGAAGCCTGACCAGGCAGCTCATGTAAACCTGAAAGAGGCCTTCACAACTTAACAGATCAGAACACACTTTGAAGTCCATTTCCTGTCTCTGTACCTGTGGCTTTCTAGGGCCACCATCCTTCACATCCTTCCCTCTATTTGTTTTCTTTCTTTCTTTCAGTTGTCAGAGCTTCCTGTTGCTACTATTAAAAGGGCATATTATTGAGGCATTTCCCTCATTTTGAATGAATCAATATGTAGTGTTATCTGTTTTCCCCACGCTCCAACAATGCTGTGACCCACAGGGTCACTCCAGATTTGCCACATCCGCAGTTTTCTTCTTTCCTTTGATGACCCCACAGAAAACAGGCAGAAATTAATTGTGCAGCTCAAAGCAACTTCTGCTTTTTCTACCTGGTTTGAGACTATTTAAGAGGAAGCATACATACTGCAGTAGAAGTTTTGTGTACTTCAATGAGAGGAAGTGTAGTTTCCCAAGATACCCCTCCCCTCCCACACGTCACAAGGCTATTGCACAGAGAGATAATTCAGTCAATCTGCTTTTTATTGAGTGCAGTTTCCCAAGAGAGACAGCAAAGATGAAAAAGTCAGAGCGCTTGGATGCGCAGAGACCTTTAGAGATGCTCGGATAATAAAGGACACATGGAACGAGATTTTAACATATCATACTTTACTGTTGTCTAAAACCCAATAATTGACTTTCTATTCAATGTGTAGTATTTCATCTACCCTCTAGAATATTACCAACACCTCTTGCTAATACCCCAATACCCTTCAACAGCACCACAAATCCCAGCCTCCAGACTGACCCTTTGAATAAATCAATACTTTACTGAAAAAGATTAAGTAAAAACAGAACATAGACTGGGTTTATATGTAAAGTTGCAGCTGAGCATTTATTTGGACTACTGTTAACCCCAACCACACGAACTAAGAAAATGTTTTACAGTTGGACTAATGTTTTTACATGTATCCCGACAGTCCAGCTTTAATCATAAATACAGTACTTCTTGTAGGGCTGCTCTATTGTATTTCTCTGATTTTTGATCTTTCTATCTAGGGAATCCTGATCAATAAGAGAGTGTATGGAAGTTTATGACGGTCAAAGGAAAGGTGTGAGGACATTACCATGACGACGAAGTGCCAAACCCAACTCTTAATAGAACCTTAACACAAGCCTAATTGTTATATCGCTATATTTTTGGACCAGATACCTTGTTATCGATAATGTGGCACTGATTAGATAGTTAGTAAATTTGTCATGGTTACGCAAATTCAGAAATTCGACCATTTTACTGCGAGTCAACCTTTAACCCAGGAGCAACAGCTCTTGCACTTTGTCATGATATGAAGGCATCGTACATTTCTGACAATATCATGTTTTATATCCTGGTGTAGATATGATATCGATGTACGGAAAATGTCTCAGAAGACGAGTCCCGATCAATATGTCCTCACTATGATGGTTTAAGAGTCAAATGGGTTCTCATAAAGATAAATACACACCCGCACCTGGCCACATTTCAGTGAATGGAAGAGGACTGGAGTACTGGAGTGCTGGCAGACGCGGAAAGGTCAAAAACGTTACTGTAAACATACAACTCATAATTGGTGCCATCTGATAAGGGGTGTGTGTGTGTGTGTGTGTGTGTGTGTGTGTGTGTGTGTGTGTGTGTGTGTGTGTGTGTGTGTGTGTGTGTGTGTGTGTGTGTGTGTGTGTGTGTGTGTGTGTGTGTGTGTGTGTGTGTGTGTGAGAGTACAGAGACAGGTGGAGCATGCCGAGGGGACCCCTGTCCCAAGAGAGGAGGCACAGACAGGATCTGAGACCTCCGACCGTTTAGTTTCTATACATACTTAGACGTTCGCACACTCAAAGACACACACCCACACACATAGTTCTGTTTCCTTATAAACACTGATACAACACTGATGTGTTGTACTGAGTGTCATATAGAAACAAAAGTGATTGTACAGTTGAGGTTATGGTCTTGTAAATGTGTGTGTGTGTGTGTGTGTATATATATATATATATATATATATATATATATATATATATATATATATATATATATATATATATATATATATATATATATATATATATATATATATATATATATATATATATATATATACACACATATACATAGGCACAGGCAGCAGGAAACAGCTGCGTTCTTCCAAACTTTGCATCACTGCTGTCGTCTGTTTACAGGAGTCTCGTGTGACATGTCAGATATCATAACTAAATATCTGAACTTTTATGCAGAGAAGTGTAGAATAGACTATTTTTCAGGCTTTAAAAGTACTTATGTAGCAGTTTCTGAAGATATTGCAGGTCCACCTCACATCCGAAGGAACTTTGCATTGAGGGACATCCTGTTACTGACTCGGTGAAAAAGCATTTTAGTGCGAAAGTTGTTGCATAATGCTTTGATTACGCAATAGCTTTGGATATGGTCAGCAAGTGCGGTTGAGTGTTGATTCCTTTGTGAACTAAGAAATGATCAGAACTGATGACTTTCCTCTTGGAACTGCTGATGATATGAGGATCAGCTTTTAGGCAAATCAGTCTGACTGGAGAAAAAGTGTTTTTATCGGAAACTAAGATGACATTTTTAAAAATTGCAAGTCATAAAATAATCTCGTACTGCTATTTCAAGTAGGTATATTTGAGGAAGGAGGAATATTTCTTCATTCTGGGAAACGTGAGAGTTGTCATATCAAAATCTTAAAAAAAACAAAAACAAAAACAAAAAAACGCCCTACATTGCAGAACCAATCCAGGCGCTTTAGGGTGGTCATTCAAGCAGGGGCGGTGGCGAGAAGTTGTGTCGCTGTAAACGCTGTCCTACCAGTAACACATCCACCGTTTGATAGCTCAGTGAACAGTGACACTCCTTCAAAATTTGTTGCATTTGCAGCAAAACATTTTCATATTTTAAAAATGGCAATCTAAGGCTGTTCAGGGCTTTTTAGAGTTTTTAAACAGTTCCTGCTCTATTGTAAAACATTTTTCTGTGCCTTTTGGATTGTTTCACTGCGGGAGATCAATTGGGAATGAGCATCACTTCTGGAAGGGCATGCCAGTGACAATATGTGAGAGCTGAAGGTTTGTTAGCTGTTCTCGCCAACGTTGAAGATCCCACATGGCCAGGCCTCTTAAGATCTTTGATGTCTGGTAGCACGAGAAAGCACGTGACCCTGGGAGGTTTTCCACATGTTAGAGACGTAGCAGTTGTCGATGCAGGCTATAAGTGCATCATTGCTTTAGCATCTGTTTCTGTCTGTTTTTGTGACACGTGTTGAAAAAGAGACAGTGAGCAAATGTCCTCAGCTGGCTCCCACTGGGATCTTGGACTTAAAATATTTCTCTTGTATCCCCTCTGCTTTCACATGTCACGCACACTAACACTCAAATTCTTTTGGCTGTGTCTTTTCCTGTGTCATCCCTCCCTTATTACATAGATCTCTTCTTCTACTTTCACTTTGGCCCGATCACTCCCTCGTTCTCTTTTTCAGCCTCAATGTATCTATATCTCTATCTCTCTTCCTCTCCTCATCCGTCTACTGTCTCTGTCAATCTCTCTTTTGTATACATGTGCTCGGACGCGGACAAAAGCCAGTCGTGTTGGAATGCATGTGCAGCAGATCTGGTGCTGATTGTGTGGCAGCTGAGATGAGCTTTTAGACCGACTGCATTCTTCTCTGATCAGATGACACACACACTCACTAATCAAAACCATAATTCTCTCTTTCTCACTCTCTCCCCTGCTCCTCGAGGTTAAGATCAGGGAAAATTACTGTTTTATGCAATCTGAACAACTCCTTGTTTGTAAAGCAACAGAGGCAGTGAAAAGAAAAACAAATGTCTTCGCTTCACCTATCACAAATACGTTTAAGACACATCTGTCATGTTTCATCACACACGCCATCACTTGACTCCTGTCTTTAACGTGCCCAACCCTAATTTATACAGCAGTTCAAAGACGAAATGCTGAGAGGCCTTATCTAAACACTATTGATTCAACATGACTTGAACCATGAACATAGGACCCACAATTAAAGCTGCTGACAGGCTGGAACTTTTGAAAACCAGCTGTGATTTCTACTGAATGCATTTACTACCAGCTCTCCATTTGACTCAGTTGCCTTCTGTGTTCTTTAGCAGGTAACCCTTCACACATATTCACTTAAATAATAACATGAAAATGAAACCAAGTTGATGATCACCTTCCTGTTTCAGACTGTTTAGTGTTGTTTTGGTTTTTGGGACATGCCAAACATTTGACTCATACGAAAACAATATCAACACCTTCAAGTATCTTTGGTACACAGAATCAATCCCCCTTTGTAGGTCTTAAATACTGGCTTTTCTTTGCTTTATTCAGTTGTTAGTTGTCTCCAGCCTAAGCACACAAGATGTTTTTTCCATTTTTTTTTCTCTCAGTCACATCTCACCTCTCCCTCTCTTTCTTTAGGGTACGACTTCGCTGCGGTGTTGGAGTGGTTCGCGGAGCGCGTGGACCGTATCATCCTTCTGTTCGACGCCCACAAACTGGACATCTCGGACGAGTTCTCAGAGGTTATTCGAGCCCTCAAGAACCATGAGGACAAGATGCGGGTGGTCCTGAACAAGGCAGACCAGATTAGTACTCAGCAGCTGATGAGGGTATACGGAGCACTGATGTGGTCGCTGGGCAAAATCATCAACACGCCGGAGGTAACAACATTGTCACATTCTTCAGCTGTGTTCCTCTGTTTTAACTGTGCCAATAGATCCAGAGATGAATAGAGTAATCAACTTCATCCACTTGACTCATTCTGCTCATAATGATCAGCTCTCTACCTGTCGCCAGGTGTCGCCAGATGTCCCAGTTTGTAAATGTTTTTGAGGAAATGTGTTTGTCTTAGGCTGATCTGGACAGAAGAGAGTAATTGATTCATGGATGAATAAGAATAAGAATGAATAAGATTTCATTACAGCTTGTGACAGCTGACATTCCTATCAGTGTAATGAAAGTGAAATACAGTGTCTCAATCTTCCACTTGATGCCATGTGATTTGTCCTTTGACTGTTGAGTTAATATTTGATCCAGGGCCATATTCATAAACGCAATCCAGGGGAACCTTTGACTCGTGTCAAGTATTATTCATTGACTTTGAGAGTTGGTTATATTGTGAACACATGAATACACTCACTGTCTCTTCGCTCTCGACCTTACTGCCCTGTATTGTTTTATTATCACACTTCCTGTACAGCTGTTTTACTGTTTTTCTGTGTGATTATTCATTCACCTCACCACAGTGTCATCTATGTGACCCCTTGCGTGGGTTGTGGTAAGGTTAATGGAGATGAAGTTGTCCAAACCTTTCTCCAGGTGGTGCGTGTCTACATCGGCTCCTTCTGGGCCCAGCCTCTGTTGGTCCCAGACAACAGGAAGTTGTTTGAGGCAGAGGAGCAGGATCTTTTTGCAGATATCCAGTCGCTGCCACGTAATGCAGCACTACGCAAACTTAATGACCTCATCAAGCGAGCACGCCTGGCAAAGGTCAGTATCAACTGTTTCAACAAATTCTCAATTTACTGAGCGGGTAAGTATAAAGTGATAAGTAGAAAATCCTCCTGGGGATTACAGCTATCTGGCAGTTCAAAACCCAGTACCCTGAAATCACCAATATGGAGAAATTCCTCTTTGTGGCCACGTTAATGCTGCTGCTCAAAAATAAAACAAAGTATGTTTTATGTACGTATTTCAGGTGCAGGCCTACATCATCAGCTCTCTGAAGAAGGAGATGCCGAGTGTGTTCGGAAAGGATACTAAGAAGAAAGAGCTGATCGCCAGCCTGGGAGAGATCTACCATAAGATTGAGAAGGAGCACCAGATCTCACCCGGAGACTTCCCTAACCTCACCAAGATGCAGGTCCGAAGAAAAAACTCATCTATGCATGCAACAAGACAGCAAGTGATTCACTGTCCAAATGTACTGAACACGCTGCATTAAACTTTTCACCCCGTCATGTTGTATTTTTGGTTTGTTTTAAGTGCTTCCAGTGAACTGTTCATAGTAGAATGACCTTCCAACCTTTACTCTCTTCACATCTCTGCCCTTCTTTCCTGCTCTTACCCTCCAGGATGGGCCAGGACAGGGATGAGATTTATTTTTTCTGGTTTGCCAGGAAATCCTGTTTTTTGTATGCTACTCCCATCGGTAGCCATTGAGGACTGATCTATTTCTATCACCAATTCCTGTTTTCTTTCAATCCCCCCATCCTTCCAGGAGCTGCTGATTGGTCAGGACTTCTCCAAGTTTGCAGTGTTGAAGCCCAAGCTGCTGGAGGCGGTGGAAGACATGCTCGCCAATGACATCGCCCGTCTCATGGCCCTGGTACGTCAGGAAGAGGCCGCCATGCCAAGCCAGTCTGTCAAAGGTGGAGCTTTTGAAGGAACCATGAGCGGTCCCTTCGGTCACGGGTATGGAGAAGGTGCTAGCGAAGGCATCGACGAGCTGGAGTGGGTGGTGGGCCGTGATAAGCCTTCATACGACGAGATCTTCTACACACTCTCTCCCATCAACGGCAAAGTGTCTGGGGCAGCAGCTAAGAAGGAGATGCTGAAGTCCAAACTTCCCAATACAGTCCTGGGAAAGATCTGGAAGCTAGCAGACGTGGATAAAGATGGCCTCCTAGACGATGAGGAGTTTGCCCTCGCCAACCACCTGATCAAAGTGAAGCTGGAGGGTCACGAGCTGCCGTCCACATTGCCTGATCACCTGGTGCCCCCCTCCAAGCGTGGGACTTCGCTGGAGGCGTAGAGGTCTGGAGAGAAGGAGGAGGAGGAGGAGGAAGCCTGGAAACCAGCCATGTCAACACTTCGCTTCATGTTTTGGACTGTGAACACCAAAGTCCAACAACAAACATGAACATCCTGCAACACGCTGTGAGTCTCCAGGTGTCCTGACACACCACCAGGAGGTATTGCTGTGACCTTTTTGACCAGAGAGAGACTGGGGGGCATTAGGGGGCAGGGTGAAGGACAAGCCGTTTGATCTTTGTGCATTAGGGGACAACTAGTCGGGTATCTATTAATTAAGATGGGGATGGGGATGGGGGAGGGGTTGATTTGCCAACAGATGGAAGGACATTACTGGATCATGAACTGATTCAGGTAGCAGGAGGTTGCATGATGGGCTTGAACGTGGATTTGCACATCCTGTGTAAAAGATGTCTTACAAGTATACAGTCCATATTAACGTATTGATCCAAAGAAATATATAGGTTTTTTTTTTTCATCTGGAGAAATAAAACAGAGAGAAAGAGGGGAAATAAATCAAAACAGCTGTTATAATTGTTCATCTATATTTTTGTATTTCCTGACTTAGACTCTTTCCAAATGCTTCCCTTTTTATTATTTTGCCAGATAAATAAAAAGGATCATCTATCATCCAAATCCTGCTGATGTGGATTTTTATTGAATCTTTGTTGATTTATTAGATGTTTGTTGCTGACAAGCGGTTTAATACAACAGGGAAAAGGTAATAATAAAATGGAAATGACCTAGTTTTATGCTTTTTTAATTTTTGTAGTCATTTTTCACTGGAGGTCAAGTGAAGGGCTGAGACCATGTCAACTAAAGGTCAATTGCTTTTTCTTCAATATGGTTCATTTATACAGTTTTAACAGGATCTACTGCCCTCTTCAGACCAGATGGAGTCATAGTCAGTCTCGCCTCAGGACATATAAGGAAATAAGCCTATCAAACAAGCTGGCATCTCATTTGATATTTTTAAGGACAAACTGGGGGAAAAAACAAAAAAAAGCCCACTTGTGACTTTCTCAGATGACACATGACCATTGCTGCAACTATGAAACAGGGTGACCAGGCACATGAGAAACACACAGAGGCCTTTGTGTATGAGATTCATAGTGATGAAGCTTGCAGCCTGCTTATACAAGTCAGATGAGATATGAGAAACAAAAACAGGAATCGAATGCAGCATCAACCAGCTGACTTGATCCTAGAATGACAAATTTCCACGTAGCACATTTGCCGTTTTACGTCTTTCCATATTTCCACATTCTTGATTCTGTATTACCGTTTGTTTCCCCAGACAGTCATACATCTCTTCCTCCTCAGCACACATGCGCATCCTGACTCATTTGATAAGCAGCCAGTCTCTCTCTCACACACACACACACAAATACAGTGATCACTAAACAAAACTATCAACTATCTGTAATAATTTGTGGTACCTTAATTAATAATAATCATGACAACGGGAAAAGACCTCAGTGACGCTTAACTGTGTCACAGCCTCCAGCTTCCTTAAAAATGTCATGTCTACTTGTTTACTTGTAAAACAGAAACAACTATTTATATATATACACATTGTATACTCTATACTGCCATTTGTCATTCATTAAAATGTTACTGACTTGTACATATCCAGGGTATGTGTGATACAATCTTCTGCTAATGCATCCATATATTGACTTCAGAGCCACTTGAAAGACCCCAGTGCTTCTTGTACCACTGAAGAATGAGTGTTGCGGTCTTAAAGTCACTCAGGCTCTCAGGAGACATTCCTCTGAGGAGCACCAGACCATTTTGAGCTGCTTCTTCTGCTACGCTAATATATATTGGCGGAGAGATGCAGAAAAGCCCACACTGGTGTCAGGTGAGGGTGGCATGATTCTGCGTTTCTGTTCATTGTGTGTTGACATAGCGGGGTCACTCCCACTGTATATCTGTCCCCAACAATGTTTCCTTTTTCCTTCCTTCTTAACCATCTTTGTCTCTTTTCCCTCTTCCTTCCTTCCTTGTTTATGGAGCTCCTTGTTTTTTTGCGTTTATTTTACCGTCACTCCCTTGACTCTTTCTTTAGCCCCCGCCTCAGTGTTTTGTATCACACTTGTGTCTTTCACATCTCAAAATAATTCCTGCAGCCCTCTGGCATAGTGACCCCTGCAGAAAGTTGACTAGGTCGGTTTATATAACACAGTTATGAGTGGGGAGTGCCTCTCGTCTCAGACGCAGGTGAGGAATGGGACACCTGTGTGTGGATGTACAATACTACAGATACACATGGAAGTCACAAGTGTCACACACCCAGAAGACCTTCGATGTTGAGGATCGAGTTATTTCTGCTGTGCGTGTTTGATAAATGACTAACAATCCTCGTTAGCATCATGGCATGTATTTAAAACTCAGAAATATCACACATAGCCAATGTATTAAAACGACACGTTTATTTTTTGGAATGCACGTCAGAGTGGCGATCACATCCAAGTTTTCACTGTGTGCCTCAACAGGAACTGTTGATGAGTCCGGGGGGAGGGGGGGTAACTTCACATTTTGGAGGGAAGACGAAGATGACAAGGCAGTCAAAGTAGATAAGTGCTACGAAGGAATCTGATTACCAGCAGACATCAGCCCTGTTTGACATGGATACTTTTACTGGCAATTCAGAGATGTGAAGACTGGCTCGTCTCCATGGCTGAAACCATTTCTGTGGTGCCTGAAGTGCAGACATTTTTTTACTTCAACCGGCAGCTTTGGGAGCATAGATTGGTTAGAGAGCATCCTCTTGACTGCCCCCCCAGTGAACATGCTTTGTCTCGGTCAGTCTTTCAGGATCTACTATGTCAGCTTGGTCCTGGCTAGATGAAAATTTTTAGCTGTAAAAACTAGAGGAAAAGTGGAGTGATGTGTCTTGTTTGAACATCCATGAGGTAGCTTGATACGCAGGTTCATTCTGATCTGCATCATGATCCGCAGTGAGGCCTGGCTGCTGGCTGTGCTGCTCCGAACATCTCCTGCGAAGCGTAGGTGATGTAGAGGAAGCCGTCAAGATCTCTGTAGCGAGAATAAACCTCCCTCATGCTGGAAGACATGCAGGACATGCTCTTCTCTGCCACCAGGAGGAACAGAGCCTGGGTGGAGTCCAGGGCAATCTTATTTCTGTCAGGCATGGAAGGAGACGAGTGGTGAGGAATGAAAAGGTGATGGTAATTATTCTAGGTGATGTAAAGAGCAAAATCATGAACAAGTGTTAAACTAGACACACACACACACACACACACACACACACACACACACACACACACACACACACAAATACAGTGATCACTAACCTGAGCAGACAGAGGAACTGACCCAAGGTGAGCTCAAAGGGAACCAGGAACTTTGTTTTGTCCAGTAGAGGAAGACTCTTTTCACGTAAGTAACGCTCAACGATCACCTGGACACACACATGCACGCACATACACACATGCATGCACAGCTGGGATCACACACTGATATCTTTTTGTTTATGACACAACAGAACAGAAAGACTCACAGGCAACTTGTTGGGGAATTTAGAGCGGATGCTGCATACTTCATCTTTTCTTGTTTCTGAGGATAAATGAACGTTTTAACTTGCTTTGAAAAGAAAAACCAAACAGCGTCAACATTTTTTTAAAGAAATTATCATTAAAGTAAGAGTAAAGAGTGTGTCTTACCCAGGCATTTCCTTTGCTTGAAGGGCATCATCTCCATGGATTTCTCAAAAGGAGCCATGTTTGTTGCTTGAGTGTAGTGATGGAGGTGGTGAAGCTGGTGGTGCCGATGTCCGTTTCGCCCGGGCTGACAGTGAAGTCCCCTCGGGTGGAAGTATGCAAACCCCGGTGAGCTGAAGTGATCAGCAAAGTTTTATAGGAACTGGAGCAGGGAGGAGTCGAAATGTGACACCAACAAATAAAGACACAGTGTGTGTGTGTGTGTGTGTGTGTGTGTGTGTGTGTGTGTGTGTGTGTGTACTTGTGCTTTCCTTGCTGGTTCAAATCAGCTTCACACGTACTGGTTATCTCACAGAGCATTCTCACGTCTACTTGTGATATTGATGCCGCTGACACGTCCACATTCACACAAGCGAGCACAAGCATGACAAAAGAAGTGTAATGAGGGCAATCCGCCATGCAGGGAACATAAACAACACATAACGCCCCCCCCCCAGGCCCCAAACATAACCGGGTGACCTCCAACTCTCTCACACTGAAGTGCCCGGTGCCATTTTCATCATTGAACTCAGCCAACATGTACTCATGCAGTTTACCCCTGACCTTTGACCTCACTGCAGGCCACAGTACAGTTGGACATCATGCCTTCTACCAATATCACGATCAATAACCTGTGAAACTTCATTCTTCTCCCCGGACATAGAAACTAGAACAAATGTTAAATAAACTTGTCTATTTTGATGACATGTTAAGAAATCTGGATGTATTTTCATCTCTGCAGGCTGCACCTGTCTTTTCTAGGTTGGCCTTGTACACCTGAATATAAACTGAAATGGTGTGGAACCCTGAAGAACACCATGGATCTGTGATTTGATGTTAAATCAGAAAATCTACAAGTAAATCTGGGCTACTGAGAACAGATTCAGGAAGTTGTCTACGTGGAAGTGTTAACATCTGTAGCATCTGTTGTCGTGTGATATTGTCAAACGTGCCAGAGAGAAGCGGGATTGTTATGTCAGCAGGGACATACTTGTTGAGACATTATGGGTTTTCTTTTTCATTTTTGAGATTCATAAAACCATTGTCTCAGTAGTTTCACCACATTTTATCGTCGAAAGCATGTGGCGGATTTCATTGAATGTCTATGCAAAAAATAAAACCAAGAATCAAGGTCAGAGTGAGGGACACGTTTATAAAGGGGCTGAGATGAGGCTGTCCAGGGTGGCTCTGGCTGCTCTGAAGCCTGGTGGACCTCCCTGGTTGCACCCCCCCCCCCCCCGTGTCATTTACAATCACTGATGCACTTTTAAAAGTCAACTTCTAAAGATCATCTCCTTGTTTCATGCCTTTTTCATATCCTCAAGTGCCAGCGTTGCCAGATCAGGCAATTCTCCACCCATGTGAGTTAATTTGTTGATTACTGTACTGGGAGGATGATACACAAGCAGTACTTTTTGTCATGGTTTATTGACTGAAGGAGTGAGAGCGCGGGTGGTTGCTTGTTCGATTAAATGTTATATTTGTTTATGTTTTTAAATTTCTTGTGTGCTGAAGGTACGGAGGATTTTGTTCATCTTTGCCTACTTATTTCTATTTGTCTTTTTGCATGCCTTTGTTTCTGTTCTGCCTTGTAAAATTGAAATAAATGATAATATAAAACTCTAAACCCTACACATAAAATGCATTTTACAAAAGGTGCTGCATCGGCAGTTCAATATGTCAGACTAATACCAGGTAGTGAAGTAACCTCGGTTGCAGCATATACAAAACTCTAGGCCCACGACTGCTTATCTGCTGTATATTAATCAGGTGATCCTCACCAACTCTACTACAGTCCAACACACTGTCTAAGCCTCAGAATCTGTCTTCATGAAAGATGTAGTTTTCAGATTCATTCAAACTATAACCTCCTTAACATTTCTAACCAGGAACTCTGGCGGTGGTAGTTAGTTGGATGCACCATCCTGAGACTTTTACCAGTAGAAGAGCCCCATCTGCTGGTAGGAAGGTGTCACAGAGACAGCATAAATCACTGTATTTCTTGAACAGTATCATGTTTGTGGTGTATCTCTTTATTAAGTCAGTTATTATCAACCATGCTCTACTTTTTTCCTGCGTTGTACCAATATGCTCTCACAAATCAGTGCAAAGACATGCCTGTATGTTTATTATTGTTATTTCTTTAAACCCACGAAGGGTTGTAACTCATATACTCCTGTTTTGATATCTCCTGTTGAAATTTAATCTCTGGTAAAAGGGTTTTATTCCATCACCGTTCTTGTCCAAGTGGAACATACCAATCTTCACGTGAGTATTAGATTAAATATTACATCAAAAACATTAGTAAAACAAACCTTTCTGTCTTAACTAGACTTGTGAACATTTTTTTGTGTATGATGAAAAATGAAAATCAAAACTCCTCTCATCAGGAGGTCCACATGACTTAGGGTTAGGGTTACATATAGTGCTACATTTTTAAAATTTCACCGGGAACCTGACTTGTTATTTGCTCTTGTTTGTCTCATTTACAACCTCATCAAATGAACCTGATTGGATTTGAACTTGGATACACTGTGTAGCGTACTCAAGTGGATCTGTATGACTTCAAAAAATTCTATTTTAAAAGAGGCTTTCGGGGCCCCTGAGGGTCTGTGGGCCCCTGTGCTGGGTAATCCAACCTGGTTCAGGGCACCTGTATGTCACATCAGAACTCTGCTGCCGCATCTTCCTCAGATGATAAAGAGCATGATGAGGTCACTCGTATCTACTGACACACTATCACCATGGGAACGCTTCAGGAATGTCAGTAAGCCCATTTGTCCCTCAGGCTGGACTGTACACTGAAGTTGGACACATTTTTTCCCCCATGTGTCTGTTCAAAAAAACTTCCCTGTCCAATCCTGGAGCGGCTCTGGTGCAGTGGCTCCTCCTCGTGCTGCCTGCTCCCACATGTAACGTTATCCGTCTCCCTCCTCGCTCTGTTGCATTGTCTCATTGGGACGCAGCGCACGGAGCCCGGCACCATGGTAACTCTGGAGGACCGGGAAGCTCATTTATTAGTCACATAGGCCCAAATAAGACAGCGGATCATAAGACTTGAATGTTCCTGGATGTTATCAGTGGATCCGTTCCTCCTGGTCTGGTGCCAGTCAGCAGGGCTGCTGGAGGCAGCGGGCGGCATGGCGCGTTAGGAACGAGCAGGTTTATGTTAATTACAGGCTACTGCGTTGTTTCAAGCGAATACTATGTTGCTATCGCTCATCAGGACGCGTCTTGCGCTACCTGGTGCTGGACCATAGCGCATCCATTGCACCAACTGCTTGGTAACTGAGCAGCAGTGATCGTTGCGCCCCGGTTCCGCCTGCGGGCACCGAGACGAGGATGGCCGCCCGCCGCGGCTGCGTGAACTCCCTGTGGTCGGGCACCGAGCGGGTCCGCATCGGCGAACGCCTCAAAGCGACTATGGCCGGGGTGCTGGAGCTGGAGCTGCTCAGGTGCAAACACCTGGAGATGGTGGACGCTGCTCTCGGAGATCGAGGATCGGTGGAGCCGCATGCGGTGGACGGGAGTGGAACGCCGGAGATCACCCGCGTGGAGACGGAGCAGAGCTCTGCGACATCCAGCAGGCAACAGGTCAGTCGGTTTTTTTTTCCTGTCAGCTTGGGGTCTCTACATGACGAGATTATCAAATATGGATGCAGGATGGTGGTGATCTGCCAACAAGCCACCAGCCCCTCGGCTGCGGCTCACTCATATTATCGCTGCCTACTTGATGAAATGGTGCCAGAGACCAGCCAGCATGATGTTCACAACTGAGCTGCGTGACCGTCACATGGAGCAAATGTCATGGAGATCAGGGGACAGGGGCAGCCACTGTAGTTTTGGCCGTGTGCCCTGCATGGCTCAAGGTTACAGCTGCAGGTATTAATACACCAGCCAGCATTTTTACGAAGCTCATCAGCTGGAAAGGTCACTTCATCTCACTCCAATCATGATCACAATTTGGTTCCACCATCACTGAGCTTTTCACGTCATGAAGTCAACAGTGACTCATGAATGGTCAGGATGGGAGATGTCTGTTCTGAAACATCCCTGTTCCCAACCTGGTCCTGAAATTGATATGCAGGTGCTTTTGTGTGCAGAATGTGAGGAATGTGGGTTGCCATGTAATACAGGAGGACAGGATGTGGAAGGATCCTGGATTCTGACACTGAACAGAGCAGATCTGCTCCAGGAACGTCGTCCACATGTAAAAGCTTTTGCTGTGAAAACTACTTGCGAAGCATCCAGCAAGGTTTTCAGTTCAAAAAATAGGAGAAACAGGACAATGGACAGCAAGTCATTCATTTTCTACCGTATTATTTCATTATGTAAGAACATTTTTTTGGCGTGTGGGTGAACAACACAGTCAATGTTCAGATGTCATTAATGTTTTTTTTCACTATATTAATAGACCATCAACAAAATAATACTTAAGAAAGATGCAGACCGGAAATACCGCCTCCTTTTTTTCTTTCTTCCATCCCTGGGCATCATGTTAATAAAATAATGGCGCCCTTACATTCATTAAAGATAAAATAGTTTGATTAACTGTTTCGAGTGTTTAAAATGAACTTAAAAAACCGAATGGTGATGAAAGGTTTGTGCAAAAATTAACTGTCAGTGAGAGACACTGCATAGCAGAGAGAGCATTTTATGTGTGTTTTGGAGGCTTGCCGTGGCAAAAAAAATATATTGACAATTAAGTCAGTCAATAATAAGAGTGTGATTATTTAAAGTGATTAATGATTGATCTGGGAAACGCCTGTATTCAGTTAACTTTTGACAGTTTTAATAGTTGTTTGATGCTCTATCAACTGGCCAGGCTCAATGTGAGAATGGATTCTACTGCATCACTGATTATCCCTGGTTCACTTCCGGGTTTGTCAAACCTGTGCTATCACAGGTTCAGGGTGTGTTCAAGGCCTTGTGGTGTTAAAGGGTTAGATATGAAAACAGTTGGATCGGCTACATTTTATCCAGAGAAAGTCACAGATAACTTCCACAAACCGCTCTAAAGCTACACTGGATATGAGTGCCTGATGCACATAGTGAGGTACGTTAACAGCCCGCAGGTTCAGCAGAAACATTTTAGAAAACCCATCCACCCATCCATCCATCGTCTTCCGCTTATTCCTGTTAAGGGGGGGGGGGGGGGGGCTGGAGTCTATCCCAGCGTCTACGGGCGAGAGGCGGGGCTCACCCTGGACAGGTCACCAGTCCATCACAGGACCAACACATAGAGACAGACAACCATTCACACTCCCAGTCACACCTACGGTCAATTTAGAGTATCAATCAGCCTCGTCCCCTCTTGATGTCTTTGGACTGTGGGAGGAAGCTGGAGTACCAGAGAGAACCCACACAGGAACAGGGAGAACAGGCAAACCATTTAGGAAACATTTTCTAAAATGTAAAAAAAAAAATTTAAATGATAAGAAAACACCTCAAAAGTTACCATTACTGCTCAAACTCAGAAAAATCTGCAATTTTATTGTAGGTTTCAGCATGTTTCGTCAAGTTGCCTGTGCGTAATGTCAAATTATCAATATTAGCTTGAAGCTAACACACACAGTAACGCTCTAACTACAGCTCATTCACCACGATTACAACAGCAGTATGAAGCAACTTAATATTATGTTAGTTAATGTGACTTGCAGCTGTTTAATTTTAGACTTTGTTTATTCAGGGGAGTTTTAACAGGACGCTCTGATCACATCCACACCTAAAACCACAGTTTGATTTGCTGGCCACTGAGCTGGAGCAGCAGGTCCTTGTTCAAGGGCAAATGTAATGGGATGTACATATTATCAGACTCCTCCAGTGCTGCACAGCAAGTTGTATTTTCAGCTCTATTTTGAATATTTTTGTAGATTAAATATAGTATCATTGCAATATATCGTGACCTGTATATTGTGTGCATGGGAAGGTCCAGCTTTAAGGGACGTTCTACCTGTTCTACTCTTCTCGCCCAGATTTATCCTGCCAGTCCCAGGAACCAATGATCATGAGCTCACTTCTCTAACCTTTAGGCCACAACTCCTCCTACATTGAAGTGTCACAACATGAATAAAAACGATGAAACGTAACACAGATAAAACTGGAATGTGCTACCTGGCCCGTGAAGATGATTTCTACCAGAGTTGAATCAGACTCACTGGTTGTGTAACAGGACAACAACTCCCATGAGCCCCCACAGCTCCTCATAATGTCATCAAATTATGTATTCTGCAGGTGCATTGACTGAAAAAAAACCCAGTGATAGAGATACAGGCTGCACTGGTGGATGGAAATAACTTGTTGGTATAAAACAAGTGCAGGGACAGAAATCGCAGTCCCATCTGAGCGAGGGCATCTCGATAGAAGCGCTGCCTTCCACACCGCCCACCCACCATCGTCTCCTCTTCTTCTTCCCCCTGTGGTGCTGCGATTTCCTGTGGAGGGGACAGGCACCATTGCTCATTCTCACCTCTGAAGGTAGCTGCCAGTGTGGCCGAGGGCAGCCTGGCGCCCTGCCCTCAGATGAGCCGGGCGTCCGCCAACATACACAAACCAACATTTGCATCAGTGCAGATAAACTGAAGCTGCGAACCAAATCTAGTTCTAGAGGACGAACTGGTTCATCCTCTCACTTATTGATGTGCATCATTTTCATTACACGTTGCTTTGGTTGTTATTTAAAAAAAATATATATAACTACTTTGTAATCCCAGGATTAAAAGACTCATCATGTCCTCTAACACCAGCTTTTCTTTTTTTCTTTTTTTTAGATGAATTCCATTTTGGTATTAAACTTGAAATGTGATTCATCTTTTCTCTCTCTAATAGCAACAACACCAACTGTGCAAATCCATATTTGGCAGGTCGGGATTACGGCTGCACTCCGTCATCTGTGACACAAAAAAAAATGCAATTTGAAATGGATCTTCATCTCCAACCATGTGATGGTTTTATCAGTTAGGATGCAGGCCTTTGAAAGAAGTGTTACCTAAACAGCAACACTTGTTCAAATATTTTTGTCGAATAGAATTTCATTTAATTTGCATATTTGTTCATACCATCTGTTCTCAACCCACTTCAATATCCAAATTAAGTATTCTACATATTCATAGCAAGAAGAAAAGCTCAACTTCTTGTATCTAAAATGGCGATCAAGACCGAGCTGATGCTCCAAAATACATTTCTAGCTGACAGAAACGCGAAAGTTGGAGAGGAGATGAATATGAATTCAATTTTCAAATCACAGGAAGGTGCAACATTAAAGGCTAATTGTGTCTCAAATTTGAAATTGAACCTCGTGGTGCTGCTGAGATGTCCTGCAAAGAAATCTTCTTCTACAGCCTAAAAATGATTACGATCAGATATTTTCTTTTAAATCCTGCAATTAATAATCGCGATAATGGAAGCACATTTGATTTGAATATTAATGTTTTTTGTTGGCAACCGACTTCCGTACCTCAATTTAATATTCTGCCATAAATCTCGTAGAAGAACCGAAGTTTTTACCTCTCAAAAATAACCGTTTAAACTAAAAGTCTTGCTGAAGGGAACGCGTAAGAGTAGGAGAGGAGGTGAATGTAATGAAGAGCTTCCTTTACTTCACATATAGAGCACGTGTGCGTGTGTGTGTGTGTGTGTGTGTATTCCATCTGCAATGCTGAGTGCTCTCCTCCTGAAGGCAGTCTTTCTTGAAATTCTCTTTAGTATTGGGAAGCATCATCTTACACAGAGAGCCATTACGCTGACTCGTGGAGTGAGAAAGCTTTTGTCTCTGCTGGTTGCCTCGGGATTCTTCCCAGCTCACTGAGAAACTTTTCCACGGCAAATCCACCTGAATGTTCCAGAAAAAAAAAAAGAAAGAAAACAAAACTGGAGCATATCACTTGGGTGGCGAGGATGAAGATGCGCGGTGTGGGCTGCGTTTCAATCTCAATGGTACATTAATAATGCATGAACAATAAATATTGCGGCGTATACAACAAGTGAGTGCTGCTCGCCACTCGTTCTACATTGTTTGGCCAAATGTGCGTCAACATGGCAGCTGCTGCCGTTCGTATCACTCTAATGCCCCATAATGTGAAACTTAATGTTCGTGCATGTTTTCAGGAAAAAGCTGTTTGTAAATTCATCACAATCATTTCGAGGCTTCTTGATGTTGTTGCAGAGGGCGGTGGTCCTCCCTAATATGAAGGGCTATCATATTACATAGCTCTGGACAGACCCCCCCACCCATTTATCCTCTTATGATTCGATCATACTCTGGTCTCTGTGGAACATTATACCCTGTAATGTGTGTTGGACAATAAGGCAGGGAGAGAGAGACATAGAGAGAGAGAGAGAGAGAGAGAGAGAGAGAAGATCAGGCTTTTTCTGAATATCTTTACAAAGACAGAAAGGGAAGGGAATGCGGA
Organism: Aulostomus chinensis; assembly: GCF_037954235.1. Taxonomy (NCBI): domain Eukaryota; kingdom Metazoa; phylum Chordata; class Actinopteri; order Syngnathiformes; family Aulostomidae; genus Aulostomus; species Aulostomus chinensis. The sequence continues at coordinate 17,586,279 of NC_141332.1, read as the reverse complement.
AGTTGAAGCCCCAACAACGTGCTTTTATGGTGATTGGAAGGTAAAGCAATGAGTCAAAGCAGAAGTCAGCGGCTGGGTTGTGTGCGTTCAGGTTCAGGATGAGTTAAATATTTCGCCGGGCCTGTTGTGCTGTTGTGGGTCTGTGTGGGAGGAGAAGCGAGAGAGTTAGAGCGCGAGCAGCTGTAGCTATGGTGAGTAGGGGGCGGTTGGCTGGCTGGGAGGATATTACAGAAGGGGGGGGGGATTATTTGTCAAGGGGAGTTGGAGGGGAGTGTGTGGGGGAGGTAGGGGTCCTTCAAGATGCCCTTCTCTCTCACCCGGCAACCGCTCGCCCTCACTGCTTCACCTTCCCTTCCCTGCTTTCATTCACTCAGTGACTCACTCTCGCTTCTGTCTCTTTTTTTGTCCCTCTCGCTCGTGTTTGGTCACCCACTCATCCACGACTCACTTTGGATTAAAAAAACAAAAGCAAACGACAAGAGTGAGCGGAACAAGAGAGGAAGAGATGAGAAGAAGGGAACCTGCAGAAGTCTGAAACTCTTTCTCCCACTCTGCCCCCTTCTCTTCTCCTCCTTCCTCAGTCCATCCCCCTTCCCTTCTGCCACTCTGACTGGTCTTTGTTACGTCATCTGTCTCCTGCCATTATCTCCTGTAGCCCCCCCCCCCCCCCGCCTGTCACCCAGCAGTGAGTCACTACCTGTATTGTCTCCTTAGTAACAAGAGGATTGATCAGTGCCACTCACAGTGTTTCTGTTGTCTGGGCTCGATCAGGCTAATGCAGCTGCTCTTGGCTGCAGTCCTGGAGGGTGGGTAGGGGGATTTGGAGGATAATTGAAGGGTGGTATGTGGGTGTGTGTGTGTGTGTGTGGGGGGGGGGGGGTCCTACCAAGCCCTCACTAATCTCGGAAATAGAAGCACTCTGCTAACTTGACTGGGTGATTGTTATTCTTACCGTTATGCGGGGCCTCATTCCTGACTGTTCTGGTAAGTGTGGAGTGATGTCACCGTAGCACGCATCTGGTACATGACATCATGGACATACAACCCTGGATCTGACTGGGTCTCTACCTCCTCCAATACTTCCATGGAGTTTCTTTAGTCAAGTACTGGAAAGTTATTTTTATGAATGCACAGGCCTCCATCGATGGTGGGGTGGTTCTTAAATGTAGCTTCTCTGCTAATCTGCTGTCAATCGTGTGGTCTCATATGGCTAAAAAACACAAAGCCCAGAGGTGGAAGAAGTATAATTTCCTGACAAAATAAAAGTTGAAAAATAAAACAATCAATAAAAAGTCATATTTTCAAAGTTTAGTATGATTACATAACTAGTAACATAGATATTTAACTTCATAGTTGTAAAAATTGATGGTCCAAAATAAGGTTGAATCAAAAATTAGAATTACATGTTGATGTCTGTTGAAATGTACTATTTTTCAGATTTAATTATGTCATGTATGTTAGGATTTACTAACATAATCTATTTTTGTGATATTTGTTTAAATCATATTGATATGAAACACAAACAAACCTACTGCTTCTTTTCTTTTATTTGTGGTGCTACAAATTGGAAAATACAATAAATAATCTCCTCTCCATCAGCGTTGGTGTTTCAGATTAATTGTTCAATCAGTTTGTCATGTTTTGGTTCTAGGCTGCCTCGCCCTCGGATGTTATGGTGTTGCCAGGTCAAAGCAGCCCAGAGGACGCCTGCGGTAATTCTGGCGATGGGACAGTTTCATGTTCATCTGGCAGGGGGAGTAACTCCCGCTGGTCTACTCTTTCCTGGGATGCCCCCTCTGACCTGCTGTCTCCCCCAACACCAGACCCCAGTGGTACAGTCCACCTGGATAGTGACTCCAGACCTAGTTCAGGTGAAACACAAACACCTAAGCTTTCATACACACATTTGTTCTCGGTTGTCAAAATTGTATCGTGTGCAAGTGAGTGTGTAACCCTCCATTACGACACAGCTCGCCTTGTGCAGAAGTCCCACTAAACATTAACCACAGTCTTTTTACTTTTGTTTACTTGCACTCTGAGTGACTTGGCTCTGACTCACTCAGTTTCAGGTAAACTTTTCAGCATGTCTTACCAAATTCTTATCCAGGAGGATCTGCAATGCGCTCATTTACACATGCTTTCTTAAAGACAACAAAAATAAACAAAAGATTATGGGGATCTAGTTCAGACAATCTTGAAAATGGGGAGTTATAGGGTGATCGATATGTTGTGGTGGCGGTTACAGAGGCAAAAAACACGGAATTTGCTAAATCGTTGATCTTTTCAACGAGACGCCCTCTTCTGTTTGGCAACCAACTAAAACAAATCAAGACATATGAGAAGTATTGAAAAATTATGGATCAGTTAAAAAAAAAAATCCAACATGGCTGCAACAAGCTCGTAGAACAATAGCAACCAAAAACAATAGAGATCAAGCTAGCTTAGACTACATTGGAAATGTTCTGTTTCACAGGATTCTGTGACAGTTCTTGAGTTAAACAATGAGGGACAAAGGTGATTATTGGCACACAGGATTGTTCCCTGGAAAGATCTCCGCACAAGAAAAAGCATAATCCCCATGAACGATAAATGTGTTTTATTTCCTTGCCTTGATCATTAGTGCCAAATAGAATGATAAAGTTATAATTGGAACATGACACATACACATACTGAAAGTACGCCTCTCTCTATGTGTCTCTCTCAAGGCTTCTACTCAGTGAGTGGGAGTTCTCTGTCGGACTCTTGCTACTCTGTGTCCAGCGATGCTGCTCAAGGAGGACTGGTGCCACCTGCCAGACCCCAGAAACTGTGGGAACAAGTCCCTACTTCTGCTGACAACACTGACATCTTATGGTCAGATAGAGCAGTGCAGCAGCAGTCTGCTCAGCAAAACAGCCTCAATGATGTTGAATTGACAGAGGAGACATCAGTTTCAGGTGAGCACATTCACAACATGTAAATTCACCCAATGAGAGACTATTAAATGCTTCATAGAAAATAAAAAATACATTGTAGGAAATTCTTCTCTTGTCTCTTACAGTGTCGAACGACCTTGACATGACTGGTCTGAGTTTTCTGTATGACCTCTGCTCCGGCCTCAGTCACTCCTTGATTTCTTCCCTCCTCCCAATTCTTGACCCTGCCTCTTCCTCCTCCACCTCATCCCACACACAAAAACCTCAGCTAGAACCTCGCTACTGTATAGACCTGATGTCCCGTCGGACAAAAGAGGTATACCCCTTTCCCAGTCCACTGCATGCAGTGGCCCTTCAGAGCCCCCTCTTCACCTCTCAGAGCCAGGAGCAATCAGAAACTACAAATCAAGAAGGAACTGTACCAGATGAACCACCAGAATCCACTACTGATCCAAGTCTGCCAGTCCAGCCTCAGCCTCAGCAGCCTGCAACCCTGACCTCCCTCACCCAGCTGGAGCAGTATATCTCTCGCCTGGCTCACCAGTACCACAGACGCATCAACTCATCCAACTCTGATCTCTCTTCAGCTGCTATCCAAGTCACACACAGAGGCCTTTGCACCCCAGGCAAAAGTCATGGATCCACTCAGTCCCTATCTGCCTTTGAAAGCCGCAGTATACCTTCCACTCTGCCAGGGGGCAGTGTAACACCCTGTAAATCACTCCTGGGGAATTCTGCCAGAGTCAGCCTCAGTACTATTGGGAATAAAGCCACCAGGAACTCAATCAATCTAGGTAACCTTCCCTCTGCCACTGGAGAAGATCTGAACATTAACTTGCATCTCAACCTTAACTTGAATCTTGCTCCTAATCTAAACTCTAGTCGGGGGCCAGTGGACAATCCCAAAAATGCCAGTTCTGTAATTCTGGGAAGTGACATTGCTGCATGTTCCACTGCTTCTGCTAAGAGTTTTTCCTCCTCTACAACCACCCCAGCACTTAGACCCCGGCCTCGTATCTCCACCTGTCCTTCCACATTGAGCCATCGCAGTTCCCTGGAGGTCGCTTCAGGTCCTGGAACCAGTTCTGGATATGGGTCTACAGCCTTCTGTCGCTCATTGGACTGGAGCAGTGGTGCTCCACCTGAGACAGGAACATCAGCATTTGGTACAAATTCTGGGTCAGCTCCTGGGTCTCAGCGCACCAGCTTTATCCAGGAGTCTGGCTCTAGTCCCAAGCTAAGTGAGGACTCACCAATGGTGGAAGAGATCTCTCGTCTCTCTGGCCTGTCAAGGGCGGTTGTGGTCGGGTTGATGGAACAAGGTGTGGAGCTGGACATTGACTGTTTCCAAGTAGATACAGCAGGTGAAGTAAAGAGTCACAATAAAAGTCACCTGACAGCCCAGACAGAGCAGTTACATGATTACAGCAGGCTGACTGATATGACACCTCAGAGACCAATACAGCTGTCTCTCAGTGTCACCCACAGTCCACAGTCCCAGTGCAGTCTCACCCCTCCCCTCTCACATTCCAGCAGCCCCATACATCCTTACCAGTCCATTCATCTTCCTGCAGCCCACTATTCCTCCCACTGCCACTACCAGCAGATTCCTTCCCCATCTGATCTTCCTTCCTCTACTGCCTCCTCCCCTGCCTCCCGCTCCACCCAGAGGGGCCGCTCCCCTCCACGTCCTCTCCAACCCTCTCCAAGAGGTGCCACCCCTCTCTCTGTTTTCAGAAGGGATGCACCCTTCCAGTGTTCCCTGCCACGCGCCACTACCAGGACGTCCCCTTCAGAGCATGGTATGATTCAGCCGAGGGGTGGTTCACTTCGGCAGAGTGGGGGAGGAAGTGGAGGTAATGTCGGATGGAAAAGGGTAGAGGGAGATGGGCTTTACAGGGGTAAACATGCATCCCACAAGTTGATCAGGGCAGCAACAGTGAGTAGCTATGCCAAGAGAGAAGACTACAGTGCTGTTTGGCATGATGAGGAGGAGAGGGAGCGAACAATGGCAAAAGCACTCAAAAAGACTTCCAACAAACTCTGCAGAGGCTTGGAGGGGCACTTCAGGGCTAAGGAGTCAGAGAGTGAAAGGGACGAGATGGACAGAAATGAGTACGGCTATGGATGGAGAAGAAACAGTGGTGGAAGCTGGAGGAGTGAACAGAGAAGAGTAAAGGCAGCATCTAGTTGTCATGAGAGGAGGTCTAAAGTAGAAAGCTCTCCAATCTTCTCCAAGAAAAGAGGGAAGGAGGACGGGGAGAGACGTAGCTCCAGTCTCAGGCTATGCAGGAGGGCTCTGTTCAGGAGTGAGTCCCAGGGCTTGCTGGTGCCTCGTAACCACAGGGAGGAGCCCACAAAGCGGGCACACTGGGTATCCTCATTTGATATTGGGCAATGCGACATTAGCGTGAACAAAGATGAAGGGGCCAGACTACTGAGAGCAAAGGAGCAGGACAAACGCTTGTCCTCCACAGCAAGTCTCTTTAATTTGTCTCATTCTCAAAGCCTGGAGGGCAGCTGCCACTCCCTCTCCCCTCTCTCCTCTCCTTCCTTTTCCCCATCCCCTCCTCCAAGGAGACCTCTCCAGCGCTCTCGATCACTGAGGGACTTGGGGAGGAGAGTCTTTGGCTCCATGAGGTCCCTGAGCCTCAAACGGAAACCATCCAAGAAGTGACTTTCATAAATGTACAATCACAGTAAATGCAGCTCCATGTGTTACACTGAAAAGTTGGAATATTCCATGTACAAGGAACAGCCATCATTTTGAATATTGACGCTTCAAAGACTTCTGACCAGTTAGACACTGCTAGGACAACAATGACTATTTAAAAGTCCCATGCTTTCATTCACCACCAATTATAATGGAAGTTCCTCTCAGGCGCACCATCTGTAAAACCTTCATTGAATGCAAAAACACAAGTCAAATGAAGAAAGGTTGAAGGAAAATTAAAAGTTGTTGAATTTGTATAGCCTTCAAAAACATCTGTCAAATCTCTCCAAACAAAAGGGTCCTGCACCAAAATGAGTGCTTTAAAACTCAACTGCACTGCACGTCCCAAAGTCTTTCCTCACTACATGAATCTAAATTATTGGATTTATTACTTTTTTCCTTCTTAGCTGGACTCAACCACAATGACTAAACACTGACTGACATTGCAGCATTGTAAATAAGTCAGAATGAACAATAAAGCTCATTCCAAATCGTTTCAAACCACGCCCCCCCTCCAAAAAAAACCTGTCCAGCCAAATACCTGTTCTTTTTTTTTATCAGTTTCCTCATCATAATTTTAAAAGGAGTGTCGTCACGGCAGGCAGGGAGGTTTGTGCACAATAACTAGAAGAATGGCGTTCACTGAGTATGACGTTTTGTTTTTAGGTTGTTAAAATTACAGTGAAGAAAACAAAGACTTTATTTTGAGATGGAGAATTCCTTTGAGGAGGTCAAACGAGCTACACACCTTGTATGAAATACACTTCTGTGTTTTAGTGGAGTTGTCAATAGTGTTACTGATGTTTTTGAGGCAATTTACAGGAGCACTCGTCTGGGTAAAACAAAGGGAAAGTACAGTTTATTGGCTGCAAAGTAGCCAATTTTAAAAAGGTCATGTAAATACCCATATTGGTTAACAGCGGCTTGAATCCTCCTGTAAATCCTGAGTATGAATGTGTATGTGTACACTCTCCTTCTGCATGCTGCTCTGTGACTTGTTCAGTGATTGTAGTTATAGTGAGAATGTGATATTCCTCGTTGTTTATGGGCAATAACGCCTCCGAAGTACAATCACGTTGGCCAGATGATGACCAAAACCAAGCAAATACTCTTTAACTTGATATTGTGCTCAGGATTTTGAAATAAATATTGAATGATTAAAATATTGACGAGTTATTTGAGACAGAATGTAGCTTCTAATGGCTTACAGTTAATAAATAAAGTGATAAGAAACGACACCAGACTTGCATCATGCCTGAAATACCTACATTGGATTTTCTGTACATCGAATGAGTTTGAAAGAAACACACGTGGAGTTTAACATATTTATAAAAATATTTTATTTGAACTCACAAAATCAACATTGAACTGACAAATACAACCACAAAGGTATTATCAGAACTTTGAGTATTGCATGAAAAATCTCACCTAAGCTTCGTGAAATGCAATAGTGAAGAATTCAAGATCCTTTTCTTTTGAGCTAGAAAAAAAGCATATAGTGTTGCTAGGAAACAACGTTTTCTGGCCTCTCTTTTCTCCAAGAGCAATGATTCCCCAACATTTTAACTTAAAACATTCAATTCCCAGCTTTGTACCGCCTCGACCTCCACATACCCCAGACTTAAATGACAAAAGTGTCTCCTTTGTTACAGAGACACTTTTCAACCCGAACGATTGCGGCTGATCCATTATTGTACACACAGATTGTTTTCATATTCCAATTCCATCAGTGTTTAACCATGTTGGTCCCAATGGTAACAATATAGGAATATTAGCCATTATAAGGCCGCATAATGAAAATACAATAAATAATCAAGTTCAACTCATAATTGTATCTCATGTTCAGATGTGCTTCACCTCTCCCCTCATCCTGTATCTGTGTGAATACAACAGCAACTTGCACATCACTGATGTTATGAAGTCACACGTTGTCTTTTTTATTGCACAAAACATCCATGCAATATTTTAGGAATTGACATGATTTTCCATTCCAACCATATGTTCTGCTTCAGTTCATATTCCCCTGGCGTTTAACCTTTAAAAGAAACTGTCACTGTGGTTGAATAGTGTCCTGTCGACTCTCCAGAAATGCAAATGGAAGAACACACCTGGCAGTCTAGCGGCTCCATAAATGATGAAACCATAACAGCAGCAGCAACAAACTATTTTGGCTCTTCTAGTTTGTACCATTCCACCACAGACAGAGTGAGCCATTCTGCTTGAGGGAAACTATTTCTTTCCAGGACCGTTCAGTTCCTAGTCACACAGCTCTCATTTTCATGAGCAGCACACAAAGAACATTTCTGACCAAATAATCTCGTGATATAATAACAATCTGCTCTGTGTGGGAATCCTGCCCCCTCATCAAATTGGCCTACATTAAGAACAGTTGAATCAAAGTATACCGCCTCACCTTCCCTTCGCTGCCCCTCCTGGTGGACAGATAGGGTACTCCAACTGGGTTATACCGCCCTTTGTGGAGTTATCGGTCCATCCCACATTCACTACATCATCGCAGGGGATGGACCAAGTACGGATATGGCATGATCCTAGCATGGATTGGCCAAAGTGCAGTTGTGGTTTTCATGGAAATTTCTAGTGTCAACATCTGTCAGCCGACCCGCCCCTGGCCATACTCTGTCATGCATTGGTTACTGTTTGGTGCCTTGAGGTGTGTGGAGTGAAGTGGATCAGAATGTGGATGGGAAAGCCAGAAAATGCTGTTGGTTCCAACAGATTTTTGTTTTAAAACATATCCCCTGACATAACTGTGTGAGCAGCAATACACATGCGTCCATCTTTTGAAGTGAGGGTCTGTATCTGGAGCTTCTCAGGCTAGGACTTGAAACATCAACAAAGAAAAGAGGCAGCTGGATCACATGAGGTTTCGTTTAGGTGCACCTCAATAACAACTATTTAAAGGTGATACGTGTGCTCGAGCAGCCTCTTTTTGCTTTGCCGGTAACTGTGTGTATACATGGGAATCATAGTCGGAGAAAAATATCGTCTTTCCTTTTGGCCTCGTTCCTGTATTCTGTTCAGGGGATCATCAATTTTATACCACGTTCACTTCGAAAACACAATGACAAACAAATTTGAGAGCTAGAAAAGGCCTTTTGTGTGTAAGGACAAATTTGTGCATCAGACCATTTAATGAAGAAAACCCAGTGAGTTTAGAGATCCAATATTTGTGATCAGCCGCAGGTGAACAAAGTCTCTCAGGCTGAAGATGCATTCCTTGCACGGAAACTAAACGTCCTCACCAGATCTGTTGGATTGGTTGATCTCCTCTCTAGAGTTGCTCTCCGGGCTTGAGGAGAACATGCCTCGGCACATGGCCTTCTCCCTCTGTAACTCTTTCTTCAGCTTCTCTTCAGCCCTCTGCAGTTGCTTCCGGACATTGGTATCTGACAAAAAAGGGGTGTGTCTTTCACATTTAGGCTGACTGAATGCATACAATAAAAACAACTGATTCATAAACTGCACATGGATAAGGAGTGAAGTGGCAAATTACTAGTGTGTGTGTGTGTGTGTGTATATATATATATATATATATATATATATACACATACAGTAAACTGTCTCAGGGAATTATGGGCAGCAACAAACATTTGGGCTTTTTAAATTCTCAAAACAGAAAATGTTCCATATTACTTACCATTAGGTTGAACCTTGCAGACCTGAGTGAGGTATTCTTTGGCTGTCTGTGCGTCTCCCAGCTCCAGAGTGGCAACTCCAGCCCTGTACAGTGCTTTGACATCACCAGGTCGCCAATCAAGCACCCGCAGGCTGTACTCCCGGACACGAGAATAGTTGACACTTGATTTCTGAAGCAAACAGGCTGAAAGAGCAAAAATGTGCATCTTTACATACAGCACAACACAAAATGATTTTTACTCTTACAACAATTAGCGGTTATAAGGGGACGTTTATGCTCAATCTATAAAGCTAAGAAATGAAAGAAGCAAATTAACTGGTAATCAGTGTCTCATCTCTAGAACAACCGGCCATATATTAAACTCACCAACACTTTGAATTCAGTACTGGAAATGGTTATGTTTTAACCTACCAGCTAAGTTGTTGTAGCAGTCCACTTGTGTGTTTCTCAGGAGTGTTTCTTGTTCAGATGTGAGAGCTGGCATCTCAGGTCCAAACCCTTCCACTGCTGACGTCACTTCAGAGTCCAGGCCTCGAAGCACCAACAGAGCACAGTGATAACGGCTGATGGCTGAGCGGAAATTCTTCTCTCGATAGAAAGCGTTTCCCTCAGTCTTCATATGGGCTGCTTCTTCTAGCGAGACCCATACTGGTTTCACTGAGGTTGATGCTGCAGCTGCGCCCTGCATATCTGGACTCTCCTTTCCCCCTGCTGTCTGCATTCCTGCAGCTGAACTGGATAGCTGTGAAATCAGAAACAACATCCGATCTAATCTAATCCGATCTAAATAAAGCAGTTGTTGAGCACATCATACGTTCACCTTAGGAGCGCAGTATCTCAAGTTTAAGATATTCTTGGTATCGGTGATTCTATGCCCAGCAGAAGGATTCATTTCCACAAATTGTTTCTTTATTATCAGGCACAATCATTACCAGTGCTTGTCTGTGGCTTGAGAGGCAGGGCCATCGGTTGTGTCACATCGCATGAAGTTCAATTACATCATACAACTAACATCCTCTGGAACTGCTGAGCTGCTTGAATACCGATAATTTACATGACTGAAAATACGCAACATCTGCAAACAATAGATCGCCTACTGAATACCACTCAAAACCAGCAATGAAAAGGTAAGCTACAGTTACCATAGTGACCAGGTTCATATATAGGTCAGTAGGTCGTATGGAGCCAATGGACTGCAATAATGAATAGACCAATTAACATTTTTCGAGTGGCAAGTCGTTTTTACGAGCCCGTTGATTCATAAGTATCGTAAAAGCTATGTAAATCATTCTTATGCAGGTACCGTAATATTGTAATTTTTCTCGTTACGATCTGTAAATGATCCTGGAGGTTCTTTATCCCGGTTTACCTGAACCCTGGAGCATATGTAATGAGCTTTTACGTGCCCCTTTGTTATCCCGCATTATCTAGAGTACACGATCTAAGCTGGGGACCAAATGAAGGTCGTACAGTTGCAAGACGTCTTTTTTTTTTACTTTAGAGTAAAAAGTATTTTGTTGGCATCTTCATTTCCCCTTCGGGAACACCGCGAAGGCTAACAATGCTAGCAGTTAGCACACCAAACACGCCTCTTCCTCACAGTTCAAGATGTTCACACAGTTGAACAGTTTGCTGCATTGACAGGTAAAAGTGAAACTGCTGTGCATCATCTAACCTTAAACACCAAACAAAAGAGCAACTTTTAGCAGCAGACAACAATACACATCCTGCGGCCGCACGGGCTTCCTTGTTGTGAAGCGAAGAAGCAACGTCATATATGACGCTATAGTGGGCTTCCGGTTCACGGCTTCCGGTTTGGTAGTGCCAATTAAATCGTCACTAGTGAAAGCGTGGGTTTTACTGCTTTCTGAAACCCAATATTCAGACATGTTATTTATGAGAATACAAAAATAGACATGTAATCTGGATTAGATTATCCTGAGCTGTTAAAAATGTGTAAATTGTCTGAGGTTTGTGAATCTGCGAAAACCAAACTAAATTTAAAAAAAAAACAAAAAACAAAACAGACCACCAAACTTAGACTGACAGTCATTGTCCAGGAACTGTATCATCACTATAATTTTAGTGATATTTCAACTTCCTCACAGGCCGAGTCACAGTCTTCCTGAGTGAGGAACTGGATGCCTAATTGCTCCTAATGAATGGTTGGCGCCCTGCATGGCAGCCTCCACCATCAGTGCGAGCATGTTTGTGAATGGGACGAGGCAACACTGTACATTACATTAATGACCGCAAAGGTAGACATATAAACAAATAACACAGGTCACTGACACCAGATCAAGACACTAGCTAAAAAAAAATCAAGACTGAAAAAAAACATTGTCCTGTCCTTTAAAGAGCTTTTAATAATTCCAATCAAGAGTCAAGAATTCAAACTGTTCACTGATCAGTGGTGTAGTGATGACAACCCAGATGCAGCAAATGACAAATTCATGGAGACAATAATGAAGATAAAACATTTTCCACTCCAGAGTTCAGATGGGTCTCCTGTCTCTGATGACAGTCACTGACTAAACCAGAGACTGACGTGCAGATTAAATGTTTAGAAGCCAAATTCTGTGGAGGCTGGAAACCAGATGGATTTCCTGGCTCCTGACTGATGATGATCTGACTGAAATGAAAATAACTCGAAAGTAAATTATGATTTTAAAGGAGTGAAGCTGATTATGTAGTGTAATGCATACTCTAGTGAATGGACATATACCCTGCAAAAATGATTTGTAAATCATTAATTACACCCCTGGAAATTAAAAACTTGTGGTCAAAATACTCGTAGTGGCGCTGCTATTTATGGCCATTAGTTCCTGAGGTGACTCCCAGGCTTTGACTTTCAATACGTCCCATCTCTCAGGAATCAATCTTTTTTTGAAGAGCAGAGAAAACAGGAAAGAGAACAATAAAGTAGCAAAGAAATTGCACAGCATGCAGATAGTATTGACAGGAGCGCACTGGATGTACACGCCTTCCTCCAGCGTGCACCCTGGGAAGTGGAGGACAACTGGTATCCCTATAGAAGGTTCACCACTCAGAGCTCTCAACAACAGCCCGATAATGAAGCCCATTATGGAGCCGTAGCCATTAGAGATGCTCAGGAAGAGGACACAGATGAGTTGAGGGAACATGACGATGTAGGTGATGCTTGAGCCCAGGATCCAGAACACCATTATGCTGTTGTGAAGGAAGGTGAGTGACGTGCCAGCCACACCTACCAACACCACTGTGATCCAGATTACCCACTGCAGCTCCTTGTCTGATGCCTGGAGGGATGGGAGCCACAGGAAGTTGGAGACACAGGAAGCTGCCATTTTGATTTAGACAGTAGCAAAGAACAGTGACCAGATTCTCACCTGAGTCCTCAGGATGTTCTTATAAATGTTGGTTGAGAAGATGGAGGCTGCCGACAACAGAGATGAGTCTGTTGATGACATCGCTGCAGCAGCTATTGCTCCGATACCAATAATGGATATGTAATTTGGGGTGAGGGACTGCAAAGCAATGGGGAGAATTTGACCAGCCTCTCCTCGCTCATATGGGGATGGGGAGCCATACCAGGTCACGTTCCAGTCTGACACCAAAACATAACATGATCAAGAAAATTCAAACATATCCAGTTCTTTCTTCTATTCTGTTCTACTTCTGTACCTGTTGATGCTGCAACTGCTCCGATCAACACAGAGGGGATTCCAAGTATGAAGATGAGGGGGGCTGCAATGAAACATGTGATTCTGGCTGTGGATGAAGAGGAGGCTGATAGTGTCCTCTGGTGAAAGTCCTGATAGCCCAAGTTGCCAAAAGCCTAAAAACAAAAGAAAAAAAAAGTTTCAATTTGTCTTGAATTGCCATCACTCTTGACTTTTGTAGACATCAGTCAGGGAACTGTATCATCCCTATAATTTTAGTGATTCATTAAAATGTTATCCAAGCTCTAACATTTCTTTAGGTTTGAGTGGATGACAGCTTTCATTAAAAGCAATTAGACACAGTTGATGTATTCGGTGTGAACTTAAGCACTTCTTGAAAACACTGATGAAGCGTGAGTGTGTTTTTCAGTGGATCTGGTCATCTTTATGGAATATGCATGGCAGCCAGAGTGCAGGCCTGACTTTGATCTGTTTTGTTGTGTTGATGTGACCAACATATTCCACACGGAATTTGTCTCGTCTCGTTGTCCTCTGCTTATCCGGTTGGTCTGGGTCATGGAGGCAGCAGCCTCAGCAAGGAAGCCCAGACTGTCCTCTCCCCAGCCACTTATACCAGCTCTTCCAGGGGGATCCCAAGATCTCCTCCCGGTTGGACATGAAAACCTCTCGAGGGAGGTGTCAAGGAGGCATCCTCACCAGATGCCTGAAACACCTCTACTGACTCCTCTCCACATGGAGGAGCAGCGGCTCTACTCTGAGTCTCTCCTGAATGACTGAGCTTCTCACCCTATCTCTAAGGGAGAGCCCAGCCACCCTGCAGAGGAAACTCATTTTGGTCACTTTTATTCACGAGTTGGTCATTGCCTAGAGCTCATGACCTTAGGTGGGGGTTGGAATGTAGATTGACCAGTAATTCAAGAGCTTTGCCTTTTGGCTAAATTCCTTCTTTACCACAGCGGACTGATTTAGCATCTGCATCAGCGCGAACGCGGAGGACCATGGCTTCAGACTTGGAGGTGCTGATTCTCATCCCAGCTGCTTCACATTCGGCTGCGGAATTTTTTTCACCTCTGATGAAGAGCTGATGTCTAGCAAAGAATCAGGGACGACATCGCACCTGGTTGCTACTTTCATCTGTCACCTATTAAGCTTCATCTTCTCATGATAGACCCCCTCCTCCAGAAACACCCCTGTTCCAGCTATTTGTCAGCTTGGTTGCATCACATTGCCACATTTAATTTACTCCATTCCAAATCCAACTCCGAAATGATTCCTCTGTTTCAGCTGCCATTGTTCAAAGTGGGTGAAGAAACTTAATACAGTGGCACAGAAGCCAAACCACCAAACAAATGTGCAGCATAACTGCACTGACCCCCAAAACAGACAATTGAGTGGGTCATTTGCATCAGCCAGGGTGCAGGGCCTTCTATGTCTTAGAAGGTCCTTAGAATCTCAGACACACCACACAAGTGTAAATAAGCCTCTGGAGCACATAGTGCTGCACCCCTGGTGGTCATAAAATCTATCTGTGTAATACTGCTGGATGTGTAAGGCATCAGCTGTTAGCTAGCAAGGTCCATCCTTCCATTTTCTTCCATTTATCCTGTTAAGGATATCCCAGCAGCCTTTGGTTGATAGGCAGGGTTCACCCTGGACAGATCACCAGTCCATCGCAGGGCCAACACATAGAGACAGACAACCATTCACACTCACAGTCACACCTACGGTCAATTTAGAGTATCAATCAGCCTCGTCCCCTCTTGATGTCTTTGGACTGTGGGAGGAAGCCGGAGTACCAGAGAGAACCCACACAGGAACAGGGAGAACATGGAGACTCCACACACACAGAAAGACCCCATGCCGGAGCGGGGGCTCAAACCCAGAAACTCCTTGCTTGGTGTACTTCAGGAACCTTCAGGATCTCAGCACTCACCAACAGCAAAAACTGATCGAGCCACATCCACCCTTTATCTTTATCCACTGAACCAACCCAGGCGGCCTGGTAGGTGAAGTTGAAGGCAGTCTCGGTGATGTCAGCTGAATGAGGGCTCATCAGTATGAAGGGGACACAGAGCCACTGAAGAAAGACAATCAATATAAACAACAACAAAAGAAGGAATCCACTTCATCAGTTGTGTTACTGACAGTGACAGTTGTGTCTGACTGGCACACTTGTGTGTTCAACGGAGATTAGGATACTTGGCAAGACATGATAAGAAGTGTGAAAACTGTCCTTGAGAGACATGAGAACACAGGCGTGTCAGGAACTCACCAAACTAAAGAATATGAGCGTTAGCTGAATGATGTCAGTGTAGGCTACAGAGTAGAGGCCTCCCAGCAGTGTGTAGACGATGGCTACTGCAGCAGAGATCCAAATACACGCAGTATAGGACAGATCCAGGATCACACTCATTGTTGCACCTATAAAATAAGATATTCACCCACATACATGAATTGAAAAACAAAGATTTAACACTCTTTTAGCATAAGCAGAGGACAATTTACAATTTAACATTTATTCATGGGGAATATTCCTTGATGGCTACAGAGCATCAACTAATACTGTCTGACGGACCAAACCCTACTGTGCCAAAATGTCACTTACCTAAACCAATAAGAGTTCCAGTGACCCAGGTTACATCCGATATGAGCAGCGCCACAGATAGGACTCCACTTATCAAATTTCCATATTTGATATGGAATGGGTCCATCATCGTCACATATTTCCTTTCTCTCATTTTCTTGGCAAAAACAAGTCCACCTGAATAATTAAATCACCCAACAGAATTGGCTTCCTTTTGTGTTAGATGCTAATTGTCATCATTCATTTTTAAAATCTGTCTATTTATCCTCTCACAACCGAAATGAGATCCTCAAAGAGAAAACTGATGACGGATAATGAGTGACAAAAAACAAACAAACATGTGAATGATCATGAATTTAGAAAAACAGTTCTTACCGACGATGAAAGACACAGCTGCTGTTGCTGGCATGACAGCCCACACCAGTCCCATGGTCGGAGTGTACACGACCTCAGCCAGACCCATAATGAAGCCTCCACCAACAAATGTAGCTGTGAGAAGCACTGGAGTCATTAAAACAGTACATATAATTCCGTATGTTTAGGACATTCAGCAACATGCAAAACCATCACTGATCAAATATTGGTTTGGCTAAATTGACCAGACATAAAACCTTCACGATGTAAATTAGCAGTGTGTAGAATTCTGTTGATTTTAAATTTGGCAAAAGCCAAGACGAACCAGATCATATTTTTCTACGATTAATTTTATATTGGAGAGACTAGTTCTTCAACTACCAAACGCAATCAAGGTTAACTGAAGTGGCCACTCACAGGATTGCATATATACTGTTAAACGCAGCAAGGTGCATAGCCGGCACAGGCAGTGTCTTGAAGAGTGTCCATGTTAATGTCTCCATGGTGATAAGTCTTCATACTTCCTTACATTTTGACACAAAAGAGAATAAGGGGACTCTGTTATTAAGGTAATAAAGGGAGAAAATCAGGACTGAAATGAACATATGCCCCTTGCCATGCACCAGTTGTGATTCATAAAAGTGAACATGTAGCAGGTGTGCAGCAGTCGTCAAGACAAGTCAAGATTTTTTTTGTCAGGTGACAGAAAAAGTCATCTCATCACAGGTGTGGCACTGCACATAAATTCCTGTAATTGAAAACCACATGTCAGACACAAACAATACGGCAGCACACACATTCCGATCACCAGATTGGAGCATGCATTACACTGTGTGCTCTTTCATGAATGCAAAATCTAAGCAATGTACTTATTTGGAGTGGGAGATTGACAGGCGGATTGTGGCGGCATCCGCAGTGAGCGGAAGCTAAACCAATCTGTTGTGGTAAAGAGGGAGCTTAGCCGAAAGGCAAGGCTCTCGATCTACATTCCAACCCTCACCTATGGTTATGACCTTTGGGTAATGACTGAAAGAACAAGATCGCGAATACAAGCAGCCGAAATGAGTTTCCTCCTCAGGGTGGCTGGGCTCTCCCTTAGAGAAAGGGTGAGCGGCTCAGTCATTCGGGAGGGACTCCGCCGCTGCTCCTCCATGTGGAGAGGAGTCAATTGAGGTGGTTCGGGCATCTGGTGAGGATGCCTCCTGGAATTCTCCCTTGGGAGGTGTTCCAGGCATGCCCAACCGGGAGGAAGCCTCGAGGCCAACCCAGGACACACTGGAGGGATTATATCTCTCAGCTGGCCTGGGAACGCCTCAGATTCCCCTGGAAGAGCTGGTGGATGTGGCTGGGGACTAAAATAAGACACACTTTAAATTTAGGTGGCACGGTGGTGCAGTGGTTAACACTATCACCTCACAGCAAGAAGGTTCTGGATTCAAGTCCCGGCTCAGGCACGGGATCTTTCTGTGTCTAGTCTCCATGTTCTCCCTGTTCCTGTGTGGGTTCTCTCTGGTACTCCAGCTTCCTCCCACAGTCCAAAGACATCAAGAGGGGACGAGGCTGATTGATACTCTAAATTGACCGTAGGTGTGACTGTGAGTGTGAATGGTTGTCTGTCTCTATGTGTTGGTCCTGTGATGGACTGGTGAACTGTACAAGGTGAACCCGACCTCACGCCTGAGGGCAGCTGGGATAGACTCCAGCCCCCTGCGACCCTTATGAGTGGAAGAAAATGGATGGATGGATGAACACTTAAAATTTCTGGTATCCTCTCGAAGGAATGAAGGTATGTTGTTGAGGCTGTTATGTGTGTTTCACGGTCTGAACCATGACAATAAAAGCCTTTTGTTTTTCATTTTCTGGGACTGTGAATGCCTTGAATGACAGAAAACGCACATCAGTTTAAGTACATTTTATCTTTATGCTGACTTTCCCTTCATAGTGAAATTTCTGAATTTTACCAGACTGATCTCATATCTAGCTAAACTTCAACGGTAGAAAATGGATGGATGGATGGAATGTCTTCGCGCACATGTCTTCGCGCAGAAAGGAAGTTTGAGGACGTTCATTGTGGGTGAATGTTTGACAGATGCAGAAATGAGCAGGGTGCAGGACGCTCTCTCTCTCTCTCTCTCTCTCTCTCTCTCTCTCTCTCTCTCTCTCTCTCTCTCTCTCTCCGATGACGGCTGTTTCAAGGCGGTTTGGAGAGAATTCCGGACTGTGGCCTCAACCTGTTAAGGCGCGGGAGTTAAACGCAAAAGGAGCGCCTTAGTGGAGAATGAAAACCTTTGCGGAGGAATGAAGGATACCGCTTCTCTCCCGAGAGAGGGTACGAGGTGGAATCCAAAGATCAAGAAGGATCCAAGTAAAAAAATCCAACCGAAACTGCTTTCTCCGCGACTCCTTCAATCCACCACTCCTACCCACCTGTCATAGTGAAGACTCCCACCACCAGGCTGATGCCTCTGTTTCCCAGTAGTGCGATCTCGGTCCGGTCGGAATGGCTGCTGTTTCGCAACCGCTTGGATTTCATGGAGGCCCAGATGCCGGTGCCGAGGACCAGCAGGTAGAAGAATACCATCATCACCAGTCCCGGGACGTTCACGCTCATCGTGACTGACAGGCAGGAAGTGGCTCTCGCTCAGGCTCACAACTTTCATGGGATGTGAACAACTTGCGTCACCACCAGCGTTTATTATCAACAACTAACAAAGCTCATCCTGACTCCCTATTAGAAATAAACCGTACTTTCTCATCGTTTAATCATAACGATAAAATCTTAGAAATATCTGAGATAGATTTGAAATAAATGTAGTCATTTTTGAAATACAGATTTGGCAATGATTCATAATTTATAAACAAACTCCAGATATTGACTTGAGGTAAAAAGTTATTTATTGACAAACTTGAGGCAGTTAATTGTATGTCTGACTGAAGTCACATGAGTTCAAATCAGATCTTTTATTATTCTTCAAGGGACAATAAAATAGTACAATGCATGAAAAGCAATGAAACCCCCACAACAAATCATGTGCAAAGGCAACACAACAGTGTACAACACAACTAAGATTTATTGTAACAATCCCTAATCAATATTGAAAGGAGTAAATGTAAAGTAACATAAAATTCCATCCATAAACTGAATTCTTGTCATGGATATGTATGGATGGATCATCATCCATCCTTCCACTGGTCTGGCAGGACGGGGTGATTGGGGCAAAATCGACTAAATAGACTAGACTTTTAAATCAAAAACTTCCCATCAGTTTAATTATTTCAATTGCCCCCATAATGTTCAGAACCCAGACACCACAGCATTTAGTTATCTCATGGAACTTTGAGTGTCGCAGGGCAGCAACATTCTTATCTTTGTCATTCCTGAAAGTGGAAAGGAGTTTTATATCTTTGGAGGTGAAGCTCAGTGAAAACAGGAAAGAGAACAATAAAGTGACAAAGAAATTGCACAGCATGCAGATAGTATTGACAGGAGCGCACTGGTTGTACACGCCTTCCTCCAGAGTGCACCCTGGGAAGTGGAGGACAACTGGTATCCCTATAGAAGGTTCACCACTCAGAGCTCTCAACAACAGCCCGATAATGAAGCTCATTATGGAGCCGTAGCCATGAGTTGAGGGAACATGACGATGTAGGTGATGCTTGAGCCCAGGATCCAGAACACCATTATGCTGTTGTGAAGGAAGGTGAGGGACGTGCCAGCCACACCTACCAACACCACCGTGATCCAGATCACCCACTGCAGCTCCTTGTCTGATGCCTGGAGGGATGGGAGCCACAGGAAGTTGGAGACACAGTAAGCTACCATTTTGATTTAGACAGTAGCAAAGAAGAGTAATCAGCAAGTTAAATTGTGACATTCAACAATTTGCTAGTGTTGCCCCCTAGTGGTCATAAAAATGCATTCACTGGTTTACTTGAGGAACTTCGGGATGGAGCAAAAACTGATCGAGCCACATCCACCCTCCACACTTGTGTGTTAAACAAAGATTAGGATACTTGGCAAGGCATGACAAGAAGTGTGAAAACTGTCCTTGAGAGACATGAGAACTTCAAGACTTCACCAGGCGTGTCAGGAACTCACCAAACTAAAGAATATGAGAGTTCGCTGAATGATGTCAGTGTAGGCTACAGAGTGGGGGCCTCCCAGCAGTGTGTAGACGATGGCTACTGCAGCAGAGATCCAAATACACGCAGAATAGGACAGATCCAGGATCACACTCATTGTTGCACCTATAAATATAGCAATGTGATCATTTTACTGAAAACCATATATGTTGAAGACATTGTAATAATTCAACAATGCAGGGAGTAGATGTAAATTTTTTTTGTCAAAAAGTGTGTTTCAGAGAAATTGGATACACCGTCACTTACCTGAACCAGTAAGAGTTCCAGTCTCATGAACAGTCCATACGTAATATGGAATGTGTCCATCATTGTTATATACTGTACCTCCCGTCTCTGACATGATGTGAACGTACTGCTTCTGTCGTGGACATTTTATTGCTGGATCTATGTTGTTGTGGCAAAATAAAATTTTAAAAATGATGAAGATGTGGAGCAGAAATTCTTAAATGTTTTCTGATCTGATTTGAAATGCAGATATCCCTCATGGTGTTATCAACCAAATCATAGCTTTTTGAAATATCTAAATGTAATTTAATTCAATTTAGTTTTAAATGATTAGAGATGAAAAACCGTTGTGGTGGTAGTTTGTAAAACAGTAACCAGTAAACACAGTTTGGTTGGAGTGTCAAGGGAGGGGTTGAAGCAAGGGAAAGTACCAAAGTAACGGATTCATGACACAAATTAATGGCATTGTGGTTTTCTAAAAAGAGAGAGGGACAAGACCAGGCCTTGTGTCCCCTAGATTATGAGATTTTTTTGGGGGGGGGGGGGGGGGGGATAAATATCTGTTTGGAAGTTAATTAGACAAAAACTACTGTACCTATAATGGAGGGTGATGGTACCGGATGCAGTGGAGCTCTCTCTGATATATCTTCAATTCCATTGCTGATGTTAGAAAGCGTTTAAAACTGTACTATGTTTTACTGAAGTTTCAGCAGTTCATTGTCTTTTCCCACAGCTGTGAGGAGACATGGAGACAGCAAGGCCATTGTGTCTGTGTGCACTCTTGGACGAGTCATAACACCAGCAGCTGTCATGGTCATCAAGAATCAAAGCTCCCCCACAAATGAGCAAAGTACGAATTTCATATGAACCGGGGACAGCATGGCTCAGAGGTAGAGTGGGTGTCTAGAAACCGAAGGGTCGCTGGTTCGATCCTCGCTTCCCACGGTGACCACGTTGAAGTATCCTTGAGCAAGACACTGAACCCTAAATGCTCCCGATGACCCTGTGACACACTGGGTTTAAGATTAACCTGAAGTTAAAACTGAGTGATTTGAGAGTTGCTCTGCTGCTGTCAGGAAAATCCCTTAGACAACTGCAGGTGGCAGCATGGGAAAGGAAAAATCAAGAGGTAAATTATCACATTTATTATAGAAATACAGTGTAATTATGCATTTCCACCCACCTGGGACACCTTCATAGTAAATACTCGTTGTTACAGGACAGACTAAGCTACACTCCTGCATACTTGGTCAATAATCGATAATAAAGCCTTAATAAAGGATTCTGATTATTATAATGCTTGCATGCTAAGTGATGTACAATTAACACACTTCCAAGTTTTACACGTTTGAATGTTTCACACTACTGACTGAGTGGGACATGTGAGGTGAAATTACCCGGGATAGAGACCGACATTTTTTCATAGTGGGAGGCCAGATGGAGCAACTAAAATTCTTGAGGTAACACTTTGCAACTAAAATCCAAAGCTGAATTTGAGGAATACTGTCATGCTGTTTTAGTAGATCTGAGAGTTGGAAATGAGTCACGTGGCCTTTATATATTAACCTTTATTTTACAATCATCGTTACCACCTCATATTCATGGACTTATGAAGGAACAATTTAAATTTCAAATTCTGCTAAGAAACCCTTTGGTCACTGATCCTCAGCCTGGCTCGTTGTCAACAGCATAGTGCGAATCTGAAGCAGTCCACAAGTATTTGTCAACCCCTGACTTGATAACCATTTAAAATAATTAACAACAAAAAAAAGATTCCTTTTCTTTTCAATGAAGTTTCATTATTGATACATTACTGTTTTTTTAACATCACATAAGGGCTTCCATCCAGCTTGCAGCCACGCAGTTGTTTTTGTAAGACGATGTAAAGAGAAAATGTCTTTTTGTAATATAATTCTACAATCGAAAATGTTGATTAGGCGATCTACTGCATTGAACGTGTTTTGTTCACTTCAACCGTCGCTAACGCGTGTGCGCAAGCGCAGTCGCACTTCCCATACAACTGCAATAAGCAAACATGGCGGCGGCCGTCGACAGTGTTGTGAAAGTGTAAGTTTATCTTTATTTATTGTGGGAACGGAACGAGTAGTCACCCCAAGGTGAATGTGTGCTATATCACGTTGTTGTAAAGTACAGAAAACTGTAAAGATCATATCTACAAACCGAACACAATATTTGTCTCCAGAGAAAACGTTATCTACTGAGCTAATGTTAGCTTGCTAGCCGTGGGCAAATAGAAATGAGGCGAACCCATTGTGGAGCTGTTATTTAGCCCCTACACCGGTAACTTAGGATAACTGTTAGGACTATTTTAAGGTGGTCTAACACCAAACTCGGCAGAAGCCCGCCTGCGTTTAAAAGTGTGTTAATGTCCAGTTGCTTGTCCGCTTGGCGGGCGCTTTGTTTTGACGAGACAGAGGCTCGCTAACAATCAACCTTTTGTTCCCTCCATCGCTACTGATTTCGGCAGGTATCATGCAGAGTCAGGCTATTTTACGTGTGACCTAATGTATGTCTGACACGTTCCCGTGAAGCAACAGTCTTGACGCAGTCTTGCACTAAGTGGTACAAGCTGCACGAGCGTGATGTAGAAAATAAGTAACCGTGATGTACTATTCATGTCGCTTCATCAAGGATGAGCTATGCGCTTACAAACCGTATACAGTTATGTATACATTAGTTAATGAGGATTTTAGAGAGTTATTAATATACTTGTATGCTTTTGCTGATAATTCACCAGAAATTACGTGTAGAAATGCAAATTCTTAAAATTTTTTAGGAGGTACTTTTACGTGAATATTAAAAAAAAAATCTCTTAAGTGTTATTACTGTAGCAAATATCCAGCCATTATTATTAACAGTCTATTCTGATCTGTTCTATCTGACCTTCTGGCCAGGCTGGGCGAGCAGTATTACCGTGATGCTATGGAGCAGTGTCACAGCTACAATGCCCGCTTGTGTGCTGAGCGCAGCATCCTCATGCCCTTCCTGGACTCTCAGACTGGTGTGGCCCAGTCCAACTGTTACATCTGGATGGAGAAGAGACACCGGAGTGCAGGTGAATGAATGGTCACTGACTGGTGATCTGTTATTGTACCATATGTTAATGTTCAGCTTATTTACATAATTTGACACATGGACTTTTGTCCCATTTAATGAGAATGGTTGTAATGTTAATGGTTATAAACTTGATTTGCATAGCACCTTTCAAGAACAGAGTGTCAGACGCAGGCGAGGTCTTACCTACGGAAACCCACAAAGACACTAAGCCCACTTCCTCCAGATGTACTCACTCACTCACCCATAGTGAGTTGAGAGCAATATTGCTCCCCCGGACCATCTTCCTGCTGGCTGTTCTTACCGGAAGCGCATCACCTTGTGTCAAACACAAACTCACCGCCCAAACAGAGCAACAACAGTGAGGCTAGTGGGAAGGCTTCCTGGTTGCTATTAACCCAGGGGTGGGATCAGATGTTTGTTTGAAATTTCAGATTCTTTTTGATCTCATCAACCTTTGACATAGAAAAGCAAGAAGTTGCACTTCCCAGTCATTCTTCTGTTGAGATCCTTCTCATGAGGCCAATTGGAAATTTACTCAACTCTTGAGACAGAAATGAAAGGATCAGAGGATGTCATTGGCCTGCTTGATCCAAGTGTAACTCCAAACCTGTAAAAGGAGCTACAGAAGTTCTTGTTTTACTTGCTTATATTCTTTTGAGTGATGTAATGGAAGTATTTTTAACATAGTGCTGCACATATAATGGATACAGGTAGTGGAGGATTAAGCCTAATAATCTAAGTATGCTGCTGTAACTTAAGTCATAAAAGCCATAATAAATCTCACTCAACTTTTGCCTCATTCATTTTTCAGGTGTAGCTCCAGGGCAGCTTTATACCTACCCAGCTCGTCGTTGGAGGAAGAAACGGCGTGCCCACCCCCCTGAGGACCCTCGCCTGGCCTTCCCCCCACTCAAAGCAGGTATTATCTCTGTCATCAATAAATGTCTTCACATGTTAACATGTTTGCGCTGCTGTCGTTGTGTATATGTATTACTGTTTGGCTTGATGTGTGTTTGTGTAGCAGATTTGGAGCTGGGTCTGAAGCGGGATGCTTTGGGAGCCGTGGATGGCAGCAGTCTGGAGGCTCTGCTGAAGGGGGAGCCCCTTGACCGTAGGAGTGGTGTGTCAGACATCCGGGGCCCTGAGGATGACCAGGCCACAGTTGAGCCTCCTGCCACCTCCACCACTACCCACACATCCTCTGGGCGCGTCCGCAAGGTCAGTCTCACAGGCAAATGTAGCAGATCACACACAGTAGAATTTAACTCATCCCAGATTTGCCTGATACGCTAATGTGATTATGCTAATTGTGGAGCTGTTGCTTTCCTAATGTAGTTTGTTATTTTTTTTCACTCCCTCATTCCTCAAATTCTCCATTTACTCAGCTCTTTCTCATGCCACAGCCAGTCACACAATCCACTGTAAAGATCTTATGTATATCAAAACAAGGCTCAAAATTTAGCATTAGAATAAAGCCATCTAGCGTGTAATGATACACTGAGCAGCATTCAGGAGGATTCGTTTCTGCTTTAGAAAGAAATCGCTATAAACAGGAAATAAAGTGAAGTCTCTCTCTTCACCAGTACTTCCTTTGGTCAAGACTTCAGTCTACAGCGAGTTGAAATCTTCTCCTCAAAACATAGTTATGAAATATTTTTAATGTTAAAGTGTTTGACCAATTTACATCAAGCATAAGAAAGTTCATAAAGTCACCACACCGAGGGCTAAACCCACCTGTCTCAATGCAGAGGGTCCTGGACCACGACGACTACCTGGATGACCTCGACGACGAAGACTTTGAGGATGAGACCCCTAAGAGACGAGGCAAAAGCAAGTCCAAGGTGAGTGTCAAGTCTTAACCTGCGGTCAGGACTCAGGAGGGACAAAAGTGCCGCAATGTATGCGATGTGTGTTCGTGGTCCATTGAAGTGTGCTTTTACATCTGTGTAGAAAAGGCACAGGTGTTTAATTTTCAACTGAGAGTAAAAGGGCAAGCCTCAATCCTGGATGCTCCAATCACGGCTCTCTGGGTTCCTCAGGGTCGCAGTGACAAGAATGGCAAGAAGAAAACAGAGGCTGCGGCTGCTGCGCTGGAGGAGAGGGACAAACCCTACGCCTGTGACAGTGAGTTGGGACTTTCTTTGTGTTGCATCTGCTTGCGTGTATCGTGCATGTTGGCAACAGATGCTTGTGCTTTTTTTTTGCGCTCCTGAAAGACAACGGTGATAAGCCTTCTGGCATGCATGATGTGATCTGAAAGACCCCATCTGGGAATTAAATGTGACAGCACAGAGACCGGAAAAGGTTCCCTCCTGGATGCTTTTTCTTTTTTTCTTTTTTTTTCCCTCTCGCTCTCTTTGTTTTTTTTTTGTTTTTTGTTTTTTGTTTTTTTTTTTGCCCTGAGATGCCACTTCGTGTGTGCTCTGTAACATCCTTCTGGCCATCTCTCACTTTGCAAATGCTCGCCTCTGCTGTATGAGTTTGCTTCTAGTGTGTCAACCAAAACGTAACGATGTGAACATCATTTTAGAAAATAAGGTAATGAACGCCACTGTTTTTCTGGTTCCAACTTTGGCCTTTTTGGACGGTTGTTAGAATTCGCCACCTGCACTGTAACACTTTTGTATGACCGTGTGTGTGTGTGTCAGTCTGTGGGAAGCGCTACAAGAACCGTCCTGGCCTGAGCTACCACTATACACACTCTCACCTGGCCGAGGAGGAGGGCGAGGACCGCGAGGAGATCGAGGCACCACCCACTCCTCGCCAGCCTGAGGAACAGAAGAGTGAGTCACTCTAGTACTGAGAGAGAGACACGGAGAGAGGGGCGGGAGGTTTGTTTGCATGCCATGTAGCATGTGTGTGTTTGGGTAGTCTCTCTCTCTCTCACATTCTTTTTTTTTAATTTTTCCTTCTGGTCTTCATTTTTTGAATTATTCTTATGATTTTGAATCCAACATTTTGGACTAGACTCAGTGTTCCTGACTGAAACATGCTTGCACAGTTGGGATCCCTGGCATATTTTTCAGTGTGTCATCCTTTTTTTTTTTTTTCTTCTTTTTTTACCCCAACATAATCCATCGATTTGTACTTGTTCTCTTTTTATGCACGTGAAATTGTTTTATCAAATACATCCAGCAAGTGTGTCTTGTCAGTTGTCACACATTCATGATTCAGTTCACATCATCAGCTAGTTACAGGGACTGAGGAGTGTCGCCGGCTGACAAACCAGATTGATTTTTTTATCAGTGTCAGTTTGATATTTTCATCTAGTCCTCCATGATAAAATGATACTGAAGGTGTCTTCACTTATTCTCCTGCTCAGCAACTAAGAAGGGACCTAACGGTCTGGCGCTGCCCAATGATTACTGCGACTTCTGTCTGGGAGACTCCACCTTAAACCAGAAGACTGGCCAATCAGAAGAGCTGGTATCCTGCTCAGACTGTGGACGCTCAGGTAATGGGCGTGTCATAGTGCTCTTCACGTCCGTGTGGAAAAAAAACCCAAATCAGAATCTAAGAATCTGGCATGTTTATTGTGACCTTCCCACCCATGCGCTCTCCTATCCTCCTACAGGCCATCCAACATGCCTGCAGTTCACACCAGTGATGATGGCGGCGGTGAAGACCTACCGCTGGCAGTGCATCGAGTGCAAGTGCTGCAATGTTTGTGGCACCTCGGAGAATGATGTGAGCAGTTTTATGACATTTCTATCTCCTTGGTAGTCGGGTTCACATTGGTGTATTTTCAAGCATTCTATCAGAAGATATTTGCACATTCAGCTGTGTCAGGTTCAGGTGGGTAAGAGAGAGTCACTTCAGTCTTTAGACACGGGTATTTCACACACTGCTCTTGCTGAGCATGTCAATTTCTCGGTAGAGCTGATGTTTCTGAGAAGTTATTTCAGAGAAGAGTGCAGTATTCTTGACTAACATCCAACATTTCTCCACCAAAAAAACAAAACAAAACAAAACACTTCCCTACTTCTGTTTAGAAGGAAGAGGCCTTGACTTTAGTGTGTCTGCTCTCATCAGTAGACTTCTCCCTCTGTTTCTGTAGGACCAGCTGCTGTTCTGTGATGACTGTGACCGAGGCTACCACATGTACTGTCTAACTCCCCCCATGACCGAGCCTCCTGAGGGTAAGCTGCCACTCACACACTCTTATTGGCAGATGCATGGCGTCACCGTTCCAGCCGCCCTGTATTTGTCTTTGAATGTGAAGCGGCGGTCATAGGAACATGAGAGTCCGCATCAGAAGTGATTTAGTAGCAGCTGACAGAACATTAG
This sequence comes from Aulostomus chinensis, assembly GCF_037954235.1. NCBI lineage: Eukaryota > Metazoa > Chordata > Actinopteri > Syngnathiformes > Aulostomidae > Aulostomus > Aulostomus chinensis. The sequence continues at coordinate 17,558,660 of NC_141332.1, read as the reverse complement.
CGATGTTTTATTTCTCAGTGGAGGATGTGCAGTGCTCTTCTAACATCTGTCACAGTGAGCTACAAGCTTTAGCTGCTGATATTTGCATGCAATCTTTACGAGCTAATAATACAGACTCCTGAAGGTCTTGTTTCAAAGCTGTGACGTTGATTTGTTTCCAGGAAGATGTCAACTTTTGAGGAAATGTGCTTGTTTCCTATCCTCCTCAGAGCCAGACAAAACAACAGATAACCATCTCTTCTCTATGTGTGCATTAGGGAGCTGAGACCACAGAGACCAGCTGACAGCTAGTTAGCTTAGCATATTAGAATAATCAATTGTCTTGGATGGCAAGTGTTAGCATATCATCATCTTGCTCAGTCTGTTTCCAAAACTGTTCTTCCTCTCTGTATTCTGGTTCAGATTGATAGATAAGGTACTGGAGGGATGCTAATACTTCCCATCCTACTTTTCATTGCGCTAAGCTAGCTAGCGGTCAGCTGGTCTCTGTATCTCACACAAGCTCTGGGGATTGTGACAGATTTTCCTCAAAAACAAAAGTTTTTTCCTTTAAATTTATATGATTGCACAAAATGGAGGAGTAACTTGGGCTTTTTGATCCCACCACTTTTCATCATCATTCTAGAAATGAAGGGTCAACAAAAGTACAACAACATTGGTTTCTGTGGAATTATATGACATGGTATGTTGATCTTGTTTTTGTGCAGGGAGCTGGAGCTGCCACCTGTGTCTGGCTCTGCTGAAGGAAAAAGCCTCCATATACCAGCAGAACCAGGGCTCCGCCCCTGAGTGACATCACACCAGCCACTCCCACCCCCTCTGTCACAGGACCCCTCCCCCGGGCAAAATGTCAGACCTCCTCTCTCAGGACAGTTTTAGGCTCTGTCCAGATGTAGCTGAGCCGGCTCGCAGATCAGCTTCAGAAGTCCGTTTATCTATAACGGGGGGGACTCGTAAACCAAAACAGACCTCAGATCAGTCAAAGCGGGGATCAGACCGTCACTACCAACCTGCCTGCACAGCCTCCGAGGCTTTTGCTGTCAAACACGTAAATATTGTGCGTATATGCAGTATAGACACGTTAGATACAGAGACTGAGAGCATGCAGTAACCATAGTAACTGCTGTCTCAATGGGAGCTCCCAGGATTAGCGTCGCAGCTAATTTTCTGCACCCTCTCACATTTAAGACAGTAGGGTTTTTTCTGCCAAATTATCTATTTTTCCTCCCTTAATGTGGAGGAAAGGAAACACCACCACGTAATGTATATGGGTTTTACAGTGAATCCTATCGATGGGGAATATTATTATAATTATTATTATTATTATCGTTGTTATTATTGTTCTAGTGGACTTTGGTAGTGGCATTTGTCTTTGTACTTTCTGTCTTGGAGCGTTAATATTTCGGGGAGCTTTTCCTGAGTCAGTGCCAAGGTCTATCATCATACGAAATAACACTTAACTCATCTTAGAATCCCTTCAAAAACAAATCTGTGTCAACCGTCTGTTGATCGCCAAAGACGGTTGACACAGATTTGTTTTTTTCTTCTGCCAAAACAAACAACTGTGGCTTTGACTTGTTGAGGTGATGGCACAAAACTTTTGGCCTCGCGTTCTTTACTGTTGCAACAACTTCAAATAGCTGATTCCTCTGTTACTGGATAGCTGAGTTACTTTAAGGAGACACTATTAAACTGAGCATATTCTTGAGCTTGGCCTCACAACTAAACCTTTGAGCGTAAATTCATATTTAAGAGTCTCTCCATCCCGTGGAACTAACATCGTCTTAATTTTTATTTGTCAAGTCAGATAAAGCTGCTCTTCTCTCTTTTCAATAAAAAAGGCGCATCGTTTTTTCTGAAAGATGGTTTTGTGCTCAGCTGCTGTCGAAGCGATGACACAGAATCAACCGTAGCTGCTTTTATCTTTTGTTCTCACAGCAGATTTGCATGTAGATTGCACCTGTAATAATGCAAACACGTCTGTTTTTTTGTTGTTGTATTTGTATCTTTTTTTCTTTTTACTTTTTTTATAATTACCTGATATTCCATTGGTACTGGGAGTTTTTTCTAGTAGAATTTTGTAAAGTCTGAGGTATAGCAAACACTTTCAAGTATATAGCTCCTAATGCATTCTATGTACTGTACTGACTTTTTTCTATTTTTGTTTTTATGACTGTGACATGTTTGAGTTGATTTGATTATTCTGATATGTCAGACCTCCATTATGAGTATTTGTAAAATGATGTACTTTGTTGTACTATTTTTATTTTTTCATTTCTTTGGTAATGAAACCGACTAGCCTGACTGAAATAAAAATCACTGAATTTCAATGATGGGTTCAGCGTTATTTGTCATTATGAACAAAAGTTGAGAAAGAACTATGGAAATTATCTTAATGAATATCGAAAAATAAAAGTGTATTTGACTCAGTAGATAACCTGGATGGGTTTACATTGATATATATGCATGTTTCCAACGCACTTTAAACTGTGAATGAGGATTTTCCTGAAGAAAAGCTCCCTGAAAACTGATGTGTGTGTGTGTGTATATATATATACATATATATACACACACATATATATATATATATATATATATATATATATATATATATATATATATATATATATATACATACATATATATATATATATATATATATATATATATATATATATATATATATATATATATATACATACATACATACATATACACACACACATATATAATGTGTGTGTGTGGGAGGGCACATATATGTGTGTTTGTGAGTATATATGTATGTGTGTATCCATATATGTATGCCGATATACATACATACATATATATGTGTGTGTATGTACATATGTTTATGTATGTGCACACATATGTGTGTGTGTATATATATATATATATATATATATATATATATATATATATATATATATATATAAATGTTTGTATCCATATACAGTATATTTGTATATATACATACATATATATATATATACATATTTATATATACACATGTGTATATATGTCTGTGTGTATACATGTATGTATCTATATACACACATACATGGACACATATTCACACATGCGTATAAACACATACATTTATACATATGTGTGTATATATATTTATGTATGTATGTATCCATATATGTGTATATACATACATACATAATACATACATATATGTATGTATGTACACACATATATATAGATACACAAATACATATATACACATAGACATATATGTATATAGATGTATATGTATACATCTATATACATATATGTATGTTGGTATCCATATATGTGTGTATATACAATGTATATTTGTGTGTACATACATACATATATACATGCACATATATGTATATATAGAAATGTTTGTGGAAGAAGGCATATTTATATGTACACGTATGTGTGTATACATATGTGGATATACATATGTTCATACATATATACACATATATGTGCGTACATACATATGTATGGATACACACATACACATATATACACGTGTATATATACATACATTTATACATACATATATGCATGTATGTACAAATATATATACATATATGTACTTAGACACATATACATACATACACACATATATGTATGTGTGTTTGTGTGTATCCATATATGTGTGCCAATACATACATATATATGTGTGTACATACATATATACTGATATTTGTATGTTTGTACACACACATAAACATACATATATATATATATATATATACACATACATATACATATATATATATCTTAATGTGTGTATCCATATATATGTATGTACGCACACACATACACACATATATATGTTTGTATGTATAAACACACACATACAGTATAAGGATACACACATGTATATATATATATATATATATAAAAACATGTTTATATATATATATATATATATTCACAAACATGTGGATACACACAATCATATATATACACACATATATGTATATAGATGTATACATACATCTTTATAAAATAGATCGTGTAGTGTGTATATATGTGTGTGTATACATACATATATACATACACATATATATGTATGTATATAATCATATTGATACACACTCATACATTCATATACACATATATGTATATATAAATATGTATGTACGTACATACATACATATACATATGTTTATACATACATACATCTATATGTATGTATGTAAACACACAGATGGCTACATACATACACTAATATGTGTTTATACACATGTATGCATGTGTATATATATTTATGTATGTGTGTATTCTTATATTTGTGTGTACATACATACATAAATATGTGTGTGTATATGTGTGTGTACATACATACAGCCTGAACAGTTTCTTTCCCCTCTCCTGGCAGAAGGCATGTATATATATATATATATATATATATATATATATATATATATATATATATATATATATATATATATATATATATATATATATATATATATAAATATGTGTGTGTATATGTGTGTGTACATACATACAGCCTGAACAGTTTCTTTCCCCTCTCCTGGCAGAAGGCATGTATATATATATATATATATATATATATATATATATATATATATATATATATATATATATATATATATATATATATATGTATATATGTTTATATGTTTATATGTATATATGTATATATATGTGTGTGTGTGCGCGCGTGTATATATATATATACACACATACACATATATATACAGTATATGTATGTATGTATGTATGTATTTACATACATATCTATGTATGTCTCAATGTACGTATGTATATATATATACACACATATGTGTGTATATATATTTATGTGTATCCATATATGTGTGTATATACATATGTACATACATGCATACAAACATACATACATATGTATGTATGTACATACACATATATGTATATTTACATGTATATGTATGTATATACACAAACACATATATGGATGCACACATACATATATACACACACATATGTATATATACATGTATATGTGTAAATACATACATATATGTATGTATGTACACAGATGTAGATACACATACATACATATATACACACGTGTGTGTGTATATATATACATATGTACATTTAAACATACAGATATGTATGTACACATATATACACATACATATATACACACATGTACATATACACACGTGTAGCTACAGTGTTACGTGTGTGCGTGTGTATATGTATACACACATACATACATGTGTGTATTTTTGTATGTGTGTATCCATATATGTGTGTATAAACATATGTTCAGCCATACATGTGTACATTCATATATACATGTGTATATGTATGTACACACACATATATACACACATGTATATATGTATGTTTATATAAAGATATGTATGTATGTATGTATGTATATATATATACACACACATATATGGATACAAACACAAACATACACACACACACACATATATATGTATGTGTGTGTTTTTTTTGTGTGTGGCTAAAGTGTGACCTTTGTGTGTGAGGGTGTCTTATTCCTTTGTCCTTGCTTCAGGACCTGGACAGCTCCTTTCCCGATTCCCTGATGTTAGGCAGAGGAGTTGTCCCTGGTGCTGAAGTGTTGCAGGTTCAACATGCTAGGCAGGGTCCTCTCCTCCCTGTTTCCTGGTCAAGTACGGTACTTCTATACAAGATTTCTTTATCGTGCAAAAGCAGGGTAAAGAAGCAAAGACACTGACAAATGCCCGAATAATATACATGTTTTACAACTGAACACTAGGGGGAGCTCCTGTTGCCTCCTGATGAGGAATATATTGTTGGAGGAACCAGCAGCTCATCCCTTCAGTCGATCTGCACCAATTTGCTTTGAAGTTATTTTTAGTGGTTCTTGAGCTGAGAAATCCAGGAGAAATCTCACAGATCAAAGCGTTTTTATTGCACTCAACATACATACAGTCCTTCCAAACACAGCTATTCATAAACACCTCACAGCGTCATCTACTTTTGTTCCAGCAGAAAAACACAAGAACTTGTGTGCAGAGAAGCTTTCGGGAGAGGGACGGGGCTTCCGGGTGAGACAATAGTGACTTAGTGCAATAATTGGGAGCGTGATGATCAGCCATGCTACATCCTTTACAACGACAACACGCACAGACATGGTGGAAATGTGACGTACACATAAATAAACTCCACAGATAAGAAGCAACTCAACTTTGAGGTTATTTGTTACAGTCAGAAAATAAGAGTAAATGATACTTTTAGGGCTGCTATGCTTGCTTTCACACATCTTCTGGTGCAAATAAAATCATGTAGGTAGAATAGATTGAATATTTTATAAATTTCTTTTTTGTGAGGCGTTAGTACATTAGTGTGATTTACATAAATTCTGGGCTGGAGGTACAAAATTATGTAAAGTACTCATTTATCAAAGGTAAACAATGTAGCTCTCGGGCACCCGGTATTGTAAGAATGCTGCTCAAACATGTGAAATGTAAATCATCTGTCCATACACCGGATTAACAGTGGCAGCAGTGAACGTGGACTACTAGGTCCACGTCCATTTGGATGAAGGTGTGTGTCCTCTACAGCCTCTCGAAGCCGATGGAGCAGAGGAGAAAGATGGCGTAGAGCAGCAGGAGACAGAGCCCCAGCCGGCGGTCCAACCTCCAGTGGTTCAAATGGACACACAGGACCTTTGGACACACACACACACACACACACACACACACACACACACACACACACACACACACACACACACACACACACACACACACACACAAAAGACACCTCTCATGTTGCCAGAACTATTTCAAAATAAGAGCCCAATATCTGATTCTACTTACAGTGAGTGTGACTGATGCCAAAAGCAGAATCACTGAGTACACCAAACCTTTGCTGTTGATTGTCACCTAACACACAAAAAACAGCATATTATATAACCTGGCATCCCCTGGTTCATCCACATAACATCGTATTGTAATATTACTGCTGCCATACTTCCACTAAATCCAATTTTATATCAGCTCACCACTGATCCATAGCTGACAATTAGAGTCCTCAGCGCCCAGGGGAAGCCCAGACCCAGCAGCACATCAAAGATGTTGCTGCCAATGGAGTTGGACACCGCCATGTCACCCAGGCCTACAACACACACACACACACACACACACACACACACACACACACACACACACACACACACACACACAAAACACTTAGTGAATTAACACTAGTTAAGCTCCAGATAACACAAATTAGAAGATGTATGTTGTTAGGGTTTTTACAAAATAAACACACACACACACACACACACACACACACACACACACACACACACCTCGCCGTGCGACAATGAGGCTGGCCATGCAGTCGGGGACACTGGTGCCGGCTGCCAGGAAGGTGATGCCCATGATGACCTCGGGGATTCCAAGTGTGTAGCTGATTATGGTCACCTAAACACAGACGTGGAGATGCAGTGTGTGTTTTTTATGAATGTGTGTGTGTGTTTGTGTGTGTGTGTACTTGTGTTCCATACCATCCAGACCATGAGGTAGGAGAAGAGGGCTATCCAGAGTGTGGAGGACAGGAAGGTGAGCAGGTACCAGCGCTCCCACAGTGGCTGGTTGCAGTCGGGGATGGTGCAGTGAAGCAGGAGGCTGATGGGCCACGAGAGCAGCCACTTCACACGCACACACCAGCCGTCTGACGACACCACTAAGAGTCACTACTGATCCACTTAGCAAGAGCCCCAGACTCAAGTTTTATGAACAGCAGACTCACCTGGCATGACGAAGGGTTTAAACGGCATGCTCTCCTCCTCTCCCTCCTCCGGCTCTTCCTCCTCCTCCTCTTCATCCTTCGGCTGTACACCCCCTAATGTCTCTCGTCCCATCTCTTTACCCATCTCTCTCTCCGATTCCAGCGGTTGACAGTCTCCCTCAGCCACCATCCCATTCACCCTCCCCCACGGCCCACTAGCACCCAAACCATCCTCCCCTGAAGGTCCCCCTTCTTCAGGGCCAACCCGAGCCCGGATCAGCCTCTGCCTCTGTAGGAGAGGATGGATTAAGGTGAGCACAAGAAGACAAGAGCAGCAGTGACTTCATGTATGCCTGCTGCAGACAACACCATGCAGGAGGAGTGACTAGGCAGCCAGGCACATCCATACGGTCGCGAGCGGCAGTTTGAAAGCATTGACCAGGGGCGAGGCAGGTCTCTAACCTAGAACAAGAGACGGCATGCACACATGCAAGAGAGGCCAGAGGAAACAGGTCCGAGGAGCCAGCTGCTATTTGCTATCATATCACAGATAATATTGTTTTCTTAGTGGTCTCACACATACAAGCCTTTTTAAGCGATGGTGGTAAATATGACCGCCATGTGTGTTCACCAGGGATGCACAGATCCAACGAGTTCTCTTGATACCATCCTGTATTTGATACCGAGTGCTGTGTTCTTCCTCATGTTTATAATCTCTCAGGGAACTCATTCACACAGCTTTGATGTCACCAGCAGCGTAAACACAGGATTTTTTAATGATATTAACATGGAGAGTTTATTTAATGAGGATCAGTCTCGTCCGTCACGGCTGGTACTCATCCCTTTATCAAAGGTCATTACTGAGGACTGCTGGAGTGTATCCCTGCTACCATACTCTTCTATACCAAAAAAACCTGTCAGGAGAGTTTTAAAACTGATTACTAATCACCAGTTTTCAATATTTAAATTTATTTACCATAAACCACTGAAATCACAACAGGATTATAATGTAGACATTCCTTCAGCCTCCCATCTGCCTTTGACTTCAGGCTTGAGTTTTCTAAAAATCGCTGTTTTGTTGTAAGTCTTGAAAAGAAACGTCTCTCAAAGGCTCAATAGTCTGAGCCCAAAAATGCCCATTTTACCTTTTCTTTTAATCTATTTGCTATTTTTCATTTTTCTCTCCAACTGCTGTCCTTGGTATTGGTCCAACCCTTCTGCTGCTCTGGGGAGAACCCCTCGCATCATAGTCCCTCCCCAAACAGGTGCTTTGACTGACCAGAGGAGGCGCCAGTGCAGGGACCAACACATGCTCATCTGGCTTCACATGCAGAACTGAACCTGCAGTCTCCGTATTATAAGCAACCATAGACCACTGCACTACCTGGGCACCCCTTTGACCTTTCCTACATTGCATTTTTTTGTCAGTGAAGCCAGGGAACAGAGGGTGAAATGTCCTGATGTGACTGATACTGACACACTGACGCGTACGTTGCTCCACAGGCGCATTAAAATACCCACCGAGCTAAGCAGCCAGATCCCAGAGGAACTTGGCATTAAGTGAAGGATGTGAGCATGTGCAGTGTACCTGGCTGATGATCATGCGTCCTGCCATACACAGGCGGGTGAAGGGGGGGAAATGCGGGGTGATGAAAAGGCGGAGGCTTGCCTCAGAGAAGGAGAGCTGGTGGGGGTGCAGGTTCAGCTGCTCATCCACCATCACCACCCCTGAGTCCTGACCGGCCACGACACATGAATCTGAGGAGAAAGACGGTGGAGAAACACACGATGAGGTCAGGAAACTAAAGAGTAAGAGAAGCTAAGAGGAACAACAAGAAGAGAGTGATGAAAGAAATAAAGAAGTTTGATAATCAAAGTGGTCCAATTCTATTTCAGCCTGGTGGGATTCCACAGGGGAGCAGAAATGAGAGCGACTGGCAGTCTCAACTGTGTCACTGGGTCTGTGGAACGCCACTAGGGGACTGAAAGAACACTTTAATGTCTTTGATGTACAAACAAAAAACCCAAACAGGCTCTTCTACCCGGCTTCAGCGGCACCATGTCGTTGTCACAGTCTCCCACACTCCCGACAGCCGTCGTACGCCGCATGTTGCTCAAACACGGCTGCCCTGCCCTGCTGCAATATCTCTCTACCAGGCTGCACAAAGACCTGTTGAACCTACACACACACACACACACACACACACACACACACACACACACACACACACACACACACACACACACACACACACAAACACACACACACACACACACACATACACACCTCTGAGACTGAGAGATCTTGCCTTTATTGTGTGGCATCTTCATAGAAACAGTGCGATAAAACTGGACTCACTTCATAATGATAATATAAACTCCGTACATAGAGATCAGGATGATGGTTTCCCACCTACAACATGGACATAAAAAAAACATGCACACACATACACACACGCACACGCAAACACACACACAAGCTATATTCATCATTAATACCACAAGCATCACAAAGACAAGCAACTACAGTATCTTGCATCTGATCTTGGATTAAAAAAAAAATAGTCTTCAATCTTACCATAGGACTTTTTCATCATAAATTACCTGCAGAAAAAAAGAATTAAATTATGCAACAAAACACAGAAAAAAGATATTATGCAAAAACCGGCATTAATAAGCAGCATGTAAGGAGCCTGCAGGGCTCCAAACGCCTGATGACTCCTGAATACGCATCTACTGTCGGACAAATATTGGATTTTTAAACCTCCTCGAGACAGCAACAACAGCTGAATCTGCTCTGGAGGGTTTCCTCACCAGAATAAGCACGATGATGGACAGGATGTAGAAAACAGCGTCACGAAACAGAGGCCACCAGCTCAGTACAATCGGCTAGAGAGAGAGAGAGAGAGAGAGAGAGAGAGAAACAGACAGAGAGAGACAGAGAGAGAAGAAACATTCAGACATCAAAGTCTTGACCCAAGAGTGACGGCCACAGAAAATGTTCATTTTATCTTTCTGCGTTAATGTTGGATACGATTTGTTTGGATGCGGGGAAGTACTTGTCCGGAGAAGATGCCACAGATGCCAATGATGACCAGGATGTTAAAGACGGCCGATCCCACAATAGTTCCAACACCCACATCTCCCTTTGTGATAAACACACCTAGAAACAGAGAAAAAGTGTGAGCCAGGAGAAAAAACAACAAAGTGTGTGTAGCTGTCTATAATATCTGCCTTCATCTGCTCCAGTTCAATGCCGATATCTTCATCATCATCATGCTGCATCTTTAGTGTAAAATCACAGGGCCTAACTAGATATCTGCCAGACTGCCAGACGGGAATACAGTAAATATTACACCCAGACAGTGAGATCATATATGAAGACCTTTAAAATCGTGGTAACACAACGGATTCAAGGCAAATGCACAAACTGAAAAAAAAGTCTTTCTATGTTTGTTTGTTACCGATTTGTCTTTCATCGACTGCAGCGTGACAGACAACGCTGGTCCATCCATGTTCTGTTAGCTTAGCAGCAAAGCCATCACACTCAAGAGACAGTTTTTGAAAAACGTCAGATTTTTTTCGTGATAACGTTTCTTTTCTGTGCACGAACGACGACGCCTCTACATTCAGTTGATCAAATTGTCGAATCAAGGGATGAACTGCAGATTTTGATCTCTGTGTTTGTGCATGGACGGATAACTTTTGGAGCCATGATGGAGGAGAAGTTTACATCAAAGGGTTCTCTTTACAGCCAGAGAGGACAGGAGTGGAGCAGCAGCAACTAATCAGTCTTAAATAGTTTTTTTTTATGGCTAGACAGCTCATGAGAGCATCTGAGCCGTCGCAGTCATCGAGTGGTGAGCTTGACAACCGCGGAGTATGTTTGTTCATGTTTTATTAGGAGAGAGGCCAGGGACTGCTGCTCCCGCCGCCGCCGCCGCCGCCGCTCTCGCTTGTCTTCCCTCAGTCGTAATGAGGTGAGTTGCTCGTAATTGCAGCGCTGATTAAACAATCATTGTGACCGTAACCTGTGAGTGAGCGAGTGATTGGACGAGTGTCAGACTGACCAATCAAAGAGGTGAAGAGCTCAGGGGCAGAACTCCCAGCTGCCATGAAGGTTGCCCCGGCAACATCCTGGCTAAGTTGAAGGTTCTAGAGAGGACGAAGACAGAGTTTAAGGGAAAAGACTCGTGATACTCTTTCTTTTTTTTTTTAAGCAACAAATTCTATGGAAGAAGCAAATTCAGATAAATTCAGTCCAGAGCTCGTAAAACCTTCATACCTCCGATACTTTTTCAAGGGATGGAACAAAATAAACATCACACACGATGGCCAGCGCGTGAAACATGTAGATAGCCTGCGAAGATCAGCAGAGCACAAGACAATATCGTTAGTTCCTGTGCATGAATGCGACTAAAATGAAGCTTTTTTTTGTTTTGTTTGATTTCTGGCTCTCCTGTAAGCTGATACTCACACATAGAACATGGAGGAGAACCGCTCCCTGTCGCCTCTGGTCCACAGTAAAGATGTCTTCAGGAAACTCACTGATGGCTGTGAGAGAGAAGGACAGAGACAACTGAACGATTTGAAACACGAGGGGAGTTTTTAAGTACGTACCTTCAAAATAAATGAAGAAACTCATGATTATTTCTGAATTATTTGTGGGTTTTGAAGGGAACCGTGGTTGTCAATGTGTTCCCTTGGTTAGTGACGGAACCACATGAACTATTTCATCAAACAGGAAATCACACACAGCTTGTTGTTGAATAATTTTACATCTTGAAACTATGTCTAATATAAATGTAGTGATAATGGGGGGGGGGTTCACCAGTTTCATCATGATAGGATATCCGTTGTTTGGACAACGAAACAAAATTTGCCAGTAACATAAATTCAGGCACATCTTTGTGGTGCCTCCAATCGATGTGATAAACTATCACACTTCACACATTCAACACAATCTGTAACATTCAACTTGCAAAAAGCAAATAAAAATTCATCTGATGATTTTATTTCCAAAAGAGGTGCTCTCAGATGGAAACTGCCAAAGAAAGACGTGACTGACAATTTCAAAATAAACACATATTTCGAAAAAAAATGGTGATTTACATCAATGTTTTGACGCAGCATTGACGCATAGTGTCGGTGTAGACCGATGTAACGTCCCACCTGCCGGCAACAACATGACAATCACCCTCTTTTACTCTGTAAATGTGTGTTTTGCTGGGCTGCACTGAATTGTTCAAACAAAAGCGCAGCAGTAAAATAAAAAAAATAAAAAAACTTTGATAAAATGGGTCATACAATAACCTAGAAAGCTGCTTCTCAAGTGGTTTTACCTGAAAGCTTCTCTGAGGCAGCTGTGAGGCCGGATCAATGACACAGGCGAGGAAGACAAGTGTGACAAAAGATGAGAGGACCCAGAACAGAGGCAACATTGTGCAGTCAGAAGTCTCACGTGTATTCCGTGTAGGCATTCGTGGAGGAATTTTGTGTGATGAAGGAATTCGTCAGACGCCAGAAACAGGCTGGAGACTCAGAGACGGTTTACGCTACGTCCACGACAAAGGTACGAGGTTTGCTGTGAAATGAGGTTGAGTCAGCTCCCCCAGAGCATCTGCGCCCACCATTTTCAAACAGTCCTACTTCTGTGTGTCATTCTGCACAGATGTGACCCTCGTTTAATCTAAACACAGCTACGCATCTAGACAACGCTGGCGCCATGATTGTCAGCTTTACCATCGGTAAGCGTTTCAAATTTCTGATTATGAAAGGCACCACAGGTTTACCCCCCCGAACTGGGCCAAGGCCCTGGGGTCAGACCAGCTGTTGACCTGACAGATGAATCTGGAAGCTGAGGTACAGGAGAGTTCAAACAGAGGATACCAGATTAAATTCCTTATCAGGCATGGTGACAAAGTTAGAGTGTGGTTCCGTGGTGACCCGTCACATCAGATGAAGTATGTCTATCATCATCAAAGACAGGATGTCCTTGAAAACGGCTATTTGAAGAGAAAATCCATTAAGAACCCTTGAAGCTGTTGTACCATCTCCCCTTCCAAGCAGCAAGTCAGGCAAGTCTGTTTTCTTAGATTGAAACTCAAAATCTTCTAAATAATTTGCATCAAAATCTGCTCTCAGACCATCACATTGTCAGTCTGTACGTCCCTCAAACAGCCCAATAGATCTAAACACGTGCAGACGATGAGAGCGCTGCTGATGAGAGGGAGCTCATCAGCGGGTCATTATGACAGGGCTGGCTGCCACTTTGAACAGCTCCAGATGCACATAAGATCCAGCATTCAGTTTCCTAGCAACCAGGTCCCCTCAAAGGCCCAACTGTCTTTAAACACCTAGATGTGCAGTTTGAAGAAATGAGGGACGAGGCAGATGGGAGAGGTAGGAAATGGACTTGAATGTAAAAGATAACAGTTAAGACAACTTCACTCCGCCTCAGCACAGGAAAAGAACCCAACAGACATTGCTGTTATTCCTGTTGGACTATTTGTTGACCGTTTCCTACGTCAACATCGAAACCCAAACCTCATCAGTCCAACTCAACACGTTTGCACGCGTTCGCTTCCGTTCATGTGAGATTTAAAACGTGAAGCTTCTCCTGTCTGCATAACACAAGTCTTACCAGATCTAGAGACACTGGTGGAGGTCTGGTTGTTGACATCTTTCAGCGTGATGACCTCTTTCTTGGACAAGAAGATGTCATCCACAGAGGGTCCACCGGACCCTACAAGGACGGATTGAAATATCCATGTAGTAACATGTAGGGCTACTGTGTTACCATTGCATAATTAAAGGGGTTTTTAGGGTGTGGGCGTTAGTGTGTTTGAAAACCTGGTATTTCTTTTATTCATCATGTGGCTTCTATTCTATTTTATTTGAATGTTAGCAGCTAGAGAACTAGAGGGAAAATGTAATCATGGAGGAGCAGAATCATTGCATACTAGAAGCACCTGTAACATCATTGAAGGGAAAGATCCAAGCAGCTGCGAGCAGACCGACCCCACAGATGCAGAACCGCGGGAGGAGCAGTGTCTGCCTCGGTCTCCTCGGTGCCTTCATCCCGCCAGCCGCCGCCGCTCGTCGGATTCTGATCTCAGAACATGTCGTCGCTTCTTCTCACACCACGGATACGGTCTCCTGCTCACAGTACGGCAAAAAAAATGAATGAATCAATTTTTTTTTAAAAATCTCTATTTTTCTGATTTATTGTCTCTGGGCTATTTTGACATGGAGCGCCATCCGCGATCCAAGAGGTCCGGCTGTCAAGAGGATCGGCCTGCCGTCAGCATCTCAGCATCCGGCACAGATGCAGCGAAGATCCGGGAGCATTAACCGGCTCCTAAATCTAAAACATATCCATCGATCCAGACCTTCTCCGCGTCCCTCCAGTCAGACACCGGACCCCGTTTATGTTTACCAGTCCCGGAGGACGCGTTATACTGGAGCCACAGACAGACCAGCAGGGAGCGCCTTCAGCTGGGTGGGACCACTGGAGTGACGGGCAGACCCATTTAATGTACTAATTATATAATAATAACAATAACAATGATCTTTTAAAAAAATCTATCAGTGACAAACTTTGGCGAATTAAATGAAATCCATAAAAACTTGAAATAAACTGAGTCCCATTGAAGTGTTTAGAATAGAAGACATCCCCAGGAAAGTACTAATTATAGCAATTTAATTTTTGGCAAGTTAATCAACATGTGGCTTTCGTGCGGGACAGATTTGTTTTTGTGTATCAACACTTATCTAAATTTTAATATTTCATACAAAAACATCTACAGCTGTGTTTGATATTCTTCTCTGTACTTTCACATCCGTGCATTTTCTGAAAGTCAAAATACTCAAATATAGCTAGAATTTGACATTGAATGCCTTTTTTTTTAAACTGTAATTTCTAATATCAACTTCCCACATTTGCTGTTCTTACAGTTGGAATGTCAAATCAAATACCAACAATGAAATAACATCAGATTTCAGAATTGAAACCGCACTCAAATCCTTCACAATTCTACCAATATCAACTAGGATTTTTGTATGAAAATCGAACAAAATTTTGGTCAACTGACAAAATTCAAACACAAAATCAAAATCAGCGAGATGAGTTTCGAACTGGGGGTGTTCTGATCACACAGGAGGTAGAGCTCTGTAATGCATGCTGCAGTACGGTTCGAGCATCAGGTTTGCATTCCTCCAGAGGGCGTTGATGGAAAAACAGTCCAAGTGTCCCGCGCAGCCTCCCGCCGCCACAAAAACAGTGAGAATGAAAACGCACAGCAAAAACAATCGTACGCTCTTGGCGATCGGCTCCACATCACTTGGAGACCTAGAAGAACCCAAGAACAAAAATGGCAGTCTCTTTCTACTCATGGTTAAATCTTCCACGTGTAATTGAGAGCTTTACCTGCTGGTCTGAAGAGTGACTGAGAGACTTCCCAGCTGTTCCTCAGGCTCCATTCCCTCCTGCACGCACAGTTTCACATACAAGACTTCACCAAGACGCTGACAATCCAGTGCCCTCTAGTGGTCTCTCGTGGAATTACAATACAATTACAGATGCTATTTCTGCTATTTCTAAGCACGTAGAGTGAGTTCATACATGTCTCCGTTCCGTAGAGGACGACGTGCTGCTCATCACTTCAGCCGAGGAGGCCAGACATTTGATTTCCTCAGCAAATGACAGAGGGGGGAGAATAAGTGCTCCTTCCTTGTCTCCCATCCTGTCGCTCAGTATAGCACTGGAAACCAGCAACAGACAGGATGAGAGCAATCACCTGACTCAGAGTCAGCCATTTCTTAGTGCAGTTTCCTGTTTTGTTTTTTTTCTTACAACGAAGCCTCATCCTGTCTTTCCTCTAACTGATTCCTCAGCTCCTGATTGGTCAGTCGGAGGTCCTGCAGCACAGAGCCATGAGCAGACAGAACTTTTACCCTCACACTAAGATCTTATTTTGAGTAAAGCTTTGTTTAAATGGCGATTTACCAAAAGTCCTCTTTTTTGTTGTTGTTGGTATTTTTAGGTTCACAGCCAACATAACATCGTCCATCCCTACCTTCATGATGTTGGAACACTCCTCTACCGTTTCCTCTGCTTGCTTCAATTGCAAGTCTTTCTGTAACAAACACGTACATGGAAAAATGAAGATAATATTCACCATAGTGGGAAAGAGAAAAACTTTTTAATACCTACTTGTTTTATGACCTCATCCTTTTGCTGCAGCCCGATTTGAGCCTCTTCCAAACTAAACTAAAGAAACAAAAGACATAACAAGTCATGAGCTGACTTGTTGCAGCGCTGGTGAGGTGAGTAGAGACGCAGACGCTGCTACACGTCGGTACCTCAAGGGTGTTCAGGGCAACGCTGAACTTGCTCAGGTTGATCTTGTCCTGCTCTCTTTGCTCCTGGAGGCTTTTTATCTGAAGCACAACAAGGCCACAAATAACACACAGATAATACCCTAGAGGCTCTGATCCAGCTCAGAATGTAAGGTGAAGATGACAACGTGCTTGTAAACGTAATCCGAACCAATCAACACCAGATGAAGCAGCGATACGTGACTGCGACTGCTGAGATCATCACCATACCTCTTCAGTTAACTGCTTATTTTCTTCCTTCATCAGGGTGGATTCCTCCTCCTACATGAAAAGGAAAAACACAAAGAATATTCACTCTGCACCAGACGGGCGACCCATCCAGGGTGAACCCCGCCTCTGGACAAAGAATACTCAAATGAATGTTTGCGTCTTTTAGGCAACAAGAATTTCAAACTCTGACGTGTCCTCTGTTAAAATATGGCATCCTCAACCGTGCACAACCTGAATTAAAAAGCTTGTGACAGAATCTTCTGATACCATAACAAAAAATTCAATTCTGGGAATTTTTTTTTTTTTTTTTTGGAAAGGTGGCAAAATCCAAGTATAGTATCAGCTACAAACAAACTCCTTGGAAATATGCTCATCATCATGTGTAAAGTTAGTATTTTATATTGTCATAAAAAATCAGTATCAACTCAGGCTAACAGGATGGAGCTCAAATAAAGGTAGCGACGAAGTGACATCGTCATATCCTCGTGGTTACATTTTCATATCAACGCAGTCAAACCCACCCACCAGTTTCTGCATCTTTTTTTCATTACATCTCTGTACATCAGGGTCATCCACCAGGGGCCGCTTGCAGGGCTCCGCCTCCACCTGCTGGGCTTCACTAACCATCTGCTCCAAGCTGCGCGCACACACACACACACACACACACACACACACACACACACACACACACACACACACACACACACACACACGCACGCACGCAAAAACAAATATCTACACACCACCCTCCAAGAATGGACCAAGAATGTGAACAGTCATGCCATGAAGCCAAAGAACAACACAGCTCTTCAGACTGAGCTGCAGAGAGAACACCAATTATAGGAAGAAGATAAAAGTGTGCAGTTAGGACTTTAAATCCTTCACATGGAGGCGAAGATCTAAATAATCCAGTAGATATTGTCGCATTAATTAAGCATGAATTGAAATTAGATGTGGATTCTCTGAATTTGCAGAGAAACGACCCGGATGTGCCAGTTTGAGCATCACGTGCTGGGTCCAATACGACCTCTGCAGTGTTACACCATCAAGATGGAACTTATTTCATTCCATTTTGATACCAAACCAAAGTGAATCAGAAAGTTTTACTGCACAGGAGGTGAGTGTTCATGAGAGATCTTAAATCCTTGCAGTTGCAGTGTGACTTCTGATCATCATTCTGCTAATAAATAAAAATAATAACATGTGACTGCGTACGCTTTCACTTGTTTTCGGTGAGCGGCGTTCTCTGATCGCAGCGCTGTCAACTCATCATCTGCAACATCAAGCAGGTGCCTCATCTCAGCGTTAAGGAGCTTCAGCTGACTCCGGCTGTATTCCAGCTCAGTTATTTTCTCAAGCATCTCCTTTGGTGTCCTGCACACACACCGACACACACAGACAAGTAACATCTTTGTGTACTGCTGCTGCTCAACTTTACAGTTGTCGTCTGTGTGGGATTTTCCAGTGGGCATCGCTCACATGTTCTCCTCTGCGGCCTCTGATCTACCAGCTACTCCTCCCTGGTGGTAGTGGTCTACAGATACATATGCATATACGACCCAGAGTTAGAAGCAGTGACCTGTTACTGCAAATATTATTTTCATGACTGAATATACAGTTTGGCTGGTCAATGTGTTTGGTCAATAAAATGCCCAAAAATCAATCATGTCAAGCAGTGTTTTATAAAAAAATTTAATTTCAGTTTTTTTTCAACTTGTGTGTGTGTGTTTTTTTAGGGGAGGTTCTAGGCATCATTTCAACGTGTGCTTTTTAATATTACAAGTTAAATAAATGTTGAAGCTGCAGATATTCATGTAAGAAACGATTAACTTTAGGGAATCCACCTGAAAAATACTTTGAGTGGATGAAATATTATGGCAAAATGATCACCGTAAATCACCGAGTGTGATGGCCCTCCACTGTGAGGTCTTAAAATAGCTAGCTTAGCATCACCTCTGGTTGATTTAGCATAACAGACTGGCTGTTAATACTGTAGTTCATTCAAATAAAGTAACGAAGTCTCTTCAATATTTTTGGACTGTTTAAACACCAGATTTGGACAAAACAAACTGACATCATCGTATTCCATAAGCTAACCACATGAAGCATAGAGGTGAACAACTTACCTAAATTTTGCGGTGCTTGGCAATTACGCTCGAAATGACGAGTGTGTCACGGCCTAAACAGATTTAAAACAACAACTGAAAATATATTAAATCCACTTGAAAGGCGTTATTGCCATTATAGTAACATTCATAAGCGGAGAAAGTAAATGACAAATCAATATAACCTTGCAACTGTAGGACAGTTAGCTAGAGTGTGAATGAGCTTTTTTTTTTTTTTTTTTTTACCGTAATAGACATGTACTTCCAATCAGACACCAGGTGGAAAAACTGGTTTTCATTTTTATCACTGTATTTAATTTTTTTTGTATTAATCACTTGTCTTAGAAGTTGTACCACAAATATATTTTGAGAAGTAGTTATTTTCCTCTTAAAAAGTTGGAAATAGTGAAAATGGAAATACACATATTCCACTACTAGTACTACTGTACAATACTTGGGTGAATGTACTTTGCTTAGCATGTTATAAACAAGTGTGTCTGATTATCACTGATCTCTGCTGCTACCTTTAATATGTTCATGTTTGAAATTACTCAAATTGCAAGAAATCACTTTCAAACTTTAATTGTCATCACAACATGCAAAATCTAGAGTCATCAAAATGAAACAAAATCATTTATTAAAGCAATTTCACAAGATAACATCAAAGATTAAAATATGTGACCCAGTATGAAATGGTATGTAAAAGAAAAAAAACAAACTGATGTGGCATTGTGTACTTATATGTTTGGCTGTCGTTGGCTATAAAGTTCATGTAAAAAGGCGAACAAGATAATCTGGAAAACAAACACGTGTAGTTTATCACTGCATTTTAAGGCCAGGAATATTAAAATTGTTAAAAAAAAGTTCTATTAAACAGAGACTTCATGAGGTAACCAGTTGAGTTGCTGTTAAATTCTGCAAGACTTGTTGCTCGAGTCATTACAGCCCAGGTTGTTATATACTTGAAGGATCAGCAGTCGCCGCTGACTGACATGGGCGATTAGATACGAAATATAAAGAAAGGCTGTTCGCATAGTCCAACTTTAAATAATGTGTTCACCTAATTACATAGTATTTGTATGTAAGCTACAAAAACGGCCAGTTTCCGTCGGCTTCCCCGTGTAATCATAATTACAGACATCATGGTGAACCCTCTGAGTGTGATGTCACAGTGAAAATCGCAGTTAGGAAATTTGACAGTCCAAGCAACTACAAGATGCAGCAGAAGTCTTGACAGCGTGCTTTATAATCCTGGGATTTAACCAAGATTGACTCAGTCTTCTTTTTTCCCCCTTGAACTATCATATTTGGCAAAAGCACAATCACCAATACCCCGGTGATGACTGCATGAGCTCTCCGCAGCGATTGAAGGTGAGCGTCAAATTAGATCTCTGTCACAATAAATAAATACGCTTTACAAAATGACCTCAAAGGTGCCATTTGTAAGAATTTTTATCTTCACTAAGCTACATTATGTTCAGTGCTTCTCTTGTAATACCTCTCTGCTCCTCAAAGAGGCCAAGTTGTAGCATTGCTTTGACCTCAACTCTCTAGAACCTGGAAGTGTCCAGTAGCTGAGCAGCCTCAGTGACCATATCCGAATAAGAGAGTTTCTTCTGTGCTCATGCTAAAGAAGTTAGCATTTCCTTGTTTTTTTCACAATGAACTTCCTGATCATGTGCTGCCCCCTACTGGCTTGGAATATGAAATGTGAAGTGTTGTTCAGATCAGCTACAAATTGTACCTTTAAACATATACTTTCAATGCTTCGTATTCATGTTAAAACAATGTATTTCTCCGTGTACATTCTGAAAGCTGTCTCAGAATATTTAACCAAAATGTATTTCGTGGGTCAAAGGTCAGTGTCCTCTCACAATAATCAACCCGTATTTCTTTGTCCCAGTGCAGTAAAGTCTAAAGATGCTGGTAAGCAGTTACCTATTAACACCCCCGACAACCACATATTATTCCTGCATCTTCACTCCCAAGCTACCCCTTCTTTAACAGAGGTGATTTGCCTTGATGCGGCCCCGAAACCCATTACCCATCCCCATCCCCATCAAAGTAGACGCTCAAACTCAGGGTCTCAGCTGTTAACGCACAGGCTCCAGTGATCCCGTGACCTGGAAGTTGATCCCATCCCCAGGAAGAGGTGAAGGGATGAGTGGGCAGAGCCAGCAAAGGTACCAGCGCATGCCCAAAGTGTGATGCAAGTTGCCCCGGAGTCCCAGGCTGTACGGTCGGCGGGATGAGTACCATTCCCTGGTGGTCTGTCCTCGAAACATTAGGAAGAGGTGGAAGAAGAAAAAGGCAGAGACCAACAGGAAGCCCACGACGCATGTGTCAGCAATGAAGGCAAAGGCGAAGGCACGTGCTGAGACCTGGCCTGGGAGAGGGAAGGTACCATAAATTAGATCACAAGGAGGGAATCAATATTTCAAATAGAAGCAGGTATCTGCCTGGGCTCTATCTGATCACGAACAAGAGAAATCATTCTTCAGAGATTGCATTAACGGGCCTGAAATCCCACTTTCTGAGGGGACACTCGACCACAAATCTCATCAGTTCATTCTTGTGTCCAGGCAAACTTCTTCTGATGCCGTCCAGCCACAAACGTCCCTCTACGTACCAGAAACAAGCATGATCCAGGGGATCAGCAGCAGCAGGACGCTGTGCACCGTCACGCCCTCCTTCAGTATGACAATGAAGACCTCGGCGTTCATCAGCGAGGCGTACAGCAGCCCAGACCACATGAAGAACAAACAGCTCAGGAAGAAGCGGTAGTTACGAAAACCCACACACTGGCCAAAAAACACACAGTGGTGGTCCCGTCGGAGCACACACACGTTGCAGTCATAGCAGTGTGAACAACGTGGAGGAGTGTGTGTCTCACATGTGTAACAGTACCTGAGAGATGGAAAAAAAAAAACAGTAATGATTATATACGAACAGATGTCCTAAATTACTTTTCAAATTGGCTGACAATAATAATCAAAGTTATTTTCTGAGTCAATGGAAAAGAACATTTGGCACTCACTCATATTCTGTCATTTATGCAACAATATTGTCTGCCAGTGGATATGATTGCAAATAGACAGAACAAGGAATAATTATCATAGAAAATGGAAAACTATGCAACATTTTCTTAATAGTTTCCACATAATGTGACCTTGCAACTCTGTTAGTTATTTGGAGTCCTTTAGTCCCATGACACGGAAGCTCTTTAGAAAAAAATCCAGACAAATTTTTCATTCAAATAATCATAAAAAACACAAGAACCAGAATTTTTAAAAATTTAAAAAAAAAAAAAAAATCATCCAGTACAGTCTTAAGGTAAGGGTATGGACTTGGAATCCCACGTCACATGACACAGAAGCCGTGATGTCTTGTTTCTTTCATGCCATGTAAAATAAATGAATGAAACTAGCAGTCAAACTATGTGTACTAGGAGAAGAACATCTGCTGCATCCAAGTTAACAAACTTAAACATGTTTTAGTTTAAAGCCTCTTCGTTGACAATACGAGAATTCATATTATTTTCATCCACTTTCTCCTCACCTCCATCCCTGTCCCATGCCCTCTCCTCCCAGAAACACCCCCTTTATGCTGGGGCTGGTGCTGACAAAGAGCAGGGCATTCCAGCAGATGTTTCCCAGCATGAAATACTGAGCCAGGAGGTGAACCACCTTCCACCAGGTGGACCACGTCGTCTTCTTCTGGTCCGCTTCCAGTGGAGCCTCGACCAGTACTAGGTAGCTCACCTCCCCGGTTATAGAGAAGACCAGGAAAGTGTTGAGGAGCACGGGGAGGGGTTGACATATCCTGTCGACCTTCCAGAATATTTTACTGGCATAACTCGCCATGACTTCTGCCCGCCACTCCCCAGAGTTCTTTGAATCAAAGCTGCTCAGTGGAAGGACTGGTTTGACAGACGCCACCGTCGTTTAACTTAGTTAGCTAACGACCGTTCCATTAGCTTTGTAGCACAGACCTACGCGACCTCAAACGTATCTTTAATAGATGATATATCTATGAACCAAATGGCTGAAAACAAAGAGGTGAAATATAAATGACAGGCGAATATGCCCTTCTCTCTCCAAACTCTGTAATGTTCGGACCGAACACTGAGGCGGAAGTCTTACCGTCACGTCCGGATGAGCGTCTGAAAACGGTCCTGAGTGATCGCGTGGAGCATTGGTTCCTCAACAGATGGTTCCACTCAACACTGCGTATCAGTTAAATTAGTAGCTTATTTCCATGTAAAACTAAAAAAGTAGAGGTTAACATCTTTTCATAGATATAGTTTGTTTTTTCTCAGTTTAATGTTTTATGTAGATATGTAATTCATGTTTTAGACTTCTGAAGATGAGTAAATATTAAATGATTTCAAAATAAAACCTTAACTATCACATTCAGTCAGCAAGATCATGACACAGTGTGTTCATTAGCTTGAAATGGAATCATGGTTAATAATTATTGACCAGAATCACAGCATAAATGTTACTTCACTTTGTATTACTGTTGTCTTCTTCTGCTTTGCAAGGGGATTTGCCTTAATCAGATAGATAGATAGATAGATAGATAGATAGATAGATAGATAGATAGATAGATAGATAGATAGATAGATACTTTATTAATCTCCATTAGAAAATCCTGAAAGAGAAAAGCCCCTGAAACAGTAAGATTATTGTATATTACACATTCTGTCTCTCTTGGTTGTTTTATATGTGAGTTGCCTGTCAACACATTTTTTGAAAGAGAGGAGGAATTAAGTGAATCTTTGGATATCGTTGTTATCTGTAAAAACTGACCATCACATCTCATCGCTGAGCCCATGTGTGGCACCAAATCTCTGCTCCTCCCCCTCAAAGAAAGAGTAAACCATAATCCCTGTTAATCTCTGAGTGGACTGAAATCCTGCTGTCATGGCTGCATCCAAAGAGAATTTACTGTCTCTTGTGCATTTGACCGGCACAAACACAGACACTTTCAACACTTTTGCAAATCATAGACAGCAAAGTCTAAAAAAGAGGTAAATCCATTTATCCTGGTGAAATAGTGTCAGTCCTGAGTTTTTCTCTTCATTCTGGGTGTGGGTTTATCAAATGATGTTTTATGCCTCACCACTCCTCTCTCTCTCTGTGTCAATAGGTCGGCGGCATTGCAAAATGACTTTATACACCAGAGGAACCCACATGTGTGAGTAAACAGACAGGCATCACTGCATGCTATATGTAGTTGTCAGAATCATTAAATCACTGTACGTCTTAGTACCGTCTGTGTCTGTGTGACTCCTGCAGCAGGGTGATGCATCTGCATCAGCGCTTGCAGAAGCTGAGGGACAGAGAGCGTGCAGCCCAACATTACAACAGGCAGCTGCTGCAGCAGTTTGAAGAAGCTCAAGAGACACTGAGAATGATGATGGTTCAAACTGCTGCCATGAAAACTATCCGGGTAGTTACACATACATGTATAACACACAGAAACCATTGCTCGCCTTCAGTGTGAACCCATGAGCCCAGACCTTTTAAGAGAAACCCCTCATATGAACTTTTAGTGGTTAAAGATTTCATTTATATGCTACTAAAAGGTCCTTAGTGACCATATTCACAGGGAAAATGTAAGTTTCAAATTTAAGGTATTTTGTGTAAGTGGGGACTGAAACTGAAGTTACATATTGACTTTTGACCCCTGCAGATGGAGTATGAGCGGTACCTGGAGGAGAGCGCCCCCCACTGGCAGCGGCAACTCAAGGGAAAAAAACAAGCTGCTCAGAGGACAGTACAAAATGCCTCTTTCCACACTATGCAGGCAAAGAAAACTTTTTCTTACTATTTATTTTAGAATGAATGATTGATTATCAGAATTGCAGCGTAAAAGTATGACTGACATTAATTTTTGCAACATTGTTATGGAGACGATATTTACTAATATATGTGGTTTTATAGTGCCATGCAGGCTTATCAGAATGATAAAGCAATGTCTCTCTTGGACAGAGGGTAGAGGACTATTTGGAGACCTGTCTGAAAAATACAGAAGAACATGTAACAAAGTCTCTCGGAGAGCAGCCTTCACTTTTGCGTGGTTTGTTCATTTTATCAGTGGGTTTAAGAGGGATTTGTTTGAATTTCAATTTTTTTTTCAAACATTTTGACTGGGGAACTGTTGTAATTACACATTTACATAATAACATGCATCTCTATCTACAGGTTCTACCACAAAACCACAGACAGTTGCTGCACGTCAGTCAAACAGTCGTGATGGCGATTCTCTCCCTTCCTACATTCGCTCTTCCTGGCTGACAAACACAGCTCCATTTCCCCTTCAACCTGACAGTTCCTCTCAAATCCCTCAGTCCCTCTTCCCGCTTGGTCTTCCCCACCTGTGGCAGAATCCCTCAGCCTGGGTCTCTGGTCAGCCTGACTACCCCTCTTCGTGGATGTCTGGTGCAGCTGGGGAGGCTTCAGACAATGAGGTTCAGATAAGTCATCGCTGCATGGAGGAGGCTCCTCCTGAGAGGGGAGTGTTGGAGGCTGAAGGAGTGGATAGGAGCACAACATCCAGCTCATCCAGAGGCAATGGTGGTGGACACAGGAGAACTCATTTATCCCAGGAGTTGGACACTAAACCAGGTGGGAACAGTAGGTGAACATTCACTGGCAACCAAGCAAAACGCAGTTTTTCTCCATATGCATGTTTAATCTTTTTTTTTTTTTTTTTATTTACCCTCTGTATGCTTGTGTATGGTTACGTAGTCCGTCTGTCCAGTGGCTGTGCAGAAAGCAGTGAGAGCGACAGGGATTCCATCCAAGCGAGAGAAGAGAAGAAGAAGAAGAAGAGTGGAAGACCACCCTCCTCAGAGAGAGAAAGATGCAGTTCGCAGGAGTAAGACATTAGCATCATTATGGACCTCACACACTGCTCTGATGTGTGTTAAATGCGTTACCTGTTCTATCTACCAGCAAAAGGGAGATTTTTGGATGTGTGTAATTATAACAGCGACACCTTTCTTTGTTTTGTCCAAACGTCCTCATCCCTGTCTATATTAGATCATCAAGGACTTCCAGCACCATTGTCATTGCCGCGGCAGCAGGGGTTCAAACCTCCCAAAGTGAAACCTCATCATCAGAGAAAGACAGCAGCAGCAGTAGGAGGATGAGGAGGAAGATCAGGGGGCCGGCTGTGGAATCACCAAAGATGGAGCAGACGACAAAGGAAAGGAGCAGGAGCGAGGGAGACGAGCGAGAAAGTCTCAGTCAGGAGAGTCAGTCTACCAGTGAGGACTCGGAGAGGCTGATGGATGAATCTAGGGGTGGAGATGAGGCAAGTCCTTTAAATAAATCGGAGAAGAAGGATGAGTCAGGATTGTCAGGGAGTGATGATGAGGAGCAGGAGACTAACAGTTCTGAGGGAAGCAGTGCAGGTGAAAAGGTTGTGGAGGAAAAAGAGTATGAGGAAGAACAGGGAGGTGAAGATGAAGAAGATGGTAGTGATGAGGAAAAAGAGCAGACAGATGAAAGCCAAAAAGAAAGAGACGTGGAGGAGGATGTTTCTGCCGCAAAGACTACAACAGAGGAGGAGGAGATGGTGGAGGAGTCAGATGAGGAGCAGGAGGATGATGAAGAGCAGATTGATAAAGTTGAAGAGAGCAGAAAACAGGATTCATCTCATGATGAAGAGGTGGATGAGGAGGTGAGTGAAGGAAGTGAGGATGAGGTTGAGGAGGGGGGGTCTGATGAAGAGGAAGATGACAGTGGGGCAGAGAAGAGCGACAAAGCTGGAGAACCAGAGGAGGAAGAAGATTCGGAGGACGGCATCATTGCACCAAGGAGCAGGTAAAATAAAGATGACGATAGACACATTTCCTGACGAACATGAACTTAACGCGTCGTGTTTGCAGGCCATCAAAGATGCCCGTTATTCCTGAGGTACAATCTCAGGAGGAAGGGATGGACGGGAGTAGAACATCTGATGAGGAGTCAAATGAATTTGGTGATGAAGATATCGAGCATCTCCTTGCCCCTCCAGCACAGACGCAGGAGTAAGAAGCTGCTTTTATTGGTGAATCTATGAATGCATCCGGCATCACAACTCATCTTGAAACTGTGTTGTTTTAATGTTTTTAGAGAAAACCTGAGAAGTGAGGAGAAAGCCAAAGGTACAACAACTACACGAGTCATCATTCTACACAAAATGTTCTAGAAACCCGATTAAATTCTGACTCATGCTACATTTATCCTCCAGCCACTGGTAGCAACATGAAGATTTTTCAAGTGGAGCCCAACAGGCCGACCAACAACGATGCTCAAAGTGACGCTGACGACTTTGACCATTTTTATGACTGATTTTTCCTATACGGATGACCTAACATCATTTACCAGCTGTGCTTGTAGTATAAAATAAACCAATGAGCTGTTTGGTTTCAACAACACAGCAAGTTCTATTTTTATTTTTACATATGATACACAAGCATTTCAGCAGAGAAATCCAATGGGTCTGTTAGATCTTGACCACCTGAGCAGCCAAACAGGGACTTGTTCTCTTCTGGTCATCTGATGAGGCGCTGCGTTGAATGAGCAGCCTACTATAAGTCCCACCCACTTGGCCTTTGGTCAGACGTCCAGGATTGACACATACACAGCCAATCACATCCTGTGGACGGAAAAGATGAAGTTTTTATCAAGTCGTGGTGTATTCAAACCCAGTCCTAATTTCCTGAATGGGAACTCTGTACCTTAACAAAGTAGCGCAGCTCGGAGGGAACGATGAGCACATCTGGGGTGATAAACATCTGGCCGAAGCTTTGGAATTTCTCATAGTCCATGTTTACATCCTCGACAGGCGGGTACAGTGGGTAGAAACTGAAAAGTTCAAACACAAGCATAGAGGCCATCAATGGTGGGGAAGTTAAAATAAGACTACATCTCTTCTTCTGAGCCTTCGTCCTCGTACCTCCTCTGGGTCAACATGTGCTTCAGTATACGAGAGAACCGGTCTGATCCAGTACCACTGCAACACAAGCAAGTACCATCTCATAAAGGTGACAAGACCATTACAGAATTCCTCAACTTTCGTTTCTTACTAGCTGATCTCCTCTGCACCCATATGAAACAAGATGTCAGTGGACGTCACGCCAACTGTCACCCCGTCGATCAGCAGGGTGCAGGGGTCGGGGACCAGGGTCACGCGCTACAGAGAAGATGACATTTACGCAAAACTGATCATTATTTGTGAATATTGAGCAAACCTCACAGGTCTCTTCAATGACTCAGTCAGACACTGAAAAGAGAAGACAGTACAGCAAACAGGCTGCACTCACGACCGACCTGGGCCTGGTCTTTGCTGAGGCTTGGCAGGGTGAAGGGAGGCTGCGGGTAGATGAAGTGATGGTGGATGTCTCTCTGGGAAGGCACGAACACCAGAGGACAGCCGACGCTGGGCAGAAGGAAACATTCTGTGCTTATGGCTGGAGCTTTGAGCGAAATGCTAACAGAGCCTAAAACTGTCAAATAAATTAGGAGTGATGAAGATCTGGTTCCCATGTCTGACAAGTCAGTGGGTTCTCAGCTAAATGCCATAAATAAGTTCTGAGGTAAATGCTAACTGGACAAAACATGCAGATCTCATAAATATTTTTTAGTATTTTCAGTCATAATTTTAGGTCGAGGGAAGACACAGCGATTGCTAACTTCCTGGTTGGCCTACAAATTTGTCACACCTGAAGGGCTCGATGTCACAAAGCTTGTGGCTCAAACATTCTCTTTATTTGTCTCAAACACAAGGTCACGTTCTACCCCTTTCGTCAACAGTGTCATCAACTCAAAGTAATATCTTCTAAATGAGACACTTGTATGCTTACGTTTTGGTGCCATCCACGATGCTTTCAATACATCTTGTGAAAATGGCCTCAAAGGTCTCAGTCACCTGGGCTTTCTGTTTGAAGGGAAACAGAGGGCAAACAGGATTCATGCAGTCAAACTCCGATTTAACCCTCAAGTATTTTGGACAACACATTAGTTCACCATCAAGAGTGTTTTCTCAAGCTGTAGTTGAACTTACCTCAACTTGTTCATGTTTGGAGTCCACAAACGGGCCAAGCTAGAGAGGAGGGAAGAAGGGGAGGTGACTTTCTGTTCTGTTCATCTTCTGACATATTTGTAGTCAGGACGATGCGGTGATGCGATGCAGCAAAAAAAAAGAAGAGAGAATTTACCAGCAAGCAGACATCCGGACGATCCCTGACAATGACGTTGATGAGGTCCAGGAGAGGGTCAAAGGTCAGGCTGTCAGAAGGAGAGTACGGTCCGCAGGCCACAAGCACGCTAACTGGCTCTGATGCTGTATCAGATAAGTTTTAGGCATGTAAGAATGAATGATCCAATATGGCTGCCACACAAAGCTGCCCCCCCCCCCCCCAAAAAACAAGACAGAACTTCTTACAGGCCTTTGTGAGACAGTTTACGAGTTACAGAGGGAATGTGAGTGAGCAGTAGAGAAAGGAGGCAAAATACCCATTACAGCAGAGCCGACATCATCGTGTCTCACCTTCATCCATCTCCATTTTCACATCAGCTGAGTAGAAGGGCAGAGGGAATCCCTGAAAAAGACATAAATACCAATAAAGACCCCTTTAAAATCGAAACCGCTCTGGTTAGGTCTGTCACATTTTAAGTCAAATTCTCTTTAAAAAATAATTCAATATTATTGGTTTTCTTCACTGGTTAACTTGCAGCTGACCTCAAAGAGTTTAGAAGCCATCAGTTTCCTTCCTGTTGTGTTCATCCCCTCCATCACCACCACCTGGGGACAGATGGGGGGGACAATCTGAACGCTCACACAAGTATGCAAAAAAGCAGCTCGAAAATGCACAATCTGTGCCAGACATTTCCATTTATGCAGTCAGATGAAGAAAAACTAGGACCTGAAGCAGAAGCACTTGTATACAATCTGAACGGGACAGTTTAGCTTAATAGTTGTGAATTCTTCTATGGTTGCTGTTAGAGTTCTCGGTCAGACGCCGGCTGAGTCTTCAGGCCAGGTCCTTGGCATGCTCTGTTACTTTTGGTGGTTATATAACCTGCAGCACACACTTCAGTGCACAGGCAAAGGAGTGACCACCACTGTGAGTGTTCATCAATCATGTCATCAATATATTCTGGCCATTGGATATAAATTTTAACTAATAAAATTGATAGATGAAGATAAATAGATTTATAAATAGAAATAGATTGTGGTTTGATCTTTATGTGGATGACGTTGCCTTGAACTCACCTGACCAGGAAAGAGAGAATACTCTTTGAGCTCGGATAGGTCAACAGGGACCTGCTGACCACCTTGCTCTGGTCCCGTCTCTAACAGGACTGACTGCGCATTCAACTTTCCATTACTGTCGCAGCACACCTGACCCACAACTGTTATGCTGTCCTACAATTGGAGACAAACAGCATCATGTGGCTCCGTCACATATGTTCGAAACAAACAACAACAAAAACTTAAACTATAGAGATAATAACACATACAAATAACATTTGCTTGTATGGATCGATAGTTTCTACATTTTCTTGTCAGGAAAACTAAAAATCCATTTCTTTCGGGACAAGAAACTTTCTAAATCTATATACTGTCAGGATGGAAATATGAACTTTGACTGAGAGGTTTTGAGATGATAAAATAAGAACTTTTCCCAAACTTTTGGACTTCCCACATTTAAAACTCCCACAATGTGCAGTGTTGAACGACAGTGGTGCTACTGCACCTGTGCTGGCAGAGAGACGGGGGAGAACTCTTCGATGTTGAAGTGAGAGCGGAGGCCCTCTCCCAGCTCCTCGATCTTCTCCGTCAACACTGGGGAAGATGAAATATGTAACCAGGAAGTCTGTGCTGGTTGTTTTATATGTTCACTGACAGGTTCTTACCATTTTGAACATCCCGCAGCCTCTGGAACATGTATTTGTAGCTGCAGCGGAGCGTGTCTTCTGGCCCTTGCAGCATCTCCAGCTGGACACCTACACCAGGAGCCTTCCTGCCCACCCAGCGGGTGCCCTGCACAGCACCAAACGTGACCACCACTTCTCCCTTCCCTCCACGTTGGCTGTACTTCTGGGAGGGGGTTGCACTAAGAGAGTGTGTTTGGAATAAAAGCAGATTTTGGAATGATTGCATGTACAACAGGTACAGTTGAACACTAGGTGTAAATGGGGCGTGGCTGTGTGATGCTTCTTACCTGGGGGAGAAAGTGGCAGGAGACAACAGCAGGCCCGGACTGGCCAACAGAGCAGCACTCCTCTTTGAATGAGGGTTCTCTGGAGTGGCGAGTGCTCGTTTCTGAGAGCCCTGAACAAACACACATGCAGGTAGTCAGGAAGACAAGTCAGCGACCAAGCTGAGACAATAACTAAGAGGGCAAGCTAAGCAGCCAGAAGCACCGGACAATCAATCACTGCAAGCGATCATGAAAAAAATGGTATCTGAGATAAAACAATAATTTTTCATGTTATGTTTGAATGCTCTTGTTTTGTGATTGAAAGACAGAAAGAACCACTGATCAACAAAAAGATAAGACAGGTGATTTTTTTTTTCTCTGTAATCAAACAGCCCTTGATACCAAAACCTCCAAAGAAACCCTGTGGATTAAACACGCCACCGAACTACAACATGAAGCTGTTCAGTAGTTTAGAAAACATAAAGTCAGAAGTTGTAGTGAAACTCTACCTTAGCAGGAGTGGAGTAGGAGTCCAGTAGGGTTTCCTCTTCTTCCTCAGCTTTTATTCTGGGCAAAAAAATATGTCAAGGCCTGTAACATATTAGTTAACAAATATATTGAACAAGAGCTATTAGTGACCATTTCATGTAAAGGTGATTTCTGTAAAGGATACAAGTCCTGCAGTGAGTGGAAGTCTCTGGGTTTTTTTCGAGTCTCCTCTCTTTTGGAGCTGTGTTTGGATTTATTCCTCTTGTTTAACACCTGCCAAGACATAATGGACACACGCTCAATAGAAACATACTTACCTCTAAAAGACTGACAGAAGAGAGCGCCATCTAAACCACAGCAGTGATATAATCCAGATGATACAAAACCCACAAATACAATATTCTTATATATCGCCAGCTATTTAGAAAATGTCAATTCAGCCTTCTGGTCACCTCGTGTTCAAACTGTTCCAGGTTGTCCACGGTGAGTTTTAGTCCATTTTTCGTGGTACTGTGGGCCACCCACTCCAGCACCATCTCATCTGCCTGAATCCTGTAACAAATACACTGCTCCACCACTGAGGGACAAAAGAAATAGGAGGAACATGAAGCAGAGCAGACAAGGAATGATATAATGATATACATGAAGGCATCACGAATATAATACCAGGGTTACTACATTATATTGCAAGTGAGAGGCGGAGGAAACTTCAGCTTGGCATATAGTACTTGCGTGAGCACTAACAATGAGGTTACAGGTCACATAGGACAGACCAGACATGATATTGTGCCGTACATCTTGGATAGTTACACCGCTATTGTGCTCAGTAATTAAGCTAACATTAGCATGTGCTTACTGAAATTTAGCTTAGATACGTACTCTTGTCCAGGACGGAGTCATCTTGGCAGGGAATGTCAAACATTTCCAGCTCTGATAGCAAGCTTTCTGTTGTCACCGCTGACATTGTTTTCTTTCTTTTTTTGTCTAATGTTCCGTTGCCTCAAGGAGCGACTGAAGAGTAAGTCCAATGTTATGAAGACGCTTAGCGGCTAACTTTAGCTTTCCACTCGTTTCATCACAACAACCAGTAGATTCTCTTACTCGTAATATGTTTAAGTTCGGGGACCCGCGAATAGTTATGTTAAACCGTACAATAACTCTCTATAAGTACGGTCGATATCCCGTTTCATTTTACCGCGAAAACTACTGTCGCTATTCTTCCTTTTCCTTCCTTCTTCACACTGCGGAGGACATCCGCGTTCAAGGCGCATTACCGCCACCTGCTGCTTCGGGGAATGAAGCACAGATTAAACGCAAAAGAAAACTCGCCTGGTGAACCACTTTGCCAGGTTTATTACGTTTTATATTAACATTGTTATAATGTTATATATTACCATTTAATTCACTGTTTCTTTATATTAATATTCAATATTAATACCTCTGTAATCTCTATGATGAATGTTCAAACCAGCTGGCTGCTGCCAGTTATTAGTGTTGTAACTTTTATGTCTAAGTATCACTCTGGCAAACTTTAAATTTTGATTGCTGCTGAATGATCATTTTATGAAAACAAACAAAATTTTAAGTAGGTCAATTTAACTTTTTTGTTTTCTTTTTAACTATATACTGTTTTTTGGTAGAGATGCATTTTGGAAAAAGGAAAAATAAAACAACTCCAAAACAAACAGAACATTACTGGAAGTGTGTACATTAGACAGTATAGAAACATAAAGTTTTGGAGAAGAGAAATTTCTGTCCAGATGTTTCCTTGACCTCGAACCGATTTTGTAGAGTGACCCATACAGGAAGTTACATAAACATAAAGACCATATCCTGTGAAGACAAACAAAAAAAAACCAAAAAAAACCAAACCCAACTAAAAAACAAAACAAAACCTAAAATGTACTTTGAACCAAATGTTTTGCAACTGAAGGGTCTCGGGTTCTTAAGAACTCAAACATGATTAGAGCAGATTAAAGCCTTTCCTGCTCTACTCTCCTCAGACTGTTAGAGCCAAGAGTATAGTCAACATCTCCGCTGAGAGGAGTCCCAGATGAGTTGATGAAGGCTTATTCCAACCATGTTTCTGTCTGGAACTGAACACGCAGGCCCAGTTGTTGATATTCTGGACCCTGTGGACCATCTGTGTACAATCACACATACTGGGAGAGGAGTTCTCTGCCATTTAAGGATTTGACTTTCCCCGATTCTGCATTCTTGAGCTCTAGCATGCATACATTTGTGTATGGTGTTGTGTGTCCGTGGCTCAGCCTTAGTAATAACATCCGTTGAGTTCTCTGCATACATTCTGCCAACCAACCCGAAAGTTGCTCTTCTGTGGGATGCGGTTCTATTTGTGTCTTGGTGCTTGTTACTCACTAAGGCCTTCAGGGGCTGAATCACAGACCACATTCTTAGAATCAAACACAGACTGACCACATACAGTTTATTGTTTTCAGGAAGAGAAGTTTGCCTCCATCAGCCCCTCTTTGTCTTCAGCTTCAATATCCACTCTAACAACTACGAGACTGTTCCCCCACATCTATCAAGGCTGGGAAAATGGTGTAGCAGCCAGGATCCACATCAGGAAGCAACTATAGAGAGCCCTCAGAGGGCCAAGAACTCGATGAAATCCAGCTCTCGGCCCCTGACACTTTGGTTCTTGGGCCCTAATTAAGGCTTCAAGCAGGGATGATCAGGCCCCTACACTCCCTCATATGTCAGAGGACTAGATGGTGGTGACATGTGGTGCATAAATCAAATCCTGCGTCCACAAGGTGGTGCTAGAGAACAAACAGTTAAAAGAGATCATGTTGCGGTAATCACAACATGAAGACAAGAGTGTAATTTCAATCAAATATCTGTATGTAAAATCAATCTAATCAGAATTTGATTTGAGGGACTTTCTAATCTGCACAAGATGTGGCATCCTCTGTCCTTCCACCCTTGATCTGGGTGAGGAAAAACTCTGAAAACAGAGGACGAGAAGCAGAAACCTCAGGGAGAGCCCCAGAGGAGGGAACTCTCTTCCAGGAAGAACAAATGTGCAACAGATGCTACAAGCACAGAGCAGAACAACAGTCACAGGAACCATGGAGACAACAACAATTTTATAAACTACGTTTGTTAAGCTGACTTGATATAACCACTAGGTGCCGCTAGGACTTAAGTTCAGCTGATGTCATTAGGCCTCTCATCAACTGTGAGGTTTGGAAAAGATCTGATCCCATGGTGTCCAGTTACAAGTTCCATGTATTATGGTGAAATTAGCTGCATCGCCACGGTGACGCCATTTAACAAGAACTCACAGTCGTCACAGAAATCTGTCACCCAGTTGTTTCTGACCAAATTGGGGATGGATCTGGTTTACCCACAAGGAGGAGTCCATCCATCCAGCCATTGTCTATTTGGGGACAGGCCACTTTTTGCATAATCCTGTTATGATGGATGCCACCAACTGGAGGAGGTAATAATTCAGCAGTGATAAACAGACGACAGCCACTGCTGCCATCTAAGTCTCAGCGTGAGACTGTTTCTTCTTGAATTTTGACCCTCAGGCCAGTCAAATACTTCTGTCTAGTTTTCCTGCTTTGGCTCATTCCATTCACAGACCTCATACCACGACTTGCATAAATATATAAAGCAGTCTGACTGTCTGCATACATCAGATAAGAGAACAGATGAGGACAAATGCGCATGAGGTTGTTTACATATTGATATCATCACAGTACATGCCATTTCATTTTGTATGTTTTTATGTTTCAACCTTGAGGGTTCACACAAATTCTTACAACATGTATGGTTTGAATTTAAATGATTTTTTTTTTACTGCTAACACACTTTCTACAAGCACAGCTCTACATGGTAAAACTATTCATGTCCATGTGAACATTAACAACAACCTTAAACAAGGACACGTCTCAAAACACGGCTGAGATCAGATTTCTGCTCTGGCGAACTCATCAGTGTCAGGATGTTCTTCAAACTGTCGGAACAACAAGGTAACACAAGTGAGTAAGATGTCCTCTTTTTGTGTTAGTCGCTGGTTGGCGACAGCGAACGAGAAGGCTCACCTGAGTGGCGTGGCACCTCCCCCGGGGAACAAATCTCCATGCTGTCACTCTCTGGAGTGACAGACGGAAGGAGGCGGAGAGTTCGTGAGTGTCACACACCTGACGACACACACATTATCAACGCATAACTGACTTTTGTCATACGTGGAAAAAGGCACCGCAAGTGTTATTAATAACGGAGCAGCTATCAGTCATGTCTTTAACATATTATGCTGACAATGTTGCCCTCTGTAATAAATCATATATTCAGACTTTTTACCAATAAATTTCAATGACTTTTCAACATCCGTGAGCAAAGTTTTAATGATCGTACATTCTTTGAAATGTCTCCTTGGTTAGATTCCAACAGAATGGCCTACCTGAGTAAATCAATGAGGTACGTCTCAGTTAATTACAAACACTCTCATAGTCAGCTTCAGACTTTTCCAAAATTTTCTAACTAGTAGAATTTTTCTTCTGTTTTTTTCCAGTCATTTCAGGACCGTATGAACTCTGCAACAGTTCCCACCTTCATCCTCGTCAGGCAGGCGTTTCTGAAGTGCAAGTTCGTGCTGCAGCTCACAATGCTGATGGCTGAGCTGAGAATCACTTCAGCAGCTGAGCGCAGCTTCTCTTGCTCCTTTCATATCGCACACACAGAAACACACTATTAGTCTGCTGT
This sequence comes from Aulostomus chinensis, assembly GCF_037954235.1. Lineage (NCBI taxonomy): Eukaryota > Metazoa > Chordata > Actinopteri > Syngnathiformes > Aulostomidae > Aulostomus > Aulostomus chinensis. The sequence goes on along the minus strand of NC_141332.1, from coordinate 17,521,790 downwards.
ATGTACAAACACACACACACACACACACACTCTCGAGAGTTAGTCACACTTTACTTGCCTGATTTCTGTGTTTTTGGGCATTTAGTGTTTTCTTCAACTCGTACTGGAGGGCATTTGAGAACACCTGCCTGTTGTTACTCAGAATGTCCTCCAGATGGTGCTCTAACAGCATCTCAGTAGCTACGGGACAGATATTTCAGTTAACGCAGGCACATAAACATTAAGGTATGTGGTGATTACTCACGCTGCATGTCTCTCACCCACAACATCCGAGGGGTGGGAGGTAAAGGGGTCGCTGTGTTGCAGGAAGAGGAACATTGAGAGATTCTGTTGTAAGGGGGGGCAGCTTGATTCCTGCTCCGGCTCCTCACACTTCTCTCGTTCTACTTTGTATAGCAATCTGCTGCTATGGAAAAGATCTGCAGAGAAGAAAAAATTTGAATCAAATGAAAGGGACTCATTATTACAGATAATATCCACTAATAATCACATTGCAAGTCCCCACTAGCTTGTAGCTTACACACCAATCGTCATGCCTTTGGGTTGGGCCGGGAATGGCCTCATCATGCTGTGGTCTTCAAGAGTTAACAGATTTTCTGGTAGATTAAAAAAAACTTCGGCGACTTAAAACGTAAGAGCCTCATTTCACGCCTACAGTACCTTTACTTATAGTATATTAACCGTTTCAAGGAATAATACAGCTCCTACTTCGGTTTAAAATGGTTTTGCTTGTGGATTAATCGACAAGGAGAGAAAAAAAAACTATTATGCAACACCAGTTAATAAGGAATCAGACCAATTCTTTCATTTTATCATTACAATAATGAGATTACGGGATTACAAGAAAACCGACATTAACAACATCAACAAAAAATTCTTTTAAGTGAACTTCATGACAAAAAAGTCCCATTTCCCTCCATACACTTCTGCTTTCCAGTTAAAAATGCTTTGGAAGAAATATAACTGACAAAACATTCAAAATGATCTAATCTGAGTCTTTCCAATGTTAAAATCCTTTTATGGATCCTGGGCTTTTGGCCCAGCTTAAATATTATCAATATCTTAGTAGTGAGAGCCAGAGTTAGATAAGAAGAAAAACCTGAACCTTCTAAATCCTTTCTCCTCCGGACGACTACTCTTACTATTAACTGAGCATTCATTGGGGACTAACTGTAATTAATCTACACACTTTTTGACTATAAAAGTGATCTAAATAACAATGCCCAATGTCTTGACTTTTAATACTCTATAAATACAAATCAAATTTACAATAACTGTCATTTACATCATCGGCATTTAAGTCACATCTTCAACTGATTACAAACTGAAAGTAAATGTGGGACAAGTTGGCCACATATTCAACCACAAACACAAGGTTTACCTGGTCCAATTTTAGCTGAACACAAATGTATAAAGCCTAGAACTGAAGTTGGTTGATTCACCCACTGTATCAAAAGATGAAGGCTGTAGCAATACACTAATCCCGCCATACGATACGATATTCATCTCATGATACAATATATATCACGATATTCAGCTCACAATACCATTCGATACACTTACATTATTTTCTGAAAGATTTTAAAGGGACAAAGTGATTTTGGTGACATCTTGTGAATGTTCCATTGACTTGGATTGAATTCATTAAACTGAAAGCATCAATTACACAATATATGGCTCTGACTGGCAGCTTGCAAATGCTGGAAAAAAATGAATCAAAGATGTGGTGAGAAAATTAATTTCATTTATTGAAACTGAGTGCAAAGTGTAGCTTACAAGCTCTTGAAAAGTAAAGTGAACAATGGAGAGTTTAAATGCAGCAAGTGGCCTTCTTTGGTAGCTTTTTAGCTTGATACTGAACATATGAGGTAGCCACTAGCCAGTCCAGCCACCAGGTTAATGAAAAATGAACCATGGCCGCCAATAATTCAATTCGTGGGTGACTATAGCATAGCGTTCACTATGAGCCTAAAGCCGGTGTTTTCCACCACAGAATAAGGTCTCAAATCCTGACAAATAAAGTAGGCAATGGAATTTTCTGTGACCTCGGTGAAGAAGATGGGAACTTGTGGCAACCACCGCCATCATTGTCCAGCGTGATTTGTTTCTGGTCGTGCCGCAGCTTCTTGGGCTCGGTCTCAGTTAGCATTTCCTTGTCCGGGTGATGACGTTTTAGGTGGGCTTGCAAGTTTGTGGTATTTCCAGAGTACTTAGCGTTTGTGTGACACAGTTTGCAAACTGCCATACTTTTGTCTAAATCATCGCTTTCCTTTTTGTTTTTGAACCCAAAATGCTCCACATCTGCGTTTAAGCAAGCAAGCGCTGGATTTATACTCGCCCCGATGTACCCTCTAAACTGCGCACCCCCATGGTCCAAAGAGATCTGTTAAAATCTTATTCGATCAAAATGATCACAGATAAACATTTGGACAGACATCCGGATTCACGTGCATCCTGTGCTGCTCTGAAACGTCTGATGCGACCTCTGACAACTGTGAAAACAGACTTTCCAAAGTTATTCATCTGAAAACAAAGAAGTGCAACATGACACTAAAACTCTCCAGTGTGGAGCCAAACATTACTTCACCGATTCCTCTGGAAAAGCTGCATCATTTTTTTCCCATTCAGATGGCAGTAGAGACAATAATGAGTAAGTATGCTTTTTTGTAAAGCTGTCATTCAATTAAGCTATGTTTTCACATCTGCTTATGAAGGGAAGCTGTTCACTTTGGTGGTCCTTGAGTGGCCTGGGAAGGTTTTTTTATGACCTAAAACACATCTGATCAAATCTAGAACCTGTGGGAATCTTTCACGACTGCAAGACTGCTCTCATGCTCTCTTGATTTGACTTTGGGCTCTTTCAGCTGTGAAGCAATCACGTCGGCAGCCTGCTTCTTTTCTCATGAAGGAGGTGGCTGATCCGATGCCAGATCAGGGCATTGTACTGGTGACACAATCAAGACTTTTCATCCCATCACCACTTATGTGAGTGATAAACAGACCAAATGTTGCATTGTGAACGGAGACAATGCAGAGCTGGGACTGAAATCTAGGACCCAACAGCTTGAAATGACAGGATGATGTTTCCTTCACAAGATTCTGGAAGAGAGGAAGTCTCAACTTCCAAAAACAGATCAAGAGTCCCGCTAATATTTGCCTGGCTAGGATGACCCCCCCCCCCCCCCCCCCACACACACACACACTCACACGCCTCCTCAGACCCTCCCCACTCCTGTCAACACTCACCTCACTCTAATCTTAATCATTTTCTCAAACTTAGACAGGGGGTGGAGTTGGGATCAAACCAGCATTTTTAGTTCCTCTCTTTAACTTTTGCCATCTTGCAGTGTGATTGTAACGCTCCTTCTTCCATCAGTGCAAAATGATGGCGATGAAAGTAAATCACATGATCTGTATATGAATGTAACTCAAGAGAGACTACTAAAATGCAGCCGCTGTCATTTCACTGCCTGAGCAACAACTTGCAGTGATGTCACATTGAGGAGAGCTTACAGCTACTTTGACCAAAACAGTTAAAGTTTCTGTCCACATGTTCTCTTTTTCAACATCTGCTGTGCTGTTATTCTTCTGTTTCACATAAAGGAAACATCATGTTCTGTTTAAGTTTTTACAAGCATCTTTCACCTCGGGCTGCATGCACATTCCTTCCTTTGTAAACACACAGGTGGTTCAAATATGCCCACATTGCCACCGGAGCTGATATCTTGTTTGTATAAGACAGGATGTAAACTTGTTCCACAGTATTAAACACTTTCTCCTCCACACAAATACTCTGTTTCTCCCATCTTGCACTGTGATTGTGTGGCTGAAGGAGCGGCAATGAAAGTAAATCACCAGTGCAGTAAAGTTGCATGTAAATGAAGCTTGCATGAAGCAGATTAGTAACATATGGCAGCCATCACTTCACTGCCAGAGACTTTTGTGACAGAAAAAAAAAAGTTTCTTAGGCTTAAAGCTAATTGTGTTGTGTGTGTTGTATTTTTCCACTTCTACTGCTCTGTGGGTTTTATTTATCTCCTTCTAGTAATGGAAACTTTTTTTTTTGTTGCTGCTTTTAAATTTTTACGAGCAGCTTCGGGCCATGGCTATGTACCCATTTCGTAAACACAGGTTCTCCAGATTAGTCTGGTTCAAAGCAGACATCGTTCTTAAATGTAACTGATCCAAGTCTTTCAGAAAATCCTGTTTTCTGTTTTATCTGTTCTATATGGACACTAAGTGGAAAACTGAAACTCACAATCCCTCCTGTAAAAGATCCACAATGCATCCTGGTGATGAGTGTGCATTGATGCCTGCAGTGTGTGCGTGTTTGTGTGTGTGTCTACCTGTAGAGGAGGCGCACTGAAGGCCATGCAGCCCCAGTTCCCCACAGTCCAGATGAGCTGGGAGGTTCCGGAAGAAGCTGTAAGGAGCTGTAACCGGAACGTTACTGGGGCTGTACACAAACACCTGATCACACACTATGTCAAGGAAATCTGTGTACTTGCGAGTGTGTTTTGTGGGTCCATCTTAGATGACACCATCAGGAAAGGATATCTGCATGTGAGTAAGTTGGGTTTCCAGGTTGGGGTACTGCAGCACACATGGGGTCAGTAACAGGACCAACTGGACACTGAGTTCCCCAAACAGACCTCGGTCCATGGCATCAGGGGGGATACTGAGTGTTAGCCTGCTTCCAAGTGCTGGGTGGCCTCCTTGACACCAGTTCCCTTTCCTCACACATGATGGAGGACTTGAAAAAGACAGAGACAGAACACTTCCTGCAGACAGCTTGTGACACCAGTATCAATAGTGTGGCTGAAAACAAAATCCAGGTTGGTTACACGTTTGTGTCTTTTAATGTAATTTACACAATTATACACATAAACCATCGTACATGATTTGAAATTAACATCAGCTCTACTGACTGTGAATTACTGGAGACATCCAAAATCACCGCTGTGTTTGCCTGCACAACCTTTCTTTTGATCTTCGCTCTGAAAATAAGAACATAATGATAACACTCATGAAAACATTGGTGGGCATCACTGGTTGTAATTTATAATTGCATGCCTTTCCGTTGAGTTTTTGGATTATTTATTTACTAGTATAAATCCATCCATACATCCATCTTCTACTGCTTATCCTGTTAAGGGTCGGGGGGGGGGGGGGCCTGGAGCCTATCCCAGCGGCTTTCAGGTGAGAGGCAGGGTTCACCCTGGACAGGTCGCCAGTCCATCACAGGGCCAACACATAGAGACAGACAACCATTCACACTCACACCTACGCTCAATTTAGAGCACAGGTGTCAAACTGATCCAGTAAAGGGCCGTGTGGCTGCAGCTTTTCATTCCAACCAAGGAAAAGCAACAACTGAATCTACTTAAATCAATCAAGCTGTGTCCTCACAGCTTATTGGTTGGATCAGGTGTTGCTTTTGCTTGGTTGGAATGAAAAGCTGCAGCCACACGGCCCTTTACTGGATCAGTTTGACACCCCTGATTTAGAGTATCAATCAGCCTCGTCCCCTCTTGATGTCTTTGGACTGTGGGAGGAAGCTGGAGTACCAGAGAGAACCCACACAGGAACAGGGAGAACATGGAGACTCCACACAGTAAAATCCCGTGCCCGAGCCGGTGGTCGAACCCAGAACCTTCTTGCTGTGAGGTGACAGCGCTGACCACTGCACCACCATGCCGCCCCTACTAGTAAAAGTCTTTTCAAGGCATTATGAAAATGTGGTCTTTTGCTATGCATTCTTTGTGTGTGGAATTAACTTTTACTATAAACTTTCATTACAATATCTAATTAAATTAAAAAAATGAATAGCTTATAATCTTTTAATATTATTTACATGTATCTTTATTTTGTGATGTTTAAATTATTTGTTTTAAAACACTTTAATTTATCTATTTGTGCAATCTCTTCATATTAGCCAAGTCAAATTTATAATTATGATAATCCACGAACAGACATTTTACCTTAAATGTTCCATCATTATGTAATCTAATTAGTGTCTGATTTAATTTCCCAGAAAAAGGAAGCTGGACATCTCTGGTGGTCTATTTTTTTCTTTTTCTGGTGCAACAACATTATCTTCCAAGAATATAAAACAACAGAAAATACTCAGAACTGAGTAAAACGTGTCAAAAAATAGTTAAAATGAATCATGTGAGACAGCAGTGTAACACTGTGTTTGTGTCATGGTTGTTATTTTCAATTACATGTTAAAATCAACTTTATGTGCATGCGCGGTTCTGTGGTTGAATGGATCATTACCATGCATGCATGGCAGCTGGTTATGTCTTTGAGACACGCTGGCAACACAAACAGGAGGAGAACACTGAGCATCCTGCTTCAGATCTCCATGGAAAAATACAGCTGCTGCACTGCCGTGTCACTCCAACAACATCCCATATCACAGACTTGCATTTTACTCTGCTCCGCTGGAAGTCATACCTAAATTCTTGCTGCACGGTCTTCTGATGGAATTTGAATTTGAGGTGAACTCTAATCTGTGAAGATAAAGGGCAGACGACTTTTTGCTTCCGACTTGATATGAATACAGAAGAGGATAGAAGTGGGAGGGAAACAGAGCCTACCCCTGCATTCGCCAAACTGAATGTGTGCAGGAAAGACTTTATACGAGCGTCCCACTCTGAAGCCAAACAGCTGGCATCATTCATCTGGACAGTGCAAAGATTTGAGAGAATAGAGTGAGTAGTGACTGTTCAGATACAGTAAACTACATGAGAATAGTTCCTGTAAATCTTAAGTGTCAAACAAACAGGGGGATTTTTTTGATATTTGTACCTGGAAGGACAGCAGCATTCTCAGGGGACCGTGCTCATCGGTGAAAGCACGCAGTTCCTCAGGGTCAGGCTCAGGATATCGACCCACACAGGGAAACATGCCCTCCTCTAGTTCTGTAAGGACTATAAAGAGAATATAGTCAGGTGACATCACTTATTGGCATTTGGACTCTTGTTTTGAAGCTTGTAGTCCATTTTTAGTTGTTACCATGTTGGCATTTAGCAACTGGAGGAAATGCTATTTGAATGATGAAGCTGGAAATGAGTGACGCACAGGCAGACACACCCCAGAGCAGATGTTGTAAGGCAGAAGAGTTACTGGTTATGTTGATTTGTTTTGGCATGCTTTAATGGTTGGGTTTCAGTGTTTGACATGGTTTTATAATTATTATTTCATTATTGCTGTGTATTATATTACCTGGGTTGTTTTGAATGTTTCATCAGCATGTTTTGATTGTTTTTTATTACATGATGTCACCCACTTCCTGCCTTGCACTGAGTTTTAATTAAAAGATCAGCCACACCTGGGCCCCGCTAGTCCAGTTAGCAACATCTCACACAGCCAATTGGGAAATCGAATGGAGACCACCGCATCAAATCTGCGGTTGAGGAGTCAACCATGACGACACGAAAGGAGTGGTAGCGGAGAGCACAGAGTGGGCAACCTCAGGGTGAGCAGAGTATCATGATGTGAACTACCCACAACGGCAGAGTGGAGAAACTCTGCCTGTAGGATAAGTCCCCCGAGTTTGCTGACAACACAGTCCTCCTGTCTGGCACCATGGATCTGCCCTGCAGCAGTTTGTTGAGTGGTTTGACACCTCCCAGCTGGAGCTTTATGTCAGCAAGACCAAGGAGATAGTGGTGACCTTCTCTGGAAGACAGAGGGAGATAGCTGCTGCCGTCTCCACCATTATCTATGGGTCATTGGTGGAGACTGTGATGGAGTACAAATATCTGGGGACCATCTTTGACGACCAACTGAGATTCTCCTCTAACACGGAGGTGATCCTGAAGAAGTGCCACCAGAGAATGTACCTGCTGAGGAAACTGAACTCCTTCTCTGTCAGCAGCAAGATCCTTCTGACCTTCTTCTACACATTTATTGAATTAGTTTTATCATTCATAATGGTCGTTCCACTCCATCAACCTGCAGGAGAAGAACCACTTACATAGTATTGTCAAGGTGTGTTCCAAGATAGTTGGACTTCCCATTTGCTCCCTGATGGCTGTGTATGAGCAGCATGTCTGCGGCATGACTGCCCAGATCCTGAAGGACCCCTCTCACGCTCTCTTCCCGGCATTTAAGAGGCTGCCATCTGGTCGCAGCCTTCAGCGTCCGGCCTACAGGACTCAGCGGAGGAGATCCACCTTTGTCCCCCAGGCTGTCCTCCTTCTGAACTCTTTGAACTCCCTGCATTCTGACCCCTAGTACCACCCACCACTTGGCACTTGTCACACACCTAGTGTACACCTGTACTTCCTGTATATGCTGCAACTATAATTACATTCTGTTCATGCAACGATTCATCCTGTACATGCCACAATATTTGCAAAGTACTTCTCATTCATTAATGGAATTATGCTACCGACCGGTTGTGTACTACTACCTCTACTGCACTACTACTTCTATCATGCACTTCACAAAGCAACTGCTGCTAACCTCAGGAGATATAGACTTCCTTGGACTCCCTTACCTTATGTATGTTGTTATGTAACCAACTGTACTGCTCTCTGCTCCCTTAATTGCCCCCCACGGGAATAAATAAAGTTTTCTGAATGTCTCTTACAACATTTTTTTTATAGTTTCTTTTAATTGGGGCAGGGGAGGGGAACCACAACTGGCATGGCCCTTCCTGGGTGAATCGTGTGCATGGAAGCCTCATCCCTAGCCTGCATGGCAGGAGACCGTGGGAGAGAGCTGGCAAGAGTGGAAGGAAGCCAAGCAAGTGGGGGGTGGTGGAAGAATAAGCAAAGCTGGGAGCTAGCAACTGGTGGAGGAGCAGTCTGGATCAGTTGGGGTAAAGACAGCGACGAGCACCACCTGAAAGTTATCAGAAGTAATGAGCCAACTTGAGCACAAGAATGCAGGAGAGGAGGAGGTCTTGGTAATGAATCGAGGGGAGGGGGAGCTGGTGGGTCACAGCCCCTCCTCCTGTGTTTATAACCTCTAGTAGAAGTTCTTCACCACTGGCTTCACTTTTGAACCACATATGCTCTTTGATACGGTCTATGGTTATAGTACATAGCAAACCAATGCTGAAGATGTGTGTATTTTAGATATGTGGATGTGTGTGTGTGTGTACCAGGTCGGAGTGCTTCCATTTGAATCCTTTTGCACCAGGGCCCGGCAGCTGCAACTACACCACAAATATGATAATTGTTAGAGATGGCTTTGTATTGTGCACAAGTCATTTTATCGTTTTACTCTGTGTGCATTTGTTGTCCAGAAATGCATAATGACAATAAAGGCTATTCTATTCTATTAACTCTACAAACCTCCACACACAACTATTTTAATATCAATATCTAGCTGTTGTTTTAGTGATTAAGTGTTATTGGTGCTATTTCACAAACATAATCAGCAAAACAAATATTTTATTTGGTTTATCATGATAATCAAAATATGATGAGGGAAATCCGCTCTGGTTATGGTCACACCACACTGCAGCCACAGCTACGGATTAGCCAATTACACAACAGGATGATCAACAAAACTGACCTGTTATGTTTCGAATGACTGATTAACTGTTAATTATAATATATTAAACAAGATGGCAATATAAAATCAATGATAATTTAAGTAAATCCAATGTTTGTTTTTGAAAGACAAAGTAAGCTATGTGCTACAGTAACATCCAACTGAAATTTATGAAATTTTGATACAGATTGTGATTTTCATAGACCAGACTGATTGGTCACAAAAATAATTGGTGCAATATTTTCTAATCGATAAACATAATCGTTTGTTTTCTAGAATAATTGTCAATTCATTTATTTTCAGGTCACAGGTTATAATTTCTTCCCTTAATTTATTTAATAAAATGCTATAAATTGTTCAAAAACATAAAAAAATAACCAAACTAAATGAATGGCCATGAATGAAACAAAGAGGCAGAAAATTTAATTACATAGCCTCAAAACACATTAGTTTTCTGTTTTCATTTATTTGTTTCTTTTTCCTTTCCAGAGCTGTAACTTTATAATGGTGTATTAAAATAAATGGACTGTCTTGAATCACCTGATAAATGTGCTTACACTTTTCTGCTCATTGGACCAAGTTTTCTGCATTTTTATGCGTGACAACAATTGACTTGTACTTTATGTTGTTTATCCCGGTGGCCACATCTGCCTTCAATCGTTCACTGTTGTCAACAAGTTGTTCTTTTTATGACTTCTGGCGCAGTCATAAATCCGGCAGTAGGGCATTTTCTATCCACTGGTAGGACCAAAACTTACCAGTGCAGTTAATACAGTGGGCAGGAGGTCCAGCTTCAGACCACAGCAGGACCAGAAGCCCTCCTGAGGTCTTCATACCACGCCCTCGTGCTTGTTTCCCCACGAGCATGACGAGCCGTAACACCTGCAGGTAATTGCAAACTACTAGCTTAGCAAGCTAAATACTAAGCTGGTCATTAGCTTCAAACTTTTCACGCTACTTTTTTTTTTTCCTCACCACTGTTCGAAACAAAAACAACAGCAACAAAAACTTTAATTCTTATGTATAAACTTTAAGTTTCTGTTCAGAAAAACTATTTTACCTGTTTTATGTCGTTGAGCATCTTTGGTAGAGGACTGAAGTCAAATGGGTGCAGTCCGCTGAGAGAGGAGGATGTGGAGGAAAATGTCAGCTCGAAAATCTATCCCAGCTTTGTAACCTCGCCTTAAGTGACCTTTTCGCTTCAGCTGTACTGATATAAAATACCAGGTTTACATAAAATAAATAATTTAAAATTTCATTCATAGAACAGGTTTTATATTGCGGTCACAAATTATTTAAATTTAGGTTACAATTTGTTGAAAGTTGAAATGATAAACTGGGGTCTTGGAAATTACAACTTCTAGGGCCCCCTAGAATGCAGCGTTATATCTCATGGCCTCAAAACATGTAAAATTGTTGGAATAACTTCTATCTCATGGCCTCAACATAGCTAAATTGAAGGAAAGTTATATTTTGACCCTCCCATCCCCCAAATCTCTCTTAAAAAATAGCAATATAAAAAGAATCTCACTAACTTAAGGGTTCTGTACATAACTATTAAAAAAAACAACCTAGTATTTCCAGCAAAATAATTGATAAACATCAAAATAAACATAGGTATATGCAGAATGGCCCCATTCAGAGTTCAATATACTTCATCTGTGTATTTTTATTATTGATATATTATCACAGGTATTTTTTTTTTTAATCTGGTTGAGATCTTGAGGGATATTATCCAGTGTCTTGTCAATTATAAACCATCCATACTTGTATTACAGTAAATATTTGTACATGGAGTGTACAAGGTTCACTTTTCTCTCTCAAGGTTTTTCTCAGGGCTCATTTCTGAAACTATTACATCTACCAAATGTTTTGTTTTTACTTCCTTTTTTTCTCTGTCTGCAAAAAAAACAAAACTGTCCATTTTTATAAAACATGGAGGAAAACTAACCCACGGGCAAAAAAAACCCATACCAGGCAGAGCCTGGACATACAGTATTTTAATTTTTTTCAAAATTTAATTAAGTGTTGGTTGAGCCCCCGGCGAGTTCTTTTTTTTAGTCTAAAGTTGAGTATAAGTCAAGTATACTACTGGCAGGATGTTAAATAAATGTGTGGATTCACTATAAATGCTAATTCAGAGCAGGATTATTTATACAGTAAAAACCACAAAGGGTTTAAAAAAGTCATCTGAGCAAGTAGTAAATGTGACTTTATTCATTTTTAAATAACTGGAATGTACAGCATAAAAAGAAATCAGGATTAACAAACATCAAACTGGATGGATACAAACGCTTCTTTAGATCAGTGTCCCTCTCTCTCAGACCACTCCTTGTATCCTCCGGTGTAATTACGAGCACTGAAACATAAAACAGAGGCACAAATTATATAACAACACAGATGTTGTATGATGGGATGAGTTTTAATGTGCAGAGCAACAGTTTTTATCTACTTCAAGTATCCTTTCTCGTGGGCCTTGCGTGTGGCCGTTCCCCCACGCTTCCCCATCTGGCAGTGAAACACAAGCTGTGAGGTGTCCAGCAGCGGCTTGATGACTCCGTACTTTGCCTGAAATTCTTCTGGCTCCAATGCCAAAGCAGCTTCTACTGTATCAACTGAAGTTTTGACATGTAGGAGAGTATTTCAATGCAATACAGCCTCAAAAAAATGTTTTTTGCCTGTCAAGTACTTACAAATTAGTATCTTGAGCTCACAAAGACTTTTTTGCCCCTCCTCTTGTGTTACTTATGGACTCAGCCATGTACACTTAGCATGAGGCTAATGGCAACTGACGGCTAGTAGTTATAGTTGGTTTTAACTCAAATCGGAGAGTTTGGTGATTATTGAGCAAATGGCTGAATCAAGAAGATGTGGTTACTGGACAGAGTTGTTGCAGAGTTCTTTTACTGGTGTGGCTGCTGTTAGCAGTCAGTCAACATCAGCTTTGTGCTAAGTATGAATGCATGTCTCTTTCTGCAATCTGGTGTCAAAAAGAAGTGATGCAGAAGGGCAAAAATATGTCTTTGTGGACTGGAGACACCAATTAGTGAAGCAGATGTAAAGGAATCTCACCTGGGACGTGGATGGATCCGGGAATACGTCCTTTATCCACCTCTTCTTGGCTACGAACATCAACAAGAAGCAGATTCTGGCTCTTTTCCATCAGCGCTTTCAAATCCTCATAGGAGATTTCCTTGGTTACTGTTAATGTTAGAGGAAACACATGAATGGCTTTGCAAAATCTGATAAAGCGGTGTTGAAAGCCCTCCAAAACACTGCACCGTTTACTTCTTTTAAACACAGGTCGGGCTTTGAGTGACATGACAGGAGGTTCTCATCACCTCCACACGGAAAAAAAATGCGTAATGAGTTACATTTGTGTAATGTGATAGTGCTGTAACTTCAAGCACGGAGGCAGAAATCCAGATAATTAGGCTGGTATCAAACAAGCCAAATGAACATTAGCCAACTATGTGATTGGTCCTAACAATATCTGTTTATTTTTATTATTTTTTTAAAAAAACAACCCTTGATCACACATTCAAATCGCAGCCTTGCCACTCCTTAAATTTTCTCACTCATGTCTGTACTTTTCCAACCAGTAAAGTCAAATTCATTAATGTAGTCGTGTAATAAATCACCAACAAGTTCAAAGGTATCGACAGAATTTTCTGCTGTGCTTTCAGGTCGTTTGAGGTTATTATAGCTCAACACTCATACTTAATCAAAGGATAATTATAAGAAAGCTGTGTTGTATTTTTTTTCTGCAAATGTAACCCTGGCATCCAGTCCCTGAGAGACAGGATGCTTCCTGGTTGAGCTCATCCACACTTTTCACTGGCTGCTGCTGAGTCATGCTTACTCTGACATGTATAGTGGATAAGTAACACAACAAGCATACAACTTTATGAAAAGGTTGAGATATTGATGGTTAATGCAACAAGTAAAGGCGCGCAAAACGCCAGTTAGGGCCACTTAGTTGTGTTAGTTATTATTATTATCATCATCATTTTTGACCGCATTAAATGTTGGTTAATAACAACAACAACAAAAGTCCAAGCTAACATGAAGGAGGCTCATTTTCATTCATAGATTTCAAAGATTGGACAGACTTCTTCCATCTGACGATGGCACAGTAGATTTAAACTGTAATCTTTTATTTAACGCCGCTGGTTCGCATCCCGTGGAAGTTCATTCACATGTCCTCCTCCAGCAGGATCCGTCGTCAGACTACAGCGTTAATGTGATCATTTATAGTCACAAAGGCACGTTTGACATTTAAGCAGACGACACAGCTTTGTGTTTGATCGCCTCCGGAATGAACCAGGAAGTGACGAAACTGCGAGTCGGTAAGAGTACACCCGGCTGAAACACGCAACCGCAGCGGGTCAACACGGAATGTGGTTGTACCGCAACAACGGAATTTCGCTCACTCACCTGGGGTCGCCATCGTGGTTGCTATGAAGACACTTGTAAATCTCCACGCTCTGCAAACGTGCCCTCGCCCGACCTCTAATAACCCCTCCCTTTTTCAGGCCCACGTTCACTCCGTGTGCGCGTTGACGTTGGGGGCACGCCATATGATTGCCGCCTTGATGAGAACTGGATGTGTGTGTTTTGAATTCTTTATTTATATAAAGTGTAAGCAACAAAATAAAATCGAAATGAAAAAAGATCATCAATTAGCATGATATTATTTTTTTGTCAGCAAATTATGAATGTTGGGAATTAATTAGGCTGATTTTTTTTAAACACTTGTTCCTCATCCTTTCTGTTAACTAAACAAAACATATTGATAATGATCACTCAGCTAGTTGTTAGAATAATAAGCCTCTTGCCTTTTATTTTAGTGACCATAAAGCACAATTCAAGTGTGTGCAGAGCAAAATCAACACAAAACATCAAAATAAACCTTCAGTCCTCTAAGAAACTATTTAACGGGGCAGAATTTGTGTATCTTGCTGTAGCCTCCTGCTGAAACAAGGACAGAACTGTTCTATTGTCATTCGTTATTTACCACAAATAGTGTTGAACATAACTCAAAAATGAGACCTTTTGAATAAATCTACAGCGCCACTTTTACAACAATGTTTAATTCTTCTAATTGGAAAGTTAAAATGGCAGATTTGATGAGACCTGACTCTAAAAACCTCTAGCCTTCTCAGCGACTTGGTTGAAATTTAGAGCAAGTCCGTCCTGTGGGTTTTTGGATATCGCAATCCCTAAATACATTATTTTTAACAGGATTTCACGACTATCTTTTGGTCATTTTTTTCTAAGGAAATGACAGTTTTCTGGAAAGATCAATGCCAAACTACTCCTGGGATTTTACTGCAGAAGATAAACAGTTTGATGTATCTATAAGTCTTTTCTGAACAGAAGGAATCTATCAAATGACTTACCCTTCCCCCAACAGTGATACTTCCATCTTGTTTTAATGAAGATGGAGAAACAGAGAGCTTGTGCAACAAGAAGGAACAGCAAAACACAGACATGTTTGTCTTTCCATATTTCGAGAAGGCGTATTTTCACTGAGCTGTTACTGCCCTGTGCGTGTGTCAAATATTCCTCGGTAAAATAGGTGCTCTAATGTGTCAAATCCATTCCAGAAGTCAAGGAAGAGGATTAAACCGTGTTGAGGTCAGAATAATCCTGATCCTGAATATATATGATTAATTCATATAATATAATAACAATAAAAAAACAATCAGCTCTGTACATCAGAGTTAAAAACATGAAGATGTCAACATGGACAGCTTCTGTTGCCACTTGAGAGAGGGAGGTTTGGCCTGCTGAACAAACCGTCCGGCAGAGTGAAGGATGCTTCAGTCAGCTGTTGGCGTGACAACAGAGTGCAGTTCCCGAGGGAGCGGGAGGGTTCAGTTGGAGAGAGGCTCATTAGCAACTCCTCACATTTAGGCTGGGAGACGACCGCTAACACCGTGGGAGTGATCAATGGGTGCTGGCTCTGGTCCTGAGTCCCTCACTTGTTCTCTTTGAAAACAGTAATTCCTTGATATTATAAAGAATACAACCTGTTGAGTGTTGCCTCCTCAAACAGGTAAAACTGTCATGATTATGATTATGTTATAAAATGATTGAGAAAGAAAAATATGGATAGGCTACACAGTGTCACAGTGGCTGGTGGATGAGTATGAACGGGTAAATTGAAAGAGCCGGTATGCTTCGAACCGGCTAAAGACTGTTTCTATTACTATAAAGTTTGAGGGGCAATCAGAGGGGAATATCAAAACCATGAAACTAGCCAATAAAAAATGAAAATCCATCCATCAATTTTCTTTCGCTTCTCCTGTTAAGGGTCGGTGGGTGGGGCTGGAGTCTATCCCAGCAGCCTTTGGGCGAGAGGCGGGGTTCACCCCAGTCCATCGCAGGGCCAATACATAGAGACAGACAACCATTCACACTCCCAGTCACACCTACGGTCAATTTAGAGTATCAATCAGCCTCGTCCCCTCTTGATGTCTTTGGACTGTGGGAGGAAGCTGGAGTACCAGAGAGAACCCACACAGGAACAGGGAGAACATGGAGACTCACACAGAAAGATCCCGTGCTGGAGCCGGGGCTCGAATCCAGAACCTTCTTGCTGTGAGGCGACAGCATGAACCACTGCCCCATATGAAAATATGTGTTGCAATTAAACAAATCAGCTGTGCAACCCTTTAG
The DNA here is from genome assembly GCF_037954235.1 of Aulostomus chinensis. Classification (NCBI taxonomy): domain Eukaryota; kingdom Metazoa; phylum Chordata; class Actinopteri; order Syngnathiformes; family Aulostomidae; genus Aulostomus; species Aulostomus chinensis. The sequence goes on along the minus strand of NC_141332.1, from coordinate 17,505,593 downwards.
AAATTCAGGGTTAATACGTGTTAGAGCAAGCGACACTATGAAAATGTAAACGATCATCCATCACACACACCAAAAGAGAGAGGGAGAGGGTGAAAAAGCGAGAGAGAGAGAGAGGGAGAGAGAGGGAGAGGCATTATCTGACAGTAGATCAACAATAACCAAGTTTTTGATCTAACCTCGGTCAGTTTCTCACTTGTAACCCTCCTTGATGGAATAACGGAGGTATATATTAAAACAAATATTAATTGTCTAATCCTTAGAAAAAGAGGTAAATGGAATAAATTCAATGTTAAAGACAAAAAAAGAAAAAGAATACATCCCCTTTTTTTAAGATGTAGAAGAAACAGAGGTGAAGTGGTGGAAATGTATTGATTTTATACAACAATATTTTCTTTAAAATCATGTACAAAAGTGTTTGGTGAAAACCAGCCTCCTCAGCCGGTAACAAATGTAAATGCTGAGACAAAGAATACTTCGATGGTAATTGAAACGGAGTGAATCATGACCAAAGACCTTCACAATCACAAGAATGTCACATCTACAGAAAAAAATCCCCTCCACCGGACCAAGTAAGAACACCAGATGAAAAAGTGTGTTTCACAAGAATGAGCTTCAGACATTTTACTATGAGTTGTCACCCCCCCAAAAAAATAGTTAAAGACTTTGACCCAGTTTTATTAAAATACAGTTTAGTTGATTCCAAAAAGTGTCACTCTTTATCCTAAAAAAACAAAACTGAACAAAAACGAAAGCAAAAGCTATACAAGACCAACAGTTTAGTTTGCCAGCAAATAAACCTGGAGGTACGAAAATCATAGTTAAGTCTTTTGTTAGTCCATTAAGATATCAGCTCATGTTTCCTCCTTGAAACAGGAGCGTAACAACCTCTCAACTCTATGATGAATCTATCAAACGTGTTCATGTTCACGCTGTAGCTCCTGTCTCAGCGTGTCTGACAGGAGGAGATGGATTTTCTGTCCTGACTGAGTCACAAAGTTCCCTCCGTGCTATAAGAAGGGTTCCCCAGACCATCACTGGAGTCTCTCTTTGCCTTTTTGTACATCTTAAACCTCCAGATGATCAAGGCTGTTAGGATCAGGAGTACAAGGAGGGCGATTCCTCCCCCGAGGACCCACGCAAAAAGGTTATGGTCTGAAGACTGAGGAAGGTCGTAGCGTTTACAGGAGAATTCTGAGGGCTTGCTGTGTCCTGCAGCGTTCACCGCCTCCACACAGACTTTGGTTCCAACCTCTAAAGATCCCACTAAACCCCGTCGCCTGGAATCAGCAAAATCCAGGGTGTCTCCTTGACCCTCTACCACCACTCTGTACGCAGACACCACAGAGGATGGAGCGCACCACTGGACCTCCACCTTCCCCCTGTCGCCCCCTTTGGTGACCGGCAGCAGAGATTTTATGATTGGTGGATGAGGAACCATATCCAACCCACTGATCCCAGGACAGAGGCACCCGGTCTCTAGATAAAGACTTTCACAGGACTGTTGGTTCTCCAGGCAAGGGTTGTATTTACAGAGCTCGGGCTCCTGGAAAAATGTTGGAGCCTTCATGGTGGAAATGACATCTGGAGTGTTTTGGTTGTCTGAGTAGTCATAGTCATAGTCATCAAAACCCGCTACGGTCATATATTTGATCCGTGGACGGGTGACAGGGGGAGCGGTAGAGGCAGCATGAGCGAAGAGGTGGGAGTTGAGGGTAGGCGAGACGCTCAGAAAAAGGAGAAGCAGAGTAGACTTTCTGCACGGTGATGGCATCTCTGTGGGTAGAAATGACAGTCATGACGACTTAAACTCAATCATAAAAATAATACAGCTGCGTATCAGTCACCAATCAAATAAAGACGCATCCTCACCCACTTTAATTAGTGTGCTTCACGCCAGTTAAAATGGTGGAACGGAAATCAAGAAATTTATTTTTCCCTTCTAGTCCCTGCCTGAAAACGTAAAAGCAAAAAAATTGACTAAACTCGATAAACTATGGTTCTGAGAACACTTTGAGATGTTGTGGTCATTTTTGGGGGTTCTCCAGAGGAACAAAACAAAACAAAATTTTGTTAGTAATAGCTTGAAGGTTCTGTTTACCAAAGTTTACAAACTGGAAATGGCATTATATGTAACCAAACACTTGCTGTGTTCATGTCATAAACTGAATTAGGTAAACAAAAGTGAGCGTTCGAGGATGCGTGACCCCATCAGCCCTTCTGGCAGTAAACCCAAAGGTTTCTGTGGGAGCTGAATGGAAGCCCAAGTGTATTTGCATTCAGTTTTGATTCTATTCAAATCGGTTACGAAGAAGAAAGCATTCAGTTGTTTAGTAGCTGGCAGACACGTTCCTGTATTGACAGAGAAAATGAAAACTACTGAATAAAGATGAGAAAGAGTTCACTGTACCTGCTTTATGGTGTTAAGTCTCTTTCTTGCTTGTTCCCTCCCTGCTCGGTCTGCAGCGTTTAATCACAACGCCTGCAGTTCTCACCGTCTTAAGCTGCTGCCCTCAGACTCTCCTCCTCCTTTTCAACATCCACTGTTTTTCTCCCCGTTGGTGTCTCTCCCTCCCCCTCTCTTCTTTCATACTCCCCTCTCTGTCTTTTTTCACTTTTTGCCACTCCGTCTTTCTCAACAGGGCTTCCAGTTATTGTACTACTTTTATACTATTTTTGTGTGGATGTTTGCGTGGGTAGAAGAAAAAGGCGGGTGGTGGTGGTGGTGGGGGGAGAGTCACCATGTGCTGCCCTGCATATTAATGTGCTTAGTGGCAGCATGAGGCAGGCTTGTTCTTGTTACAGTATGTGTTTGTGTAATCTGTTGCTGTAGCTTATTTTGGATTTTAAAAGCCTTTTAAAAAATGTCCCACACACTCCACAGGTGTTCTTGTGAACAGGACACAAGGTCACGTCACTGTGTGTTTATGTGTGCCTCAGTGTAGGGGGTGAAGAATGCATGGCTGTGTATTTATTATAGACCCCCTCCACCTCTTGACGCCCCCATTGTGACTGAAGCTGGAGCGAAACGATTAAGTCCGTCTCATCCTTTTATGGGGCAACCCTGGCAAAGTAGGTGGATTCTTTGGTAGTTGTACCCGCAATGCAGAGAGGCAAAGACAGGACAAGGCTCCTTCTTTTTCAGCTTTAAAACTTTAGGAGTTTAGGCCTTCCTTTAGCCTTAAGGAGGCAAATACAGTCCAAGTTCATACATACATTCAGTACAAACAGTGCAAGTAGTAACATAAAGCAAACTACATCTACAGGAGGTTATGAGAAAGTGCACTTACTTGAATAAATCAAGTTATGTTCCTATGGAGGAAACTAGTTCTGTACGAAGAAGGAGGCTGAGTGAACACATAAATAACTGAAAAATTAATCAACTCTAAGACATGCACAGCCACATGATGGAGCTACAAATGGATAAAGTATAGAGCTACGTGCTGTTTGAACGTGACATATGTGCTTAAATGGGAGAAAATATGGTATTAGGATATATTGTTTATCCAGTTGTGTGCATACATGGATGTATTGTCCAGAAGCGGATTGAGAATGTGAGCAAATCCCAAAGAGATCCAATGTGTCACAAGCTACCAACCCCCTCCCCCCAAGAGAAAGAGCAGACGTAAAACATTTCTGCTTTTTGCAAATTGTGCAAAGTTCCAGACATAAAACAAGCATGAGTGTGTCTAGAGCTGAGTGTGTGGCAAACTGTTATCTCAACCAGTTTCATTCTCTGATTAAGTGGGAGTTTATGAGAAAAGAGTGCATTTTTTTTAAATTCTAGGTTGAGAGTAAAAAGCCTGTTATTGTAAGGCTGGTAGTAAAAACCCTGATTTAAACACTTATATCCAAGTAGGCCAAGAAAAACTCTTCTCCGGTCTCTTAATGTAACTTCCCAGCTGAACGTTTTTTTTATTTTAGAAGCTATAAAAGACAAGCATCTCTTCCAGCCAGTGTGTCCTCCTGCGTACACACACGTAGGAGCTGATAAATTTCCATTACCTGTAACTGGGTGGTACAGGTTGCTGTGACTTCTTAAGTTATTTCTTCCTCAGCTAGACAATCCACCTCGACGCAATTTGAACTCTTAATTCTTAAAAGACCTTTTCCTAGAGAAAAATTGTCATGACCATGCATTCATGACCAGTCTCTGTTTACAAGTAGAAAATAAATCCACCCTGTAATTTTCTTTTAAAATGTAGGGATTTTTTGAAGTGAATTTCCAGGACAATTAAAAGAAATTCGTTTTCATTTATTTTTCAGAAATGTTTTCAGGGCTGCAAAATGCAATTTTCGAATTCCATGACTTTTCCAACTTTTTAATAAGCCTTAATGGACACAGACGCTTGATTTGTGAGGATCCTGTCATCAGTTGTTTCTGTTCCATGACTGACTGATTGTCCAAGTATAAATATTTTCTGTGTAACCATGATGAGAGGTATAGATGCTGCAGACTTGTGCCATTGGTATGAGTGAACTCGTGATTATATTAGGCTGAAATTGCATCAGAGAATAAACAGTTAATCTTTTACTCTTATTAAACACAGGAAACGATGAGGGCACAACAAATCTGCAAAGTGTTTACAAGAATCCCAAACAGTGCATTTGTTAAGTGATCATCCATTTCAACTTTGGTTCCTGTCACCATGTCCTCGTCACTTATTCCAGACATACTGTGGACATTTTCGTACAGAATATTGCATGAAACAACACGCAGTTTCATTCCTGTCACACCGTGTATAACGCACACAGCTCCTTCTTTGGTAGTAGTTATGGGCGAGCTGATTATTCCCAGATAAAACTCACCTCTCAGGTGAAATCATGCAGAGCACAGGAGTCATAATCTAGACAGACTGCACCACTGATATGGGTGTTGTGTCTTTAGTGATTTTCTGACATACCCCCATGTGCTAACGTTTGAACTGAGCTTCAGAAGTTTTCTTAAAGGCGGGCGATCTCCTTAGAGATGGGTTTATGATTTTCCGCTGCCAGAGGACAGGCCGGTTTGCTAGAGTTCTGTGCAAACTGTGATTTCAAGGCCCCAAAGGAATAAAGGAACCCAGAGTGAGTCATGCTACTCCGGATAATAGCTTGCCTGCCACTACACATTCTGTCTCCCAGCACTGCAGCAAGTTTCAGCACGCTGCTCAGATTGTGCCATCGTTTGATTATAGAGATAACCTCACAATTTTACCAGAAAGCTGAATTCTTAAAAAGAAACTCATCATTCTTTACTCAATAAAATTCACCATTTAAGGAAAGAACTTCCTTACACCCACAGACCAAGTTGAAACAGGACCCCCACATGTTAACATTTCCCGCCTCCATTTCGAGGGTGACAACAGCACTTTAGCCAGAGCCAGAAATGTGTGGGCCTCTTGACATCCCACTTATGCTCTGCAGATGCTCGTTCCATGCAGCTCTCTAAGGATTTCAAATATTCCCATTCAGACAGGAAGCTTTACTATTGGCTGCATGGCTTTGACAACCCCCTTCATTCAAAGAGTCTTGTAACCAGACACTGTAATGTGATATAAACCGCTATTAATAGCAAAAAAAAAGTCAACGTACAGCCTGAATGAGCAACACAGGCTCGCTGTTTCTAGAAGGGCTAATTGGAAACATGCCTGTGATGGTGTCGCATCTCCATCGCAACTCCTGCATTCCTCCAACACATGTTAGTGAGATAATTATAAGAGCATAAGTGAAACAGAGGAATGCTAATTAGAGGAAACATCCTGCAAAAAGGATATTTGGTTGAATCTGTCCTGTTGAAGTGAACTGCTGTTGATATATTAAACTTTCTTGGCTTGGTTCAATGGCAAAAGGCCCAATTTCTATGTTATACAAGACCACAGAACACATTTTGGCATGATCAAGCGGTTCTGCTGAGGCAGCTTATGGGGACAACACATGTTTTCAGCCTGACATCAAATAGACTTGTTGATTTGTTACTCCCTTTTCATCTGAAATGAGGGAAATTCTTTCTCCTTTTTTTAAATGTTCCAAACCGTTTAGACCATCATGTCTGATTCAATCTCACTTCAATTTGAAAGTCATCCCTGAATATCAACATAAGGCTATTACTAGAGTATTACACAATGGATAGCTTATCAACTCACGGTGCTGAGCGACTCGTCAGTAGTGCCCCCTGACACTCCTTGGATCAGTTTCTTGTCACAATGCCAGATGAATTGAGACCTGGTGCATTTACACGTCTCTGCTCCAGGGCTAAGAGGTTTTCTGATGAGTAAGAGAACGCGTCCTCTTCAAAATAGATTACACAATGTCAAATACACAAACTGTGAGTGCATCTCGTAAAACTTCAGTCAATCACAATTTATTTTAATTCTACTACCCCATTTTCAACTTCATAACCTGCCATTTGGATGTCGCTCAATAGTGGAAATAAAATGGCACTGAAACAACAGCTGGTTTACATCATAACAAGGGAACAGGCCCCCTGACTCATCACTCACAGAGTTCTCTTTTCGTTCTCAGTAAGATTACGCATGATAAATAGACACTATTGCTACCACATAATAGACCCTTTTTTTGAACAGCAGTTGTTTTGATTGGTTGATGCGGATGAAGGAGAAGCACAGGAGTCGGTTATAACATCATTGGTGTGCCACTGTTCTATACATGTGTGACATTAATCTATGACGCTGTGATGATGAGGCTACATGAACATGGGATCATATTTCAAAGCAGAGATTTGACCTTTGACAGCAGGACAGTCGCAGGTGTTACTAATGACGTTGACGGTAGCTCTGTGACTTGCGTGTGGGGGTCAAACTAGAGGAAAAACCTGAATAAATAGATAAATGTACAGAGCTAATTAATGCAGATCTGTTGGGCGTCAATGAAGAGGTTGATGGCTAAAGAACTGGTAAGGATCATGTGCTACAATCTCCACAGCCACCAGAACTTTTAAATAGACCTACAAAATGTTTAGTAGGAGTGTCCGAGGAGTGTCGGACTCCTGTGCTTTCACTTGTAAGATACTTAGAAACTCCCAAAGAAATTAATAACATACAGACATCATTAATTTTACTGTTTACACATGTACTTTGTTACCTACTGTGAAAAAGGCCTGCTGATTTGCTCAAAATATGATACAATCTTGAGACATAGCCTTTCCTGACAAAACAGCAATAAAACGTAGTAGGTTTATTAAAAATTAGTTTCCATTTTCATTACATTGAGGGATGTCAGCATTGATTAACGTCAGTTCATACTGTGCTGTTGTGTGAGTGAGCCTGAGCAACTTGTTACATGATGATGCAGCCCCACCTAGTGGTGCATAGTTGCTATTGTCACTACTATCATTGAAGAGATGAATAAAGGACAAAATTAACAGCCAAAAACAAAAAGAGATGTGGTGTGTATTTGAAGAAAAAAAACCTGTTTTCTCTTATTTATATAAAAGTATTTTTTCTGTTTAATGAAGTTTGAATTGGGCCGGCATAACAGTTCAGTGGTTAGCACTGAACCGCTATGCTGCCCCAGAGGACTGTCGCCTCACAGCAAGAAGGTTCTGGGTTTGAGTCCCGGCTCAAGCACGGGATCTTTCTGTGTGAGTCTGCATGTTCTCCCTGTTCCTGTGAGGGTTCTCTCTGGTACTCCAGCTTCCTCCCACAGTCCAAAAACATCAAGAGGGGACGAGGCTGATTGATACTCTAAATCGACCGTAGGTGTGACTGTGAGTGTGAATGGTTGTCTGTCTCTATGTGTTGGTCCTGTGATGAACTGGTGACCTGTCAAGGGTGAACCTGTTGCCCTCAGGCTGCTGGGATAGGCTCTAGCCCCCGTCCCCCTCCCGTGACCCTTAACAGGATAAGCAGTAGAAAATGGATGAATAGATGGAACTTTTTGAATGGCAAAAGGCACAAGTGGTGCCCAGTCACATAACACAGATAAAAGAGAGGAAACAAACATTTGTGTGCAGCTTTCATCAAAACAGCCTCTTCAATTACTGCTGCCTTGTCCAGTGAGATCATTTTTTTTCTGTAGTATTTCTGCTTTTAATTAAGTACAAGCTCTGAATCATGACGCTTAAATATTACAAGTGACAACAGGCACCCGTGATTTTGCAATAACAGATGTTAAAATATGCATCTCACAAAAATATATTCACTGAAACACAACTCTCAATATAATCACAATACTGCTACTTTAATTTCATGTAACATACCGTACATTTAGACCACACATTTCAGAGGGACATAAATCTCTTTCCCCTGTGCTTATCTGAAAATGTTGACTGTTGCTTTGCTGATATATACGTTAATTCACATTATTCAATGTAGCACATAGTTTAAACAACGAACTGCTTCTTATATATTAGTATTCATAATAATAATAATAATACAATAATAAGTCACCATGACTATTTTCTGCATTATCAATAATTTCAATTTGTTTTGCTCACTATGGGTATGCACTTCTACTTCATGAAAGTACCACGTGTTAGTGTTACACTAATACTTATTCTACATGCAGGCTTCTTCTCAGTTTCCGAAACCTGTTTTTCATGTAGTAATACAATGTAAAGAGTTATCTAATAGCTAAAGCTCGTAGCCCGGAGCAGAACACATCTTGCACGTCACCTTCATGCATGACTTGATACGTTACCGCTATATTTATTTATAAGGCTGGGAATCCTCCCTCTACACTACAAAAGAACCCGGCATTTAACTCAACAAATCTGCCCCCGACATTTCTACATTAATTTGCTTATTTTTTGCCGAAAAGTGTCTTTTCTACACGAGGCAGTTCCAACTCCGGGGAAGAGACGACGCTCGGGTATTTCCGCGAATCCGACAAGCTACGAAGTATAAACTCCTCCCTTAACAGGACAGAGCTCCGCCATTGGCTCCAACTGTCCGTCTGCCGGGAAAGGGAGGCGGTGGCGAGCTGTTGAATGACGGCCGTGGAGCTCTATGGACAGTATGGACGGGACCCACACGGGCCTACCTATCTCACGTCTATACAGTATGTGAAGACATCAAGTGAGAGAGCAGCACCGCCCACTCGCTTCTTCTAACCTCCGGGGATGTTCTGAGCTGTTTACGGACCGCTGCGAAGGCCGACACGGGTGTCGAAGCTACGCGGAGATTCTCACAGGTTGATCATCCGTGTTTGGCACCGAGCAGGAAAGCCAGACAAAGTAAATACACGTCTCTTCAGGCTGTTAGTGGAAACGTTTTACATTTAAAAGAGACATAGAAGCGTTTGGTGGAAAACTACAGCGGTGCAGCATGACACACTGGTGCTCTTCTGCTGATCGGGTTTATTTACTGAAGTTGGTGCTCAGACTTGGGCTGCAGGCAGCGCGTCGGGAGCTCGTCTGAATCGTGCGCGTTTGACAGAGAGCCAATCAAGTCTGTTATTCAAATCCTCGTTCTTATATCATTGACCTATATCTCATGCATGTGCGCCAAGAGCCCGCAGTAACCTCTCGACTAGACCAGACAGCATGGGGATCAACGGGCTAGGCAGTCACACACAGCCGTCTAGCAGAGGGTCCGGGACAGAGCAGCCGGCTGCGGGTCCCCAGATGGAGCAGGCAGATGCTCTCCAAGAAGCAGAGAGAAGAACCGATGAGCATGGAGCAGGCGGCGAGGGGAAAATCATCCAAGAGGACAGTGACGTGCAGCTGATAGAGGCCGGGTGCAAGCCGCCCCTCTCCCCAGCTTTGGAGTCAGACTCTGTGGTCCAGGTGGAGAAGCACGGCCACGGAGGAGGATTCGTCCCGCCTGAAGGAGGTTATGGCTGGCTGGTGGTTTTTGCAGCGACGTGGTGCAACGGGTCGATCTTCGGGATTCAAAACTCTTTTGGCATCCTTCATACAATGCTGGCCAAGGAGCACGCAGAGCCAAACGACAAGGCTTCCCAGTTCAAAGTGGGTAAGTGGGCTTCTAATGGAAACATGCGGGTAAAGAGGAACTGGTGGAGAGTTAGAACAGCAGCAATAAGCATGGCGGTATAACTTCCACCTTCATTTAAACAACTCTTACGTGTAGGTGCAACTAAGTTCAAGTATGCTGCACTTAAAGAGGCACGCACGCAGGCACACACACGATGGCATTAGGTAGAACATGTGCTCCACTAATAAATATAATACATACAAGGAAATTCTGCCTTCTTGTTTCCTATCACACACTCATTCATTGTGAGGAATCCTGTCAGTCACTGTTGTGGTTGTTTAATGGTTAACAGGCATTTCAGCTGTACTTTTTATCCATTAACTGAATTCATCCACCGGTCTCTGCCAAACCAGTTCAGGGTGCCATGACTGACACTTTTCCCCTGAAGGCTTCATTGAAACAAAAATTCAGACTCTGTGAGCACGTACAGTATGTGCTGTATACAGTTACTGTTGCCCTAAGAGGGGTGTTTGAAAAAGTGTTTGCCCTTTTTGAATGTTGCAATCTTATATATTTGATAGTGTAACTTTTATTCCCCCGCTCTTCTCTAAATTTCTCACTTTTACATCATTTTTCTGTAGAAAAGATGACAACAGGCGCTTTGTACAGTATACAAAACTTCTATAAACCCTTTGTGACAGTCTTATTTCCTGCAGTTTATTGTTGTCACATAAAAGCTGCATCCTCCTGGCTACTTCAAACTTTTCCCATACTGGAATCACCTACGCTACTTTCAAGGACTCCACTCCTTTAATTAGTCCCCAGATGAGGGTTAAAAACAAGTGAACAAAGATTTCTTGACCCTGCTTCATCACTGGGGAACGAGTGCGTCAGTTACTTTGTTGTTGTTGAGAAATGAAGCTTGAACGTGGAATCAGTTCATCAAGTCAGCATCCAATTTAGTATTAATGAAGCTCTGAGGGCTGCATTCCTGGAAGTGGGTTCCATTTTGGATGTCAGGTGTTTGTTTGTTTGTTTGTTTGTTTTTTAGCTTCCCACATTGTTCTTTTATTTGAAACAAGTTGATGGACATTTTTAACTGCTGATTTTGAATATTAAAAATTGTTATAAAAAAAAAAGTGAACTTATACAACAAAACTTTCTAGAAATTCATGTTTTGTTTTTTTTAATCAAAGTAGCATCAAATGGCTCCCGGATCTGCCCCCCCCACCCCCAACTTCCTGTTATGATCCGCAATCACAAAGTGAAGGTAAAGGTCAGGGTGTGGGATGGGATTATGGTTCTTCTAAGAGTGTTCCCTGGAACAGAGTAGAGCCTTGGCCATCAGCACCTTTAAAGAGGAGAGAAAACATTAATTACAGGTCAAAACCAGAAGCTGAGAGGTGATTAAGTTGCTAACATCTTTAAAAGCATCTTGTAGCCTGCCATGTCTAATTCACGGACGGGAAATTGACGTGCCCCGGGGGGCAACGCGACAAGGCGCCATATCACTTTTAGCTTTTGTTTGCTATAAATCATGAGAGGCAGGAACTTGTTGGTAAAATGATACGGTATGACTTTTTCCCTTTTATCAGTAATTTGAGACATTCCTAACAGCAGCAGAGCAGGGCAGCTGGTGGCATGGTGCTTTTCTTTTCTTTTTTTTCCTTCACCCTCTCTTTATTTTTTAAAGAATTGTTAAGGATTTCATTTCCAGCAAGTCCTTGGATTTAATTCTCCAGTGTTCTCATATGTGAAGGGATTAAGCAGGGGATTGGATCCTGCCCTTCTTACCTCAGAATGAGAACCAAGCAGTGGGGGGACAGCTTAACTACAATAAGGCAGTTTTCCTCAGCAGAAACTCGTGGGTCATTTAAGGGCAGCTTGGACTTTTTTGTTCTGACCACAGGAACTGTCCCTGTTGGGGAAGTAAGTACCTACTCTAGCGGAGGTACTTTGAGTGAGCGGAACTGAATAAGTGCTGGGCGGCACTTGAAGGCTCGGTCTGGTCCAATAATGTGCTTTTCCTCTGTTTGAGCGTCACTGTGTAGCATAATGCATGTGAAAAGCTTTGCTTTGGAAGGCTTATTTTCACATTCACTGGCAAAATTGTAAATTTTTGTCTTTGGTAACTAAAAATGATAAAAACTTTTACGTAGCGGTCCTCACAGAACTTTTACACACGGCTCAGTTGAGACGCTCCGATCCACTCATCTAGGATGTTGTTCGGATGCTGACTCAAACAGCTGGATTGGATATCTGTGTAATGGGGCGGATCCATTCCGTTCATTTCTACGTCATTGTGCCAGGGCCACGTCTTCTAGTAGAGCTAACAACATTGTGGTGCCAAAGGCAAAGTTTCAACTCGGCTCTGAAATATTTTTAACTTGCTACTTTGGAAAGTGATGTTTCAATGAGGCTTGATGTTGCAAAAAAAAAAAAGAGAAGAATGTTCCACCTTGGGGAACATAAATGTTTTTACTCTGTATTGGCCATTACTCAAAGTTTGCGCCGCAATGATTAATCCAAATGCAATTTCATTATTAACTTGTGCAATTATATAATCATAAAAAAGGGATTATTATTGTGAACAGTATGAAAAGACCTGACATATATCTGCAGATACTGATGACGTTGCAAATGTGCTTCCAGACTTTTCTGAAGTCTGATCGATGAAGAAAGATGTTTAAATCAAACAGAGGTAAAAATATAGTGGTTAAATTCAAACATGACACTCCAAATCTTGACCAAAGGGTCAGTCGGGAATAATCGATCAACACTGATCAAAAGTTTTCGTTGTGTTCATTCATGGAAAACTATAAGAAGTCGTTCAAGTATCATTGTTTTAGTTAAAGAAGGTAAGAACAGGAGAGAGCAGCTTATGAGTTGCAGATGGTTGCGGTGTAAATAAAGAATGGCACAGTCAGAGCTCTCATTCCTGTCGGGGGGCCGAAGGTATAAAAATCCTGCTGAGGTGTGTATTCGGAACACAAATCAAACACGTTCGCATTCCTCTGAAATAAAAAAAACAAAAATCTGTTACTTTCGTAATCCGCGGGGAGCGAATGAACAGATGTGAGTCTGACACGAGACAGAAGTTCAGGCTTCAGCGACTGTTGGTAACGATGCAGGAGAAGAAACTTACGGGGGGAACAAGCAATAAATATTTGAATGAATCCCGACATTGATTCGCCACAAGCATCAAACAGATCAGAGGGTACAAACGGATGCTCCCTCCAGCATATTGTGCCCTTGTTGTGTCATAATGTAGATATGACGTGAATGAACATTATTAACTTGATTCTCAAGTTACTTAGATTCAGTCCTTTGAAGAATTTTGGCACATTTTTCAAAGGCATCAAAGCAGGAGTGATAGTGTAGCACAGGCGAGGGCAGGCGCAGGCAGAGATTTTCCTTCACTGTAAATCCAGTCTTAAGTGGACTGTCTATAAATATAACTGACAGCAGTACATTAGGCATTAAGAGAGTTTTCCATTAAATGTTTAGCAGACAGAGACCAGCTTATGGTCCAGTGTTTCAGACTGGAAAAAAGGTTTTTAACGTGAGCCAGTGGATATCTAGAGAACACCTCTCTGCCACGGGCGCAAACCCACTTTATAGTTAGAAATGTGTTAGAAACTAGAGAGAGCTCGTTGATGCAGCTTGACTTTTAAGATGTGCAGTCTGACTTCTCTGTGAAGCCTGGTCAATGATTAATAGCACGGTTAAGTCACTGTCATATTAAAAACCCCCACCACCACACACACACACACACACACACACACACACACACACACACACACACACACACACACACACGCCTCACCCACAACCTTCCCTCCAGGAAAAAAAACGTCTTTCTCTTCATGTTCCTGCAGAAAGAAGAGGACGTTTTAATGATTTTAAAATGCTTCTTGTTTTTTCTGAACAAACAGTATCAAACATTACAGAGTTCAGTGAGGAGTTCTGTACACATTATTAGGTGTATGGAGGAGTCTTATTGTATTTCTGTGTCGGAGCAGGTTCGACTGACTGCCAAAAACAGTGAAACCTTATGAAGCTCTCACTTGATATACTAAAATGTTATTATCCTATTATCCAGGATGTCTTTATCCGGCTGTACAATCAATAATCAACACACACTTTGAACTGAGCTAAAGACGGACTAACAGTTATGGTTCTTTGCTTGTTCATGGTAGCACTGAGTGCAACCAGCTGGGTTTTAGCTTGGATCAAAGTTTATGGATTCCCGTGAACACGGCTGGATAAAGAAGAAATGGATTATACTGGAGCGGCAGCACGGTGGTGCAGTGGTTCGTGCTGTCCCCTCACAGCAAGAAGGTTCCGGGTTCAAGCCCCGGCTCCAGCTTGGGATCTTTCTGTGTGGAGTCTCCATTTTCTCCCTGTGCCTGTGTGGGTTCTCTCTCTCGCTGTGGTTTGCATTCAGTTGCTAGCTTCCAGCTAAATATACATGACTGGCTCTTCCTGCATTGTGGAGTCATAAGAAATGATCTTGGTGAGCTCATGGCACCTTTTGTGGGAGCACTTTTTCATCATTTCGGTTCATACAAAGATCAAATTTATGGAAAACCTTCAAATGGAGGATTACATCGTCTATAAATAAAAGTCTAATTTGAACAACACACAGCCAGATGTCACACAGGTGTGTTTGTAGTCTCCCGTAAACCTCTCAGACCTTGAACAAACCGCTGAGTGTTGTGTGCTGCTAAATCTTCAGGGCAGCTGGAAATCCCAGGTTGGCAGATCAGGCAGTGCTGTGTTTTTTTTGTTTTTTGTTTGGAATTCCACAGGGCAAGCAAATGAGTTCAGACCCCTAGCGTCCTCATAAACAGGAACATACAGACGATTAGATACAGATTGCTTTTATTGAATTTGTACATCAACCGTTTCACAAGCCGAAGCAGTGTTTAATGATAAATCTAATAACACTGAGACACTGATATTCCCTCCAGCAGCAGATAATGCTGTCACTGTGTCCGCTGCAATTAAAACACATCTACACAAAGCATCGTCAGTGTTGCCTTTCAGTCCAGTTTGATTGTTGGTATTGAGAAGCACAGCCAATTTAATAACAGGAACAGCAAAATCAGAGAAATGAAGTCATGCTGCTTCTCACATACACCATATACTGTTCTCCATCTGGAACGCTTTCAAGATGTATCCAAACATATGCCCTTCATGCAAGTTAGTGGTGCAAACAGTTTGCAGTTCATATTCGGAGAAAGAATTGAAGTTTTCTGTACAGATCAGTGTCAAGATATACTGATACAATTTCCTTCCCTCTCCTGAACTTTCCCATCAGCTGATTCCTGGGTTATTAGTTCTACAAGTGTGTATACTATTAACCTGATCAAGAATTAATATCATATCAGTTGTATGACAACAACATTATCAGTGATCGCATCGTCATTTACATCATCTCTCGTTGCATCTTGACCTGATGAAATGAAAACAATTTTAGCAAACGCTCTCTTCCACAATTGGACTCAGAAGATGATCAAGGTGACTTACAGTTACTGAGAGGCAGACAGTTACGGGATGAATTCCTTCATGTAGAGGTGAAGTGTTTGACTTCTCCTGTGGTGCACCAGAGACAGCTCATCCCTGGTATATAGCGACATCTTTACTCTAACAGTCTTCTTTCCAGCTTTACGGCTGGCGGCCCTGTTGGTACCACCTGCTTCTGCACTTAACAGGTGCATGTATTTTTTTTTTAAAGCAAAGGTGTTTAATTTTTTTTCAATATATATGTTATAAAATAACAGCAGTCTTTAAGGCAAAGTGTTGTTGCCACGCCAGAAAAAGAAACATGAATCACCAGGATGAAAATATTGTTTCTGCAACAAGATATTTTCATGTTATTAGGACAAACAAACGTTTCACGTTGTGGCTTGAAACTTCTCTTGTTTTTGAAACAAGAAAGCTTCCAACGAGAAGAAACTTTTCTCGTAAAAAAAAACCAAAAAAGAGGGTGCCCATAACAACGAGGAGTGTTTCTTGTCATAACATTAAAGTAGCTTGTTACAACATAAAATGCTTTCCTGTTGGAAGATATGCTGATATGTGTCGGTTAATACCCGTGTGACATGTTATGATCCGAAAAGTTAGTTTTTGGTAAGATAGTGTCACTTAATCATGTTTTCACATGATGATAATGTAGCAATACATTGTAAAAAGATCACATTTTTATTTTTGTTATAATTGTTTATGTTGTTGATGCTCATCAGTCCTCTTTTTCTGGTATGCATCATGACAATAACATTTCACTTTCTTTTAAACCTCCTTAACAACAATAAATACAAATGTCAAATTCTTGCTGTTTGCTCTCTTACAAAAACATATTTGAATTTCTACAGCTGCTAACCGGTGGTGCAACCTTTGCAAATGATCATACAATTATGTTTTTCCTACTTCCCAAGGTTGCTATCTGTGTTTATCTGTTGAAGTCAACTCATTCCACGACTGGTGTCCAACTTTCGCACTTGCTGAAGTCATCGCATGAGGCCTTGGGGGGCGGGGGGGTTTCCGTACTTATTCCTCATCCTGTCTGTTCATGCAACAAAAACATCTATTGTTACTTTTATTTGAGAATACTCAAGACAATTTCCATAAGAATTTGTTTCATTTGTTTTGTTGACGGATGAATATCCCCCATTTATTGAATCTTGTTTGACTGCAAACACTGCAGCTTAAAAGCACACAGGACCCAATCTTTATTTTTTTTTGGGCTGTAAATGCACTTTTGATTGTATTTCTTTCGGCTTCATTTGTTTGAGTCACCCTAATAACATTCATATCGTTACAATAAATGAGCTGCTTAAATTAGTTTCAGAAGTAATAATTATCTTTATCAGGATATTTTTCTCATTTGAGGTTTTCAAGCCTCTTTTTTTCTATATCAATGTATGTTGGGAGTTTAACTTCATTGTTGAATTGCAGGTCCAGTGTATCGAAGTTCTGAGCCATGTCAGGAAAATGAGTCACTTTTTTTAATGCATTCTGGCTGCGCTTTATCAAGTGGTGAGGTCCTTGTGAACTCAACCTCGGCCCCCTTATTAGCAGCATCTCACATTTGTCCAAGGACCCATCCGTAGAGGAGTTCCTCTTTGATCTCTTGCATAAATTGAACGGTTATTTACAAGGTAGTACAATGTTAGCTATTGAAATTAGCTGGAACTTAATAGTAACAACAAAAAAAAAGGCAGATGCTTATGACAGGGTATCATGGAAAAATGCGCTGATACCACCCCCCCCGCCACCCCCCCCGCCACCCTTAATGGATGACTGGTATAGAAAATGGATGGATGGATGGATGGAAACTGAATGAT
The DNA here is from genome assembly GCF_037954235.1 of Aulostomus chinensis. Taxonomy (NCBI): domain Eukaryota; kingdom Metazoa; phylum Chordata; class Actinopteri; order Syngnathiformes; family Aulostomidae; genus Aulostomus; species Aulostomus chinensis. Next base: position 17,488,372 of record NC_141332.1, on the reverse strand, counting down.
AGTGCATCTTTCCATCTCATCCATAAAAGTACCCAACCCTAATGAAATGTAGCCTCGAGTGATCCACTCATTATATGGATCCAGTTCAGGGAGTGAAAGCTGCATTTTTCAGCCTCATTTGAAGGAGCCTTTTGAAAGCGGGGGCAGCCTTGTTGCGTCGCTGCGACATATTCCATCTTCAAACGCAGCTCGGGTTTGAGCAGTGTCAAGCCTGCTTTTGAGTATGCAGGGGTTTTTAAAATGAAGGGGTGAAAGCAAAAATTTGTCAGAGAAATAAGTACTCAAAGGTGAGATTACCTGTATGTGTCATGTGTAGTACCAGTGTCAGGATATGACTTGACAGCTAGAAGTAAGAAATCTATTTTAGTTTTTATTCTGTCACTAAGCAACAGGACATTATCACAAAAATATTCATCCGTTCTCTGTAGAGGGCTGACAGCGTCCTTAAGGATAAAAGTTTGGTCTGTTCAATAGGTTTGTGCTGTCAAAAAAAACACGCACGCGCGCGCACACACACACACACACACACACACACACACACACACACACACACACACACACACCTTTTCACTCAGCTTCACTGGTCTCCTTCACTGTATAATTGTCCATAATGAGTAAACTCCATTCAGTTGTCTCTCTTCTGCCAAGACTTGGGTTCTGGGGCTTGGAGTGAGAGGAGAAAAGTGGGGTGACATGGGCCTTTTGTTTAGCTGTCTCTGATTGTAGCTTGTACGTAGTTGACAGTGTACTTTGGTATTTATAGCATACATCACACTGTCTGTCAACCCCAAAGGTTGCAGTTTCTTTACTTTGATTCAGTGTAAAGAAATACTGCAAGTGTTGGTGCTGCCTCTAGCTACAGAACACTTGAAGAAATATATGGAGTTTTTTTTTTTTAAATTTGTTTTTGTTTTGAAGCAGGGTAAAAATGACATTATTTTAAAAGTGATGATGAACTATCAGGCCTGGTGGCATTCAGCGTTAATTCTAATCAGTTAAAAAAAACATCCAAATGATCTCTTAAATAGCAGGAAATATTTAAGATTGACTAGAGCGAACAACCCGATTTAAATATTCTTACTAGATAAATGAACTTCATGGATGAACTGCTGAGGGAGGGTGGAAAAAAGTTCATCTGCACTTTTTTTTAGAGACGTTTGCCTCTCCTAAATGGATTGAGCAACACATATATGAAGATTAAACTCGATAACAAGTTTTCCGCTGATAGACCGAGCCCCTCAACTTCTTTTGAAACTGTTGCCCCTGTGTGCTTCAGCTGTCGCTGTGTCACGTACACAACTGAGTGCTTCCGTGGTTAAATCTGTACGTTGTGTAGAGATGTGTCAGATTATGATACAGCGGAGAAGATTTCTGGCTTTTCAGTGCATTTGTGTGTTTTGTGTTCCCCAGATCAGTGTTCAGTCCAGTTTCACAAACATGAAGGATGTCTGCTCTGGGTTTGATCTGATCTCCGCAATCCCCCCCCCCCCCCCCCCCCCCAAAAAATTTGGAAGCCTGCCGAGGGGCAGCGTCCTTGTACTTGGTGGACATGCTGTTCCTGAGCGCGTGACTGTATAAGTTTGAAAAACTCGTGTTTAAAGTTGTCTGATCCTTGATCTATGTAAACTGTTGAACCAATATGTTCTGTAATAGTTTACATTTGGTGATCAAAAAATGTAAATGTTGGTTTTCTATCGGTTGGATGCGTTGGCTTTTTGCAGAGAGCTGGAGAAGCAACGTCTGTGGAGTTCACAAAGTCCATGTTAGATAGGATGATTACTTCTCTTCTGTTAGATCAACAAAGTACAATAAGGGGTGAATCCACCTTTAGATATAAAGGTTATTAAAGGTGGATACACAGGATAATCTTTTTATAATGCGTCACACTGAAAGCTTTGATTGACATTACATGTGCACCAGTAGGTAAATCAGTGCTTTATGCTTTGATTCCTCTGCTGTACTGGGACCAGCATGCACCCCCTCCCCCCTCCCAGCACACACACACACACACACACACACACACACACACACACACACACCCCCAGCCTCGACACCATGGTAGACATTAAAGCTACCTTTGCTCCCCATGAGACTGGACCCGGATATTTGTTTGTTTGTACTTCTGGGTACGCAGTGTCTCTGCGTGGTCATTCTGCTTCATTATGTTTTAACACCGCGTGGATATTACACCACAGGGCAGAACTTTCCACTTTGATCCACTTTTTTCTTTTTGATCTGCTTAATCACCACGAGACATCTTTCTGATGTACATGTTAGAAATACACAATAAATGCTCGTCATCACATTTTTATTAATAGCAAATCCCATCAGATGGGAGGGAAACGAGTGGAATGCATTCAAAAGGTTTCATGTTTTGAAGCTTTGGCTACTAATAAATAACTACTGTAAATGTTTTATAGGTCAGTGATATAAATCTGCAGTGGACATCTGGCCAAATATGATGAACTGCATAATCTGGGAATTATTGCGTGTACATTTTTAACAGAGGAAACTCACTTTAAGCTTTTTTCCTTTTTTCCCTTTTTTTTCGCATCAAACAAGCGAAACTATTTTTGTGAATCAGCCAGCTTTTCACCAGCATTTCAATTACCAAGATCTGACAAAATATTTCAAAAACATAATTTAACAACATACAAAATACAATTTAACAAAACAAGCAAAACTTTTTTTAAAATTGCTTCATGTTTGGACATTTTTGTTCCCTAGTTTCACTCCCAAAACAGAAACACAAAAACCTCTCTGAAAATAAGTTTATGGGTGTCCATCCATTCATTAAACACATCATTGCTAGAACCTGGTGATCTACGTATATATGCAACTTATGAGTACGTTTTTATTTTTTTCCTTCCAGATTTCAACTGTACTGCATACAAGTATGTTATCAACCACAGTTGTCGTGCTGTCCAACACATTGTACTTCAAATTTTTGTCCACATACATGGCCACACCACCTCCGCCTTTATTTTTTTAGTCATGTACCTCATTTCATAACTGTCCAACTCAAAGTTACTGCAATGTTGTTTAAAGGTTGTACAATCTGATTTAAATATTCCTTGATGTGGTTGAAATTTGCATAAAGTTGGTAATTTTAAAGGCAGAGAAGAGTTGTGACGAGCCGTTGAGTGTGTTGAAAGGTTACCCCTGTCAAAATGAGTCACCGTATTGTTTCCATGGAGGAAAGGGAAACCATTCCTCTTCATTGTGTTTGTGTCAGTTGTATTGCACAGTATTGCATCCTGTTGATTTCCACAGAGTTCATTTCATGTCATGAATGCTTTGATTCTTGCTTGTGAGGCAAAGGCATAATTGTCTTGATTTACTTGGAGGTAATGTATGTACCTTCTAAAGGAGTGAGGCAAAAAATCAGATCACATAATTATAGTGATCAACTGTTTGCGGACAATTTCCCAACTCAAGGATGTGTCCAAAATCACTCAGTATACAGTATAGTCCACTAGGTCGTAGTGCTGTCCCAATTCATTGTGAAAACTAATTCTACCATATGCAATTGACTTAAACTATCCTACTGTCCTGCTGGAACCAAGTGCTGTATCCCATCATGCATTGTGCTGGCTGAAAGGAAAATGACGGACAAATGAGAGAAGAGTGATCCAAAGTAGACCCACATGTGTCCTTAAGTGTTAATCTCATTCTGCAGTTGAGCTCCCTACACTGTCCTCTGCATTGAAGTCCTCTAATATGGAGTGGTGAATAAAGGGGTCATGTGAGGCTCATAAATGTGCATTAAAGTGCAATTTTTTTCATTTGTAACTCAACATTTGAAGATCCCTTTGGACGATTCAAAAAATAATGTAGTAAGCAAGCAAAATAAATTGTAGTAGTGACTCACAATTGGAGCGGCAGCATGGTGGTGCAGTGGTTTGCGCTGTCGCCTCACAGCAACAAGGTTCGGGGCTCGACCACGGGATCTTTCTGTGTGAGTCTTCAGGGTCCCCCTGTGCCTGCATGGGTTCTCTCCTGGTACTCCAGCTTCCTCCCACAGTCCAAAGACATCAAGAGGGGACGAGGCTGATTGATACTCTAAATTGACCGTAGGTGTGACTGTGAGTGTGAATGGTTGTCTGCCTACATGTGTTGGCCCTGTGATGGACTGGTGACCTGTCCAGGGTGAACCCCGCCTCTCGCCTGAAGGCTACTGGGATAGACTCCAGCCCCCCGTGACCCTTAACAGGATAAGTGGTTGAAAATGGATGGATGGATGGATGGACTCACAATTCTTATGTAACTGTTCTATCAAAGAATTGCAGCGTAACTTGAATTGGCACCAAGTACTGTTTGAAATAAAAAGCATGACCACGAATTCTCTCTCTTCCTCCCTCTCTCTCTGCAGCCTGGGTCGGGGCGCTGGCCATGGGGATGATCTTCTTCTGTTCACCTGTGGTCAGCATGTTCACAGACCACTTTGGCTGTCGGAAGACAGCTGTGTGTGGGGCGGCCCTGGCCTTCATAGGGCTGCTCAGCACATCCTTTGCAAAGTAAGCCACCTTCATCAACTTGTTGCTCGGAGAGGTATGAGGCCAATGGACACTAGCTAGCTCTAGTACAGACAGTCAACTTTTCATGTACATTAGTCATGTTGCTAATTTTTAGCACTATTTCACATGTCGGCATAGTAAAAGAAAAGTTTTCACTATGGAGGTTTCTGTGCCCTGTACTCACCCTAACAAAAGCAAATTAAGTTTAATGGTGATAACAATAGTGTATCTGCACACAGGCAAGGGCAGTTACATGAACCAGTTGTCTAGATATGATTACATGCCTCCCGAAAGGATTTTTATTACATGTCCAAATGAATTCCTTTCAGTTATTTTGTATCTTCTGATTGAGAAGACTATCATCTCAGTCTTTGAAACCCTCTGATTTATGTCAGTTCTGTGATTTATGCCATACCTCTATTTTGTTCTTTCATATTTCTGTTCTACTGCAGCTCTCTGAGCCTTCGATATTTCACATATGGCATAGTCTTTGGCTGCGGAGCCTCATTTGCCTTCCAGCCCTCTTTGGTCATCCTGGGCCACTACTTCCGGCAGCGCTTGGGCTTGGCCAACGGCGTAGTGACGGCAGGTGCCAGCCTCTTCTCCATGGGCCTCCCAGTTTTGCTCAACAAGGTGGTGGAACCTTTTGGCCTGAGTAGGACCTTCCAGATCCTTAGCCTCTTCATGCTTGTTCAGGCCCTGCTGGCATTGACATTCAAACCTTTACTACCTGCTGGAGGAGGTATGGGACCAATGGGCATGGGTCCCGGCCCTGCTGAATCCCAAACCCAGCCAGGGGCCACTGCTCGAAGCGGGAACAGGTGGAGCAAGGCCTTGGTTGGGGTCAGGAAGTACTTTAACCTGCGAGTGTTTCGCATCGTCACCTATCGGGTGTGGGCATTTGGAGTTGCTACAGCTGTACTAGGCTACTTTGTGCCGTACATCCACCTCGTAAGTACATTTCCTTGGCATGTCTGCAGTCACGTTACAAAGGAATGTTGTGTGTTTGTTGTTCTTTTAGGTTATCTAAGCCTGAAACTGTACAAATGCTTTCGGCAGTTCTTCTGTGAGAAATAAGCGAGCTGTGTTTCACTCTGTGTATATTTGACTCACTTTCTTACTTTAATGGAAGATTGTATAAGGATGTTCGACTTTACTTAAACATTACCTTATATGAACTACACCTCATATCAGTGTCTTCCATAGAGTTACATAAACATTGTCATCATGCTGATAATGAGTGTATAATAGAGATCCCTCAGCTGACTTGGGAAATGGCGAGGCATTGAGTGTGATGTCATGTCAGCAGGGTAAATGAGCAGTGAAGATCAGGCTTGTTCATATCAGTGTGATTTAGGAGAATGACTGCTGCTGGACGCCATCGACTGCCAAGGTGAAAAGAACTCCAATCACTTCACAGACAAAGTAACCACTTTCCAACATGAGTAGATTGCAGATTTCATTCAATCAGTTTCCAGAATTTGGAATCTATTACTGAGAGAGTGAGATGGTGAGGGATTAGGAAGGAGTGTAAAGCTGCAGAGCTGTTAAGTTGAAATCCTACTATCCAGATGTCGGATGTTCCAGCTCCGGCCTCCCTCTGTCAAGCCTGTTGTTTCAGGCCCGGACCCAGATGTAAACACAGCCCCGGTCTTTGTATTGACTCAAGCACTTCAGGAAACCTCTCCTGTATGGCCTCTCCGTATCCCTAAACATGCCTATCCTATGGCCATTGATGAGTGTAGCGCCCTTCAAAGCAGAGCAAATATTTCACAAGGACCACCATGTTCAGGAAGAGACTTCAGAGGGTGGTTTCATGTTTTGGAACTGATTTGCAGGGTCAGGACTGAGGGGAGTGGGAGGGTCTGACCTATATGCGTTGGATCTTCCTGTCCTGCTGTTCCACAACTATGTGGATAAAGACATTTTGTTATTCGGAGTCCTCTTCTACCTAATACACACGCCCACTGACTGATTTCCTCCACCTCTTGGGATTGGAGCACAAAAAAACAACAACAACAAAAAACGTGTGAAAATATTCCCCAGTTGTTTGTGTCTTGGTGTCATCTTGTTGCACAAATTTATTACCCTCCACACGAAGAACCAAAGCTCACCAACACTATTTGCCTTTCTGTGTGTGTATCAGATCAACTTTGTGGAGAAGCAGTTCAAGGAGACCGAGAGGGAGTGGATTCTCCTTGTGTGCCTTGGAGCTTCATCTGGCGTGGGGCGACTCGCCTTTGGTAAAATTGGCGACCTTATTCCTGGTCTGAAAAAAATCTATATGCAGGTGAGGAGATGAATAAAGGTTGAGAGTATTTCCTTAAATGATGTCAGTTTTTCTGTTGCAGCTCAGATTTGACATCTCAAATACCGTCCAATCTCACTTTTAGCCAGCTATCCAACATCCAGATTAAACTATTTCCTTGTTTGATCGCTTCCAATTTATTGTTTGTAAGATACCTCCAAGAGCTTCAAAATGCATAAAAAATGAATAGAGTATGTGTACAAGGGGAAATATGTCAAATTAAAATTCTACCCTGTAAAAATTTAATACCGTTGCTAAAGATTTAAATCATCTGTTAACTACTTTGAGACCCTGCAGCACAAATATAATGCTCGGCTGAATCGCCGTTTACGTAACATTTCTGATTTGAAAATGTTTATTACAGTGTGCAGCAGGTTGAATCAGAGATATTGTTTGATTAGTATCTGAGTTGATTCACTCTGTATACTGCTTATTAGACTTCAGATAAACATGACATCCTAATTTGCACCCACTTACAAAGCCATAATGAAAAGAAGCCTTTGTGTTGTTAGGGGGATTTACCCAGCAGGAGAGTGGCAGAAATAATTCAGTCCTCAGAGAAGGGAAAGTGCAGCAGTTTGGAAGGGAAGACCTAAATTGTTAGACCACAAGTAAATAAAAGAATAAATGGCCCAATAGATGATTAATGTGCCAGTAAACGCATGTAAATTACACCTAATATAAATGTAGGCATTAATTATTTGATAAAATATGACATCAGTTGGTATTTCTTTTGAAATGTACCTCTGTATTTATTTAAATTTGTATGACTCCTCCTATTTTTTTAGTTTCCCAATATATTTTTTAATTGTATGCTTTCATTTATTCATTCTTATTTCATCCTTTAATGTGTTACTTCACTGGCGAGCCATCCAGGTTGAACCCCGCCTCTCGCCCGTAGCCGCTGGGATAGGCTCCAGCCCCCCCCCCCCCCCGCGACCCTTAACAGGAATAAGCGGAAGAAAATGGATGGATGGATGGATGTTTATTTTACTTCCCCTTTGCACAAGAATCCAAATTAACCTTTTCTTCAATTTATTTCCACAAAGTTCTACTTTTCTGTATTTGATGTGTATAATGTTCTTGATATATATATAAGTGCATGAAGGAGTAAAAAATTCATAAAATTACTGTAAATGTAACATGCAGAGATAAATATGTTGTGGGAAATAAAAAGACGGAGATATATACAGAGAAAATAAGACATATACATGTATACTTTGAAAAAATAAAACATTTAAATAAATTGCATGTAAAAAGTAAGTGAAATGAATGATAGATGAATGCATGAATAATTAAATTGGAAGGTATATAAATAAGGGGATTCATACAAAGACAAATAAATACACAGAGGTATCATTTTATGTCACATTTTGATCAGTTAATGCCAAAAAAATATTTTTGATATTATTTGTGGTACATTTAATGTCATTAATTTTTCAATTGAGCCATTTGTTTCATTGTTTATTATGTAGTTTGGCAGTTTCCATCCTCCACTTTTAGAGGTGAACACAAAGAACGTGTGTGTGTGTGTGTGTGTGTGTGTGTGGGTGTGTGTGTGTGTGGGTGTGTGGGTGTGTTTGTGTATTTATGTTGTGCTCCTTCTGATTAGCAACACAAGCACCACACACACTCAAGCTGCATGCTGTTTATGACAAAGCTTTAAATGGCCTCTCAACTCAAGTATGCATTTTACTCATTGTTCCTCCACCTTGTTTGAAGACTGACTGTGTAGAATGATGATACTTGTGGTCCATAACGCAAACTTACACACGTCACAGGGATACTTCAAGCCTCCAGGGCTCAAACACCTAGAACTGGTGAAGTGAATGTGGTGTATGTCATTTAATTGCAGCTTATTCATAGATTGTATATTTTTAACAATTGTTTAATGTAATTGCCATATCTAACTAGGTATTTATTTTATGGAAACCCCATATGAAACAAATCATTCTTCAAAGTCTGTTTTTTGTCATCGTCGATGTGCAGACAAGGGTGTTTATGTTCCTCTGACACATTTTACATTTTTATCCTATTGAATCTACATGTCTGCAATGCACCAGTGCATTGGTCATTTATTCCATGCAGAAAAGAGTTACTTATCATTACAGTGTGACGCTCAACAGTTTCTCTCCTGCTGCCATAATAATGAAACACACTGGTTTGCGAAAGGAGGCTTTTATGAGCTTGAAAGGCTCGTTCTGTCTTTTATCCAGAGTGAAAACACACCTGAATTTTTTTAGGAGCTGCTTTGTTGCAGTCATTTTGGAAGAAAATAAGGTAACGCACAAAGCATAATGTTAAGGCACCAGACTTAGCTTCAAGCTAATCTAATGTAGCAGCCAGACAAGAACTTAAAGCCCGATGACTGCTTAACCTTCAAACAAAACTATCTTATCATACCAAAATCTTTTCAGCCATTATCTCAGATTCAAGTCTTACATCAAGGCTGTTCTTCCCAATTTGAAAATGTAGGATATTAGCAAGTTTGTGTAGTTGCTGGAGGATGCAGTCAGTAAGACAATGTTCACAGTGAAGTCAAAATGTCTCCCTGTATGAGTAAACACAGCTATGACGTGCATGCCATGCACCTACACCTGCATAAAAGCAGAGAAAATAAGACAAGATGTAGCACAGAAAAGCCTCCTGTCATTATTTTCGTCTGAAATGAAGCAAGTTGTTCATGAATTTATATCGGAAAAAAACATTTTTCTCTTGATATTTTGTCCATCTGATATATGTGAATTAGGGTTGACAAAACAACAGGAGCACCTCCATCGTATCATCTGAGTAACAGCCTCCAAAAGTGACCTTTAAAATGAATCAATACCCCTCCACAGGAGATTCAATAAAAACTGGACATTAAAGCCCACATGAAAGGAGGAATTATTCAAGGATTGTTGAATCATTCTACTTTTTTCTGTAACGGTCGTTGAGTTTCCTGAAAGGGCTACATGTGTGTAACATATTGTTATTATTTTTATTGTTATTATTACATTTGTTTTATCTGGGTGTACTGAATAAATTGGCAAGTGAGCCCATAAATCTGCACAACACAAACCAGTCTTATGTCGAATCCAACGTCTGGTCACCAGTCCTCCACTCCACACACAACAGGGCTTATTGAAAGCCGAATGTGACCTACACTACATGGCTCAGGCTCTGTATATATGAAGAAAGTCCACGCAACCCACAAGTAAGGCTCAAAATTAAGCCAGTGAGCAAGGAACGATGTAAAGCCTGTCCTCTCCTGTCTATTTTAGGTGCTGTCCTTCATGGCTCTGGGCGTGATGTCAATCATGATCCCCCAGTGTTCGGCGTTTGAAGGACTGGTGGTTGTGTGTGGTTTCATGGGACTGTGTGACGGATGCTTCCTCACCATGATGGCCCCAATAGCATTCGAGCTGGTCGGGCCTATGCAGGCCTCGCAGGCCATAGGCTACCTTCTGGGCCTCATGGCTGTTCCTATGACAGCGGGTCCACCCATCGCTGGTAAGAGACTCACTCTTTGATTTTCAACCCAGAGTTCAGCTCGTCTTGACTTCAAATGATTGCTATCAGCTTCGCAAAACAACTGAATGAAAACTGAAATGAGAGGCGTGACTGCATGTCTGGAAAGACTGTGGATTGTATTTAATGAGGTGTGGGCTTGCGGCCAACTGCAGGCCGTCACGAAGGATTTGTCTTCAGGCGTTCAACGCACATACAGGGTCAGATCTCAGCGCTCCCTCCTCCTCTCTCCAGCCGCCTTCTTCTTTTCCATAACAACATCAGTTTAATAAGACCACTGAGGGCAGAACATTAATTTGATGAATCAGGCATGCTCTCTCTTGTCAACCTCCTCCTGCTCTCTCACACACACACACACACACACACACACACACACACAGCTTTGACTATTCCATCCCATTTTAACTACAGTTTGTGTTTTTGTATAATGTGTTGAGTGAGTTATGATTGATATGAGTTATGATTGTCATTTAACCAGTTTGTCACCACAAACGAGATAACGTGATCGCTGTTTGTTTCTTAGCAGGATATCTTGTAAAGTACTGGACAGATGTGGATGATATTTAATGGGAAGACTGGTAATATTACAAGGAACGGGCGACAACAATTTAGTGGTTCGGGACAGCTGTCATGAATGGGTTTCGATGATGCTGTGTTCATATTCTGTATCCGTGTAGCCTCTATAGCAGACGTATGTGCTCTCAGATTACTTTCTGGATCTCTGTGGAAAAGTAGAGAGATGTTTGTCTCAGTGAGGCAGTAAGATGTTTAGGAATAAAATGCATTTTCCCCTAAATTCCAGGTCCTTATTTCTGAATGGGATTTATTAGCAGCTACAGAAGGTGGGACACCACAAGAGAGAAAATAGCCAAATTATTGCATTTTTTTGTGAACTCAAGGCCTGTCTACTTCTCAGTGTCCACATATAGCACTTTAAGTCAAAATAATATTGCGCCATTCCAGGTACATTAGCACTATTTAAATGTTGTTTCCACAGTTACAGAGCATTATTTTACAGCATTTCTATTTTTTTTATTCTACACATGGCTTTTGAATGTTATGAGTAACCACATGCACATCGTCAGGGGAAATATAACCCGTCATTCAGATTTCTTTTACACAATTTTCAGAAAGCTTATTTGATAGTTTTTAGTATTGCTCCCTTTTTCTATTTGAAAATCAGAACCTTCTCGTACTGGTGTGCATGCGCCTTCATTTTTCCATTTTGTCTGTTTTTTTCACTTACCTAAACAAGCACAGTGACATAGAGCGATGCAGTATTGAGGCTGTATTGCCCGCCTCTACAGCCTGCACTCAGACATCTAGTGCACTAATGTGTCAGACACAGATGCATCACACCTGCCCATAAACAAAAGTGTAGCTGACACGTTCATCATTCAGACTTTTATTTTTTATTCATAAAGGTTTATTTGCTCATTTCAACGTATAATAAGATGACAATTCCGTATGATTTGCTTTTTCTCACGATAATTCTTCACATTTCATGAACAAACAGGAACAAGAAGAGGAAAACCTTAGAGCAGCTGCCCTTTTTTTCAATGATAACATCATTTAAAAACATAGATGGCCGACTCTCTTGTTTTCTCTCATTTTTCGTAATTTTAGAATGAAGACAGCATGACACGCTAAAAAAAATACTGCAATTTTTTTCACAACTATCGCTGAAACAAAGTATTGTGTCAGCGTAGCCTAAATATATCAGCAAAATGACAGGAACTCTGGATGAACTCCAGCCCAAAATGCTCATTACAGGGATGAAAGACAACCGTTTATCATTCAGGACGCTTTGTACCCTCTGAAGTACATTGACGAGTCAGGCCAGAGAGGGTACATAATGAACAGAGGGTATACACTTGTCTTTCAAAAGGCTACACCCCTTGAATGAGCATTTGTACCCTTTAGTTACACCCTGCTACCCTCTATCTGTGAGTGTGTTGTCTCTAGAGGAACATATGATGTCTTGTACAGTCTGTGCTTCAAGAACCGAGAATCCATATGCAACAGGCGACAACAGCGTCCTCCCCGTTGCACTGCTCCCATGTCACAAGCTCCGTGATGCATAAAACATATGGTGCAGTGTGTTAAACTCGTTGACCTGGCTTCATGTCTGTAGTTTCACAGTGTCTGGTTTACTTACTATCCATTTACGCAAGTTGAAGCCTCACTAAGACAATCTGCTAACGGGATGGTGCCCGATGTTTGTGGGAGCTTGATTAGTTCACTGCATGTGGGGGATGTGTGCATTTCTGTAAGATAAGAACGTTGTTGTTCAGCCACTCTTAAAAGTTTATATTGAAATTTCTTGCACAATAACACATGCACTTCTAGCTTAGAGAAGTTTACAGGATGCTTCAGGTTACTAATTCAGCATAACCTGTATTTTACTGCCCTTCCCTCCTCTGCTCAGGTCTCCTACATGATTACTTTGGGAACTACACGGTGGCCTTTTCTCTCGCCGGCGTGCCTCCAATCGTTGGGGGCATCGTGCTGTTCTTTGTACCCCTGATACACCGCAGGCTGCAGCGAGGGCAGGCAGCGGCAACACCAGAGGAAACGTCCACCACTGCTCACATGTTGCCCACTCCCCAAACAGCAGAGGAGCCCAAGACTTGCTCCAATGGCGACATCCTGCCTGGTTACACCGACGTAGAGACACACATCTGAGTCGCGCCATACATAGGTAACATTTTTTAGCCACATTACATCAACATATAAATGTCTGTTTCTTATACTTTCCCTTTTTAATGCAGGGATTCAGCCCACCAGCACCTTCTATCATCCTTAGATTGCCCTCGTACTGATCCTCCATGTGCAGCTGTACACGATTACTACTCGACCATGGACTTCCCGTCAGCCGACCTTTAACCTCTCACCCTCCAGGACCCTCACTGGCTGTTTGCTTAGTTGATGTGGAGAGAAATTGGACAACAGGGGGCTGTGGTTAGATGCCACAGAGAGGACGAGAAGAAGACGACATGAGAGTAGAAGATGATGTAAACGTTGAAGGCGGACAAGCACAACAGTCCTAATTGGGATGGTTTGATCCGAGGGGGACTAGTAACACGCTCCTCCAAGAGGAATGAAATGAATAGATTTTAACCAACAGTCGTAGTTTATGATTTCACAGCATTTATCTGACTACGTGAGCTTTTTGAAGCTATAAAATAATCCTTTACTTGTTTTTTAGAATTCATAGGAAGGTTTTTTAAAGATAGCTATACACAAGGGTGCACATTAACTGAATACTTTGATACTAAATTAAATTTCAGGACCTTACTAAAATCACCCTTTTAAAAAAAGTCAGAGAAAGTGAGGAGTGTGGTTAAGAATGGTAGTATAAAAAAATGAGGAAACTATAAGCTAATACACTATCTGCTACATTACCATTTTCTGTTACATCACTGTCGATCATAATCTACAAACTAAGCAAATTATATTTTTAATTCTGTGATGAGAACTTAAAGCTTTTGGGGAATCTATCACTTTAATATACTCAGTACTTCATCCACCTCTGCTTATAAGATAAGAATAAGTGAAGGGATACGTTCATGATTTTGTTGGTTATGTTTTGTCCTAATCTGTTTTTCCTGCCTGTGTTTTCCACTTTGAGGGCTGTGAGAGAAACGTATGTATCTGCTGCAAATATCATAAGAGGGAACAGAGAATTCTCAGAGAGCAGCCACAGGCACAATCACCTCAACTCAACCACGCACTTTAGCACACTGTAGCACATTGTGCTCTCAACCAGGGTTCAGAACCTCAGCAAATAGTTGTTTCAGCCAGCTTGCTTGGGAGACAAATGTGCAACATTTGCAGCTCTTTAGCCAGAAATCGGACTCATAAGTGATTAAAATCACAAGTGAAATTTTTTTTTTTCAATATCGGTCAGTGACTCTGCAGCATGTGGCTGGTTGACGTATGAAGTTAGTTGAGGTGAGTCCAGAGAGCCTTATGACCTGTGAATTTATAGTTACTCCCATGACTCCACGGTCTTAAAGTGATACTTCACCCAAAAGCTGTACTTTTGCCTTTCAAGTACTGACAAATATTTATCCTGAGCCCAAAGAGACATTTTTTTTCCCACCTGCACTACTTCTTTGCCTTGGATATTTACTTTGAAGCTAATTTTAACCGTTGACTACCAACAGCAAAAATTCTCCAAAACTGACCATTCGCAAACTGTTAAGACAACCGTCTACTGTAACCTACAGTCTTCTTAGTTCAGCTATATTCTCAGTAATCTACCAACACTTGATTTTGAGTTAAAAACAAACAAACAAAAACCCTTTCAGGTCAGGTGATCGAGTGCAAGCCAGTCGTTCAACACCATGCTCCAGCTGGTCACACCTGGTGCTACTGTGAACGAGTGCTGACCACATGTGATACATTTAGTTTGTTTTCAGCTCAACACAAAGTGTTTGTGGATTATTGAGCATGCAGCTACATCCTGAATATGAGGATTAAACTGGACAATGTGCTTAAGGGTTTGTAAAAGACCATTTCTCGGTAGATTTGCTGTTGTTAGTGGTCAGCTGCCATTAGCATTCAAGCTAAATATACTTAGGTGGCTCTTTCAGCATTCTAGAGTCACGATGAAATGATATACAACATTAAAAAACAGCTATGTGAGCACAGGACACTTAATATTTGTGTGTACTTGAAAGGCCAAATATACATTTTTCTGTCTAGTATGACTTTAAATTGCAGTTTTTTCTTTTCCAGTCTGAAGTTTTTTCGTAGTTTCAGTAGTGTGCTAGACAATTTTGCCAAAAAACGTGTTTGTTATGTCTTTGAGACATAGCTTTTTGTAGTGTGCACACTGTATACTCCTTTAAGTGGAAACAATTATGTCAAAGTCATAAAAGACTGATGACTTTTGGTAGATTCACACTCTTAAAAAAAAAGCATGTATCGTTTTATGTGGAAAATTTCCTCCATGCAAATGTGTGTGCTGCCACTTTGCATTTTAGTAGTAGAGACAGTTTAAATGATTTGACACTACTTTGTTAAAAATCAACTGAGATGAAAGCTGCCAAATGACCTGAGCCACCATCAGGCCATCTCACGTAGGGCTGATGGCTACTCTAGCATCAGGATGTGTCGCTCGCTGTCGGCATTAAATGAAACAACGATGATCTGCCTCTTGGATATATTTTAGTTTACAGTACTTTTTTGGTTTCATGAAGGTTGGACCACTTACCTCTTCGCTCATAGATTACACATTGAACAGTGAACTTTAATAACCAGATGAGAAGTCGAGCGACAGTGACTGTTTGCGTGGTGCTTTAACTGACCAGCAGACAGCAAGGGAAGACAGTCCCCTGTACAGGAATTCACTCACAATGGGTCCAGCTGGTACCTCACTACTGAGTTTTTTTTGTTTGAGGGGAGGTAATGCCATGTGACAAACAATTCTGAAGAGGAAATATACACTTTACCTCAGTAATCAAACAATCCTCAGTAATTCAACTTGTTGTCATTAATTTCATGTTTGTTATGTGTTAGTGATTTGCTGCCAAACGCCTTCCATACATCCAGAGATTTATCTTTCCTCTTTTTTATGCCTTCATATCCATTTGTCCGGTTTCTTCTCTGTTCCTACTCATTGATGCCACAAGTCTGATTTCTCTGTGTTTTAGAATGTGTCGTCATATACAAGTCTAATGAGGTTACACTCAAATCTAGCTACGCGTAGTGGAGAGTCCAGCAAAGTTCATTTAGAAGTGGAGAAATAGGCCTCTAGTTTGACTGCTGTCGTGTTTGATATTTTGTGTCAATTTTTAGTTCCCTTTTTATAGTAATCTCATCTCATACAGTGATTTCATCCACACCTTTCCTTCTCTTTTACTTTTTTAAACAAATCCACCTCCCCCTACTCCTTCCCTCAACTGTGAGTGTTTCTTTCTTTACCAATGCTGCAGGAGATAGATCCCTAAAAACACACGCTACTGTCAAACTTTGAGGCCTATGAGTTACAGAATCTAGCGAGTGAATGCAGAGGACTTAACCCCTCGGGCAGCCGTATTGGAGGCCTTTTGGTTAACAGCAGCGCAAAAGGTGGAAAAAAAAAGAAAAGCTGATTATGTTTCTATGCAGATGACGTCTCAGTTTTAATTGTTGAGTGTGGGGTTTTTTTTGTTTTGTTTTACTGTGAACATATTTTTTTCCCTTCATCTCTTCGTGTTTATATGTTATATATACTAGAAGCTTTCCGTCACATTTTCAATCAGGAGAAAATGACTTAAAAGCATGACACAGCAGTAACCTCAATTTGAAATCTGCCTTATCAGACCAGTCTGAACCGTTACAGCATTACTGAACTTGCCCAGGTTTTATATACATAGAGAGAGTATATAATAGCATTAGAGCCACCTCACTTAGTTTCTGGTCAAAACCAGCTGAGTGATGAGTTTTCTTACCCTAACTGTAAAATCAATATTGAGACACATATGAATCAATAAATGTGCTATGTTTTCTAATATTTTAAATTAACCGTCAGTGGTGTTTGTTTTGATTTTATGTGTTTGTGTGACAGTAGATTTTATGATACGATTTATATGTGGGGGAGGGCGGGGGTGGCAGGGGGGAAGATCTTGTGAGCTCAAATGTTGGTTCTAAATAATCTACTGACGTGAAGGTGTGGAACGAGTGAAGAATTCCACAGGGCACCCGGATGGTTGCAGGGTGTCTGTTGAACCACTCTTTGGCTCGCTGAAGTCTTTTTTTTTCCTTTTTTTTTAATCTATGCAGCATCACTGGACTCGTGGTCCACTTCCTGTGACTGCTTCACTATATGAAGTAAAAGCATGTCAAGCTTTTAACGACGAATGTTTTAAAGGATGTTAAACATGAGCTCCATGTTTGCATTTATCTCTTGTAGCACTCAAAACCTCCTGCAGAGCTCCGTGTATGTCACTACTAACACTACTGCTTGTTTTATTTAATGCATTTGATTCAGATTTTTTTGCTCTTAAAAGTTGTGATAAAAACTTTCTCCCCCAGGTGTTTGCTTTTTTTTCTCTGACCTGTCTGTTGCCTGACTGTAACACACAGTATGTAGGTCAGAGCCACAGAGAGAACACACCTGGCTGTGCCCTAGTAAAGGACAGGTGTGCAGTACACCATGTCTCACGAGACAAGAAATGAATGGCAGACACTGTTCGGTTCTTGAGTCATTGTATTATTCAGATTCAAAACTGGTCATGTTCTTTGATATCAAATGTGTGTTCATAAGTCATCTTTGATTCTTACATCCATCCATTTTCCGCTTATCCTGTTAAGCGTTGCGCGCGTATGTGCAGGGGTGGGGCCTATCCCAGCAGCCTTTGGGCGAGAGGCGGGGTTCACCCTGAATGGGTCACCAGTCCGTCACAGGGCCAACACATAGAGACAGACAACCATTCACACTCACAGTCACACCTACAGTCAATTTAGAGTATCAATCAGCCTCGTCCCCTCTTGATGTCTTTGGACTGTGGGAGGAAGCTGGAGTACCAGAGAGAACCCACACAGGAACAGGGAGAACATGGAGACTCACACAGAAAGATCCTGTGCTGGATTATTTTTTCATATTGCTTTTGCTTGCAAAGACAAAATTAAACTTCTCATTTTCATCTCATCTTGAAAAACAACAAAAAAACCTCCATCTGACTAGAGGTCAAATCAAACTCCTCTACCCTGAAATGTGCCGTTTCTTTGAACCTCTGACCTCAGTCTCTGCTGTGTTTGTTTCTTTTCCCCCCTCAGTTCGAAACCATACAAACAGAGTGAGAAATAGGAGCTTAAGTTCTAGATATTTTGAAGCTGAGCCACGATTTGCAGCAGCTCTTAGAGTTCTGTGGACCTACTGAGTAAGGACTCTTTGCCAGGGCTGTTGCAAGAAGCAGTCAAGAATGTCTGTGTCCTGCCGTTTATCAGGGCTGTGGGAACCCTGTAAGGCTGCATTGTTCATGTACCTTATCATGACTGTATAATGATGTCACAGCCATAAGTATTCCACGGTTATGATACTCTCATTTATGTTTCTGGTCACAGCCTAGACTTCCCGAAAGTTTATTGTAATTTCAGTGTGTGCCTGTGTGTGTGTGTGTGTGTGTGTGTGTGTGTGTGTGTGTCCCTTTAAGAAAAAAACACGAAATTTACATGTGCAAAAACATGTATAATAAAATAACTTAAAGGAGTTTACGCCTTTCAAAGGGAGGCTCCCGCTTGCGTTCAGCTGTGGAAACAGAATACTTTGCACAGACAAAACACGGAGCTCTGGAACATTTTCCTAGTGTAATTTGTAAATTCTCAAACTGGCAAGAATCAAATAAACCCAAATGAGACTTGTTAAGAGGTGGAAATCAGGCCAGACACATGAGAACAAAGGACTCAGGGAGTGGAATTAAATCCACAAGGAGGCCAGAATGGTGAGACGCAGGTGGAGCAGGTACAGGGGGCAGGGCAGGTAATCACGAAGGCGGGGAAAAAAAGGAGGACAGGAAGTTAACAAGAGGAGAGGTAAATAAACTACAAAATTAAATGGGAAATAATGACTGACGATATCAAAATGTGAAAGTTCAAGAAAACTGATATGAAATTAAGATGTTAAAGAACCAAGAAACAGAACTTGTTGCCTACAAGTGGAAATGCATGTGTCTTTTCCTGGAATGGGCCCATGCTCACGAAGGTTGTCAGAGACAGATAAACTTCTATCGCCTCTCTCCCCTCAGTTGCTATCGTCTGTCCCCTCCCCATCTTTTTATATGGATATTCTTTTTTCTTTGATTTCATAAAATGTTCTTTCAAGGCCAGTAATGTCACAAGACACAGAATCAAATCATGCTGTTTGATAACTTAATCAATAATTCAATTTTTGTGTTTTTTTTTCAAAGGCAGGTGTTTTTTTTCTATTAAATAATAAAGAGGTGATATGAAAATACTCTTGGTCTTTTGTAATTTGTTCGGAGGTCTTAAGTACACGCAGCTCCTTTTGAGGGTACAAAGAAATCATGGTGATGCAAGACCTTGCATTATAGGACACTGAGTTTTTTACAAACGTGTGATCTTGTCACATTTGTCGCACCAACATGGCTCAGTTTATTCAGTCATGAACTCCTCCCTCGACTCTCCCAGTTAGCCAGTCATGCTGAATGTTACATTACACGCTTCGTTGAACCATCTCCAAGAGGCAGAGCTCCCCCCCCTCTCTCTTTCTCTCTCTCTCTCTAAATATTATAAATATACATAGACAGGCAAGCATTGTGCTCATGCCACAAGGCAAAGAATAAATTACTGCTTGAACTGAGAGGTCACAGTTCTACTAATAATTTATCAGAAACAGAAAGATTGATGATCCTTAGCTTGGACACGGTGGCTACATTATCACCAACAAAATCATGAAATAGAAAAGTTAAACCATAAGGAAATATCTGTTAATGGCATGCAAATATTTTCATCGCAGGCCATTGTTCGCAACCTATTAAACGTCATATTTTTATGATTCACTTGTTACTTCTGCTTTCGTTTTATTTTTAATTCTTGTATCTGTGTGTGTGTGTGTGTGTGTGTGTGTGTGTGTGTGTGTGTGTGTGTGTGTGTGTGTGTGAGCTCCCTGGGGCCGTGACATGACTGGGATCCTGGCATTGAGAGTAAATTGGTTGTGAAATTTGTGGAGCGCTACCCAATATCATATGACATTGGGAACTTTTGCAGATTGATGCACAACATTGTAAAGCTCTTGTATTCGTATGAGGTGCGTACAAATGTTCCACGGAGCATCACTGGCACCCATCTACTGAGAATCCGTGATATCGGTGAGGACCCTGAGCAGAACCCAGAGGGTGCTTGAAGAGGTCCACCTCAGCCACAGCTGAGTCAAATAAGAAAAAACGTCTTCTGTCGCTGGACAAAAAAATAGATAGTATTTGCTTTCTTCAAAACACTTTGTTTATTTATCCATGTCCTTTATTTTTCATGAGGATAGGGACTAAAACCCCGATGCAAAATGATAAATTACACATTCAGATTTAACTAGCGTTATATTGCAGCCTGTCCAGCAGGGGTCCTCCCTCCCTCATCTCTATGGGTAAATTGTTGTTGACTCTGGGTCAGTGGAGACTAAACCCGATGGGACAAACATGAAAACTTATTACCGATGACATAAAAGACTCCCTGAAATCCCCTCACCCCGTCTTTCCACTGTTGGAACCTGTCCAGCGGCAAAGGATAAAAGATCATTTTCTTTTCAGATTTGAATTGTTTTTGAATATTACTCTCGTTCAGACGTATGAATAATTTTCAGTGATTGTTAGTTTTTACTGGTGATAACTGGTGATTCTATGAGTATGGGGATAGTCCTGCAAGAGCTGTTGCTGTTGGGGTTTCTCCTGAGTCTTCAAGCTAAAGACACACAATCAGACAGTTTTGCATCTGCATGCCTCAGACCTCTGATCACTCCGATTAGCAGTGATGTGACGTGTGATGCTCTTGGTTTTGGTAAGATGAAATATTCTCATTTTACGACTAAAGAGCAGCCTCAGCACCTCGGGGAGATTTGTGCTGGTTGAACACATGCTGGGTACAATCTCATTTGAACTTTGGTCCAGGTTGTTCTAAAGTTTCTGTCTGCCAAATAGTTCTAATTTTGGATCTGATTTCTGTATGAAGTATCTGACACAGTGAAGTTAAGTTACCGATCACTGATCCAGCGTCTGTGTTTGAGGAGTTATGAGAATGTGCTGCCCTGCCAGGCGCAAGCAAAAGCATTGCCAGGTTCTGGGCTTTTGTGTAGAACAGGAAGTATGGAAAGAGGTAGTTTACCTCCTTTCAAGTTCCAGTCTCTATTGCACACACACACACACACACACACACACACACACACACACACACACACACACACACACACACACACACACACACACACACACAATCACTTTAAATCCTGTCATGAAGCAAAAAAAAAAAAGAATTAAGAGAAGAGGAAGGATAGTATAAAAGGGCTCCCACTTATCTTATTGCCAGGGGCTTTAGGACCCATATTACAGGAAGTGATGTAAGAGATGGTGATAACACTTTGGTAAGTTTTTCTATTGTGTCACACTGTTTTTTCCCCTCACTGCCAGTTTTTGTAAATAACTCTTTCTGACACAGAATCTCAGCTCAGATTCATAAATTGCGGAAAATTCAAATCTGGTCAAGTTTGATTGTGAAGATAATGTCACACTGTTTTTTTAAGTTATTTTTTTAAGGTATGATGAAAGTCACAAATTTTCTGATATTTACCTCAATGGTAGTGGCAACCTTGGACACCCAGTTTGTTGCAAAACTGCTAAAAGAAGAAGTAAAAAGAGGAAGACTGATACAATAATGTTAATCCAGTCACTACAAAACATAAAACTCGAAAGCACAAGGAAATGAAAAAAAAAAAATCAGAATAACACGAATAGTTCTATATTGCCTGAGGCCAGATTGTCATGCGCCTTAATATCAGTATTGGTACTGCGAGACCTTAGTGCCGCATTCGACACAGTCGATCACAACCTTTTGCTTGACAGACTGGAGAGGTGGGTTGGACTTTCTGGTTCGGTGCTAAATTGGCTCAGATCTTACCTAGAAGATCGTGATTTCTTTGTCTCGCTTGGGAACTGTGAAACTGAGCGAACAAAGATGACGTGGAGTCCCGCAAGGCTCTATTCTTGGGCCACTTTTGTTCAACATCTATATGCTCCCACTGGCCCAGGTCATAGAGCACCATAACATCTCTTACCACTCATATGCTGATGACACACAACTTTATATTACAGTGTCACCATGCGATTACAGTCCACTGCATTCACTGAGTGACTGTATCCTACAGGTCAGTCAGTGGATGGGCCAGAATTTTCTCCAGCTCAATGCAGAAAAGACAGAAGTCATTGCGTTTGGTCCAAAAAACGCAAGGCTTGAGGGCAGCAGCCAACTTGACTCAATGACACTACAAACCACCGACCAAGCTAGACACCTTGGTATTGTTATGGACTCAGACATGAATTTTAAGAGCCACATAAAAACTATCACTAAATCAGCCTATTATCATCTCAAAAACATTGCACGAATCAAAGGATTTCTCTCTAAACAAGACATGGAAAAACTCGTCCATGCATTTATTCTTAGTAGGCTAGATTATTGTCTTTACAGGTCTCAGTAAAAAATCAATCAAGCACCTGCAGCTCATCCAGAATGCTGCTGCCAGAGTCCTGACCAACACTAAGAAAATGGACCACATTACACCTCTCCTTAAATCACTGCACTGGCTCCCTGTGTGTCAAAGGACTGAGTTCAAAATCCTGTTACTGGTCTATAAGTCACTGAATGGGCTTGGGCCTAAATACATGTCAGAGCTGCTAACTGGGTATGAAGCATCCAGACCCACCCCTCAGGTCATCAGGGACAGGTCTACTCAGTGTCCCCAGGGTCAGAACCAAGCAGGGTGAAGCTGCTTTCAGCTTCTGTGGTCCACACCTGTGGAACAAACTCCCTGAACCTCTGAGGGGGGCCCAAACTGTCAGCTCATTTAAATCAGGGCTGAAAACACCGCTGTTTACTGCAGCCTTCTTATAGTATTGATTTGGTATTGATCTGGGTGATTTGGTACTGATGGATTGATTTAATATTGATTTGTCTGCTGTCGAATTGATTTTAAACTGTTTTATTGATTTTAAATGAGTTTTGAATGTTTTAATTCACGTTTTCGATTTTAAACTGTTTTCAACTTTCAATTCTCTCTTTACCTCTGTAAAGCACTATGAATTGCCTTGTGTATGAATGGTGCTATACAAATAAATTTGCCTTGCCTTGCCTTAATGCTTCTCATACACTGGCAAAATAATCTACAGCATCATCAATATATGCTGCGTATGAAGGACCAAATGTATTCAAAGCTCTTTGAGTACTTTGACTTGAATACTTGTAATGTGTAAAAAATAAAACACTGAAAGACCTGAAACCAAATTCTCCTCTCAATACAGTACATGTAGGATTTTAGGAACAAGTACAGCATGATTTCTACATTTTTTTCAACTTTTTGGTGAAAGTATGCCTTGTAACAAACAAAAAGGACGACCTCGTTGATCTCAGATTGACCTTTGGAGGGTTTCACTGGCCTGCCCGCACTCTCACCGAACGCTCTGCGATTGTGTTGTTTCTTTCTCACGCTCACATAGGTGATGGTCAGGCAACGGTCCATGTCCTCTGCTCACCACACTTTCATTCGTTCCACATTATGTGTCTTTAACACTCCAGGTACCCCATGTGTTAGATTAGACAGTGTTATTGTTCTCAGTGAGATAAAGTGTGATAGCCAGACACAGTGTGCGAATCCAACGTCTCTGCCAACGCATGTCCTGTCCAGAATTACTCTGCCCTCCAAACGAAACACACACACCCCTCCCCTCTGCTGGGAAACTTCCTTTGCTGATTACGAGGTGAGAAAGGTTGGTTAAACCCTCAAAACATGCCGATCATGTTTTCACGCATGTACACACCTTACTGATCTTACCTTCCTCTGTTTAACACAACCGCATATTTGTAACAGTAACAAGAACAATGTCAAGGTTGTTCATTATGTGTGCCAGGACGGCCTGGTGGAGGCGGATAAGCCAAAATAACAGCTCAGGGAACATTTTGGACGAAAGACAGATGGAACGATGACAGAACGAAGATAATGTGTTGGAAAAGGATGAAGAAAACAAAAAGAAAAGAAAGATAGTTTGACATCCTGACATGGAAATGGAGAACAGGACAGGAAACGAGGAAAAACACTTGATTTGATGTTCAAATCGGGATCTCAGTAGAAGGGGAAGTGTGTGTGTGTGTGTGTCAGTGCGCGTGCTGCAATGTTGTGCTGGAGGAGTGCAATGAATGCCAGTGAAACTCTTCATGATTCATTGTTTTATGAATTCTACCAAAGCAGAAATAAACATTATACAAACTTTTCCGATGATAAAACAAGCGTTCAAACTGTATACATCCATCTGCGTCTGAAATATTTACACAAACTTACATTCAAAAAGGAGTGTGCGTGCTGCCAAGTAGCTCTGGGGTGTTCACTTAAAGACACTGTGGCTTTGTTTCAACTTTTTTCCCATTTATCTTAAACCATTTTAACACGACACTTGAGGAAAATTTGTTTTAGAAAGACATCAGTATTATTTCTTGGAGTTTTTCCTCTGTCACAAAAGGCAGAAAATGGCTTAAAAAAAAATTGTGTCGGCAAACAAACGATACTATCTTTTCACATTCAAATAGTTGATACACAACTTAAGAGGGAACAGTTTTCTCATCACCACAAAAATGAAACCAGGACACAGGAGTGCTACGCTGCTTCTAAGATGCTGCTGCTGTCGGGTCGGTCAGAAGTGTGTGTTGCAGCCCAGCACCTCCATACGGAGAGCGATGTCGTTGATCCAACCCCGCGGATGGATACGGAGGTAACGGCCAAAGACCGGGGGATCGAAAACATTCAGCACTTCCTCCTCTGGATCAGTGTTTCCCATGAAGATCTGAGGAGGAAAGAAATGAAGAGAGACGGAACACTGTCAAGGCCGCACTTTACTGATTAGAGTCCATCCTTACATGCCTGCCTGGATGGTTTATTACATTTTTTGCCCTTTTTAAACAATTGAGTCTGCATTGTGCTTCTAAATGATTAAAACACAGTGTCATGGGGTTGCTGTGGTGGACTGTCAGCAAACAATGGGAGGAAACAGCCACCTCCATCAGGGATTTAGTGAAGGAATGAATGAGGGTTCAGTGCAGTTTTTGTGGCAGAAACTTGGATCAGACGAGAAAAACTACAAAACTATGAAGGTCAATGGTTGCATTTCCCTTGTCTACCTTTTCTCTCTGTGAGCTGTCCTCCAACACACTGCTCCAGGACTGGTTATTGTGGCTGAAGGTCACTGAGAACTCGGTCACCATCATCGCGGTAAACACTGATGTGGCTCCCTGGGTCACCACACCGGTGATACGCCTGACTGCCCCCAGGTCGACTTGCAGCCATTCGTGGGGGTTGTTGTTCTGAAAAAAAAAAGGGGGGGGGTGACATAAAAAGTAAGGATGAGGCAAAAGGAAACATATTGTTGGCTGTTATGACATCATTATAATTGACATTATGTGGACTCATATGGCAAAAGGGTGAGTCAGGACGTTTCTAATGGAAATTAGTTTCATTTCCTTTTGCAATCCAACATGAAAGAATGCAGGTTTCAACTGATGAGGGACTGTTGCCAGGCTACGGAAAACTCCCTAAGCAAAATAAAATCATGGTGTGAAGAGAGCCAAGGAAAATATTTTTTCAAATACAAACAGAAAATTAATTCAAGGTTGTTGTTATAACAACGGCTACAAGCAAAAGCCAGCTACTGCACTCATGTGGGGTCTTGTCTTTAGGCTTCTGCTGCCCTGTTAAACCTTCATTCCTCATGTTGGCAGCAGTTGGGCCGGGGGAGTTGAACCCTGTCCAGGACGACAAGTTTGCCATGTGACCTGTTATTACAACTTTAGAGTCTGAGTGAAGGAGAAAACCCACTTCTGTAGCTCAGTGCTGCAGAGCGTCAGTGTGATAAACCGGACAAGACTGATGATGATCTCTTTCTTTGAGCTCTACTGTACAGCTTCCAAGTGTAGAGCTTCATTGCTACGCATGCAGTACAGCAGATGTATGTGACACATCAGTGCACAGAATACGTAGAGCAGTCAACATATCTCCTGTTGTGGAATTCACACATTATGCACACTTTTACTGTGACGTCCCACAGGACTCACAAATGCAACAAGGTTATCCAAATGAACAATGTCTGTGCAAAAATAAATAAACTACTTCAGCCTCTGGCATGGAAACAGTGCTGTGTCTTTTAACATCTTACATGTGAGATTAGAGATCCACGACACTCGAGGATGGAGTACAGCCCTTTCCAGCTCCAACTTTTCATTTAGCCATTGAGCAGTCAAGCTCAGCGTGCTAACCTGGCTAACGCTCGAAGACTATCTGTTGTGAAGCTAATGGACACAGCAGCAGAAATTAGCATCTTGACGTGGCTGTAAACAACGATGGAGAACTCGGGTAAGCAAACATTCGTTAGACACCTCCGACTGAGCATGGCAAAGCGTGGCTCGAGAAACTCCACAAGCTTGGTGAATCCGGCATTTTGCACGATTGAAAGAGGTTGATTATCCAGCGGGATGCACTCTTCAAGCGACAACTGGGCATTTTTCTTCGGTGCCGCCTGTTGCTTCCAGGACTTCTCCTTCCTTACCTGCACCTATGCGGTGTGTGTCTCTGAGTGTCTCTTCTTCAGGTGGGAGATTAAGTTGGTCGTATTGAAAGAAGCCGTCCTGGTTCCTCCTCGCATAAACAAGGCCTTACAGTTATTGCAAATTGCATGTTTAGCATCCGAAGGAGACACTTTGAAATAACTCCATGCGAAGGACATGTTCCACCAGCCAGCAAACTTTTGGGTGCTGGCTCACAGCCTGGCCTCACAGCTGGCTTTGATCAGTCCTGCGCCAGTAAACGTCACCGGAAGCATGCAGGACCACGCGTTTATTGTCGCACGTTTTGGTGAAACACACGCATTCATATCGATTTTTCATAATCGGAGTAAAAACAGATGCCGACATCTACCGATATTACATTTTAAGCTAATAGCAGCCCGATAATATCGGCCGACCGATATTGTAGGACATCTCTAATGTACACCAATATTGATGTTCTTTTAGGCGGCCATTTATTTGCTGAATGTCAGAATGTTGCTGTTCTGTATGCGCTGACCTACATTCTGCTCCATCTGAAGGCTACTTTGTACCTTTTCCATTTTTAAAATAAACTACATCTGTGTGTATGTGTGTGTGCACCTCTGGCCTCCAGGCGTTGGCGTTGCCCCCCTGATGGAGGCGGGCCAGACTTGGACTCCAGCTTCGCAGGAAGGATGAATGAGTTGAGGAGGCCCGAAAATTGTCGTCAGGAATCTGCCTCTTCTGGAGCCCGAGAGGGAGAGAGCAGCCTAGTCAAACACACACACACACACACACACACACACACACACACACACACACACACACATACACACACACACACACACATCAGTACTC
Organism: Aulostomus chinensis; assembly: GCF_037954235.1. Lineage (NCBI taxonomy): Eukaryota > Metazoa > Chordata > Actinopteri > Syngnathiformes > Aulostomidae > Aulostomus > Aulostomus chinensis. The sequence goes on along the minus strand of NC_141332.1, from coordinate 17,460,904 downwards.
TCACATTGTCAAAGGAACCTCATTAATTCTGTAACTTACTGTTGAGGTCACAGCCAAGCAGCTCCAGTCGAAGCGCTGGCTTATACTTAAAGCTTTTAGGCTCAATCCTGATGTAGCGAGCCACAAACGGTGGATAGAAGTGGTTTTCTTTCACCTTGGAGCTGTCCATGTTGCCGTAAAAAGTCTGAAACAATGCCACAAAAACAAAAATTTAAAAAAATAAATAAAACATGCTGGTTGTGCCACAACAAATAATAAAACAGTCGCTAAGTCATTGGTGTTGTTGAATCTCAGTTTAGCCACTTGTTAGCAACTGTGGCTTTTGAAACATAAAAGCTGCAAAATTTGCGAGTTCAGAACTTACTGACATATTTCATGTCAGAGAAAAAAACAACAACTTCAAATATCTTAAGAATGTGTGAACCACAGAATTTATTTCAGATATTCCACCAACTTTGCTAACTTATTTACAGGTTTTAGGGCAGTCCTTAAACCACAGTGTAAGACGTACCTTGTTCTGCCTGGTGCTGTTTCCTCTGTAAACGGTCCACGTCTCCTGGTCCAGGCTGTATAAGACTGTGAAGAGTGAGATGTAGTGCTCCCTCAGGTTTGCCCGGACTCCTTGTGTCTGGATGCCGTGCAGCAGGGTGGGCCTCTTGAGATCAACCTAATAATGCACACACTGCATTACATTTCACTGTGCTGTATGTCTTATTTCTAGGTGACATTAAGCAATGCTTCTCTAACCTGTATCCATGACTGCTGGTCTCTGCCCATCCAGGCGTTAATATAACCAGACTGATCCAGCCTGGCTAGTCTTGGCTCCCAGCTGCCTAGACACAGAAGTGCAAAATATGGTTATAACCTAAGTGAGTGTAAAAAATTCTAAGAATTTCAGTTTTCATATCATATCATTTTCATTGTTCAGCTGTCTTACTTATGTGATCTGAAGCCTTGATCTGAGAGTCATCGATCCTTCCTGATTTCATTCCCAGAGGCAAGACACATTCTGCATTTCAAAATGCGAAAAAAATGAGCTGATTTCTTGGATGCACATAATATCACTTAAATAAATCAACAAATACATTTCTCCTCAGTTCATACATCAGGGCTTTACAGAGCTGGGTTATTCTGTACAGCCAGGATATCATATCAGATTCATTTACCAGTCCGCATAATAGTATCAGGCTCTTTGTCTAACGATCAGTCATCGTTCCTACTCTCACTCATTACGAAATATGGGTCATGACTCTGAGAACGAGATCATGAGATCAAGTGGAAGAGATGGGTTTCCTCAGGAGGGTGGCTGGTGGCTCCCTGAGAAGCTTGGTCATCTGTGAGGGACTTGGAGTATACCCGCTGCTCCTTTGTCTTGGAAGGAGCCAATCAAGCATCATGAGGTCAGGACACCACCTGGACACCTCAACGCTGGCGTGGGAACACCTCGAGATCCTCCAGTCAAAGCTGGTCAACGTGCTGCTACTGCTGCGACCTGATTTCACATAATCGCTTCAAGATGGATGGATGATCTGAAAAGTTTGGAAACCCCTGATCTGCATTGTAGATCCTCCATGTGAGCCATGTACCCACCTGGATAATAGACCAGTAGTTTAGCCCTCATGCCAGCCAGCTGGTAGTCTCCGATGGTGCACTCAACCAGCCACGTACCAACTGTGGGGGGGCTCATCTCCAATGTGCCAAACACACCTGTAGAGTAAACCGGTAAGACATTAGAACTGGATAGAAGCCAGATTTCTCCGTGGATACCACATGTTTTATTGTAGTTGGTAAAATCTTTCACATTGACATCTTGCAACTGGTCTTTTCCCAGTGCTTTCTAATACGGCCCCACCGATTTATTGATTGATTAAATCGGCCGATTATAGCCCGTTTGAGAATAATTGGTAATCGGCCCAAACTGTCCGATAATCGCTGTTTTTTTTTTTCAGAAATAAAATGCAGGGAATAAGACATGGTTTCACTTTGAAAGGAAAGGGCTTGTGAGTATTTTAATGTTGTTCTTATAATTCTTGCCCCACACAAAATACCTCATTCTTTTGCAGTTGTTTTTTTTCATTGTTTGTTTTCAAAGATGTGTCATTTTTTCCTCCAATAATTGGCATCAGCATCGGCTTCAAAAAATCAGTATCGGTCAGGCCCTACTTTCTAATTATTTAAGGTAGTTTTAGTCGAATACAAGAGAACTTAGAGAAAGTAGAAAGTAGAGTAAGATTAATCAAATCAACAACCATCCAGTACAAGTGTGCATAAGATAATATGAGATGGAAAACTGTTAAATGTGAGAGGATCAAATGCTAAACATCAATATGAAAGATGCAGCATATATCTGCTATGTTTGTGTGTTTACCAGGGAAGAGGTTGTAGACCCCCATGCGGTGTTCCTTTTCAGTGTGAACGGTGAAAGGTAAACCATGGAAGTGCACAGCATGGTACTCTCCATCACTGCCCACGTTCAGGAGGTGCCACCTGACTCGCTGGTGCTGGCCGACCAACAGACCAGGAAGTGTTTCCGCGACATAGCCATTTATAGCTATGGAAAATAGATATGGAGCATTATTTATGAGTACAGCATCCAAACTGTCATGATATCAACAACCAGCCATCGCAGTTGTCTCCACCTGCAAACTTATTGCTGATGTGGTACCAGGGATCCTTGGGGTTAACCCTACAGGGTGGGGTGCAGTACCGCTCCAGGTTCTCCTCCACATACCAGCTTTTGGTTTCATCAAATGTGTGGAAGAGAAGAGCGAACTCCTGCACGCCTGGCTGCATGTTCTGGCGAGTCTGCAAGGTTCCCGGCTTACACACGACCAGCGGACCGATGAGACCTGAGTGAAGGTCCCTCTCCTGGAACATAAACACAGAAATTTATAGTGTTTGTTGTGACATGCTGATATTGAGGGTAGGTCAAGTAAGGGCAGTCCTTGATGCACGGTTTTAGGGCACGTAAAATCAAAAAGCTGCAAAAGCTAGTTGACAAAAAAAAAAAGTCCATGAAAAATAAAAGCAGGATATTTTGAATGTCGACTCCTTTACAGTGAGTTTTTGGTTCATGAAAGTTAATTTGTCTCCCCAAAAATGTCTTTGATTGTGCTAAAAGACATAGCTTTCATTTTTCATGTGTGAACATCCATCCAACTAACATTATCCTGTTAAGGGTCGCGGGGGGCTGGAGCCTATCCCAGCAAGAGGCAGAGTTCACACTGGACGGGTCGTGTGGGAACATTTACATTATAAATCCATGACACAATGTTGAAACAGACCATAGCTGGGGACCCATACAGACCTTGTCCACAGTGGAGTAGTATGCTCCAGCCTTGCAGTCAAATTCAGTGTCACTGGGTCCTTGTTTCCTTGATATTCTCCAGTTATATGTCCGGGCCTCCCCAGGAGGCACAGGATCTCCTGGGACCCCAGGTGGGGCGGACGCGTCCAGGCTTTGGCCGATGCCCGTCCCCTGGCTGCGATCATACACTCCTTGCAGGTGAAATGAATAAGGCCTGGATGCCTTGTTCTTAAATACGACCTTAAAAAAGACACAAGTAGAAATCATAGATCAGTAAACACTAAAAGTGGGCTTTTTCAGTTCTTTGTTTTACTTCTCTGTCACTTGACCCACAGTGAGGACATCATTAGTTTCCGCTCTGATAAAAGGTCCCATGATTCCCAGGTGTTCCTGAAGTTCTCCACTGCCTGCAGGAAGGAGGAAGTCTCTATCCCTGTAGGCTCGAAACACCACCTTCTTATACTCTAACAGGAACTTCCTCATCCCACGTCGCATCTCTCTACAGTAGAAGTGGAGGAATTGATAAAGCTGCTTTACTGTAATGGTAACATCTACACAGAATTAGAAAGGTCAAATCGGACATAAATCAAGGTTGTATGCGCTCCTGTGATTGCTTCAAGTCACTCTAGGAAATAGTCCCTTACCTGCCAACAGAGGTGGTAGCAGGTTTGCTTTGTATAGAACCAGCAGGAAGCAGCTGCCTCCCTCTGTCCAGAGACAACACCACCCACCCTGCCAGCATCTCTAAGTGTCCAGTTAACACAAATGTAACTGTGTGTGGCGGGTGTTGTTCCCACCTCAGGTTTTTATGTCCTATGTTATGGTACTGCAAGGATCCCTAAAAAAGCCTCTGGTGCTGCAGGTGGTACCATCTCAGCGGCATTCAGAGGAAGGAAGGAAACTAGAATGTTATGGTGGTGCAGACTACAGACAAAAAATGAGAAGTTGTAGTTGGATTTCATGAAATTTGGCTGGATGATTAGTTAAAGTAGCCGCAATGTTGATTATTTTGATCAAATTTAACTCTTGGACTTGGTATAGTTGCATTAGACCAAATATTTGTAGGAAGACTGGTTGAAACCTGCATCGCTGCTAGTAGATGAGACTGTGTATGATTTATTACTGGTGACTTGTCTTCCCATGGAATTGTGTTGTCACGTCTTTGGCGTAAACTGGCCTTAATGGTGTAATGATTCTGAAATCAAAGCTAAATCTACTTAAGTTGGTGTCCGGGCCTCTGTGTCACCACCCTGGCTCATCGGTTTGCCTCTACAGATGCATGTACATTAGCCACGTTTAGGTGAAAGAGTACCAGACTGTAATGACCAAAGTCACTCGAAAATAACATTAGACTGACGTGAACCGATGTGATTGGTCAGAAGAAGTGAGTATGATGAAGCAGACACCCCAGCAGGAGGAGAGAGAGCGAGAAGAACCTGGTTCTGCTTTGCAATGCACAGTATGGATGTCACATTCTCATCAAACCTTTGGATGCCGCTGGGGCATGTGTGTGCGATGGATGACGTACCTGGGGTTGATAAGCTGATGTGGTTTTCTAACACCATAGTCCCATATGACCTCCTCTGCAGCAATGTAGTAATGTCGATATCGTATTTCTCCAGAACGCAGGTCTATGTAGTCTGTAGAAAATACATCGGACGAGCCGTTGATCTGTAACAAAAAGGAGCATTTATTTGAACTCAGAGGAGAACATGTGCTGAAGGAAATGTGTGTCATTTGGACAGAAGTGTGTCTGTACCTCTTGACTATAGTCATCATACTCAAGAGACAGATCGATATGGGTTGAGTTGTGGTTAGCAGCGGTGTGATTGTAAACCAGATCTGGCCAATCCACTGTTTGTTGCTCTGGCTGAATGCGGTTTTGTGACACAAAGTTTTGATCCATTTCTTGTAAATTGCTCAGTTCTGCAGTTGAAGTCTCCTCATTCAGATCTGGATTTCTGTCCAGTAAGATCTCATTGCTCTCTTCTGTATTTGTACCATTCGTTTCACTCTGCATTTCACTCCTTTGCTCAGCTTTTATCTGGGCGTTGGTATCAGTCGTATTTTCCTCAACCTCAATTTCCATCTCCAAAGTCATCTCTTTATCTTCTTCAGCTCCAGAGTTGATGTCTCCATATGTCCAGTTTCCCTCCACATGTCTCCTCTGTCTCCCAGCTCCTTCAGTCTCATTCAGAGCCCCCGCCCCCTCCCCTTCTAATCCCTCCAGGATATCCAGTGGGATTTCTCCTTCTGACACCTCGGTTTGGTTTCCTCCTCTCAGTGACGTCACTGCCACGTTCTCCAGATGACATATCAAGTCTCCATCTCGGGTAATAGTGTGATTGTTGGACTGAGTATCGTTGCTAGCAAGGCTCTTCTTGCACACCTTCACTGTCACTGTACCATTCTGAGGTCTACTGCTCCTTGGTTGTAGGACTACCTGATCGATATAGTCAGAGAGATCGTCTTTGTCTTCATCGTGATCCACCAGCGGGTAGTCTCCATTGTCACATGGACGAACTGTGTAGAGAATACTCATCCCTCGGCTCTTGAGGCTTCCGTCAAAGGCGCTGATCTCCCATTCACCTGGTGGAGGAGATATGAAGAAATGAGTTTAGAACATGAGTTCCATGATCAATCATGGAAACAAAAACTCCACTGTTTTTCTATGTAAACTCAAACTGTCTAAACTGAGTGACCCATCACTTGACCTCAGCTTTTATGCTGATATGGTGCACTTGTTAGCATACAGTTTATTTACGCATCCAACGTTGATTTTGAGGCGTGTTTCTATCCACCTGATGACTCCATATATACTCTACACTTAGCTCTGTTTTTGGTCTCCACCCACTAACCGTCTACTACTGTTAACAAACTTGTCTCTATTTGTACCTCTTTGCAGTTTACTGTTGAAGTGTTCGTGTTTTTAGAGCTTTTTAATCTCTGCTAGAGTGACAGATATTATTGAAGGATCAGCTCTTGCTTGTTAAACCATCCATACGAAGACCTTGAGATCATTCAATTTATCTTGTTACCGGTAACACTTTAAAACAAGATCAAGTTCATGTTTAATTATATTTACCAGTACTTTTTCTTACTTCAGAAACTGCTGAATCTATTTCTACTGCCTCAAACAAAAAGCTTCCAGAACACTCAGTAATGTCACACTCTTTTAAATGATGAAATCTGTTTGGGTGCCACATGTAGGAACACGAGGCCAGCACCAGCAAACATTTGAGTCCTGTCATCTAACTTTATCTCAAGTAGTTGGCGAGCGAACGTTCCAAGTTAAAATTAGAGACGTGGCTGTTATCAAGGTTTGATAGCCCGTGGCCTTCCATCGTTGTAAATACTAAGCTAATTAGCATTACCTCCAGTAAATACATCCACAAATACTACAACTTCTATTACCCATCAGCTCCATCTCCATTGATAAGGTCATGCCAGTCATGGGAAAGAGGGTGAGGACTGCTTGGTGCATTCCCTGGTACTGAAAGAGGTTCCCCGTGAAGTAGATGGAGAGGAAGTCACTCTGGGTGCCCACGTTGGCCACGTGCCAGAATGTAACATCGGTCTGACACATCACGAACCGGCGCCCGCTGAACATGATACCATTTACACCTGGAAAATGGAGATTCAGTTCGAGTTCGTTTTTCTTCCTCAGCAGATTGTAAAAATGTGTAGGTGAACTGACTGTAAATGACGTTGGAATTGTAGAATTCAGCATCGCTGATGTTGGAGGAGTTTTGACTGGATTCATGAATGTTTTCGTCGACGTACCAACTTTGGTTCTCATCAAAGACGGCAAATATCAGGCTCCACTCTTTATCTGGGCCCAACTGCAGTCAACAACAGATTCACACAGGGTATTTACTGACGCTGTGCTAATGAAAGACATTGCCGGTTGCATCTTCTGGATCTGTTCACGAAAGAAGTTTCTACAGTACTAGCAGGTTGAGCATATCTATTGATGCATCGATCAAAAGTTCCTCTCACCAAGCGCCCAAAGACGTCGATGGCATCATATTTGCAGATCAGAAGGGTGCCAACGAGCCCCGAGGCCAAGTCCCTCTCTGGGGACACAGTGCTCTGATACAGGAGGGTCAGACACGGGGGGTCACCCTCCAAGGGTCCGTCATCTGTTGTTAGCTTCCAAACATAGCCAAATGTCTCATTGGGGACCACTCCAAAGGAGCGGAGGTCCTTCTGCGCAACTGACAAGTTTAGATAAGATTTTGATATCAAAACAAAAAAATAACATGAAAATAAGACCAGTGATATAATATATTAATAATACAAGATGTTGGGGATTTTAGCTCATGATTTGCTTGAAGTTCAGACTCTGTTATAAAGTTAATAAAAGAAAAAAAAATTGTTTCTCATTTGAATAACATTTGTATTAATAAATACAATATAGGTACTTAAGAAGATTGCCTGGGGTATTAAAAATTCATGAAGAGTATAAAATCTAAAATCCGTTTCATTTGTAAAGCCTGTTTCATAATACAATATTGCAATAAATGTTTGCATTTTTCAGAAATGCTTGGAAAAATTGGTATAGCCTATGGTGTTTTCAAAATTTGAGAAATTGCACAAAAATGATCGTGGCATAATTTGAAAAAAAAAAAAAGTACTTTGTCCAAGTTCTAATGGGTAAATATGGAACATAGTTTAAAAAAACATGCTAATCTCTTATTTTCTTGTATTTTCTCCTTCATCTACTGTGAGTGATTTCTTTTCCAGTAAATCCAATCAAATCCATTAAAAATCCTCTTGACGACCAAATCTAAAGACTCAGTCTTATTATGAATTAAGGGAACTCAGCCGTCACACTGACAAACACAACATGTGTCTTACCATTACTGGATTTGTGCAGCGGATAAATCCTGGTGAGCCCAGTGGGGTAGATATTAAAAGGGCGACTGGCCAGGTTTTTGAAAATGATCTGGAGGCAAAGCGGGATCACAGTCAACATAAAAAAACACACACAAAGAAGCTGGGCCCCCCTCCGAATTCTCTTCAAAAATATGAATTCCAAACGTTCTGCTACTTAACTTAAAAAATCTCATACACAAAAGTCCAATTCAAATAACTCAGCCGACTTACGTGGAACTGATCGTTGACTTGTCCTTTCAGAAGTGGGCCTAGAAGCGTCTGGTCTGGGTTCTTCCTCTGAGTGAAGGAACCGTCGGTGTATTCTGCGTACATCACCTTTTTATACTTGTAGCCGAGATGATGAGGAGAAGCAGGTAAATATCCAGACTGGAACTCGCTGATGTGTGAAAGGGAAAATGAATTGATAGCAGTGGAATGATTTACATCCTGTTATGATAACCCTTCTTGGTTCTACCTGTCTGTGGACGTGAGATGTGGAGCGTAGTCCCAGCTGACCTCTTCAGCAGCAATAAAATGCTGCCAGGTTTTCATGTGCTGTCCCCTGCTAGCTCTGGCTTGCACTTGCGGCCTCTTGGGTTGAAAACTTATTGTGTTGAACAAATCATCAGAGTCTTCATAGTCTTCGTAATTGTATTGTTTGACGTTACGCAGGTCAGGCCCCGGCAGAGAGACAGGTTCCGGGCAGTTCTCCACCGTGAACATCGCCTTCATACCATCTTGACATAAAGACAGTGAAATTTAACATCAAGTTTCATTCATATAGAGAAGAACTGACTAGTCTTCCTACCGTAGTGGTGAGCATGTATCTGACAGCTGATCAGAAAGTGGCCTTCAGCGGAGGGTTTCATTTCTGCGGTGATGAAGGTCATGGGGGTCACCTCCATGGTGACTTTGCGATGGTTTAACACCTGGAAAACAACAACGTCAACCACAGAAAGGAGGTGTTTATGTGATTAATAAGATATTATTACATATGTACTCTGTATCAGTATATTTTTATATGTATAAGTGATGGAAGGAGTTCAACTTAATAATTTGTTGGCAGTATTTCTTAGATGCTAGTTAGCTTAGCACAATGAATAAAAGTGGATGGGAAATGTTAGCATACCTTGTCATATGCAGATTTATCCAAAACTATCTTTTCCTGCATCAATAAAACTAGGATTGTGCACAACACTAGTGATTAAATGACAATGTAAAATCATGAAATTCTAATTTTACAATTACACGCATAGTCAGAACTACTTTCCTGACAGGGCGGAGTGATTTGACAAAGAACCTCAAAAGCCCAGTCAAATGAAGCAATTAGAAGAGTCTGCTGCTATTCCTGATGATTAATACAGACACAAGTACTGCATGCTAACACTTCCCATCGACTACTATTCATTGTGCTAAGCTAACTAGTGGGTTTCAGCTCCTTACTTGAATACACAGAAGAGAAAAGGGTCACTATGTTGTTGTTGGGCTTTGGGGAAGATGTCAACTATTTCCCCCAAAAGTTTTCATGTTTCTTTGAAGGCTTCTTTAGCCATTTAATGATGTGACACACGTTTTAGAGAGGACGATCACCTGCAGGGTGTGATCCTGGAACTGGATGGAGTGGATGATCGGAGCTGTGCCAATCCCAATCAGATGCCAAAACACATGAAAACGGCTCTGGCACATTGTCAGACCTACACAAACAAACAGCACGCACACGCACACACGCGCACACAAACACACACACACACACACACACACACACACACACACACACACACACACACACACACACACACACACACACACACACACAGCCAAAATCCAGCGCATGATACAGCTGAGTACAGGGTTGATAACACTTAGTACCAGCACCTCATGGAACACACTCCCCATCTGCAGCCAGCGTGGTTCATTACCAGGTAATGTAGAGTTGACATATCCATTGATGGTGTGGTATTCCTTCCTGCTTTGACTCCGCTGGTACCTTTCTCTGCTCCTCCTCTCACCCATCTCTCTGTACCAACTCTCAGTCTCATCAAACACTGCAAACAGCAGGACGAATGCCGGATTTCTCCTCTGACCATCTTCTGCGAACGCACCTGCCGGAAGATTTGCAAAAAAACAAAAAATAAAAAACAAAAAAAACAAGACAGAAAAGACACATGAATCTGTGAGTCCAGTTTTCATGAAGTGATATCCCCTGGAGAAAGAAATTCTTTTTATTCCTTTGAGATAAACCTCAATGAACAATCTTGAAAAGGTCAGCTCAGCTGGCAGGTAAACCTTAATTAAACTTGATAACACAGGCGGTATCACCTGATGCACAAATCTTACTTTGATCATAAAAGGTTAGCTTCCAACAAGCTCTGGTTGAGGTACCATCAGTGTTACCTTGGATTTTCAATGATTTTTAAAGCAAAAGTTGGAGCCAGATTTTTTTTTTTAAACACACATAGAGGATTCTGGTAGAAGTTGTTATGCAGGACACAATGTCTTGAAGTTTACACCTTTATATTGAAGATATTTCGGTTTCAACTGTGATTTTGATGATGATTCTTTTGCATCGGAACATTATGGACAACATCATGTAACATATTCTATCCTGAGCTTGGAAAAATTGCAAGGTTAATCAACGATATCTCAATGGAACCTTCTGGCAAGAACCTTCAAATACCTCTCACTTGATTGACTCTAAATGTGATTTAAGCCTGTCTAGAAAACCTTCTTAATAAAGATCTGCTTTGATCATCGTGAATGTTGAAGCTTCCAAACAGTCTCCGACTGAAATCCGCGTCTCTTTGAATTTTGATGATATTCATTAATGAGTTGTAAGGACATGGAGTGAGCTAGTAGAGCTTTACAGAACAATAACTTTTACAGCATTAGTGACTGGATGAATTGTCAGTGCATCCGTGGAAATGACAAAAGTTTCCTTTCACCCCCCCCCCCAACTCACTCCTCACTCATACTGACACACACACACACACACACACACACACACACACACACACACACACACACACACACACTAACTTGATTGGCAGATGAGCAGGGCACCGATGAGTCCTGAGTTGAAATCCCGGACTGTATCCACCTGGGATGAGTAGGAGTAAGTGAGGCACTCCGGGTCACTGATGGTCGGGCCATCTTTTGGGCTGATGTCCCACACGTACTCAAAGTAACCTCCAGGGGCGACAGCGTCATCTTCCTTCTCCTGACCTGCCGTGGAGTCATCATAGCCGGCTCCTGGAAAGGAAACACGCGGCATGACTCCTCTAAACCCAGCTGGTCACCGCAGGGGAGAAATGTAAAATATGGCTTTCCATTTAATTCAAGTCACATTGGAAAAAAAAAAAAAACAATCGCCAAGAAATGCAGATATTCTTAGTTATAGCAAAGCACACGGTCAGATTATTGTGTGGTCTTTGTAATTCCTGAAACAAACTGCTCATTAATACTGTATATGCTGTCATATATATTTGATGTGTTAATCTATCGTTCTGTAAACAGTTGAAACGATTCTATTTTAATATCTGATGCACAGATATCGGCCCACACACCAATATGTTCATAAAGGGTACACACACACACACACACACACACACACACACACACACACACACACACACACACACACACACACTGCAGTGATTAAATCTTAAACCTTATTCCTGGACGTGACAGGAGAAGAAGCTTTACAGATTATATTCAACTCCATTGTGAGGATCTATCCTGTGGCAGGAAGACATGAGCTGCTTACAGGAACTTACACAAGCCACTGTTTTCGGTAAAGACCATTAACTCTCTGGGTGTTAGGGTATCAACTACAAAAGCAGTGAAATTTATGTACTTATTTTTTAACTTCAAATTCACTTCAAGCTGTGTAAAGTGCTTTTTTCTTCAGGTTTTAATCTCTCGGCATCGACAGGCGGGTAAAAGTCTGCACACAGAAGATAACAGCAATCGCCACTCTATGTTATTTCCAAGGTATGTGGAGGCAACGTTTCGGGTGTGTCACCTAACTTCCTGATTATTACTAGAAGGTTCATTGCATCATCTAATAAGTATAACTCTTCACTTTTTAGTTTACATCTCTATTTGCATCATCTGTGGGGTTTTTTTTCTTCATGTATAAATTCTTTCCAAATTATTTCAGGCTTCTAAGTCACTACACAGCAGTACATTCATAAGTGGTGTGACTTCACATAAAAAGCAGATTATGAGTCAAAAAGCTGAGTCAGATTCCATCTCATTCCTCGAGCAACGAGAACTGAATGCTGCTGACAAGTTGTACAAGCGGCAGCAGACGTCTTGTTAAAGCTCAGTACCTTCTGACTGTTTCCAGTAGGTGATTCCCACGGGGCTGATGCTGTAGGGCTGAGAGGCCAGGTTTTTGAAGTGGACTATCACCCTCTCACCACCCTGGGCGTAGATCACCGGACCCTGAATACCTGCAAGCCCAAAAAGCAACATTTTTGTTTAATTCATTGTCAAAAAAAACAACAAAAAAAATCCAAATCTGTTTCAGTTATTCTTTAATTTCGGCACTGAAATGATACTAAGATATAAAGTCACAAAATGTATGCTTATTCAATATTTCCTAAAAGACAGAAGGTGAGGGGACATACCTGCCCACGGTGGTCTTGGCTTGGGGACCGTGTATGTGGCGTCTTTGTACTCCCTGTACACAGCCTTGATGTATTTCTGAGGAGTATCTTTGGATCTCTGCCTTTAAGTAAAACAAAATCACTGGAACTAAACTTGATAAAACACTCAGAAAACATTTAAAAACAATCATTCGTTGTTAAACTACTCTTTTATACATTCCCGTGTTGTTGGAAATAAGTTACGTGATAATCCAACGATAAAATCCATCCTATGAGGACTAAAATAGCACGTAAGATAATGGTGAACTCACTATATCGCACAATAAAACGGTAATGCTCACCTCTGGTCGGTGGTGGGGTCATCGTCATCCAGGTGGATGTAGTCCCATCCGATCTCCACAGCGGCTATGTAATGCTCTCTGACGGTGGGGGTCGGCTGCTGCTGCTGCTCTGCACCGTCGGACAGGCGCAGCAGCAGCAGCAGCAGCAGAAGCGTCTCTCTCATCGCGGTCTGAGCACCTGCCAGCTCCTCCGTGTCCCGGGTCCTAGCCTGACCCAGATTTGCTGCTCCCTCCGCGGTCCTTCACATATAACGGAGGGCAGTAGGTGAGGTGGACAGAGGAACAGGAAACTGCCGTGGCACGTGCTACAAGTGACACAGTCAGGGGTTTGTGTGTGTGGGCGCGTGTGTGTGTGTGTGTGTGTGTGTGTGCTTGCGTGTGGGCGCGCCATGGATGAATCGCCCTAAATGTGTCACGGACGCATCAAGCTGGTGTTTTCTATTATATAGCAGGGGAGAGCAGGGTAAGATGAGCCACCGTTTGATTGTGATTATTGATTTACTGCAAATGGCAAATCAAAAGAGGTCCAAGACTCAACTGATCGGGCTACATAGGCCTGATCATTAAATCCAGAAAATAAAAATGACTCAAAAAATCAAACAATTCAATCAAACACAATGGAGTTAATTTAGAATATTAAGTGTGTATGTTTGTCTCCACATTTAAGACGTTAACCAAATTTTTTCTATGATATGTTCTTTTGTATACAACAAGAAATGAGTTCCACTTAAACTTCAAAAGACCGCATAGAAAGATGAGCTGTTTCTCACCCAGCCCCAACTCCACCAGCTCATTTTACCCCGCAACCTCCATGTTGCTCTGGTTCACTGACCGCACTCCATGGGCTTCAATCCAAGAGTAACTGAGCAATGAGGGAGTGCTTCGACTCCCTGATCACATGACTATGACCAGTGACATTTGTTTGTAGTTACCTAGATGTGGAGGGCGGCTCACTTTCTCTACTGACTCAACTGACCCCGTTCTCCTCTGCTGTGTTATGTGCTGACACCCCACCCACCCACACACACACACACACACTCACACACACACAAATCATTACATGTACTTGCTCTAAATGTAATCATTTACTGATGCGTTATTGATCATTTCTAAGCCACTCTGGGCTGTGCAGTTATCCACCATAACACCTGCTGGAACGGCCAAGATTTTCCTTATTTAATGATCACTTTGCATGAACTGGATAATTACATAATTCACACAAAAATGTTAACAGCTATTAATGATCTTTGACAGATTGATACAGCATTAGGAATAGAAGTACTATTGAGTACTGATGCAGGACCTTCACTTTTGCATGCAGGCTTCATAATTACCGATGAAATAAGATAAGAGCAAAAGAGGGTAAAATGACGACTGATTTTTAGTGGCCATTTCTTTGTCATTATGAAGCTTCACTGCTACCTTGTGGCAGTGAAGTGATACTGAAGTTTTCACAGTCAAATTAAGAGGCAGCGCTGAGTAAAATGTTTCAGTTTTAATGCAAATGTGAAAAATGCATTGCTTTAAAAGAATATGTAAAAATGGTGATAAAAATAACGTCTTTTATGTGTGGAAAATGTGTTATAAATGGCTCTACAAAGACATAAACACAATGTAAATTCCTAGATAAACTCTAGTTATTTTGCAAAATACAATGAAGCAGAAATGCAGAAAAAGCAACCAAAATAAAATAGAGCAATGGAAAATGAATGATTCCAATTTTTATAAGTGTAGTTACAAAGAGATTTAAAAGGAAGTCAGTCGTCCTGATGTCAGCAAACCCCAACCAGGCTTTTGACATGACACTTCAGACGAGAGAAGATGATGAAAACAACTGTACAAAATATGACTTCATATATGAAGTTGTTGTGCCAACCCAAACAAGACCGACAATCTGCACCAGTCATTGTTTGAGTGAGTTGACCTCTATGATCTGCTGCAGGATATTGTCAATGTCATCGGTCTCGGAACTGACTTGAGCCAAGTCCAGTTGGGGCAGGAGTGAATTAAGAAGTACCACCACATTGTTCCGGAGGCAGTAGAGGTTCTCCTGCATCAACCTAGTGACAGCAAAATGAAACAGACGGAAAATTAGGGGAACTAACCGTAGTGCGTCACTTTTTAGAAACTCAAAAGCAAAAACAGAGAGCTCAACGGAAAAATTAGCACTGATGTAGCATTGATAGCTCAGAGCACTGATATTTGTCTTGGGTACATAATACTTCACAATTTGCCTTTCAAATATTCACAAATATTTGTTTGGAGAAAGAGTCGCACACCCTAGAATCTGCAAACGCTCTGATGAAGGCTGATTGCCAAAACGCATCAGCGTGATAAGTTTGATGTGAGCCTACCTTAAAACTTGTGAAGTGTGAGTATTTTTTTCCTTGAAATTTTTGAAATAAGATGTGCAACCAATGAAAGAGGTTTTTTGTTGTTGCAAGCTTTCCCAATTCACAAATATTTGTCATGAGCTCACAAAGACATTATTTTTTTTCCTGTTGCATCATGTCTTTGTGACTACAGAATGCTGCCATGTTTAGCTTGATTAGCTTATCTAAAGAGTTAAACTCTAAAATGCACTGTCCAGTGTGATCCTTGGCTGTATTATCCAGTTGTATGCTCAGTCATCCAAAAACAAACTTAAAAACACACAGTTATGTTGTTGTTCGTGGTTACTAGCTTCAAGCGAAACACACATGGCTGGCTCTTTCTGCATTCTTGATTCACAAAGAGGTGGTGCTGTGTGGGAAATGATGTTTTTGGGAGCTCAACAGACCAATCAGTGAGTACCTCAAGGCAATAACATTTTTAGAGAGAAGTACCACTTTAAGGCGTTTGTCTTAAACACTGTTATCATGCCTGTGGCTGCTAACTTCTGAACACATTCTATGCAGACCTGCTGTCTTCAAATCCATACGCCTCGGTGCTCTGAATGTCAGTCTGCTTCTTCGCGGGTATGTTCACATCAAGCTGCTTCCTCAGCCCAGATAAAGTGTTTGGACCATGTACCAGCACCCCTTGATGTCCTGGAGTCAGAGCAGGGCTGCTGGATAAAGTAGAAGGCTGAAGGAGAGTAGAAAATTTCATCATTCGTCAACATTCACCAGTCTGAGCAGATTGAGATTCCCTGAAATGTAAGATTTTTTGTTTTATTAGTTTTACTTTTTCTTTAATGTGGTTCATCAAGCAGCCACAGTGTACTTACATAATTTATATACTTAACATTATAATGCACCACTCGCATGTATTTGGGTCCGGCTCAACAAGGGTCAGCTAATCTTGTTTGTAATCACATTTATTGTGTAAAAACTACAGTTAAGAGCCAACCTCGGCCACGCACGTCTGGCAGCCCACGTCTCTGGTTGCCAAGGATGGTTGACTTGTCATCGTTTGTCCTTCAGCGCTGCTCTCCGCCATCGTCATCATGCCTCGGCTTGTCTCTGGGATTTCTAGACGGAGAAGCCTGCGTAACCCATGAGCCTCTTTCTCTAACTTAGCCAGCTTCTGCCTCTCAGCTTCCCGGTCACCACCCTCAGGAGGTGGCAGTTCACTCTTTGGGTCCTTTACTAGGCATGGCTGGGATACCCCCGCTGTCTGAATGAAGAGGACCGGCTGGGATGGCGTCCGGTTGTGGGAGGTTTGCTGGGCTGTGTCACCTGTAGAGTGTGTTTCAGGTACGTTTTTTTGTTTCTCAGGATGCACCTCCTCTGCTGGGTTCCCCAAATCTGGCTGTGTCTCCTCCCAAAGGTGTTGTTTCTTTTTCACACAGTAAAATAATGATTCTGCTCTCCTTTTGATTCTAAAAGAGAAGGGAGTCTAGTCAGTATTTCTCACGCTGGGCAAGAACATTGAAAAGTTATATAAAACATACACTCATGCCTGAAGCACACTACAAGATTTTCAGATCTTAACATTAAAAGAAAGACAGATTTAAACTGACATTTAACATTTAAGAAAGCACACGAGACAATTTCATCAAAACACAGGAACAGACAGTGCTCATCCCATACTATCTCCAGCTGACTCAGGGTTTCACAGACTTGTGTAACCAAATGTGACTTTGATACAAATAAAAGGAGGCATTAAGTTATTTCATACATTGCACTTGTCTGTTCAGTGTTTTGCACAAAAACACAGAGAAATAGGCTCAAAAAATGTGGATGAAGTCGTGGCTCAGGACAGGATAAGCAAGACTAAGTCCTTTCTGCAGTGCAAGCAGGAAGTGAAATGGATGTAAGGTTTTGTCGCTGGTCTCGACCATGGCTAGAGTTAGCTGCTACCACAAGCTAAAGTACAAGACATGTGGTTGGTGATACTTCCACCTTCACTGGCTTTCTGCTCATTGCTTTTCTGCAAGATTTCAGATTCAAGATTGCTGGGATTTTGATCCAGTCAGGAACATTAATATTAAGCCTGTCAACATCTCACACTATAGGATAATTTGGGCAGATCATTTGTTCACATCAGCCTCAAAGTAATGATGGCGCCTCCTGTAGTATGGAGCCAGTTAAAATCCTAAAACGTCTTAATTCGGACAAGCATGCAACATGTATCATAGCCCACCTGGTTGTCATCTTATTGCTCTGATTGTTTGTGTCGTCTTCCGTCTCTCATTGAAAGCAATTTAAAAAGAAAGTCATTTATAGCCACTATTGCTAACATCATGTGGCTAATGACATACTTCCAACTCACAACTCCCTTTTAAAAACACAAGGTATTCTTGTGAAGTACTTTGTAAACTCTGAAAAAAACTGCTACATGGATAAAGTTGTTGTTATTGTATTGAAGTCAAGACAAAGGTTACTGTTTCTTGTGTGTTTTCTGGTAGCTGGGTGTTAATTGGTCCTCGTATTCTTCTGGCTCCTCTGGTGAAGAGCAGCTCCTGAAAGTCAAAGACACATCGGGCTTGAGTCTCCAGCCAGAGGGCGAGCTGACCCTTATCCTCAGCAGGTGAGACACTGACTGGGCATCAGTGTCACATACAAGCCCAAATCAAAATAACTGCACTATCCTTTTAATAGGGATTAGCATCCTTGCTAGTTTGTTCAATGCAAGTCAAGTCAAGTCAATTTTATTTTTGTAGCGCCAAATCACAACAAAAGTTATCTCGACACTTTACAGGTAGAGCAGGTCCAGAACCATGCTCCTTCAATGAATTTACACCCAACAATTCTCCATGAGCAGCACATCCTGCAACAGCGGCGACGAAAACCTTCCTTTTAACAGGCAGGAATGTCGAGCAACAAGGATGGTAACAAGGACAAGTAAGTTCCGTAATTAATTAGTGACACACCTGTAATGTGGATTGGGGTTCTGACTGCAGTGCCAGCTTTCAGGAGTTTCATTGTAATGACTTGCAGGAATGCTTCGCCACTTCAGACACTCATCACACTGTAACCACATGGGACCCCTGCAGATCAGACACACACGCACGCATAAGAACTGACATCAAG
The DNA here is from genome assembly GCF_037954235.1 of Aulostomus chinensis. Classification (NCBI taxonomy): domain Eukaryota; kingdom Metazoa; phylum Chordata; class Actinopteri; order Syngnathiformes; family Aulostomidae; genus Aulostomus; species Aulostomus chinensis. The sequence continues at coordinate 17,442,312 of NC_141332.1, read as the reverse complement.
AAAAGACCTGTAATTGCCAGCAAGTCCATTCACAAGATAGCAACTTGGAGACTTTCCAGCCCTACTGTGCAAACAACTGGCCAGATAAGCAAAATCCTTCAGTTGCAGCATAAACATTGATTTCTCACAACTGCAGTTATCCAACCCCAAAATTCATGGAAACACTCACTCTTCACCATCTTGGTTCCCTTCGTCGCCACTGTTTACAGCGCAAAACTCTCGTTCTCTGGCCTTCTTCTCCATCATCTCTTTCCAGTACTCGTTGAGTTTGAGGCCCAAGGCACCGAGAGTCAGTCTTGTAGAAAAGAAGAACAGTGAACTTGCTGTCATCAAAAATATAATGAAAGCTGCATTAAGTTAGAACTCAAGCTCATTAGAATAAAAAACTGATTACAGCACTATTGTCATTTGAACCCTAAACCAAAGGCACTGCGACAAACATCTTCTATAACTCATTGAGAAACTGCAAAGATTTTGATCACTGCCACCTCAAATAAAATACTCGAGCACTTGAACGCCTCGCGGACATTTATTCAAACATAGTACAAATATTAACTGGAGCTCGTGGTGGAAGGTCGAGATCACAACTGAGATGTGATATTTAGAGTTCATACAAAGGCAGGGTTCTAAATTTACTGGTAAATAGCTTTTTTTTAATATAAAACTGCATTTGAATTAACGATGTTAATAATGTTGTGTGTTCTGTTCTGTTGAGTGTGTCTGTATTCGTTCACTCCACCTGTATTCTTTTGTGTATTCAAAGTCTTGCTTGTTGTGAGCAGGTTTGAGAAAGTTACATTCGATGACGCCGATGATCCCGACTCCTGCCCTCTGACCTGAAGCCTGCAGGGACCCAGACACAGGCAGATATCCCTGAATAATTACAGTTACTCTAAAGTGTAATACAAGGTTTGTGCTCTACCTTCAGTTGGCAGCCAACTTTCTCGTAGGCCTTGATGAGTCGGTTCTTGTGGTACATCATGATGCCATAGTGCTCTTTGTTTTTTGGGCACAGCCCAAAGGTTACCATCACCCTCTCTTTCTAACGGACAACAGTCAAGGTTCATCACGTTAATATTTAGCAAAATAATCAGAATTGAACTGCAGTGACATTTCCCAACTCAAGAAAATGACGGAAAACATTTTGATAATAATTAGCATCAAAAGCATTAATCACATGACTGTACAAACTGGAGGATCTTTGAAGGGAGCCGGATCTTGAGGAGCTGCTCCTCTCTGGAAGTAACTCATGGTTCTTCATCGTATGTGATGCAGCTTCATCTGCACGCAATCGTCACAAGTGGCCAGAGTCATTAGCCCTCTGAACAAAAGTGCCTCCACAGCAACCATGTACTGCAAGTGTGTGTGTGTGTGTGTGTGTGTGTGTGTGTGTGTGTGCGTGCGTGTGTGTGTGTGTGCTTGTGTGTGTGCATGTGTGAGGGATGTGGATTTTAGGACAGGCAGTTAAATTTGGAGGAACTAAAGTCAGTGACTTTTACCATGCAGGAGCCGTTCATACCAAGGAGCCGTTCAAAAGAATTCTAACATTTGCAAACAGTAATAATGAAAATATTTCTTGCATCAACTGCTTATTTCATGCAAAGCAGAATCTTGTCAAATATCTGAACCTGAATGCGGTGCTAATACAAACACACATAACAAACAAACACACACGTTGGCGTAAGGATACACTGAAGTGAGGTTTATAGACATCGTACTCAATGTTCATGAGCCTCTTGGAAAGAAGCTTGGCGAGAATGCTCTTCCCCCTCAGAATGATCTGAATCCTCGGCTTCAGGTACAAGATACTGAGGTATGCCTGACACAATGAAAGCAGAGAGGCAGTGTCACACACAACTACACAACTACACAATCACACAGCGACACAACCAGGGCTCCGCTGTGGTTCATCTCTGGTAGCGACTGTCATCCCTGAGTGCAACACGTATCACTCACAACCATTGTGTCAATGCTGGTTTTATACCGAGTTCACGTTAGATCAATGACGTCAATTAGAAAGGGAGAATCAATCATGTTTCATGTACGAACGACACCAACCACATCTACAGAAGCAAACTGCATTCACTCGAGAAGATAACAACCTGTTCTTCTGAACTAACGGCTGGGTTATCGAATTAATCCAGAGAAACCGAGCAGATTGTTATTTTTCAAGAAATTATGTGATTAATTCAAATAAATTTTCTTGTGGGATTTAGATTTTTCCTTTTTCTGAATGAAAAATATCCATCCATCCATTTACTACCACTTATCCTGTTACGGGTCAGTGGGGGGTGCTGGAGCCTATCCCAGCAGCCTTTGGGCGAGAGGCAGGGTTCACCCTGGACAGTCCATCACAGGACCAACACAGAGAGACAGACAACCATTCACACTCACAGTCTCACCTACGGTCAATTTAGAGTATCAATCAGCCTCGTCCTCTCTTGATGTCTTTGGTTAGTTGGTGTGTTTTCTTAACCAAAATATAATTTGAATCAAGATCATTCTGATCGATCTCCAAGACAGCAATTGTGTAACACTAACAGTGTCCTCTTCATTAGTCGTGACGGCACAGGTGATTTACTCACTTACTCCCACACTCACCCTGAGACTGTAGTACATGTCTGGGATGTTCTCCTCAGCTTTCGGGGATTTGCCGATCCTCAGATTCTTTTTCAGCTCCTCAATCTGAATCTCAGGCAAACGAAAGTCACCCGCATCGGTTTCAAAGTCGAGCTCCGGCTTACCGTCTTTGGCCCTTCAGGCAAATATCACAAGAATAAAGAAAAAGAAAGAGAGGAAGAACAACATGTAAAGACAGAGTCTAAAAATCACTTCTTCAAGTCAAGAGAAGAAAACAGCTGCCTTTATACACATAGTGGAGCCTCAGGATATTCAGCATCAGACCATGACTTATGGTGCGCTTGCTTATTAAATCATTAAAAAATTAAACTCTAAATCTCCAGGAATGTCACACTTGGCACAAGTACACAATGATCCACCTGCCACAAGTTGACAAATTCATACTGTATTTCCACATTGCTTTATTTTGTTGAACTCTTTTTCCTCTATACTAAATTGTCCTGTAACTTATTTTCTTTTTGTTGCAAATATGCAAATTCCTTCTCTGCACAAATTGGCTAATAAAGCTGATCTCAGTCCAGATTCAGTCCCGAGAGAAATCCACCATTTTATCGCCAGCGAGGGAGCGTCAGTGAGTTCAGAGTGTAGAGACACCGACTAGACCGGAGCTGACAGGATAAAATGTTTAAATGAAATGAGGATGTCATTGTCACCTGTCAAACATGGGACACGTTTGACAGATGTTTAACACGCCTACTTTTAAACTCGAGCAAGGAATTTTTGTTTTAAGTCAAACCTAACCGCATTTTTTTAGAACAAAGGTACCTGCGGATGTTCCAGATTAATATCTTGGTGCCTTTTTTGGAGTGAATGGAGCTGAAGTGTGTGTGTATGTGTTCCAGGGAGGTGACGATGGAGTGCTGGAGGATGGCTGCCAGGCTGGCCTCCGAGTCCTTGGTCACCACCAGTGACTGTGACGCTCAGTTAAGTTCGGACACGAAGAAAAAACTTGAAAGGTGAAAGAACCATTTCCTGCCTTCTCAGCCTTCAATGTTGCTTATTTACCTGCTGCATAATGATGTCATTACGTCGAATCAGCAGATAGCCGTCATTTGTCAGGTATTTGTATCAGCCCAGTTTTGCTCAAGTCTCTCCTTTGCTCATTATTGGTTTTCTAAATCTAGAAGAATGATGCCTTTTTCATTGAATTCGCAACGTTTACGACATTGAGAAGTTTAACTGATTTCTTTGAGACATTGCGCACATCAGTAAATATCACTTCTGGGTTCAAATCATCTCTGAAATATCTGCATATCAGATATCTGCAGAATACACCTATAAATACAACATTCAATCTGTTTCTTTACCAATATGGTAAAAAAACAACAACAAATTATATACCGGCTGAAATATCAGAATGGTGTCCCTCTCTGTCATGAAGGATATTGGTTTGTTGGTTGAAGGGGACGATGGGGACAATGATGGCCTGAGCCTTGATGTTCTCCAGGTAGGTCTGAGACAGCATCCCCACCGACTGACAGCCTCCGTTCTTGGTGAAGACGAGCACGTCCCGGCCCAGACGCATGGAGCCTGACTTGAAACCGTTCCCGTACACGCCGATAGCCTGCTTGCTGGCCTTCCCTGAGCCCTTATCAGTAAAACCAAAGCTGGACATAAAGTGGAGGACATGTCAGGATGTGTCATTTCATACAACATGGAGGTATTGTTTTGGGGGAGGGGGGTGACTGACCTGAGCATCTTGTGCAGCTTGTTGGGGGTCATCCCGCTGCCGTTGTCAGTGACGGTGAAACAGAGGTGGTTGGCTTCCTCAGCTACGTCGATCCAGATCTGTTTGGCTGACACATTCGGGTCCGACGCATTGTCTGACGGACGAAAGAGAGCAAGCAATAGATTCACAAATACCTCACGAAATGATGATAAACTTCGATCTTAACAGACCTGATGATTTTTAAAAAAAAATTTCTTCAACGTATACAAAAGTCTCAAAACACATGAAATTCTTGTCTAGTTTCAGCAGCTCTTTAGTCTGAATACGAAAATTCGTACTAATTTCAGTAAGATCTCAATCTCTTTTTTTTAATCCTTTCACATTTTAATACAGTTTGGGTGAAATTTTAGTCAACTTTTTTTTAGACAAGTCCTTCCTACAGCTATAAAATAATTTAATTAGACTGCCATCGTAGTTTTACCACGATCAGAGGATATAAAACGTTTAATTCAAACCCAGATTAGGAATATTGTTGTTCGTTCATGGCGTGTTTCATCTGTGGTAACTGTTCTTACAGTACGTATGAGTCAAAGTGAGATGGTGAAGACCTTTGGATCTCTACTTGTCACTAAGACAAGCAGTGTTTGCACCTCAGTGGTCAGTGCCGTCACACAAAAGCAGGAGGATCCTTGAGTGCAGCGGTTAAGAAAAGAAATGCGACAAGTTCAATTTCTCACTCCAATGAGGGAACAAAAACGTCATATTCTTATTTGCGTATATATCCATATCTGTATAATTAAAGTGTAGTTTCATCTTAATTATTCAAGCCTTCGCCTCAAGCTGGCTAGACACTGTATTTTCCTTTATGCACTCTATCATAATAGTTAACGCTTTTCATTGTTTTACAGATATTTATTCTGATATGCATTCTGTTTCTCTTCTTTTATCAATATTCTCTTTTTATCCATGTTTTTATTCTGTATACAGTGTTCTCACATATTAAGGAAATTACCATTATGATTCTTATCATTCCTTTTAAAACGTCTGGAGTTCAAATTCCAATGGAGTATGTTACATTATTTGAACCACCATGACATAATGGCTAATTACACTAAGTACATATCTGACGTGTACACACAGCCAATAAAACTGCAGTTGTATGAGTATTTATTTTACGATTGAGTTTGTCTTGCTCAGTACGCTGAGATGTTTTATATTCAAGTTTAAACCAGACCAGGAGAAAGTTCATCGAACCCTGAGTTTAATCCTGATCTCCGAGTTGATCTACCCTAAGATAGATCTACCCTAAGATAGAAAACTCAGAATTTTCGGTTTCAGAACAGCGGCTTTGAATCAGTTTGATCAACTCGGAGTAGGTTCACCTGGGGTAAAGCGCGATCACGACAACTCTAAAAAGCCAGCATAAATGGAGCCCCGATTCACCGAGTCACCATGGCGACGGAGAAGAGGAGAGCTTCGTTTTTCACGTCAGTGGAGTTGGAAATCTTGATGCGATCACATGAAGAGTTCCAACACGCGTTAAAAAAGAAGTGCAACACCGCCGTAGCTGCAAAAGAGAGAGAGATGGCGCGGAAGAACATTGCTGCTCGGGTCAATGCGTGAGTTTGAATGTAGTCCTTTGCAATCATGATTATTACGGAGGAAGCTGCTTACATGGTCGCGCATTCATTTATATCGTTTAGATGCAATACCGCGGGGTCGAAACGCACTTGGCAGCAACTTAAAATGAAGCATAAAACCATTATTCAAACAGGTCAGACCATCTCATGGGGTACCCCATGTTCTGCATTGCAAATTAAATACTAAGTGGCTGTTTGACTGTACAATTGTTGTCTGATCCCCAACATAACGCCGGTTTCATACACAAATGTCTTCTCATCGATATCATGTTCTGTTAAATAATTAAGCCTATTTAAACTAACACAGACTTCTACTCAGCCAACAGAAAGAAGGCAGATGCCCGTAAAACGGGTGGTGGCCCAGCAGCAGCACCACCACCTCTAACAGAGGTACAGGAGCTGGGCCTGAGCCAGAGTGTAGGAAGGCCAGTGGCTGAGGGAGTTCATCCTCAGTAAGGACGGAGGAGGTTGTGTAGGTAGACGATGGACTGTGATGTGAAACAGTTCCGACACTGTCTGGAAATGCAAGAACGTCTACGCGCGGTCTGATCACCATCTCCCGGCGAATATTTAATTCTCTGCGCAGCAATGCTGCACCTTCATCCACGGGATCATCAAGAAAAGGACATGCCGTGTTTGTTGAAAAACTCGAAAAAACTCGCCTGCTGAAGAATGAATGCGGAAATCAAATGGAGTGTGTGTCTCTGAAAGTGACAGCGAGAAACTCGAGGTTCATTGACAAAAACCTGGTCCCGACCACGTTAGTTTCATAGCGTCTGTTACTGCGGTAACTGACCGAGAGCTTAAGTTACCGCAGTCTGTGAAACAGGCTCGAGTCAACCCTCTTCCTCTGGTTTGAGTGACCTTCCTTTGGAAACGGAAAACACCGGGTTTTCCTTCTTTCAGGGTTAATAGACCCCGAGTTTTCACTAAACCTGCTTTGTGAAACGGACCCCAGCACTTTGCGTCTAGTTAACAGTGACGAAGTGTGTGTGTGTGTGTGTGTGTGTGTGTGACGTGAGTCACGTAAGCATGTCAAATATCATCCATGTGTCCACCAGCGAGAGGGAGGTGACGTAAACCGGCTTTACTCAACTATTTACAGTCTACAATTGCAGTTTTACACACACGTTATGAATATTTGTCATTCATAACAACAACAACAACAACAACATACATGAAGATGTTGCCTACCTATTAATTCGGCCACGGCGCTGAAAGGCCAGGTGTGACTGGTAGAGTTACTGTTCAGGAACGAAGGGCTCATCTGAGAAACAACACACAACCGTAAAATCCGTCGATGTTTCATTTCTTCTGTCCCGCAGTAACATTTTGCAGCTACATACAAAAATAAAATAATATATTTCACCTCATGTAAAACATGAAAATTGAGTAATAACTCGACTTACAGAGCTCAGGCGGATCCCATACTCGCTCAACCTCTCCATGGTTCACCTGAAGGCGGCTACGCTCCAACCTGCCGAGTGCAGGCACCGGGACGCGTCAGCTGAGAGGAGGAGATGATGATGATGATGATGATGATGATGATGATGATGTAATCAACGCCTGGTCTAGTCTGAAAAAAAAGAAAACACAAACAATAATAATAATAATTAAAAAAAACAAAACAACAATATAAAAAATTTTCTCTACATTATCCTATTTATCTTTGTGTTTTCTTTTGGGCTCTACAGACTTGAGCTGGAATCGTCGCTGGCCGTTGCAGAGCTCAACGGAAACCAAAGAGAGAGACACATCTTTACCTGACAGGAACTTGACACACTGTGGCCACCGCGAGAAGCTGCTATTTATCAGGCCATCATTGGAGGACAGCTTGATTCGCGGTCCTCTGGTGGGGAGTGGCACCATCACTGCAACATTTGGGTGATGGGTCAACATAACATGCGTCATGTCTTGTCAGTTCGCAGCTCTTTGATTCATGGAGACTTATATCAGCACGGGAAAGCAAAACAAGTTTCTTATTCGGCTCATTTTGTTCTGGGAATAATGGCAAGTCAGTTGCTTACCCTGAGGTTGCAAATTGCCTCCCTTCTTGTTCAAGAATCACACCCAACAGAACTAGTCAGTCAAGTTGATGGACATTTTCGCTGACGGTGCGGGGAGAGAGAGAAGACAGCGATGAATTTCGACAAACACATTCCATATTCAAACTCATGTCTTATTTAATCTAGTCAGCCTTTATGTCAAAAGATTGTTTGGTTGCTATGTAACAGCTATTTAGAATGAAGCTATAATTGCTTCACTGAATCATTTAGAGGAGCAATTATGAGATGAATTGTTCAAACTAAATAACCCCTAACCACTTTTGGGAGACCACCAACTCATCCTGGGATTCTCTTCGGCTTTGTCTTTCCCCTCTGAGATGATCAGATCCGCTAATGCTGCTAATCACGCGGACAATAACCCAACGTCATCCGATTCTTTATGAAAACAAACCTCACTCGCCATCTCTGACATATGTGTTATTTTTTTGTTTGTGCAGATGAGACAAGTGTGAAAAGTGACAGTGGTAATACTTGAATAATTGATATTGTATAAGAAAAGACAATAACATGAGGTCATCCAAGTGTTATTGTCTTTTCTTATACAATATCAATTATTGCATAAGAAAAGACAATAACATGAGGTCATCCAAGTGTTATTGTCTTTTCTTATACAATATCAATTATTGCATAAGAAAAGACAATAACATGAGGTCATCCAAGTGTTGGATGCATTTTCTCTCCAGATCGGACTGAGAAAACAACCAACCAAGTTGGAGAACAATCAAGAAAGGAGAAAAGAGACATTTCTCTTTAAGGGAACAAATCTTTTATTAGGGCAAACATTCAGTCCTTCATTGCATGGAAGAGTCCCCATCTTTGGTCTCCACAGGTGGAACGCTCCAGTTTTTCTCTCCAGTCATCAACAATGGTAGAATAGTCCTCCTCAGAGAATTCCTACATGGGACAGAGGCAGGAACTATAAGCTGTTGTCCAAAGAATGAAGGACTTCCAGTGCAGTATGAAGTGTATCAGTCTATGTGTGTGTGTGTGTGTGTGTGTGGCTGTGTGGGGCTGTGTCACTGTGCGCTTGCTAACCTCAACGAATTCACTCTGGATCGTCTCGGCTCTCTGCAGCTCCATCTTAATCACCTGGATGAACTGGGCCGTCCGGTCTTCTGTGCGTACGTTGCAGAAACCAGCTTCTTGAATGAACTTGAGCAGGGGAGACGGACGAGAGCAGCTAAATATACTACAACAATAAAGGCACCGAAACTGTGTCTGTGTCTTTCTGTAATCTGGAGTCAGGAAAGAAGCCATGCAGGAGTGGAAAAAACACATCTTCGTGATTCTATTTGTGAAAGCCTGAAAGGAAAAGTACAATCTTTCGGGTGACGTGTCGCTGCAAGACTGTGCTAAAGCTCGTGCTGTGTCTTCACAAATGCTCTTTGCTTCTTCGCATATTTGTGCAGGATTTTCAATTTCATCATTGCATGTAAACAACTTCTGCAAGATACAGCATGTTTGAATTTTTGCCTTTAATTCTGTTAACTTGACATTGCGTGACAAAGAAAATAGAAGTTTGATATGCAATGCATAGCATAGCAATGACATTATTTTGGCAGGCTGTCAAGAATTCTATTCTGGCAAGTTGATTTGTGACTGAACTGGCTGTTCAGGAAGACATAATAAAAATTAGCATTATGGAAGAATTTGAGGTTTTAATTATCTGATAAGTACATATTGTCTGGTAGTGTTTGTTTTTTTTTAAACATAAATTCACAAAACAGAATCCAATACTCCTCTCTTCAACAGACAGATGCAACTGAAACATCATACATTTGGTTTTTCCAAAAGAATTAAACATTTTCATTGAAAGTTCATGTAAATGTCCCTGTAATCACGACTGGACACACACACACACACCCACACGCACGCACGCACGCACGCACGCACGCACGCACGCACGCACAGCAAGATCAGCAGTTACACGCCTGAAGGAAGGGCTCTTTGCTGTCATCTTGTGGACAAACACTGACATTGTTTCAAATTTCCCCCCCAAAAATGAGCATGGTGCACTTGACATTTGTTGTAACGTAGCCTTGATTACAGCATGTGGTGAATGAGATAATACTGCTAGATGTGTCTGCCGGGTAAATTTATTGCCATGACATTTCAAACAATAATTCAGGGGGAGGTGTTTGTATTCATTTGTGTGGTCAAATGAATGAGAGGAGCAAAGGCCAGTGTTGGCTGTCATATGCTGTGACATAATAATCTTGTGCTGCGTCTTTATTTACCTTCCCATACTGTGACGGCGTGTAGAGGATGTATTGCCTCTGTTTGATGTAGGCCTCAAACTGTGGCGTCCAGGGCTTCTCCCCGCAGCAGTAGTCACTGATAAGCAGCTGACCTCCAGGTTTTAACCATGACTGCACACAAAGAGTGAGAATAACAAGTTAGATTCTAATATAGTAAACTTTAGGAGTCAAGGTGGCTGTTTAACACATAAGAAACCCTGACGTGGAAGCGTTTGAAGAGAGGCAGTTTGTCTGGTATGTGCAGGATCGTGTCCCGGCTGTAGATAACATCGAAGGAGCCATCGGAGAACATCCTCTTGGTTGCGTCAGCGACCTCAAACTGGATCTGGAAAATACAAATATTAGTGACTTTTATTGATATTAAACTGTGAAAAAACAAAGGGAATATTTAGACGTACTGATGCTAGCTGCTCAGTGCTCGCCCTCTCCAAGGCGATATCCACCATGTTTTCTGACAGGTCCATACCAAGCACCTCCACTCCAAATGTCTGAAACGTCAGAGCCAAAAAAATAAAAAAAATAAAATAAATCATCATCCTGTAAGTCTTTATTTATTACAAGTCTCTATTATTACCTTTGCCATGTAGAAATCTCCACCGCCGATCCCGCAGCCCACATCCAGAACCTTCTGACCAGGTTTCAGGTTCAGCAAGTCCATAAACTCCTGTTGGTACAAAGCCCCGTTGATGAGGCCTACAAATGCAATTCTTCCAAAATGTATTTTGAGGAATTCAGTTCATTCATTAAAATCTTAAGCTTCAAATGATACATATACATAGAAATATACATAAAAATATTACAAGATTTTTATTCCTGATTTTACAACTGATTACAGCCAATAGCCCATAAATGCTGATACTATCTGTATACATTTTATATAAATACTGATAAATCATGGAAACACTGAATTAGATAAAGCCACATTTTCCTTTATTATCGAAGCTTTTTGAAAATCCCTTAAATCCTTTTTTTGTTGTTGTTTCCTCATCACTGATGACGAGCAAAGGAGACACTCCAGCCTGACAGCTGAGACATTTACCGTGTGATGTCGGTTTGTAAATGAAACTTATATGGAAGGAATCTATTTTGTTACAGGATATTATCATCTATCATGATTAAAAACACAGCATCCTCTTCTTTGGCGTGTTCAGCGAATTGGTGGTACCTTAGTGGTGGTGTGCCCTCCAGTGCTGACGTAACCGCGCCCAAACATCTTCTCGTAGCGCAGGATGCCACGGCTGGTGTACTGGTTGTTGTCCAGGAACTGCTGGAAGGAGGTGAATCTGGTCTGGGAGTCTGAAGAGCGGGGAACCTTCTCCAGCAACCAGCAGACTTGATTGGGATTGTTTTTCATCTACAGGAGCAGGGCAGCGAGGAGAAGTGTTAACACACTACCTCCACCCTTCCGTGTCATGCTATTTAAAGCCTTGTTCAACATCTAATTAGACTTTACCTCAATGTAGGTCTGGACTTTCCTTTTCAGCACAATACCAAAACCATACTTCTGACCGGCGTCTTTATCCTCCATGAATACTGACGATATCAGGTGGTTGTATTGAGCTTCAGTTCGGTAGCAGGTGGGATTGAACTCCCTTTTACAGTCACCTTATTGAAAGATTAAAAAAAAAAAGAGACATAACATTTCTTGCGTTAGATGTACAACACACGATGATAATGATGCAAGTTTTACCTGAGCGGTGGTTACAGGACTCTCTGAAGAAAAGAAAGCCACCGGGTCGTAACCATCCCAGCATTTTCTTTGTTAGTGTGAGGAGTTCTTCATCGCTCAGATACATCAGCAGCCAGTTGGAAAAAACTAAATCAATGCTGGGGAAAAAATGTCAAAAGGATAAATTATAACAAGTAGTAAAAAAAGAAAAAAAAAAGATGAAAAGTCAAGGATGTCTAGATAAAATTACATGGAGTCGTTCTGGAGCAAAGCAGCAGGCAGGTTTAGAAATAAAATACCTGGTGAGATACACGCACCTGTTTGGAGGGACCTCCATCTTTGTGACATCAGCTTGGATGACAGTAACGTTGCTGTGGTGACCATTAATCTGCCTGTTCTTCTCCACAAAGCTTTCCATGAAGTCGACAGCTGTAACGTGCTCGGCCTTGGCCAGCAGGTGGCTGGTGTACCGGCTACAGAGACAAAGCAGTTGATTTAGAAAACTTTCAGAACACCAAGTCAGTTTGTTGTAGTTACCAATGGGATCCCACCAGGTGTCACTGTCGAGTTTGTCTTTTGCCTTGACGAGTGAAGAATAAAAGACGGAAGTTGTTCTTGAGAGAGCTGGAGTTGGAGTGATTAGTAGGATTCTTGTCAAAACTGACCCTCGAGCTTGTCATCCATCTAAATGAGTAGTTCATATGTAAACTAGAGCTGTTCCAGCCATGTTAATCCATTCTGGGGGTTGTTACATTTTTGCCTTGTCGTCATGCCCCCAAAACACAAGAGATCCCAGTGAATCTTTCCAGAAGTCAGGTAAAGACTCTAAATTAGCATCGTTCAGGCACAGCGAGCTAGCTCAGAATTCATGTTTTTATTCTTCTTGCTGTCCGTGCGCTCCACAGGGACAAGAGTCAAAGGTCAGGGGTGAAGGAAAAAAGTTATTAAGACCCAAGAGGAACTTTGTACATGTTAGTTCTACCTCAGTTTCATTGTTCACAGTTTTGGTTTCATGTCATTAATTTCACATTTGTAGACGTTTGTACGGTGGAGACAAAAGAATTCTAAGCATAGAAAAACATAGTTGCTCCTGTGCCTGTATTTTTGTTTCATGTTGAATATCCAGATGTTGGTGGTGATGGCCAGGACTTTCCAGATGTTCCTTAAGTTGAGCTTCTCTATAGTCGCTTCAATGTCATCTTGCTTATTGTACAGTCATCTACCTTGATGCTTCATGACCCTGGCCACTGACTCACTCCTGTATGGTCTATTTATTCCATTGTAGAAGCTTCTGGTTGGTTTCTTTCTCAAACGCCCCCTAGTGGCTTCCAGAGGTTCTCCTGTTCCCTCTGAAAAGTTCACAGCTGACCACACAAGAACTCAGAGAGGCGTGATCTCTCTCTTGCTCTTAAATAGTTCTATGGACTACAAATCCTTTCATTCTCGGCTCTAAAACATATAAAACTTTTATCTTCTTGTATTTAGAGCTCATATTTTTTGCTTCAAACCTCTAAAAAAAGGTTTCTCTTAAAACACCTGCGCACGCAGACACACACACACACACACACACACACACACACACACACACACACACACACACACACACACACACACACACACACACACACACACACACTCAGCAGTGAGGCACTCACCCGATGCCAGCCCCCAGCTCCAGCACCTTACGCCCGGCCAGGCTGGGCAGTATGGAGAGGATCTCTGGCAGCTCGTGCTGAGTCAGCTCCCTGGCAAGCGAGTCCAGCATCATCTCCTCCACTGTGGCGTCCTTGGAGTGCTCCTTCCAAAACTTTTTCATGTTGCTACGAACTGAGAAGTAAGCAAGATCCAAGGGGTTAATAAATTACAAATAATACCACTGCTGTAATTACAAGAGCGAGAGGTCGATTACCAAGATGAGGAACTGAGTTCTTTTTGCTTTGCTTAAGAAAAACAGAACAAATGATATCAGCCAATAATGTGGACCTGATGAACTGAACTGAATGATCGGATGAATTCTGACTGAAAACAAATCAAGCCAATAACCAGAAGCAGTCTCAGGAACAGGGATGCACCAGTCCATCGTTTTCAGTCCTGATACAGGCAGTCAGGCTACAGCCACCAGCTAATCTAGACGCCCTAATGAGGACTGACCTGATACAAAGGTGTGATAAACACACCGTATCACGCGCGCGCGTGCGCGTGTGTGTCAAGCTTGAGGTAAACATTGCTTTCATCACATTTTGGGATACCTTTAACCTTTTACGTCCATTGGTGTTATTAAGTCTCCTTCATACAAAATAATGCAGCTAAACTGGCTAAAGAATGATGCAGCCAAACGCCATAACAACAAAGACATTTAAGAGATCAGCTGCAATTGGATTGATATCTGATCCAGCTATCTGAGTCGGTATCAGGCCGATATCCAGCATCAATATCAGACTGGTGCATCCATTTGGTATCTAATACAGGCAAACACCAGACAATAACATTTCCCTGAGAATATTGTGGTAAAGTTCAGGTACCCTTGAAAATCAAGCATCAGGTAACATACATCAAGTCAAACAAATAAGAAGAAACGTGAATCTGTACTTCATATTCAGTTCAAAATTGAAACCCTACATTAACGCATTGGATATTTTCAATGCATAACTTCTAAACATCTGTGGAACAGCTCTCGGAGAGCAAGCCTGCTACACAGAGTACCGCGAGACAAACCTGCTCCACGGGTTTTCCTAATATCTCTCAGTTGTTGTTATTTTTTGACAGCTTGGCAACAATTACAATTTTTCAGTTTGTGAAAAATGGAGATTATTGAATTAAATAGTAAAAATACAGGGGGATGAATACAATTAACCTTTTGCATATATATATATATATATCTATTTATATCTATATATCTATATACATATATATCTATATCTATATCTATATCTATATATATATATATATATATGAAAATAATGAGAGAGAGAGAGAGAGAGAATTGTCCAGAAACCCAGTACCAAAAAAAGTTCCCAGATGAACTGGTTGAACTGGCAGCAGTATTGCATAGTAAATCTATCATTCCTGCAGGAGCGATGGATAAGCATATGTGGACCTCTACGGTCCACTAGCTTGTGACACACTCACTATATCGACACGTCTAACCCAGTTGACAGCCAACAACTTCAGTCACCCGCTAACACATTCCAGCCGGTTAGGATTACTTCCACCAGATGAGTGAACAATCAACACCAAACACACAAAACTATGACCCCCACCCCCACCCCCGAACTCCTACCTTCCTCCATGGTACTCTTCAGCTGATTTTAACTGACTTTGAAATCACTAGACATTCATCCAAGTTTGACACCAGATGCTCGATTTTGATATAAGGGTCTCCCCCGGTGATAAAAGTGCAGGTATCACCTCGTGGGTGAGCTCCCTTAAATAACAGGACGCGAGGAGGTGGTGACAAGGTAGGAAACTGGCCATTATGATGCATCCAATCTGAGGGCAGGAGGGGGTGGGGGTGGTAGGGTCCGCCAGTGCACATCACATCAGCCAGGGTCAAGGGTCTGCAGAATAGCAGGGGAGGGTTTCTGTATAAGACCCCCCCCCCCATCCGACCCACCTTAACACCACTAATCACAGACAGGATAAAACAAGAGTCCAGAGAGAGAGAGAGAGAGAGAGAGAGAGCTGCAGTTACAGTAACATACCAGTGAAGGACACTTACATCTTTGTTACTTGTGAAGCGATGTGTTGTGTTTCCACGCTCCTGGCTTATCGCCTCAGTTGTGCTGACAAGTAGCAATGTCCGGCGGCATGCAAAGATTGCGCAACATTGCGTCATGGTGCTGCTGAAAAACTCTCTCCTCTGTTAAGGTGGGGAGCAGCAGTTATCAGTCCTCATGCGTTACTCTCACCTCTTTGATTCGGGTTCATTTGCCTTTTCAATCTTGTGTGATGCCACAGAAGCGAGAACTCTATCCACTGATAATGAAAGCATGGATGCTTTTGTAGCTTAATCTACACAAACTGTTTGCTAGGAGGTGTAGCAATGCAGTTACATCTTAACAGTAAACTTTCTATACGACAACCAGTAGTTCCACATTCGATCTCAGCAAAACAAGAAAACATGAAGAGAGAACGTAGCTTCATTTATTGTTTCAAGTTAATATATAATTTCCAGAGTTTTATCTGCAGGACACTAAAAGGGTCTGGGGTTAAAACAGAGATGAATGAACATACATGTTCAAGTGTAAAAGGTGTAAAACAGGAAGGATCTTTACATGGTGTATTAGCCAGTAATAAAGGCATTACTCAGTCATTTGTTGAAGTCGTTGTTTGTGTGTGTGTGTGTGTGTGCGCGCGCGTGTGTGTGTGTTGCCACTATTGAATGTTTACGCTTCACCTTGGAGATTCATGCATGTGCGGAGGTTGATGTTAGAAAAGCTTCACATACATTGGTCAAAGTATAAAACTGGTCGATGGTCTATGAGGGGCGGGGCTACCAGCAGGATTTATGATGTTACAAATACTGAGGAAGCTGATGCTGGTTCAGAATTCAGCAGACAACAAAGTGTAATGACAAACTTCCATAGCACAACCAGTGAGAATGAGAAGCAGGAGAGATTTAATTCCTTTACTTGTGTTTATTTGTTCATTTCACTGAGTTCCATAGTCATACAAAAGGTGTGTGCGGAAACTTAAGTTATTAAGTCTAATATTTTAACAGTATATTTATACTTATCTAAATTAGAATACTAAGTATGAAAGAAAAAAATTAACTAATAATTCCATCCATTTATATCCAAGTGAAATGAAAAAAACATTTGTATATTCAAAAATTCTGGAATTTGTCATTTGTGAGAAGAGTCCAGGTGATTTAATCAGATCAGTAAAAGTTGTCCTGAAAAATATCAAACACCAGGAAGCAAAACTTCTGATCTGCCATAATTCACATTTATTTCAATGCTTGATGACATCACATGACCACAGATCAAAATGTAGGTTAGCAGGAAAGAAAAAAAGGGGGAAAAGGGCACGAAATTAAAGAACCCTGGTGTGTTTGTGTGTGTGTGTGTGTGTATTTTATGTTTGTTTGACTTTTTGCACAGTTCCAATACAACCACATCCAAAGTTCATTTCACCCTGATGGAAGTTAAGAGGTCAGGAGATAGCAGCGGTCAGCACTTACAGGTGTAAATGGAATGTCGCCACGCATACACATATACATATATGTGTGTAGATGTGTACATTGATAGCAGTATTATCTACAGGTAGTGATTGTACACGCTGTACTACCTGAGTGAATAAAACCCCTGGGTGCAGCTTGTTGAGCTTTTACTCATCTGAAGGGCGATGACGTGTTCAGAATCTTAATATATTTGACCGTCTGACCTTCACGTGTTGTCATGATCAGAATTAGAGTCAAGTATGTGTGGTTTAGATGGTATTAACACAAAAAAATAAATAAAGTGACATAAAATGAAGCCTTGAAGATGCTCAGACAAATCAAAACTTCTGTAAAAACGTGGTCAGATTATGTTGTTGTCAACACAGACTCAGAAACAGGGGATTTTTTGTAGCCCGCACACATTGGTTTTAATTGGACTGAAGAAACGTAACACAGCAGGAGCTGGTAGCCAAGACCGAGGAAAAATTAGGGACACAAAAACATAGGAGACCAATGTCCAAAATACACATGAGATTAAGGTCCAGAGAGTCAAAAACTCAAATGAACCACGCTGAGCAGAGGTAAGAACCCAGGAAAACTCAGGAGACAAAACCAGGAACTGCTGGGGAGGAACACAGCAGCATCTGAATCCATGTGGGTGTGAGATGAGGTCAGACAGGGAATGAGAGGAAATGGATGTTTAGTTAGGATTCCAAGAGGAACAGGTGACAGTGATCAGTAATCAGGGGAATTGGAGCAATGAGTGAGCAGAGGGAGGGTTCAGAGGGGGCGTGGCAGACCAGAACCTGATGCAGATGTGACAGCTGTTCAAAGTATTTAATATCTGAAACCTCCCAAAATTAGTGCACGCACCACAAAAAATACTGCTGAAATGGAAACATCCAAATGGTATGACAATGTAG
Source organism: Aulostomus chinensis (assembly GCF_037954235.1). Taxonomy (NCBI): domain Eukaryota; kingdom Metazoa; phylum Chordata; class Actinopteri; order Syngnathiformes; family Aulostomidae; genus Aulostomus; species Aulostomus chinensis. Next base: position 17,424,286 of record NC_141332.1, on the reverse strand, counting down.
TAAAACTACAATAAATTAATAATGAGTTTTCAAAATCCAAATAGCAGAGTAAATTAAAGCTGCAAGCAGCATTGTTAGGGCCTGAGCCTCCTCACAACCACAACGGGGTAGGACTTTTTGTCTCAATCCAACGATGTATTTGGTAAAGCTGTGGGACTTGTAGTTGAGGAGATTGAAGCCTCAGTGTGATGCAGAGTGAGTGCAGAGCTGAGAGCTGTGCCTTTGAGAGCCCCTCCCCCGCGATTCCAGCCTAAACACGCCCACATTGTAGGTCGGTTCAGGTGCATCCTATGGAGCAACCTATGGCCCACAATGCACTGCGGACTTCTTCTTCGTCCCCTAAAAACTTGTGGACCTGCGAGCCAAGTTTGCACCACCAACAGTCTCCCATTCTTATGCAACACGAACATTTATAGTCGTTGTTGATGACTAAATGCGCCGCAGTGTGAACACACTTGTACAGGTGCGTTAATGTGCTTAATAATAGAGAATGAATGAAGGGTGCGCTCAGAGTGGAGTGCAGTACGGAAGTCAGGCCAGCAGGTGGGGCTTTCGTTGGTGCTGTCTACCTTTTCGCGGTATCTGTGCTCAACCAGCAGAGGTCGTGCTTCACCACCAATTTTCTAGGGTGTCTGAATGGTGCCGCCGTGTTTAGGTTGTAGAAGTAGGCTGGAGCGGGAGGTGGTAGCAGTAAGTTGGTTGTCACTTGGCAATTCGGACGCAGCCTTTGACAGTTTGTGTGGGAAAAAGGCTGCAAAGTGGCCAGATTTGGGTCAAAAGTGGAATGTAATACCATGTTTTTGGAGGTATTTTTGTTAGGAATTCAGTGGTGTGTTTTTTGAGGATGTGGGAGTTTTAGTTCAGACATGAGAACCATGTGTTTGAGAGTAAGTACCAAGAGAGGAGACAGCCTCCCTGTTGGTTTCCACTGGAGGTGAAAAATGTCTCCCACACTTTGAGGGCTTATAAACTCCAAACCGTTTAAAGTTTTTAATAATTTTTGATCAGCAGAGGCTACTAAGTCGTGTGTAAAATTTTTGGAAGCAATACCATCAACGCCCTCGATGGAGATAGCGTTTTTTTCAGGGGCCAAAATTGTCCACAATTAGATGTTTGCGTCCATTTTGTGGCTGTCCTGTTGGATTTTACCTGAGGGATAAAATTTTATGGTTCATAGGTCTTGATGAGAAGATTAATGGTCTGTGGGACATTCCTACAGGCCGTGGCGGTCCTTTTTGTGAATGTAGGTGGTGCTATTGAGCAGAACCTTCTTTTTTTTGGATTATTAAATTTTTAGCCCCTCCCGAATGACTGAGCTGCTCACCCTTTCTCTAAGGGAGAACCCAGCCACCCTGGGGAGGAAACTCATTTCGGCCGCAGGTATTCACGATCTTGTTCTCTCAGTCATTACCCAAAGCTCATGACCATAGGTGGGGTTTTTTGTGTATCTAGGTGGCGCTATTGAGTAGAGTGCTGTTTTGCTTTTTAAATATCGAATTTTTCACCGCAGCCGATATGTGTACCGAATTTGGTGAGTTTTTGAGCGTGTTTAGGGGTCAAATTAAGCTTTGAAGTGGCGAGTGTGTCGAGCAAACACAATAGGGTCTTGGCCCCGGAGGACCTCTGGGCTCAGGCCCTAATAATCAAATAGAGCAAAGACTGATGGTTTGCGCAAAAATGATGGAAGTGAGTTTCATGAGGAAACAAACTGACAGTGTCACAAGCACCGATCCTCACCGCGAATGATTGCTCACAGTGATAATATTGACACAGCCGTTGTAAAAGATTAATTCTGACACTCCTCAGTGGGAGTTCAGTGTTCTTGACATTCATACTCGGTTTTTAACTGTCGAGGTGTGGTCAGATTCAGCCGACACGCTCCGGGAGCATCCCCACCTTTGTCTCTATCAACAATAAACCTAAATTCTGCCTGGACTCCAGGCGTTTAATGCAGATGGATAATCACGGCCACTCGACCTGCTGCCTTGGTATGAGCTGAGAATTGGAAGCGCTTCGTGCAAAACACAACCAGAAATTTCTAGTTTGAAATAAAGAATTTTCTTGACGTGTCTGAGCGGATGAGTTATGAATTCTTGTACATTGATTCAATTCAAAGTGCATCTGTTGGAAGATGGAACACTCAGACATTTACTGAAGAAAGGCGTCTGTGACCGAGAAGATTAAATGAATTCTGATGGAATGTTTTAATGTAAAATTTTCTATCGCGACACTTAAGATTTATACAGAAATATAACCTCTGGGTTCTGCTGTTGAGACAAAAAAGTGAGTTATGTTGTCGAGGTTTCAGAGAGATAGGACGATTTTACATGAACTCTACAGTTAGTTTTTGATACGCTGAAGTTTTATTTCCAGTAGAAAGCAACTTAAAGGTGACAGCACTTTCAACAGTACAGTACATGACTGGGTTGAGAATAGAAAAAGGCAAAAAAAACAAAAACAAACACCGCTCTTGTCCAGCAGATGTCAGGAAAGGTCTACAAAAGTGATTCAGTGAGCCGAGTAGCATTAGTGTATATGTACTGCATTTTGTCATTCATCTCTTAGAGGTCAGCACAGTACTAGGTAGTATTTCTGGACGTTTTATCTATCAGAAGACAGACGCTACGCTTCGTTAAATTCTGATTATTATAGTGAATTAATTCAAACGTGGAAAAACACCAGCCATCTTTCGGAGTGTCTGTGTAAATCCTTTACATGCATAATTACCTTTAAAATGTCAAAATGAAACACTGAATGATGATAAGTAGGCCACCGCTCATTTGAAACTCTGCAAGTTTTACACGGCTTGCGATGAAGAGGCTCGTAATAGAAGTCCACCGTGATCACTTATAAATATTCATGGCGGATTTTCGTGTGGAGACGGTTTGTTTTGTTTTGTTTGTGTACGCGCTCCAAAATTAGCATTTTCCCCCTGAGACACGAAAGAGTTTTTTTGTCCATTTTACTAAAAGATAGACGATAAGGGAGGTGTTGCTATAGAGTAAGTAGAAAGTGTCAGTATGATAAGGGAACTATACAGATGCTTTTGGTCCCGAGAAGAAAATAGTGATGTTAATTCATGTGGGGGGGATCTTTGCACATCAGAGAGAGAGAGCGGGATCAGGAGTTTACGTCAAGGTTTTTCATTGTTGCTTTTTCCACCCTCTCATGACTTTTTATGTAAATTCTAGGGATCAATGAGGGATAATGGAGGAGACGGACAGTAAATGATGATACGGGGCAACATAGACGTTCATTTGGTGACATGTTGATTTCATATTCACTCTCCTGATCTTTTCCAACTGCTGGATATGTTTCCAGCACTAAATGCTCCACTTGGTTAATCATTTATCAACTAATGTTTCCAGTTAAGAGTCTGCTGTGTAAATTCTACTTTACAATCTTTCCTGGTCAAACATTACTCCACTCTGAGTAACAGGATGCCAGTCAAACTTTTGCTCGTGCTGAAGAAATGTACTTTTGAATACTTTCAAGTGCGATGGACAATATTTACACCTCCCGGTCAGTAGGTGTCTCACTCACTTTGGCTGCGCTTATCTAGTCTACTGCTTACCAAGTTGATACAACTAACCACAAACGGTCGGGGATGAAATAAGAACAAGGCGACACACAATTTGTGTGGTGGAGATACATTTGTGACTTTGTCACACACTAACAATAACAACACAAGTTGCTAACTTGAGCAGTTGCTGTTGTTATTTAGCAAACACCGAGTTATTTTTTTAAAATACTTGCTCTCTTAAAATAGTCGTCTCTTGCACCTTTAAGCTTGAAAGTAAATATCCCAGTACCATAACCATAAAATTGGACTGAGACGCTTGGACCTGGAGTAGCATGATGTTTGAACAGAGTTCGTTGACCGGCATTGTCAAGGAGGACTATATTCTGCAGGAAAAGGCTAAATTCCTTGGTCAAAACCTTTGCAGAACATTTAGGTGTGATCTTGTAAAACAGCAAGTATCCACAGGTATTTCCCTCCCCACCTCTCTTGGTTCCTGTAGTTTTTAATTTATTTATTTTTTTTAAATTTGGCTGGATGTTCTGAATGTCCCGGGACACCGGGCTCCCTGTCAGTGATGGATGGTTTAATTTAATCTTTTAATTGAAGAGCGTTAAAGCATCGCCGTTAAAAGTAGTTGTTTATTCATTTGCGGCACCAGCCTTCTGAAACAGCCATTATTCATTACTGCAGCCATAGCGAGCTGGAGGAGTGCCAACAATAATGTTTAACAAGTAGTCACTACTATTTTTTCAACAGTGCAGCACTTTTCTTTTTTTTTTCAAATTTGCATTCAATTACATTAAAGTTGAAAGGATTGTGCAATTTATTACATACAGAAAACATAATTTTGTCATTTGTACGGTGACACCATGGAAAATACTCCTTCCTCTACAGAAGGTGGCAGTGGCACCTCGGTGTTTCAAATCCAAACTGTTGAGGGGAGGCTGCAAGCTGCTTCACTCCTCTGTGGACTGAGTTGATGAAAATATTCTTCGGAACATGACATTCATTATTGCCAGGATTTGGTGGCAGGATTTTACATGAATCATTTCATCGCTCATTGAAAATGGTCACAAGAAACATTCTTTTATTCTTGAAGTGAAAAGGCAAAATTTCCAGTTTTGACGAGACTTTTAGTGCGATATTGATCTGAAATCGCCAGTGAAGGTTGCAACCCTGAGGGCAAGATATTGACAGATTACTGCCGTGCGTGTGTGTGTGTGTGTGTGTGTATGTTTTTCCTCATCATCAGTTCTAGTGAGCTACTGTCAAGGTCTGGAAATGTAATAAGTAATAAGAGACACTGTTCTGACTGTTATAGATTTTAGATATCCTTGCAAACAATCCAGGTCAACGACAATCTGATAACTGCCGAGAGGGACAGTTGCCACCAGAAGGGAAGACAGATTATTATTCCTTCAGACTGAAAAGAAATGTACTCATCAGAAAAGTCGGACATAGATAAAGTTGGCAGTCTTCCAACCTAATGATAATAATAATATTAATTTGTTTGTCAGTGCAAATGTAGCCGATAATAATAGTATAAGCATTTGTTGCGTGTCAAGGCTAACATGCAATTAACTTTCTCACAGTAGCTCGTGTACATTTATGTACATGTTTACAGCGCAGATAGATATCTTATAAAGAAGCTTCAGGAGTAAAGACTCTAAATTGAAAATAAAATGAATAAACAAACGAGATTAATTTTACCGCCCTTGGACCCTGAAATAAAAACCTCTTGTCCTAATAACAGTGAAATGATACTGAATATTGGCCACGTATAAGTCAAGTTCATTGTAAAAGATGTAAAGGTAGGAGATAATGAAGTACCTTCAGGCTCAGGCTCAGGCCCTAATAAATATTACCAAGTAGGCTCCCTCGTTCAAATACATGCGCGGTATTTGAGAGATTTATTCTCTAGCTTTGCACCAGAAGGAGACCACAAGCAATCCCTTCTTTCATGTGAAAATCAATTTTTACAGTGCACATATGAAATCTTTCATGATGTACTTTATCGCCATTTTTTTTAATCACGTCTTCTCCTGTCAGGCTTATATATTACCACATTTTATGATGACACATAGACATATATTTATGATGTGTTTGGAAACTTTTTTTCTTTCCCCCCAACAGACTGTTGCAGACCTGCTCGGTGAATTCAGGTTATCAGTCACACGAGTGGCCTTGGGTTGAAGAATTAAATGCTCGCTCGCTCTCTTGCTCCCTCCTCAATAGCGTCTACCGTCGTACAACGGAAGCAGACAGCGGAGAGGCAGGTATTTTTATTGTGACAAACCATAAAGGGATCACCGGAGCAAAATTCAATTTCAGGTTGAGATCCCCTCTTAATATCAGCACAATAAGAAGGATAACAGAAGCCACAGAGTCAAGTTAAACATATTGATGTAAAACAAACAAAACAGAACAAAGTTTCGTTCTAAGCCGCTGGACTGAAATACCTCACTGAACTCAGCCTATGGGGAAGGTTCTGGGTCAAACTGAATTATTATGGAGCTTATAGCAGCGATACTTCACCCAAAGAGGATAATTTGCCACATATTGGCACCTTGAGCTCACAAAGACATTTTCACATGCTCTATCACGTCTTCGGGACTGCAGAATGCTGAAAGAGCCAGCCATGTATGTTTAGCTTGAAGCAAAATGTGACTTACAGCCAACAACAGCTACAGGAACAAAACAACAGCAAAACTGCCCCAAAGTGTCTGTTTGAACATCCGTTAAACGCGTCGTCTGGTGTATTGTTTTTCTTAAAAAAAAAGGTTTTCGGTGTTACCGTGAACAAGCAGGAACATTCATGAATTCATAAATGTAGTTCAAACTAACATCCATCGGATGACTAAACAATTTTCTATACCGCTTATTTGTTTCGGGTCGGGGGGGGGGGGGGGATGTGTGTTTCTGGAGCCTATCCCAACTGACATTGAGCGAGAGGTGGGGTTCACCCTGGATGGGTCGCCAGTCTGTCCCAGGGCCATCAGGAGCAACTAGGGGTTCAGTATCTTGCTCAAGGATGCTTCGACATGGTCACCGTGGGGATCGAACCAGCAACCCTTCAGTTGCTTGATGGCAACGCTACCTCTGAGCCATGCCGCCCCTCAAACCAAAATGTTTTTTAGCTTATTAAACATTCGGCTGGATAAAGAAGATGGGCATTGATGATGAGAGTTTATAAAATGGTGCTTTTGAGCAGTTTTGCTGTTAGCCGTCAGCCGCCACTACCTTCATGCTAAGTATATGTGGCTGGCTCTTTCTGCTTTCTGGAGTCACAAAGAATTTGTAATGTACTGTTCAAATACCTTCATTTGGTGGAGTACCACTTTGAAATGAGCTGAGAATCGCAGTTTTGCCAAGCAAAAAAAGAAAGAGGGTGACAAAGTACATTTATTTGGGCCAACACACTGATTCAGCCGTCTGAACATATTTTTAATGATTTATTTTGTTTAAAAAGCAAAACTAGAATACAGAGGTCTGATATTAAAGATCTGTCCTGGATCCTCAGGGCCTGCAAGGCAGCTGCATCTCCTGCATCTCCTTTCTAACAGCTCTGGTAGAGCTTTTCCTCAAGCTTAAACTGACACCTGCAGACTCAGACTGGCTCCAACTGTGCAGTGAGTCACACAGACAAGTGGCTAAAAGGCAAAGCTCAGAGGCTGCATGACAGTATAAATCACAAACCCCAAGTATCTTTTTTTTTTTAATTTCTCCATCAGCTCCATCAGTGCCCTTGAGCTGAGTTTCCTGCCTGCCTGCCTGCCTGCCTGCCTGCCCCCCTCCACCTCAACATCCCTAACCTCCAGGTCCTTTCTGGTTGTGGCGGTTCAAGCCTCTAATCCCATTGAGGGTTGGTAGAGATTTTCTGCATGAAAGCAGGGCAAGAGAGGAAAAAATGGGCACGAGGGTTAGGAAAACAGAGGGAAAAAGACAGTAAATGAGGAGGAGTTACAAGGAGGGAAACAAAACATCTACCAGCATCCAACTTCTGTCGGCGCTGAGGTCAGTAAGTAGGCTTAAGCAGGATTTGAGCTGAGGAGAGCTGGGCGATCCATTTACAAAGTTTATGAGAAGAGCTGAACGGTATTATCGCGCGCGCACACACACACACACACACACACACACACACACACACACACACACACACACACACATTGTGAGTGTTTCTATTGGTGGTTTTATGAGAACTTGTGGTTCAGGTTCTTAGGTGCAGATGTGTTAAAAACATTTTGCGTGTTTGAATATTACAAGAGACCTTTGCAAAAAGGGGATGTTCGATATACAACAATAATAAAATAAATAAATAAATAAATCTCTTAGACTGTCAGGGATTTTGCCACGAGCTCAAGGTAACAACATCTGAGCAAACAGGATGCACAGAAGCCATTCAGGAGAAAGTTTGTTTCACAAGCCTTCAGGCTGCCCAGGTGATAAACTCTCTCTCTCAAGACGTCCATTCAGTCTAAAGCCCAACTTGAGGCTCATAACAGCTCTGTGCACAATGCGGCAACACTGCTGCAAGGTTTCTTCAGAGTCTGTTTTAACTGCACTATAAAAATAACATATCGCACCTTTGCCTCGAACGCCCCAGAACATTTCATCTCGAGTCTTAGAGATAAAACCACTCTCTCTCCAGCAGCACCTGAAAAACAAAACTAGCATTTAAAACACAGCAAACCTGCTGACCCACCTAAGTGTGTCTGTGCCAGGAGAGAGAAATCAACCTGTGCCTGGATTATGTGTGTTTTATAACTCCTGCTGTTCATGGCAAAAAGAATCTTTAAGTGACTTCCTTCATTTACATGGTAACCAATGATTATCAGACAGCAAAGAGAGGAGAGAGAGAGAGAGAGAGAGAGAGGGGCATCTATTTACCTTGAGCTCACTCACTCTACAACGCTCCTACTTACACACACACACACACACACATCTTTGGACTTAGATCTTTGAGGACGTTCATTGACGGAATGAATTCCCTAGCCCCTTACCCTAACCCTAACATCTCATCATCATATTTTGTGGTACGTGACAAAAACAACAAATGCTGCACTAAAATATTCACATAAGAAGCACTAAAATGCCATTAACAATGTCAGTGTCCTATTTTATAAGTCTGGAATAAATATCTGAAACTGATTTGGATTCCCTCATGAGTTAAATGCAAGTTTGATGAAAAAAAAATCATTGAAAGTATTTATAGAAAACGGAGACATCATTTAAGTGGTTAAAATATAATCTCATTCTTGTTCCTCCACATATTAAATTTTACAAAATCATCATACACTGCAATCCAAGTAATAAAAGGAATAAAAGTTTTCAGTTTTTTTTTTTTTCCTCCTGGATTTTGGAGGGAAGGTCATCCACCTTGAACTGAACTGCCTCAGGGAGCACAAAGCTGAACCCAAAGTAGCAGCAGCTCGCAGGGTAGATGTGAGAGACATGGACCGTGTGGCCCGCAGGCTTTAGGTTGCACTTCTTTTTAACTAACCTCGATCCTCTACACCAGTATTTAATATGACACACGCAGAGGTTGGTGGCCAGGACGGAGGAGGGGAGGATGTATGTGTTGCTGCATGTAACTTGTAGAAACTTCAAATTAGCGTATTATTATTATTATTATTCTTATTCTGCAGGATAACATCTGGTTAGATTGTCAGATTGTTACATAAAAAGGTTGAAGCTTTCATGAAGGATGTGTTTTATACTTAGTGGAACTGATAGACTAGCGACCTGTCCAGGGTGAACCCCGCCTCTCACCTGTAGCCGCTGGGTTAGGTCCAGCCCCCCCGTGACCCTTAACAGGAAAGCAGAAGACAATGGATGGATGGATGGAATGGAACTGATAGAAGCTGTAAAACTCTCTGTGCAGATAATTACATTTAAGCTCTGATTTAAACTGAGATGAAGTTCTTTAGCTTCAACAAGAAATTAGAATGCTTTCACTTGCTGGCCTGGGTTTGTTTGATTTTTTTCCCCAGACATGAGGTCAATAGCTGCAGCAAAAGAGAAGTCCAACATCGGACGAAAGAGGCTGTGGCTAAGAAGTGACTTCCAACTGAAAAATAAACCGCAGTTTTTTGCTCCATGAATTGTGTATCAGCAGCTTCATTTCCCAGTCGGCAGCAGAGTTCTTCTCCCTTTCAGTTTCATGTGTGATCTTTTCATACAACTACATGAAATTTGCGTCCTCGGGGACTCTCCTTTAACCTGACCTCTTTCAGAATAACCTCAGCATCCCCGGGGAAAGGATTTAATGCTCACAGCATCCAGGGACCTGCATGGAGAAAGCATGTTTTGCACAGCTATTTGGAAAAAAATCATAGAGAAAAAAATGTATAGTTGTGTAAGTACTGACTACTGAGTTAGTGAGGAATTGCGTATTAATTTTTCCTGATGTGAAAGTGGGACATGATGATTTACACATCAATGGACGATGTACAGAACACTGTTCATGAAAAATAAAATCATCCACAAGCATAATGCTTTAAAAAAAACAACCCCATGCGTGACAAAAAGCATGTTCCCTTGAAAATGCGCAGCTACATAATCTGCTGCATGAATGCAGCAACGTGAAAGTATCTGGTCCTCGTCTGATCCTGCTAAAACACATTGATGGAAAACTCTATCTGCTCTTTATACAGGTGAATACCGGTAATATCAAGCTCTGCTGTGAAGCAAACAACAGCAGCATTTTCAATTCCAAATCCATTAGTATGGTGATATTCTATTCTACTCTGTCATGTTAAAAATATCACATTGAAAGAGAAACTGAACCAACTTGTATCACTTGCTATATTTTCGACCTCCACGATTGGATTTTTTTCTTTTTTGCCGTGCTACATGCTAATTCTTTTCATATTTCTTTAGGCATAAATGTATGTCGTCCTTCTCCACCTGCTGTGGATAGAATCAGCCAGCATCACCTACAAAATCTGAAAATCAAACTTCTGAAACATGGTTATATCAGCAGAGGATGTAGTAGCTCCTGTGTGCTGAGCTGAAGGGTAAAAGGTCAAAGATAAGCCAGGAAAACTGATGGGAATCTTAACCTCCCACAGTTGGCAGAACAAATACTTGGCTGGTACCTGCGGTTTCATGATGCGGAAACACACCCCGGTGTCCATAGAGTGGAGGCAGCATGGGATTCCAGGGATGATGCTGATGACGGCTCTAACACGATTCTTTGCTTCTGTTGAACTTGCAGCGTTAACAGCGCGAACGTGAAAGAAGAGAAAGTATTCCACTGATATTTCTACATTGCCTTTGTCCAGGCTTTGCTAAATAAGGAAAAAAAAAAAAAAGCATACTACTTCAAGTCCTTGTGAAACCTCTGCCATCGAAAGCGTGAGTGAGAGAAACCTGGGGTGCCTCACAAGTTTGATTTAACCATTTCTTTTGGCAGAAATGAAACCTTTTACGACTGACTTCTGTGACTCTCGCATTCTTGAGAACCGCGGTGTTAAAACTTACTCGGTTGACTCAACCAACCAAAAGACCCTGAAAATTAAAAAAAGAGAAACTGTGCCTTGAATTATATTTTCAGCAGATTTAATGGCTTCATGATGTATGTTGATTATAATCTTAAGGCTGCGGAGGTGTTTGAAATTTTACGTTCCATTTACTGGAAGGCAAAAGCTCCAAACTAACTTGAATTTTATTTAAAATGGAAAGTTTCAGACATATCTTGATATTTCTAGGTCATATAACAAAAAGGTCCAAGCTTTTTTTTTTTTTTTTAAATTTCCATGCCTGCTTTTTGTGTCATCATCATTTTTAATCAAAAGTGATTGAATGGTCAATGGTAATCAGCGGAAATGGTAAGTATACATACATTTTTGGCATTTATGCTGCTTGCAACGTTATTTTGAAATGCTTTGATCCCTTGTCAAAGGCTCACTGCCATTAGCCCCCCCTTTTTATCCATCCACTCAGACTGCACAGTCCCAGTATTAATTCATCCATTTGTAAATATTTCCCAAGTGTCTATAAAACTCTGTGTAAATCTGATTTTGTCCCTCCTCCCTTCATGCGTGCAGAATAAAGGACTGGCGTGTGCACCGCTTCGCTGGGCCAAGACTGATATTAGCGACATGACACATTCAGATGCATCAGGTGACATTTTAATATTGGCTTTGTTGAAATGTCAGTTTACTGAGAAGTGATTCACACCCTTTCAAAGACAACTGAGGCATACCAGACGGACCTGCTGGCCCTTTCTCCACACCCAGGATACGTTACAATTTTATTGTACATCATCATGGTAGTACTTCTTTTTTTTTGCAGAGCTGAGAAATCTTTACTCTTGCACTCAATACTGCAGAAGGGGGTGAATCTTTAAGACCAGGTTCATTATGATCCGAATGAGAGGCTTCTCTATTTATAGGATATCAAAGGTAGGTAGGTAGGGGGTGGTGCTGGTGGCAGGGGGTATTATTGATGTGAAGCTGTGTGAGGCAATGCAGCCTGAGGATAACAACATTGCTTCATCCGAACTGTCTTGAAAGAGACAGAGAGGTATGAACAGTCAGGACATTTCACAACAAAGGAAGGATCACTGGCACCCACGTGATGAATTTGTTTACAATCTACCATCCTCCAATGTAAGACCATTACTGTCATATGTTTGTATTTTACAAGAGGATCTCAGAGTAAACCCACATTGTGAAAAGACTCCATCCATCCGTTTTCTTCCGCTTATCTGCAGGGGCTGGAGCCTATCCCAGCAGGCTTCGGGCGAGAGGCGGGTTCACCCTGAACAGGTCATCAGTCCATCACAGGGCCAACACATAGAGACAGACAACCATTCACACTCACAGTCAATTTAGAGTATCAATCAGCCTTGTCCCCTCTTGATGTCTTTGGACGGTGGGAGGAAGCTGGAGTACCAGAGAGAACCCACACAGGAACAGAGAGAACATGGACACTCCACAAAGAAAATCCTGTGCTGGAGCCGGGACTCGAACCCGGAACCTTCTTGCTGTGAGGCCACAGCGCTGACCACTGTACCACCGTGCCACCCGTGAAAGGACTCGGCTGGTCAGTGTTCCTGTACAAATGCCAAATAAATCAAGATTTATGGGAAAAATTGCCATTAATAAGAATAGGCAAAACAGGCCCTACAGTGTATGTAGAGATAAAAAAAGAAGTATTTTGTGGTATTAATGTCCCGTGTTTGGATAAATACTCTATAAATCTAATAATCTAATGTTTTACGAACACACTCTTTGTGAACTGAATAAATCATATATTTTATTCTGTCAATGTGGATCAGAGAACATTTGAGTTGTGAAAGTAAATCAGGTGTTTATGAATTGCTCCTCATGGCAAGCCGTCCAGGGGAACCCAGCCTCTCACCCAATGTCAGCTGGGATAGGCACCAGCCCCCCCGAAACCTTAATGAATGAGCGGTATAGAAAATGGATGGGTGGATGGATGGATTGACTTATGTTGTGTGCAGCAGCTGCATACCCACCCAGTGGTTAATGATCTCAGTCTGACCTCAGAGCAGATCATGGTTAGCATCTTTAACTCAAACAACACAGACACGCAGGGCCAAAAGTTACTGTTTTTTTAGCTAGCGATCTAGTGTAGCGCCAGCTAGCAACCAAGAGTTCAGACTCATTGCCACTCTTTCTCATATAGTATATTACTGTTGGGTTTTTGCTTCTACAGAGATGAACAATAGCATGATGGGTGCAGTGAGGGAAGGTCAAACCCACGACCAGTCACACCACCCTGACCATCAACCCCCCAGTGTTTTGTCAATGAATGTGACACTATCTCTAAAAAGCAGAGCCCTGTCATCTCAGCAGAGAGGGGTGGAGATTTCTGCCAACGCACCAGGACATATCTGCTTCTTTCAGCAGGACCGTCAAGTCTGCAGGGCACTCGGAGACGCCACTGGCCGGGCTGATTGATTTCACCTTTACAGATTAATCTGGATATTGACTCTGTGAGAGTTAGTGTACGTCTGGATGTTTCTGAGACAGAGCCAGTGGGCTCAGTGATCTTGGCCTTTTTAAGATCCTCATTTCCCAGAATTCATAGCTCTCTTCAATCAAGCCGCAGGCAGGCAGCCAAGGCTTTGCTCTCCCCACCATGGTGGTCTTATTCATCTTCACTCAGAAAGGTAAAGGCTGCCTCTATTTGCCTCCACGGGTCCGACGGCAACTTATTTTTATCGCTTCACTTTGATCTGCCTTCTCTGTGTTCTCTTTGATTTGTTGTGTTGATTGTTAGATGTTTTTGTTGCCGGTTTTATGCTTCATGTTTGCAGGGTTATACAAAATAAAAAAAACATGAGTTTTATTGAATTGAGGTTAAATAGTTGAAACTGAAGGCCAGGAAAGAAAACAACCTCATCGCAAGATACTTGCACTTCTTTGCTGTAAAAAAAAATTCCCATTTGAACACCCGTCAGTTTCTATTTCAGATAAATTTAAATGAAGTATCTGTCTTCCTCCGGAGCAGGTGGTGTTTTTTTTTGTGTGTGTCTGTGATATCACTTTACTGTGGGCCGGTAGGTGCAGCAGGCGCAGCTGTGTATGAAACGCAGCCAGGGCCTGGATGCAGATTTGCATTTCATCACATCCAGCTGTGCATTTATGAGCAACGACACCCACAGGTGGCCATCCACAGCTGATGACAAATTTGTCTGGATGATATAAAGGGAGCTGTGTTATTGTGAAGCGAACAGTCATAACACATTTTAATGTCGCAAAGAAAAAGCGTCTTATTTAAAGCAAGCCGCAAGCTGGTGCTTGGTCATTGCTGGTTGGGTCATTCCGTGTCAGCACCGCGGAGGTGGTTGCTTGACCATCTCAGAAACTTTGCAGGTATGATCTCTAGCATCTAAAACTGACGTGCCAATTTTTCATAAATATTTTTTTACACTGAAGAAATTTTCAATAAATCCTTTGCAAGTTGAAAATAGAAAGGGATGCCACTTTCAGATGTTCATCCCTCTTTAAGAATAGAATCTGGGAAAATTTGAAAAAAAATTGTTCTAATACACAGGGTCTATTTGATCAATTTTACTGTCAGACTAATGTCTGAATGACGTTACCAAAATTGGTAGATGTCAGTTTCAGATGCCAAAGATCACACCTACAAAGTTTAAAGGGATTCTGAGCATCTCCAGCATCACATCGAGTCCTGGTGCATGACACGAGGCACGTTGATGGGTTTGACTGATGTCACGCCAGAGACACACCTATGAATCATTGGGTGTCTTAGGACTGCCTCTTTGCACCGTGCGCTGTGCTGATCTGCGATCTGATTCCGGGCTCTCTACAGTAAATTCCAAAATAAAGCTCAACACGTCCAGAGGACGCGTTGCCATCCACCAATCGTCTGGCGCCATAGATCCCTTAGCTTGGGCATGAAAGCTGCTATGAAAGGCCCAGTTTAGGCATTTGATCCAAGTTGTTCACAGTGAGTTCAGAATCAGAATAGCCGAGAAACTAACGAGGCAGAGGGGGGAAAAACATTTTTGGTTTCTGTCACACCAATTTGTTACATACTCATTGAGTCCATATTTCTATGACAGTGATATTGGTCCTCAAAAGCAAATTTTTGATGGTAATATCACACACCCAGACATAGGTGTTGTGAGCTCCAGAAGGTACCCCCCCACTGCTTCTATGCAACTCTAGAGTGCAGAAAGAGCCAGTAAAGGATGTTCACTTGAAGCTAATGTCGACTGACAGCTGACAACAACAAAACTATACAAAAACCTCAATTCACCAACTCTCAAGTGCCTCATCCAGTATAATCCATGTTCTCTTTATCCAGGCATACATTTAGTAATCCAGCAACTTGATTTGAGTTTAAACAAATTATAATCATTCAGTGTAGTGCCAAGCATGACCGGCTGGAGCATTCAATCAAACCCGCTTGCTTGCTCTCTGTGCTTCCTCGCAGGATCGCTCAACTGGAAGTGTAGTAAGTTCATTTTTAGTGAGCATACAGGTCATGGTGCTTGTCTCATTGTTGCTTTAGATGTTGCTAGCCTTCAGACATCATTATTTTTGAGCTAAATACACACTTATACTGACTTATTCAGTATTCTGAGGTCACAAAGAAGAGATGCAATGGGGAAAACATCTTCATGAGTTCAAGACATGTATTTCTGAGAACTTGGAAGGCAGAGAAAAATGCTAACTGAGCGTGTGGGCATTGCTTTAAGTGATGCCGGAACTTCTTGCCGGCAGCTAGCCATGTTGCTAAATGGAAATTGCAGCCCTCTCATTTTAGTATTAATCAAGATGTGCAACACAGTGTCAGACAAAACACTGGCCTCAGGTAGTGATGAAACTCTCACCGCCAGCTCCACATCGTCTGTGTAATTACAGAGTTGTTATATGCCACATTAGAAGCTTTGGTGACAAATGACATAATAAGCGACAGAGGGGGTCCTAATTATTCTACAATTAGAAATGTGATTATAGGTTGCTTCAACAGCCCGCTTGCTAGATGGCTAACAGCATGAAGGGTGGCAGGGACGGAGTGAACGTCACGTAACGGCCGGTTATGTGCAGGAAGGCGCACACATCACCATCACATACAAGCAGCTAGTGGACTGTGCTGCAGCCTGAAGGCACTCGGGACTATAATCCATCACTGCAAACCCAAACTGGATTAAAACAAAAGAGCATACATCTTACCTTGCAGGAATGTAGCTGCAGAATCATGACCATCAGAGCACCGGAAAAGGAAATGGTCATTCCATGGCCCTCAGTTACTACAGCACAAAGCAGAATTTATTAATCAACGAGTGAAATGCATCAGTGTGGATGGTGTTCAAATTGGGTCATGGTGCCTTGTTAATTGGCGAGGATCAATGTCAAGACTGTAGTGAGTCTTTTAACACCTTCGCTAAGAGTTTCTTACACGTTTTGGTTTGTAGTCTTGACCGAGAATGTCGGGATATGAAACTGAAGTGTGCAGTATGTAGACGACAGTCACCTAAAACTGAGAAGAGTTCTCCATATTTTCCCACTGCGTCGCCATGACAGTAGACCAGAACAAACCGAATTAATAATTCTTGTATTTGGCAATATTTTTTCTCCTGCTTCTTCTCTCCCTCTCTCTCTCTTTCTACCCCCCCCCCCCCCCATCAGAGAGAGAGATCTGATTTGTTTTTCACTGTGATATCGTTACTTTCGACACTGAATGCCTTTGTGGTTCATTTTAAAACAAGCTCTGGGTTCAGGTTAAGAAACCGCCCGAATGATTTTAAAATGAGCTCTACATATTAATACTGATAAATTTAATAAAGAAAAAAAAAAGACCAGTGAGCAACCAGCAACGATTCGCCTTGGCTGCATCTTGCTCCCGGTGGGCTAAAGGAATAAGAACCCCCCCCCCCCCCCCCCCGCATCATTTGACATGTTCAGTGGTTTTGTAGAAAAAAAGAAGCTGGCCCAGGATGCTCAGTGGGTCATATTTGGCTCTGATATTTGACCATTATGGCCATCATTGCCTAGGTGACAGTGAAAAGTGTTTAGAATCACAGTGGGGGAAAAAAAAAAAAAATTCAGCTTTTAAAATGGGACCTTTTCCTTTATTCACAGATACAATATGATAAGAAGTACTGAGTATTTACTATATAAATTCAATATTTACTTTATCAGTCCCCCAAATTGCTGTGGTTGCCACTGTTAACAAGACCAGCTTTATGGCAAAAATAGCGCTGGCAGCCCCCTCGATGTGATAAGTATCAATAATACCCGACGAAAAAAAAGAGAAACATTTTGAGGGAGAAAAAGTAAGAATCAGCTCTGGTTTGCAGGGTACTGTGAGTGTCAGGTTGCTTCCATCCGTAAAATTTCAAGACGGCGGTTCATATAACAAGGTCAAGCTACAGGCATCGGGGACAACAAAGCTACAGACTGGCGGAGGGAAAAATCGACTTTCCACTGACCCTGATGGCTGCCAACTCATTCAAATGTCACTCAACACCTGTAGGATGACATCAAGTGACCCACAAAAAAGAACGGCAAATAGCAGCTGGGGAGAGGCGCTCTTCAGGGCAGGAAGTCGTGCAAAGCTAGGGAAAAAAAAGAAGAGGAGCGCTGTAGATTTTTTGAAAAGACCTCTCAAGATCTCCTCTATCTCATCTTTGTCCAGTAAATAAATAAATTAATTCATAAATAAACAGTCCATTCTTACGCAGAGTAAGCTCAGTAGTGGAAGGGGAGAATCTGAAATGCTTGGAAAAGTGATCAGAGGAATGGTGCGGGAGGAAAACCCAGCTGCATTTGATCACAAACGGAAGCTGAGTAGTTGAGTAAGTTTGGAGTTCTGCTGCTGAAGAGGAAACTTCAGCAAACAGCATTCGGGGCTCACGCCCTCGTTAGAATAGGAACACGGGATCCACCTGAATGAGAATGAAGAATCAAAAGAGAAAACACAAGAGGTTTGACAAAAACAGCAGGACATTTGCGCAGCCTTACAGTCAAGGCGGGCAAACCATCAAAATCTTCTACTCTGATGACAGGGGAGGAACTGGGGGTCGCCACTGCTAATTAGCGTGGCACACAACCAGATGGCCAAGACCGACCCTGACACGACTGAGACGCGGGCGTGTCGCACCAGTTAGCTACTGCCCTGAGGAGTTACAAGCTAAATTATGGAGGCTGCATCTTTTACCCCAGATGACCAGAGAGGAGCAGAAACCCCAGACCCAGACACTTGGCATCATCCATCCAAAACAAACGTCTTTACCGAGAAAACAGAGGCCATAAATGTCGTTCAACTTTGCAGAAAACCCTCCTTTAATACATGGACAACTTTAAGATGACAGTTATTTATTTCTCACTTCAGTTTGCGAGAGTAGCGATCGGCCTCTTACTCTGCCTTAGTTGTCTTCTACTTAGTCATTCTCTTTTTACTTCTCTTTGTTTCTCCGCCATCATTCGTCCATACGAAAGGAATGCTCCTCAGAATTCCCTCACTTTAATATTAATTTGACTGAGTCATAGGACGGTAGACTAAACTCGGGGATTTATTTTTAAGAAGCCACATGAAAGCGTTCTCCTTTTTTAAGTGTGTCACAGCTCTGCAGAGAATGGGCGGAGTAAGACAAGTCAGTACAGAAGGACGGTAATTCATCTTTATTTCACAAGCTCGGTTCAGATGATGGCAGCGTTTTCGCCCTACTTGGTTTTTAGGTGGGCGGGAACGGCGTGTGTGTGTGTGTGTGTGTGTTTGTGGGTAATCACGGGGGGGGGGGGGGTGAATATTAGGAGGAAAGGGATCAAGATTCTCATACTTTGATTATTTACTGCGTCTTCTGATTGGTGGTTACTTTGTCTCGCCCTGCTGGATACGAGCGACTCTGATTGGAGGGTGAGGCCTTAAAGCGATAGCTCACCCAAACCAACGCTGTTTTTTTTAAGTCCTCGTGAAGATGGATGGAAAAAACATCCTTGTCAGTGCACATCTGAGTACTTAAAAGACCAAATATACTATAATTTTTGGGGGGTGGGGTGGGTGAAGTATCATTGTATTTCCTTTTTATGAACTATTATTCATGAAATTAAATTTTTTTGTTTTGTTGATGATTACGGTATTTTTATTGATGCATGTAGAGACAAAATCTTGAGGACTAATTAGCCTAATTTGTCAAGCATCTGTCCTCTAACAAAATTGTTACCTAAATATGACCTGATGGATGCACACATAATCCCAACAAAAGGGATTACATGAATTCTTCTGGGAGAGATCCTACCTTCCCAATGACAGATTACACATTAGCCTCTTAAACGGATTTCGAAGAGTGGAACTTTAGAATTCACGTGAATTTGGGGAAGAGTTTTTATATGCTAATGAGGACTCTTGTCTCTCATGGCTCAGTTTTATGAGACACAATCGAGAACTCGACAACTCAATCTCGTTTGCATCTGGCGAAAATAGAAAACAATTAAAAAGAAACGACCGATTTGGGACGGATTTCTCGTGTTTTAGCGGGACACCCTTGGGTGAAGCCGCCAAGTGTCGTATGTGCATCTTTGGAGCGTTTCTGACCGGTTGTTCAGTGGTTCTGCACATGTAAACCCTCTGAGGTTTGAGGTGTGCGCTGACAGCTTTATTTAGCAATGATTACCTCACTCACTCGGCTCCTAACAGCTGACTGTTGCGCCATTCTCTCCGGGGCGAATTCTTCCATTTCAGGGGCTTTAGAATCCACTCTGCAGTTCCGCTGCCTTTTACGAGTACTATCCATAATCCATAAAGACTTTAATATCATCTTTTGTGAGTTTTAATCACTTCTTTTGGCACCGAAAACGACCCGCTATCCGCTTCGGTAGTTGCTTACGCCGCCATTTCTTTAATCACGTGACGTCATTGATTAATCAGCGCTGAGAGAAAAGGGGGCAGTTGTTTGGTCTGTAATAAGCACCCCCCCACCCCCACCCCAAATACTCTACTGAATCCTTACATTTTATCTCAACATCTACAAACAGGATATATAAATATAAATATGAAAAGGAAAAAAAGAGAAGTAGATACCTGTGTTTGTAAACAGTAATGAAAGAACTCCTCTCCCACTGCTACATGTAGCGTTTGTGAGATCCTTCCACCACCTCCACCAACCTCTTAGGACCTTCTTGCTACATATAGACATCAACAGCTGAGTGTCTATTTTTTATTTATTATTTCAATAGTTGAAAGCCTGATGGATCTCACACACACAGACGCCAAAGGCTGAGGATGCATGGGGAGATAGTCGGCGGGTCTATTTGATGAGCGTTGTCGTTTTGATGTTGTGAGATGAGAACATGTGCGGATGGATGACCACTAGATCACCCCGTCATGACCCGCCCAATCTCCAGATCTGACCCCAGTAAAAACCTCTGAGACGTGATCAGAACTGCCACAAGCCATCAAACAAAGCCCAGAAGCTT
Source organism: Aulostomus chinensis (assembly GCF_037954235.1). NCBI lineage: Eukaryota > Metazoa > Chordata > Actinopteri > Syngnathiformes > Aulostomidae > Aulostomus > Aulostomus chinensis. The sequence goes on along the minus strand of NC_141332.1, from coordinate 17,403,841 downwards.
GAGATCTTGGAGGGAGGACGTAAAGTCTCGACGGCAGTGTGAGAGACGAGGCAGCTGTGATTGAAAATCAGGGTCATTCAACCACATTTTGATGCCTGACCTAAAACCTCGACCAAAATGAACATAACTCATTTCCTTTGAATCATTTGAGGTCTGATGAGAGTGCATGTCTATTACTTCTATTTAATACATTTCAATTATATTCAATAGATTGAAACAAATGTTAATTTTACAAGGGACATGATCACACTCAGCTTGGAATCGATTTTTATCTCTCACTTGAACTGTCCCCAGACTTGCTCCAGTTTGCTCTAACAACTCTCACCGGGAAATAAATCCCTTTTGTTGCTGTGGGTAAGATGTTTGCAATGTTTCCATCTGAACTATCTGAGGTCACAGCTTCTGATCCCATATTGACCCCTGAGGGAGATAATTCATCTCCTCAGAGGGGGCAGCAGTGCAGGTCAGAAAGACACAACAACAACAACAAAGACTTGCAAACACCCTTGCAGCTAATACCGTTTCTGTCCATTGCTTAAGGGCACAGAAAAATGGCAAGACTAACTGAATAATACGCATCATACATGTCAAGCCGTTCTTTTTTTGTTTTTCACTTTTGTTTTTGTTTAACACTTCTTTATGCTATTTCTACTGGATAAAATTCATTTATTTCCCATATTTCATAATAAGAACTGTTCACACTAACAGGAAATAATAAGTGAGCATATTGGTCATGGTTTGGGGGTTTTGTGTGTGTGTGTGTTTACCCTGCTTGGAGGCAGTGATGGGACTCATGCGCTATGTTGTCATAATGAGACACTGGTGCCAGTCATGGCAGATGAGGCCTGAGAGGGTAGAGTCCTACTAACCTCACTCTGAGCTCTGAATGACCTGCCAGCCTGGCACCGTGTCCAAGGCTCAGACCCTTTGAGAGCTTTAGGCTGCATTTGAAATTAGTGTCCAAATTACACACCAGAGTCTGGAAGCACTGTGAATGCATGGCATGCCTCCCTAAAGGAGAATAATGCAGCAAGTCTGTTATAATAGCCTCTTAAGAGTTGTTGAAACTGAAATTTCTTTCTTTCTTGCCCAGAACAAACTGATACGAGTGATTTTTTTAATATAGATATATATTCTTGAAGAACAAGAAAGCGTAACTGAGGTAAGACTCAAACACATTTGGGATCAGACTTTTAATTTGACTTAAATTCACATAAATAACATTGGTTCATATATATTTTGTATAATATACAACTGTATATAATATATATTTCCCCCTATGATTTACATTCCTCTCTGGCTAAAATTACCTCTGTGATATCTATGGAAACAGAACGTCTTGCATGAATGCAATGTTGCTCTTTTTGTGCTGTCCAGATGCCAAAAGAGGAGTGTGTTTCTGTTGTAAAAAAAAAACAAAACAAAAAAAACCCAATGTCTCAAAGTACACAAAGAGAAAATCAAAAAGGAGAATCTATTGCATTGTCTCTAAGGTTTTACACTGCACTACAAGGAGTTGGTAGCTACTGAAAATCATTCACCGTATATATTTTACTGCATGGACTTGTGACACAGAATAGAAAGAAATAGCACTGCAAACTATCCGATATGCATGGCAATGAACATTTTGTGTCAAGTGTTCTTGTCATGGTTTATTTTTTGCAAAATAAAAAAAACAAAACCAAACCAACACAAAATTTAAAAAAAATAAAGACACAAGATAAGCGACCCCCATCGTAAAGATAAGGAAAAAGACTTATGAACCTGCTGCAAGGTCACGTAATCATGCAGTGACCCAGCCGAGCACACTTGCACAGATGAGTTGAGGTTGTCAGTCCGGATCACAAATCAACGCGTGGTTGTTTGGAGCTTGTGACTGACATTATTCAGAAAGGTTAGTGGATATCAGGTAATGTTCACTAATCTCCCTGACGGAACAAATGTCACAGCTTTCCAAAATATTTCCACAATGCGTTGCTTTTAATAACTGTAGTGTCGCCAAAAATGGACGCCGTCGGTTGAAATGTACACTGGTGGGCCACAACATGTGATAGTTCCAGTACTTTGTCTAATAGCTGAGAGTTTAGCAGAGCTGGATCTTAGCTGCAACTATAAATGCTGCTGATCCTTGAAGAGAGTGAAAAATGACCTAAACCGTATTGGGGATGTCAAATCTAACAAGATGGTATATAAAATGTCAAAAACCTCCCCCAGTGTAACTTTGAAACACTCCTTCCTCAATGTTTCATGCTACACAGACTCTTCATAATCTATGTTACATATTTGATTGTCTGAGTCAGAGCTGCTACCTGGATATCAAACCAGAGAGAAATCCCCACCCACTCAAGGTTTCTTCTCTCAAACCTCCCTCCGGCCCTTTCATACGCAAACAATCAACGCAGCTACACTTGTTTTTGGAAAATTGACGGTTGAGATGAGATCAGTGTGCTGTGAGCCAAAGTGCAGGTGTGTCTGATGTATGTGGTGATAAATCTACTTAAAGTTACCCAGTGAGCCAGTGTGGCAGCCTACGATGTATCATGCATTTATCACGACAAGGCCAACCTAAACAAAACATGATATTTGTGTGTGTGTGTGTGTGTGTGTGCGTGTTAACATATTACAGAGGAAAACACAATCATGCCATGACATTGAAACAGACAGAAAGTTAAAGTGTCAACTCCCTCCTTCCCTGAATAGTCAAGAACAGAGTTATCTCTTTTTTTTTTTTAAAACAGCTACTAATTTATCATCATTTAGTTGTGATAAAAGTCAGAATAGAATCATCATATCCTTTCTTGAACAAGACTGATTCAACTGTCGAAAAGAGCAAACGGGGAGGGAAAGTCACTGGTTGTGCTCAAAAGCAAAGTGAAAATAGCTTATTTTCTGAGGAGTGAACACAGCCAGCAGTAGTAGTAGTGCTTGTTGTTACTTTCCCTTCCCATTACTGCCTTTGCGCTCAGCCCCGCCATCTTTAATACTCATAGAGGGGGAAATAGTGTTAATCAAAAAGTGCATCATGAATATGTCGAGATTAATCATAAAAGTAAACCATCTTTTTGTTGTCATAAATAACACTTTCGTCTTTCAATATTCAATAAACCTCTTATTATACAAGTTGAGTAGTCACATGATGCAAGTCTACCCCCCCGTGACCTTGATCATATCTGGGAGAAACTTTCCGGAAGCCTGAAAGCTGTTAGATGCCAGAACAAATAGGTTAGTTGGGTCCAGTCTAGGAGAAGGAGCAAGGAAAAGACTGTCACTTACAGCTACTGAAAGTACAACACATGAACAGTGATGACATTGACATGGATGGCAGTCTTCTGATTCTTGATTAACCTTTTAGCTTGCTACAAAGCCTCCGGGCAGACATGGACGAAAGTGTAATAAAATCAAGTTTCTAAAGCTCTCCAGAAATGTTCTTGTGCTCTCCAGAAACTAGTTGGTGAGCTCAAGAAAAGTTCTAGTGAGCACAAGGACGTTTTTGGTGAGCAAAAGGAAGTTTCTGGTGAGCAAAAGGAAGTTTCCGGTGAACGCAAGGAAGTTTCCGGTGAACGCAAGGAAGTTTCTGGTGAGCATAAGGAAGTTTTGTGTGTTAACACGGCATTTCCAAATGAGTACGATAACGTCTCTGGTGAGCACTGGGATGTTTTTGGTAAGCACAAGGAAGTTTCTGGTAAGCACAAGGAAGTTTCTGGTGAGCACAAGGAAGTGTTTGGTGAGCATGGGGATGCTTCTGGTGAACACGCTGAAGTTTCTGTCGAGCACGACAATGTCTCTGGTGAGCACTAAGAATTTTCTGTTGAGCATGGAGAGGTTTCTCGATTGCATAAACAAGTTTATATATTTTTTTAATCTCCATAATCTCAGTTATATGCTATGAAAAATGTTGGTACTACTTATTAACAACTTTTCTGTTGTGAACAAGTGCAAATAAACCGTTGAACAATTGCCGAAGCTCAAGCTATTTGACTGCTGAATGTGTTGCTAAGTGTTGTGAAAATAGGTGTCGTCTACTTCAACAATGAGACCAGGAGTGAAACAGTTCACATTTAAATGATTCTTACTCTGAATATTTGACTCTTATTTGGGATGAGATACTGTTTACATGGCAGTGTCTTATTTAGAGTTGTGCCTTAATCAGGTTAGCACTAGAATACGACAGACCATGTAAATGTTGATATCGCACCATCATCCGCGTATAGCATACATTTGCCCACGCAAGATGGGAGATCTGGTTCACATAGAGGGTTGCATGATAGCGCGTGTACATCTGATTTATAATTCTCATCAAATCCCTTTGTCACATTAAGTTGACGTGACACAAATGTGAAAAAAATGGGTGCCAAAAAGTAAAATGAATGTTTCATCAGAACTGAACAAATATAAACACTCAACTGCATTAAGGCCATGTTTTTAGTTTCTAGCACTGCGTTTCATATTTTCATTAAATGCAGGTGAGACGTGATGTAATCTCACTGTTCATGTGTCGTACGTTGACGTCAACGGCTGATGAGGGAACACTCCCTCCTTGGTCTTCTGCCTAGAGTCAAATTGGGGGGGAATTAACTAATATTCAAGAAATCTCAGGCCTGCCCAATGACAGACCAAAGGGTTTCCAGGGCATTACATTAATTTTGGGTCTCCTGATATTCGACGGTCAAGAGACCTTGTTCCCATTCGCTGATGAATAAGCAAAGTATTGGATGGCTACAAACTAATAGGACTGGAATTTCCCAGACTGGTGTGCATATTTCCAACACTTGATAGATCCATAAGAAAGTAACTAGTCCACTCGTGATGCAGATGATAGAGCAGAACCCAGTCACACTGTCAAATTCTCTCAGCTCCCAACTATTGTGTACTGTATTGCGTGGACCCTGCCAGGCTGTCACTGGGCTTTCTCTCAGTGGCAAGTCTTCATCCCAGTCAAGTATGGCGACTCCTGTCGGCACAAGCCCATCTGCTGCTGTTGCTGCTCTTGATGATCCAGAGACATGCCGTCAACAAAATCTGGGACAGGTAGCCCTGAGAGAATCATGACGGACTTGTTCCAGATCATGAAAGTGGGTACAACTGGCAGGAGGAAGGAGACTTCGTAGGTGTGAATGTGCTGGGAGTTCATGGCGTCATAGAAGGACAGGGAGTTGTTGTCGTAGTCCAGCAGGACCCCAAGTCGCCTCAGCTGCAGGCTTGCCTCCACCAGCATTTCCTTGCCATCATGACGCACCATAAAGTTGTTGTTGCAGCGTGAGAACACCCATGAGGATGAGTTCTTGCCACTCCATTCATTTTTGGGGGCTGATTTATAAGCCACGCCGACAGCATACCTGCAGGGGAAGAACATTTTGGAACGCATTAGTGATCTGAAACTGGTGTCCTCCTTAATGACTTTACTTGCACAGTCAAACTAACTCATGCTGAGGACACACAAGATAGGCATGGGCCCTTCGGGTCTTTCCTGCTTGAAGAGGTCTACTTCAGAGCCAATTAGTGAAAAGAATATAATTAGGATAAGAGTATACACTGTGTGTGGCAAGTGTGTGTCTGTTGTGTGTGAGGTCTTGCATAACAACCTAGATTTAAACTCCCAAAAGAAAGATATTTCAGTTTACAGAGCCTCCTCGCAGGCTTATATAAAGCTTTCACATGCATGTGTGTATTTGTGTGTACATCTTTTCTCACCATGTGGAGGCTCCCAGCAGCACCTCCCAGTAGTGGCACCCACTGTCAATGAACACATTACCAGCAGCGCCGTAGGAGCCCGTGCCGCTGAAACGCTCCGGGGTGTGGCTCTTCTTCAGCGAGCTCTCGTCCTTCTCCATGGTCAGGCAGTCATTGGACAAACGCAGCTTCTTGTGGGCTGTTTTTGGGTCCAACTTGAAGGGTTGACCTGTGAGGAGACAGAACGCCGGGTGTCTAACAACTTCAGCTCAGACTGGCATTGATAGAAACCAATCCCAGGTGAATGGGGTAATTCGCGGCCCACTTCCAATCTTGGTGCCGTATTGAACGAGTGGTTGTGGCTCTGCTATGAACAATATACACGCAAGAAATGAAATTACATCTCCTCCGCCAGTAGCTTCCAAGACGTTTATGTCATCTCGGCCACAAATCTGAACCATCCACGTTGGAGCAGCGGCGTGCTAACAAAGTGTGCACACAAGCCCTAGGCGCTACACTCAGATGCTATTTTGAAACATTTATATTACTTCCAGTGCGACGACTGTGTTCTTGAGGTCGCTCATGATAAACCAGGGGAAAAAAAGGCAACTCACTGTATACTCCTAATGGTGAAGCAGGTTTGACACAAAAACATGTACATACTGTAGGGGTGCCCAGTGGGAAAAGGATATAAGACCTACAGTAGCACAGATATGGAGAAAAATTACATCTAAAATTCTACAGTATTTTTTTAATGCTGCAATCTGACTCAACCAAAATGCTTAAGACACAAGGAACAAGCTGAGTGAGGCTAAACACACAGAGCAGATGAGATGCATAGAAGATAATTCTCTGTGGGTTTGTCACTCTAAGTGTCAGTCATTGCTGCCATGGAAATATCGATTACTGCTGCTTGAATTAATAATGCCACTTGTTCGAGACTGAGGCTACCGACTGCCTGAAACGCATCCTAATTTATTTACAGCTACTGTTCCAATAAATTAAAAATTACTGTGAAACAAATTAGCAAAGCCTTTCAACAACTCCAAGTTTAATTGTATGTCTAAGTACCGGCTGCTGTCTCCTTCACATCTTGTGTCATGATCTCTCAATATTGTGGGGGGGGGCAGAACAAGAGCTGAGAATAAGAATTAAAATGGGAAGATTTTAACTTGGAGCAGCGGCAAAAGAGAAAAATAAATAGAAAGTGGGGTGAGAAACGCTTGGAGAGAACTCTGGGAGAGACAGAAGAGGAGAATGTTTGAAATACAAGGGCGAGAGTCTAAACTTCAAAGGCTCGCACAGCCTTTGGTGAAAACATTTCATAACAGAGGAGGAAGCCACCCGGCATTCTCCTCTGAGCCTACCATCACACAGACTTGGAAATTAGCTGAAGGAAACAGTGTTCACTTACACTGCAGTAGGTTTGGACGGGGCTATTTTGTGGAAATGCTGCTATCAGGTTGCAACAATTCAATTTGCAATGACACCGGTGATTTGAGTGTAATGGTAGGGAAAAGAGAAGGGGGGGGATTAGATGAGTGACAGTGGGAGAGAGGAGTTGAGGAGTGAGGAGGAGCTGAGGGGATAATAGGAGGCTGAAGATTCAGCAGAGTCAATGTGTGTGTGTTTGTGTGTGCGCGTGCACGCATGCGTGTGTGTGCAGGCTTCCTGGAGGTCAGCCATGTCCCTTCCAGACCTGACATTTAACTCTGACACCTCTCATCTCATCTCACAGCCTCCCTGAGCCTCCCACGGCTTAATGAGCGACACAATGAGGACCCCAACTCTTCTGCTCTCTCCATGTGTCCTTCCCTTCATCTCTCTTCCCCCATTCTCTCATTCTCACTCTCTCTCTCTCTCACACACTCCCCTCCAATAATCCGCGTGGTGAGTGTGTGTTACCGCATGTGGATATGAGACGAAGAGGCCAATGTGCTGCTGGCAGCCAATTACATTAATGCGCTCTCTTCTTTGAACTGCTTATCGCTGCCAGCGCAGCCATTTCCAAACACTGGGGCTCTGTCATGCCTTTCCAGGGGATGACTCCTGAGAGGATGGGGAGGGAAAGACACATGTGACGCTAGAGAGCAAGCTGACCACTGTTCATTTTGATACCAAATTTAGATTTAAACTTAATAGACGAAAATGCATTTACAGTAGTTTTAGTCACATTTTAGTCATTTTCATCCCTTGTAGATCTTAGTTGAATAATTGTTGGAGCGTCATGCTTGAGGAGTCATAGCCTGTGTGGATGCTACTGCACCCCCTGGCGAATAAAATAGCATCGCTAGTGAAAAACTATTGCAGTCAGAAAAGAGTGAAGCTGCAAACAGTATTGTACAAACACAGCAGTGTTATGCTGAAGGTTAACATTACTCCTAACTTTGTTTTTAAAGACACACATACAGTAGTCTTTCTAAGGTGCGCAATCACTGACAGAATAACAGGGCTGGAAACCCTGCTGTCTCCGTGCATGTCTCTGTGTCCTGCATCATTTCTCTGTGACTCCAGAGAGCAGAACGCGCTAACTACATGTGTTTAGCTCAAAGCTAATGGCGACAGTAAAACTGTCCAAAAATGTCTGTTTTAAAAACACTCTCAAGCCAATCATCCTGCATAATTCACCTCTTTATTCAGCTGTGCACTCAATAACCAACAAACACTTTGATTTGATCTAAAAAAACAACAACAACAACAGCAACAGCACCAACAACAATTCTTCAAGTTCAGCGCTACTGTGGACAAATGTGCGTGAGCAAAATCAAACCAAACCGGAAACTGGACATTTTAGTTTGTTTTCAGCTTAACATAAAAGTGTTTGTTAATTAACGGGCATACGGCTGGATAAAGAAGGCATAGATTGTACCGTATGATGTGCTTGAGAGTTCTTAAGAAGTTTTTTTGGTGGTTTTGTTGTTGTTAGTCATCAGTCAAGCCTCAAGCTAAATGTACATGGCTGGCTTTCTCTGCATTCTGGAGTCACAAAGAGGTGATGCATAAAACAACTTCCTGAGCTCAAGACACCCGTTTGAGTATTTGAAAGGCAAAATATACTTTTTTACGCTTTAAGTATTGCTTTAATTATCACACTGTAATTATGTAAGTATGGATTTCCAGTGTCTGCTTGCAAAGTAAGTTGAGAGCTCACTGATGGTGGAAGGTACCACTGAGGCTCATTGATAGATACACATACAAGGAATAAATCTGTGTGTGTTGGCATCAGATGATACACACGCTCCTGTGTTTTTATATTCTGTATCACATAAAAGACCGACAGGACAGGATGATGGAACAGAAAGTCCCTCAGTCTCGGTTCCTCTGCGGTGTCTGTGATTAGTCTGCTTCCATTCTGTTATAATAATGTAGTAATTAGAGATGTTTCCAACTGTCTACGGAGGTGATAACAGCCCTCTGTCAGACTGCCTTGAGACAGCTCATTGTGAAGACTTCAACAGAAACTTGTATAACACAAAAAAGAACCTGAATCGAGGAAAAAAAAAAAGGGGTGCAAAATAAAAAAGGGACACAGTTGTTGGTGTACTTATAAAAAACAACAACAAAAAAACACACAATTTTGTTCCAACTTTCACTGGGTCATGGATGTCATCTGGGCAATTGGCCTCATTTCAGTTCAGTCAATTTCACCCATAGCTCTTTTATTCCTGGCTTCGGTTTTTGCTGAGAATCCATTCAAGTGCTTCTGTAAAGAATTCAGTTTACTGCTTCACTTAAAAATTACTGCAGTAGAAACTGCAGCATCGGTGAGCTTGGCACATCAGTGGTCGAACACAGTCCGATTCTTGTGACATGTTTCTGCATCTCGCTTGGACCTGCAAATTATTGCATGTCATTAAAATGCACAGTTGCGTGTCTCTCATCCTCTAACTGATTATTGCTCCATTTGTATGTGCTCCGACATAAATCTCATGGAAAAATATATTCAAACTGATGGGATCAAAGAAATATGTTACTGTGCGAGGCAGCGGATTTTCAGGGAAATGTGAGTTTATATGTTTCATATCAAATAAATCAAATTATCCCGTGTATCACGAGGCAAAGCTAAGCAGTAGTCTCTGATTTATCTCAACGTAGTCTTCTGAAAGCCGGTGAGAAGTTTTTATCGAGGCATGAGAGTGAGAAAAAAAAAGTACATCTTCACCCCCCCCCCCAAGTGATATTATGTTGCCTCTAATGTCAAATCTCAAAAGCTGATGTGTTTTCATTTGTGCACCAATGACAAGTCACCTAAAAGATGAAATATATCTCAAATTCCAACTGACGCAGCTTTCTTACTGTGTATCCTTCGGGGCCGTATGGAACGTTTTAAGTGTCGGGAGCTCATTCTGCGAATGAGAAACGCTGATCAGGTTGTCTTACTGCACCAAGTCTGTGAGTTCAGTATCATGATGTTAGACAGCTGCTGCTGACACCATCGATACACAGCTGAAACTAAAGCAGTGCCACAGTGGACATTCAGCCATCTTGGCGGTAAAATTATAGATTTAAAGAAAAGAATAGCTGAATTTTTGTGAGAAATATTCTACTTTTAGAGAAGGTAACCACTTTCAAATTGTGGGAACAGGTTATGATTTGTGGCCCCAAAATAATGGTGTTTAACTCTCTCTACCTGTCCAGGGTGTCGTTCTCTTTCTCTTTTTCTTCTTCTCTGCTGTCCCTCCTCATCACCTTATAATCAACTTCATCATTCCATCTCCCCTCCTCTCCAGTCCTCTGCACGGTCTACTGTTTAGTTGAAGGGCTGTGTGTGCGTGAGCTTGAAGGCTGTCATCACAGATGCATGCTGGGTAAATATTATTGCCGTTTTTTTAAGAGGAAGTCAATTTGTATGAAGACCCCTGGGGCACCTTGACATATGATATTTTTAGTCTGGATGTAAGTGGCTTTGGACAGATCTGAAAAACACGCACGCACGCACAAACACACGCACAAACACACGCACGCACGCACACCATCATATGATGAATATTGATGCCCAAGATATTTAACCAACATGCTGTTAATCATTATAAAGTCAACAGTCCGGTGTTTATCTGCAGAATTGCTGCCATACAGAAGTCCAGTTTGCATTCAGATTATCTCTTGTTTGGACGACGAAACCAAGAGCCACTTGCAAACAAGTCAGCTTCCGTGTAAAGACGTACTTAAGACGTACTTAAGCTGATGATATCTCTGGTCCTCCTACTTTACCCTGGAGAGCGGATAAAAGTGGGTGTTGTGTGGAGGCTTTAAACAGGAATCTCTACTCAGGGATTATTGAGGATGCTAATGATAGCTGATATATAATTATGACGTAATCATACAGCAGCAAAGTAGCTTATTCCTTGTAAGGAATTAAAAAATAAAAATAAAATCACAATTCATCCATTTTTCCACATGGTAACATCGGAGACCTGAGAAACTGTGGGTGATTAATAATGACTTATGCTTCACTTTATTTTACAGTGTATTTTTTTTTTATTTTTTTACATTCCTGCACGCAACAGCAACTCACGTCCTGCATTAACCACCAACACAGAGTTTTAAATAATGTTATTTTTGACCAGGGCACATGCTGAATTTTAAACAGAAACAAAAAAAAAAAGACATCTTGTTGACTCCCGCCTGTGTGTTCAAGCAAGTCAGCCAGACACTATGAAAAGTAACGACTTCTTTGCTTTGCACAGCCTGATAGCCACTGACCTGCAGGGGGGGAATACTAATCAGGAAGAGACAGACGATAAAAACACAGTGCAGGATGTACTGTAGGAATCGATGACCTACATGGGCTAGGATTCTATGCAGTCTAAATTTGAACCCATTTCCTGCCTGTTCTAATGCAACTTTGTTTACTCTTGATATGAATTCATTACCGAGACAGACAGACGGCTAATTAAAAGGCATAAACAGGGCACATTCTAATAAAAACAGTCTAGTTTAATGTCGGGTTCTATCAGCCGGCGCTCTAATAAGTTGTGTCCAAACTAAGACGCAAGCAAATTCAATTTCATGCTTATGGATGCTTAAAAATCTGGAGCATTCATCACAGATATAATGATTGTTATGGTGACAGCTAGAAGATGCCAGTTTGACTTTTTTAATGTTAAATTATATGTTACGAAGTTGGATTCAAATTAATTAGAGACCTCATTATTTTTGTTTTTCAAACTTCCCATTTTTTTTTGTGCTGTTTGTACACTAAAGACTAAAAACGAGAGAGCGCTGAATGATGAGAACGACGAAAGGAACACCTGGAAAACCTAGATTTATGAGTCAAAAACAAAACATTTCCCTTGTGTATCATAAGGAAGTGAAGTTATTTACCCTACCAGTTGCCTTAAAAAATGGACTGTAACTGGACTGGTAGTATAACATCCATCTGTGTGGCGCTCTGAGACCTGGACTGTATTAATGGGTGAAAAGGATTGAGGGCACTCACGTCTGCGGACACTCATCCCTGCAAAGAGCTATTTGGTGTCTTCTGAGCACTCAACACTTTCCCTCTCTCACTCTCTCAATCTGTCTCTTTTCATCTTCTCCCTCTTTGTAGCACCCCCCCCCTTCCATCCTTTACTTTAGAAGACATTCATGAAGAATCCAGGTCATAGTGGAGGTAAATGCACAAGTATGGTCACTGCAGTAAGAGGTCACGAACCGCCCACTTCACCAGCTCCTCTTCATCATACTTAATTCATACAAGCTTCGAGAAGCTGCGACACATTTGAGCTGCACACTGATACTTCAACGCACGATGGTTTCTACGAGTGGTTTTTACTGACTGGAGTGAGTTCAGAATGACCCAGAAAATCCGTGAAAGCATTAAGACTGTAAAAACATGGTTTTAAAAGTCGCTTCAATCAAGTCAACTGTACGGCACCGGAGAGGAGGTGTGAAACATTCAGGGGCTCCATTGCCACTGACAATGTACTGCTCACATCGTAGTGTGTGTGATGTAGTTGAGGCACTGTTTACTTCTGTGTAAGAGGCTGGTTTAGTTCGTCTAAAATAGCAAAGCAATTACTGTGTGTGTGTGTGTGTGTGTGTGTGTGTGTCTGTCTGTGCTAATGCACGCACAACAGGCCGAAAGAGAGAAAACAATGGCAACAAAAATCACTCAACCTCAAGTCGTGATGTGTCTGGAGTTTAGAGGAGGGCACAAACGGTCTTTGATGGGGTTTTATTCGAAGGGGGGAAGGGGGGTGATATGAGTCTGATGTACACCGGCCAGAAAAAACATTGCTGCATGCAAAACTTGATGCTGAGATGTGCGAACGTTTAAAAAGGACATTTGAACACAACTGCACAACAGGTTTTGCATTGTAAAGCAAAAGTTATGTCATGAGGAGTGTAATAAATTACCTCTCAACAGGAGTAATGGAGTAAGCAAGATATTACTTTAAAAAAAGGAATTGTAGTACTTTTGGAGTTATGACCCAGACACACTCACACTCACACACGCACGCACACGCACACACACACACACACACACACACACACACACACACACACACACACACACACACACACAAGCATGCCAGCCAATGTTTTACCAAACCCAACAGCTTGTGTGCAAACCTTCTGCTCTCCATGAGACTTATAGTTGAGACATCTTGAAATGGAAAGCTTTACCTCTGGGATAAATTGACAGATGGAACATATGAAGAGAGAGAGAGAGAGAGAGAGAGAGAGTTAAGGAAAAAGGACATGGAAGAAGAGATCATATGCCATCGCCCAGAGTCATGGAGGGCAGTATGCCAAGTGAGAGAAAGAGAGAGAGAGAGAGAGAGAGAGAAAACGTGAAGGAGGAACATGGAGAGTTTGAGGCAAACCACAAGAACAAGAGGAAACACTAACAAGTAGATGTCGATATCCTGAATTTATTGAATGGTTTTTATAAAGTGCAGCTGCATGTGTATTTTGTGTAAAACATCAGGTGCTTGAACAGACTTAAAACCAATTTGAGTGCAGCTATTCACACCATATAAAGATGAAAAACCACGCTTGCTTTCTCCGTGCCATATTGACATACTTTTCTGCATTCAAATTTGTTTCATAAATACACAGCGTAGCATTTTATGTATACTTAGAAGTTACAGACAGGGGTTGTGATGTATGACTTTTGCAGTATCTGTGCTTCTTGTCATTGCGTTCTCTGCTTTGCAAGCCTCTGCCTGAAATATGATGAGCTTAGGCTAAAAGCTTCCAGTGCCTCTCATCTTAAAAATGTGACAGCTAAACCCTCCAATGTAGCCAAAGGCACAGTGAGAGAGTAAGAGAGAGAGAGAGAGAGAGAGAGAGAGAGAGAGAGAGAGACAGAGGACTCCAAGTGCAAGCAGCAAAGACCTTGTGGTTCTGAGCTCAAAAGCCTGGGACTATCGCTGGTACAACAGCGAGCGGATAGCGTAAGGAGGAACTTAATAAGCCTGTCAAAGTGAGATATTTGTGATCAGCTGTGTCGTGACCCATTTTAATCCAAAAACATCACCAGGCACTTAAATCTGAATAACAGATTCCCCTGAGGAAAAAAAACAACCTCTCAGCAACTGGACATTCTACATTGTGCAATAATTTTGAAAAACACTGTGTAGTTGGCAGTACTTGGGTTTGGTATTTCATGATATACTTTTTCAAATTCCTTTTCATGGTCATTTACTCCTTTTTTTGTTAAAATTTAGCTCTTTATGTTTTGTGTGTGTGTCTCTAGGTGTGCGTGTGTGCATAATGAAAATGCCATTTCTCTTGTTTTATTCATTTGCACAAATAGACTGGCTGTGGGCGAACCAAATGAAAGTCAATTTAAAAGAAACCTTCTGTATCACCTGGGCGTTTGTCTAGTCCACGACTCATAATTATTTTCTCATATATTTCTGCAGATTTTTAAGCACAAACTTGGCTGGCAAGCACTTACATGTGGAGCTGTTGAACTGCAGCTTACCAGGTTTATGATAAGAGCATATTTTATATCACTCACCTTGTACTCTTCCAGAAAAAAAGAGCCTCCAAAGGACTATTTAATAGCTTCAATAAAACCTCATAAGTGGGGGTTTATTGTCGGGCTCTTGTATTACATTGTACTTGTGTACCTAATAAATCCTCAAGTTAGTGTTTCAGGACTTTATGTGCACATATGATTCACTTTGACTGACAGCATGACAACAGAGATGGGCTGACAGTGTCGGGAGAGTGGCTGGAGGACGCAAAAGATGAGAAATAACACCTGTAACAAGCGAATCAAGGCGGATGCTATAAATGTAACTGCTTCTATGTCGTATTTATAACGTGGGCAGTACAGACAGGCAGGAGAGACGTGAGCGTCGGTGACGGTGAGGATACCCTGCACTTCACCTCTAAACGCTCCCCAGCTACATGTCCCACCCACTTCCCACCCGGGCAATAATCAACTTTAATGCCATAAAATACAGACTTTAAGTGCTGTCACGCTCCACATCCCGTAGGCCAGGGTGTGTCTGGAGGAGGTTGGCTGGAGGGAGCACAGATTCCAATCAGAGAGGTTGGTTCTAGATGATTGCTTCAAATGCACTTCTAGGAGAAGGCGATATTATGATGACATAAAAAAAAAGTTTGAAAAAGAACAAGAAAAGTCATTGAAAATGTGGTTTATCGAACACAAGAGCAACACCAGCTGATATTTGCGTCTGTCAGCTAAAAAAAAACAAGTGAAGCACAAGTAGAAAGATCACACAATCAAAGCACCAGCTCCTAACTTGAAGCCACATTCACTGTCCCTCAAATCGACCACCCCAGGGTTCATTATACGTTGCTTCTCATTTTTGCCCAACTTCTAGAAGAGAATAATAGCTTTTTAATGACACATGTCACAAAGAGGTCAAACAATGTATCACACATTCAGATATTTTAACAGAGTTTTTATACCAAAGATCCAGTGAGTGCAGATATTTGATAGCAGAGGATTCAGAAGTGAACAGAAGAAGCCTATATTCAAGGAGAAGAACCTAAGTTGGGACTCCCTCTGCACCCCAGCAAAGATCATTTGTGTGTGTTAGTGTGTGTGTGTGTGTGCGTGCGTGCGTGCGAGAGAGAGAGAGAGAGAGAGAGAGAGAGAGAGAGAGAGAGAGCATCCCTTGCTTGACCACTGCATTTTCCTACAGTTAGCTATTTAACCCGTCAGTGTATCCAGATTACAGTTAATCCTTAACGCCACAGCTCGTCAGTAGCTAAGAAGAGTCAAAATATCGTCTAAGAAGTAGTTCAGCTTCACTGAACAACTTCCACCATTCAGGGTTGATTTTAAATTGAATGAATCAACCTGGAGGCACATTGTGAACCAGATATATTGCTGAGGTTTTGTGCAGTTGCAGACATTTTTTTTGTCCCTCCATCCTCTTTTTAATATGCACATCAAAATTACCTTTTACTTGAACTAGCATCTGCTTTTCATGTATCAAACCTCTATGTCCTACCCAGCATGAATGTTTTTTTATTGTGTAACTGCTTGTTTGATAACCACCTTTTTAAAAAAGAATCTTCTTCTTTTTTTTTTTTTAATAGAGGATATTTATGGGATGTAAAGAAATGAAGCCCAGGACAAAATTCTGTAGCAGAAAGTACAACTTCAGGGACTCTAACAGAAACAGAGAGGAAGGTGTCAATTAAAAATAATTGTTCCAGTGCAAAAACGCATTCCCCAAGTAAGAGAAGCAGCAACTGAGGATGTGCCAGGAACATGGAGGGTACGACTATCCAAGGATGTCAACTCGCTCGCTGTGTGAATGCTGAAAAAGAAAACTGTACAAACTTGTTGTTCATGTGTAATATACCACAAAAAGTATTCTCAGTCTGGGGCAAAAGTTCCGACAGTGCCCCTAAAAAAAGAAAAAAAACAAAAAAAACAAAACAAAACATTGTAACAGAGGTTCAGTGTGTAGAGAGATGCATGTTTAATCTCTAAAACACCTGGGGAGGCGCGAGCGTGAAAGAAAAGCTTTTGCAGTATTCAGTAGAAGGTGACAGGTGTGTAGGAGGAGGAGAAATTGCACACATGCACTGTTACTGAACTGTGCCACTGCTGCAAGGAGATTTCCTACAGACCATGTGACTCCAGCCAAACCACGGACACTCCACTGAGGGCCTGTGACTAAACTCTGTTGCTAGGCAGCAGAAATACATGGAACCTTGTTTGTAAATTGATACACATCCATACACACATGTAACAAGCCTATATTAAGAACTGCTTCAGATGGAACCGAGCGGATTGTTTGAATCAAACTGGAAGATAAAGCAAGTAAAAAAAAAAGAAAAAGAAAAATCATTCTGCGACGTAAATCCGGATGATCTGTTTTTTTAAGACTTAAAGATGAAAGTATTTAAGACAAGCTGAAGTAGTAAAAAAAAAAAAACCTTAAAAACTGAAGTGATTAAAAGACAGACTTGCACTGATCAAGGTCTCTGTTCTGAAAGAAAAGATACATGTATTTGTGGCCAGATTGAGATCAGTTTTAGTTGCAGTAATGCAGTATTACGAAGGAGCTCTTCGGGACTATATTAAGATATTTTATTCTCATTCATTACAGGGTGAGTGGCAGGATCCTGATTCGAAATGTTCTTTGTGTGTGTGTGTGTTTTTCAAGTGTTTTAATGATACTTAAACCAGAAAACATACAACATGTTGATTCTCCACCTACAGACCATCGAAATCAAGAATGACAGAGTGAACAGGAATAGAAAAGTCACGCTTTCTGTCTGGACTTCTATGTTTCTATGTTGGACTTTTTTTATGTTCCTGCTGTTTTTGATGGTCTGCTCCCCCCCTAATATGCATTCAGAGCGTCTTTATTTGTCTGTATTGTATTCATATTCTTGTTCTCCTTCTTCAGTTGCCAGTTCTTCTGCTCCGGTTCCCTAAGGTTCTCATCATCATACTGTTTTATCTTGATTGAATTTTTTTTGGACTCTTGTTTGAGCTTTTTACTTTGGACTCAAGTGTACTCATTTATCCATTTACTTATTGAATTACTCTCAGCTCAATCTGCTCCTGTGTGTGTGTATTCAGGTCCAATATCTGTCTTTTCTTTAATATACCCCCCCCCCCCCCCAAAAATCCGGTGCACCCAAGACCTTTCACACAGAGCTTGTTCGTGTGCTTGCATTTAAAATGGTGCACAGAATATTCAACAAGCAGAATGCAAACCGAAAGTTATAGTTAGATATTCTACCCCTGACATCAAAACTAGATCTAATCTGTTATCAATCTACCCATGGATAATTCAAAGTTAATCCCGGATAAACGCCTGAAGCGGCGACAACCTTCAAGTTAGGATGCGTTGAAAAATACAGACAAGAAAAAAGCATGAGGTCTTTAAATTGCATGAAATATCAAACACAAAATGAACAAGCATGTTTAAATATTCATATTAAAGCAGAGATGCTTTCACTTACTGTTGGTTTTGAGGCGAGCTGGTTCACTGTTGCGGCTTCCCGCTTGGTTGATAGCCTTGACAAAGAAGATATAACGGGTGCCACTCTGCAAGCCGTGCACCGTGTAGTGGTTCTGCTTGATGTTTGGTACAATCATCCAGCTGTCTGCTGAGTTGTACAAACCTGGCAGATCCAGAGAAACACACAGACAGACAGACAGAAACACGTAGTGTGAGTTGGCAATCTCTGCTGATGCTTTCAGGGTAAGCAGAGCAGGCCCGCAGGCCGGCATCCCCTCCTCTAGTCTAGAAAATGGTTCTTGACTGTTGTAAATGCAGCAGGTAAATGTCAGAGTTAAGATGATGTATTAACAAGACAGAATGCCGACAGAGGAAGCTGGGAGTAAGTTTTGTTTTTCTACATGGTCACAAAAAGTTGAACAACTCGAGCGCGGGACGTTCAGGGAAGAATATCAGTGTAGAGATGGTGTCCAGAAGATGATAAAAGAAGGGAGCAAACCAGGACAAAAACCCCCTCTGCAGCTGTATGCCTTCAAAATGCGCGGCTTCAATACAACCTTGACCTTTGACCACCAAAATCACTTTAGCTCATCATCAAGTCCAAGTCGACATTTAAGACAAATATGAAAAAACCCTCTCAAGGCTTTTCAGAAATATTCGGCTAATAACAATGGGATGTACCGATGGACAACCCTAAAACATACTGCTCCCATCTAGAGCTGGCGCCTGCGTGGATGCTTAACAAGAAACATAACAAGCACATGCTTCACTTGCAGACGTGTTAGAATAATCAAAAACGTAGCCTGCATATACAGTCACCTTATCTACTATTCACATGATGGGAGACAAGCTCAGTCTTCGCTTGGACTGGAGATTGAATTATTTCCAGCAGCAGGAGCAGTGGCACCATTAATCGATCATCTTGTTAACACCTCTCTCTTGTGCTCTCTGTGTTCACCGCTGTTGGACAGGAGTGTTAATTGGCTGGTTGGTGCTCACATGTAAAAGTTTCTAACTTCTCAATATACTGGAGCATTGGGGTTATTTTTGTAGAGCACGACTGTCTCCATCTGCTGGAGATGGTTATAATATCTTTGTAGGGGACATGTTCATTAAAAATGTAGATATTGTTGACAGAGGAAACACTGAACCATAGTTTGACCTGATGAGTATGTTATTTGTTTTCTCAGCGCATCAAGTGAGTCATCCAGCCATGCAATACTAAGAGAACTAATAGCCATAAATGGTCTGCAAAATGTATATGCACATATTGATCCACCCCTCAAACATTTCCATCAGGTTTAGTATGATGTGCTCCCCCAAGACGAATTTATGTTCTCACTTTACTGAAGCTATGAGCCATTAAGAACAAGGTACTTAGAAAATATGACAAGGGAGTGTTTGCCTGAGGGCAAAACAATGTGATAGCCTTTAATATTTCAATGTGTGTGTACATACTGTGTGGTGTGTTACAGGAACATGACCGCGGTTAATGGTTGTTTGCAGAAGAGCGCTGGTAATGGCCAGGTTTTAGCCATTCCAGCATTTTTTTTCTCAGTGTGTACCGCTGTTATACTGCTATTTTCACCTCAGCTGACTCACCACATCTGATTTCTGATTTTAAAACAAGAACATCACAACACAGGAGGGTAAAAGGTGAGCGTCGAACATAACGGAGATATTGCAAACCTGACAGTTAGCCAAGCGTGGTGCTACTGAAAGCATGTGTGATGTCGATATGCAACAAAACAAATGCGCTCGCAAGGTGTGAAGTGCTCCATTTCTCGTGCGCTGGTTGTTTTGGCAGTCATCCAGGATGCACCTTAGGCTGATCCTTCTTCACAGCATCAGCATCAGCATCTCAAACAATGTTACACATAGTATTTTGTGAATATTAAAGGGATATGTCAATTTGGGGAAAATATGCTAATTGCCATTTGATTGATTGATGTTAGTTAGCTTAGCTGCACTGAATGCTAGCAGCGGGGCAGCAGAGAAAGTCATCTCTTTCCAAACCCTGTAGTTCCTCCTCTGTGTATATTCTTGTTCAGATATACCAGATTTGTTCATAAGTAATCCTCCTCATCCTCTTATAAAGTTAACAATGATAAGCAGTGACTTCTTGTTGTCAACAAACATTTTGTTGGCTAAAGTTTTGAGGTGCAGCATCAAGTCGATGCGCCCAGTCAGGAATGCAAATATAAGAACAAGTCTGACTGTAAAATAAAAACATGAAATTTCAAAATTTTTTTTCAAATTGAACGTTAAACACAACCCTGGTTCTTCAAAGAATGTCTGGGAAACTCCACAGTGCTCACAGAAAGGAGAGAAGGCTATCTATCTACCTGTCAAACCCAATATCCATATTTCAGAAAAATTGAGTGTGTTCCTTTAAATTTCTCTTTGGATTTGTATTGAAAATATTAACACACATTCAAATAAAAACCCTGCAAAACAAACAAATCCTCTTATTTAGCTGCATTACAGCTGAGGTTAATGTTTGTAGCTTTGACATGTACAGCAGCGTACCAAATCTTTTCATTCCCCTTTTCATTGTCTCATCTGTGCTTTCCCTGCAGAGTTTGCTATGGAAATAAAAGGAGAGAGCGGGGGCCATGCCTGACTTATATCCTCTGGTGAGGATGTGTTGTGAATTATTGAGCGAGATGGCAACCGCATACATAAGTAATAGCCGAGAGTCTGCTTGTAAATATAAATACTTCACAGGACGCAAATAAGGCCTTTAAAAGTGAGGCGGCTTTAAGAATGAATGAGGGGAGGGAACTCTTAAAGTTGGAGTGAAGGCTTCGTCTTTACACATCACAAGCTGTTCTCAGACAAAGGAAATGTGTTTTTGTCCTCCTTTACGAGGAGAGAAGAACTTTCAGAAAACCTTTATCTTCTCTACTTCATGAGCAGACTTCTTTATGCAGAGACAGCCACTAGATTAATTTTAATTCATTGCCTCTGTTCTTATGCATGCAATACCATTGAAATCCCTTTGCCCCTGTTGTTGTACACACGGACAACTACCTCACCTGTTATTTCAGCCACACTCTGAAGAAATGAGAGCTGTTACAATCCTGTGGTGGGTTTTCTAGAAGAGATGTGCGGGCGGGGGGTGGGGGGGTGGGCTGCATGCTGCTTCCCACTTTTAAAGCTTTTGATCTCTGTAGCACCTCTCCTCTTTTTTACTAAATCAAATTAGGTCAGTACAGCTATATGCTATGTCTGCCAATGAAACGGGGCTATCTGACATCGGCTGTGTTGCTTTGTAGAATATTGTGGCTTCAAAGTGAGGTGTAGCAGAAAGCAAATGTGCCATTACAGACAAGAAAGGAATAGGGAAACAGAGGAAATATATCGGCTGATGACTTGTTTTCCTGACGTGTGTGTGTGTGTGTGTGTCCCTGTGTGTGCATGTACATGTGCACTTAGATACTGTCGACGAGACTTCACAGAAACACAAAATATCCTGGGAGAGGATGAGGGTTTGTCTTTGATGATGCAATATAGTTAATGATGATGTGGTGTATGTGTGTGTGCACGCGCGCGTGTGTGCGTGTTGCATGTACATATAAGAGCTAAACTATTCATTTCTCCAACAGCATCTGTAGAAAGAATAAAAAGCAAGTTGACCTGCATTTATCTTGTGATTCATCTGAATGTAGCGCTATCTGAAGAGAAACCTTGTTACATTTTCATCAAAACGATCACTACAAAGAGAAATTCTACCACCAGTCCGTGTGAGATTGTACCAATCTCTGGGCTACTTGTATCCTCACTGTGATTCTGCTTTTCACCTGTGAATACAAGCAAAAGCCCTTGCTGCTTATGAATATACATTAAAGACAGCTGTCACGGGGGAGTCAGCAGTTTAGGGGTATTCCTAGCTAGCTTGTTAAACATGCTCTCAGAGAAAGCTGTACAATTGCATGAAAAAAGGAAAAAGAAGAAAGAAAATTGATGAAATAATGTGGTAGCAGGGGAGCAGAATACAGTACAGTACAGTAAAATAACTTCAGCTGAGCAATGCAGGCATGGCGGTGTGCTCCAGTGACAGTTGAAAATAGTTATTTGCCAATGAAAAATGGAATAATTGGTCAGCATGGAACCAGTGAGACTATTTGGCTTCTGAACCTGGCAGCTGGCTCACTGGAGGGACGGAGAATGTGTTGTAAAATGGTCGATTTACATAAATGCACCCACTCATGACTGGGAAAGGCAAAAGAAATAGATCACAACAGAGAGAGCTCTGGCGTGATTCTGTTTGGTTTTTTTTTTATTTAAATTTTGTAACATGAAATTACGGTTTAGCAAGTTGGGGTGAAGAAAACCCCTCATCTGGCTCTGTCGCAAAGGTCTTCCAGCACCCCTCCAGCTCACTAATGAACACATTACATCTTATTCATTGCATCCTTAATGAGAAAAAAAAAATGTGACAATGACAAACTGAGGTATCTTTAGCTTGGATGAGGCAACCTCTGGAGGCATATTCTGCAAAACCATTACAATAAAATTCATATTGTTTGAAGTCATAACTGTGGAGGGTGCATGTTATAACATGAAACACTGATCAATTACTGGATCAGCAGAGACTGACCTCATCGTGCTCTTTAATTATGTAGTATTTAATTAAAAAGGACATGTAGCCATATTCTTTACACCAGGATTACTGTCTGACACACAGAGTAATGAGTAAGATATTACACGTGATTATTCTGTTTTCATTTATCAGGTTTCTGCGTCCTTCCTGTATTTTCTGCAAACAACATAAAAAAAACCCAAGCAAAAACAAAGCTGATGTACTATGTGAGAAATACGGAGAATGTGAAAGGGCCAAAGGTAGAAAGTACAAAATATTATAGTGCAAGACATCTTTACTAGCAGTGATTTATTTTTTTTTGTTGGTTTTTGACACTGCTTACATTTTTCACGGTATTTGGTTTCACTTGCTGATCCTATTTTCTGCTGCTGTGCTTGGATGATCGTGTAGAGACGCGGGTTCACAAGACTCCGCAACCCCCCGTTTCTCCTCCTCACGGGAGGTGCCGAGTCTGAGTGAGGCCAGGCAAGAGAGAGAGGGGGAGAGAGAGAGAGAGAGAGAGAGAGAGAGACAGAGACGGGTGTTGGCGCTCGAGTGGAGGAGGCATTTAGCCACTTGGAAAAGAGGAAAAAAAATGCTACAGTAAAAATCTTAAGTGGCATGACAGCCTAAATGGGCTTCTCTCTTTCTCAGTTTCTCCTGTGGCTCTCTGAGGACTCTGAGGCTGCTTGCTCCTGAATATCTGAGTCACTCAGTCTATCATAGCTGAAATGTATCCTGATGTTTCAAATGGCTGGGGCACTTGAGCTGCACAGTTAGATGTAGAAATGCCAGGCTGCACAGAGGTAAAGAGACGAGACGATGAAATGATAAAAGAGATAAGAGTCAAGAGGCGCAGGTGTGTGTGTGTGTGCGTGTGTGTTTGAATGCGCACGTTTATGTAAAACAATCCGACTGTTCTCATGTCAGTGAGTGGTAATTTTCCCTTGCGTATGTCACTATTATCCACTCTTGTTTTTCACCTCGCCCATCGTTCCACTCGTCCTCCATGGTGACCCCTCTGTGCCTTCAATTACTGAGTGATAGTGAGAAGCCGATAAGTTGAGTGCTTGTGAGAAACCCACCTAAACCCTGTCCAGGACCAGGCCATTTAATTCTTAAAACCAGAACAACTCTTTGCCACTGGACTAAGATCTCCCAGGGGGATCAGTTGGGGGTTAGTTCAGGTAAAAACGCTGCTCATTAACCCCCGTGACCACATTCTTCCCTGGGGATGAAACCAAGTCTGTCTCTCTGTCCTCAGCTGCGTGTCTGTTACCATACAGGATGGTGATATTTCTGGCAGGCCTGGCTGCAGCATGCCTGTGTGAGTTTGCAAATGCTTGTTCATATGCAAGGAATCTCGTTATTTGCACAAAAATAGCCTGTGAACTGAGCTAAATTGAAGTTGAGTTCATAAACCAGAGATGAAAAAGACAGCTCGAGAGCTCAGGGGACACACAGGTACATTTTAAATGAGCAATTGTGTTGTAATAATTTCAAAAATTCTGTAAAAACCTCAAATAAAAGAGTCCCAATTAACTGCAGTGAGTCTTTGGTTGTAATATGACAAGTTTTGAAAAAATAGAGTCCGGTCTCGGTTACAAGCCCGTTACAATTGTTTGTTGTAGTTTATTTTTTTTAAAAACTTGCATTGAAATGTCAGTCACATTTGCAGAACGGTGTGGTGGCGGCAGCGGGAGAGGAAAGAAAAAAAACAGCACGCCCTGATATCCTAGCTGTCAGTTGTCAAATTTGTGAAACAAAACACAGGAGAAGCAGCAGCAGCAAGACATTTCAGTCCCGAGAGACAAAAAGAGAGTATGAAGCTGAACTTCAAGGTCTGTCTGAGGAAGATGTAAAGGGGCCAGACTTTATAGGGGAGGGGGGGGGGGGGGCTAGCTAAACATGTACAAGTGGATCCACACGCGGGCAACACAGATCAGAATGAAGGCTAAAGAAATCTACGCAGCCGTGAGTGACAGATTCAGGTCTCTCTCTCTCTCTCTCTGTCAGTGAATGAGGTTGGCCTAGATGCGCTCGCGGTGAGAACAAACGAACAATTGGTTCCTGTAATTGATATGTTTTTCAAGAGTCTTATTTTTATACGAGTAATAATCACTCATTTGACAGTATTCCCATTTGTGAAGAGCTAGAGGACTCTCCCAAATATAGGTTTTACGCTAAAAAACAAAATATGCCTTTTTTCTTCAGCTGTCAAAGAGTCCAAAGATTAACGTTTCCATGTGGGAGGGAACGGGGGGGGGGGGGGGGGGGGAGCAAGGGGAGAAGGCTGGAACTGGACCATTAAGTAGGAAATCCTGGATCCCTATGTGGAATACCCAACCCAAGCCTCAACAACATGCTCGGAAGTGGTTAAGTGCAGCTGCAAAAAGATGGTCTGGCAGTGCACCCTGAAGGCTGGACTACACACAACTTTGTAGCTGCAACTGGGGGAAAAAAAAAGGTTTCTCCTGTTACCACGCAACACTCTTCAAACATAGGGTTGCCGTACAAAATTATTCCTCACACATACTATGGCTTCATTTAAGAAACTTGAAGGCTACATATGCTATCATTTGGTGCTTTTATCCACCGAGTCCCCCATCAGGTCATTAAGACTTTTAGCAGTGACAAGTTAACAATTTTCAAAACAGCAGAATTTGTCTTCAAGGGGAGACAGTGAAGTCTTTTGACGTATCTTCTTTACATCTTGTTTTTTTTGTACTAAATAGCCCTGATAACTTAGCTCTACCAGTCTATAAATACAAGCTTGAAGTACAACAAAGAGTAAAGCTGGCCAGAAACTGGAGTTATGCAACGCAGTTTATATAAAATATTGAACATGTTTAAATAAGATGCTCCAGTTTATTTCTCTTTGATAATGAAGAGAGGTCAGAGAGAATACTCCTGCTCTGGTTGTGCTACTGCATGGGTTTGTGCGTGTGTGTCACATGACTCACTGATGAAATTTGTTTGGCCGGTGTAGATGGTGTACTGCAGCTCGTACGAGGTGACGCTGAACTCGTCCTCGGACGTCCAGTGAACAGTGATGGTGTCATGTGAGGCGGTGCACAGCTCGTCCCTGATGGATGGTGGGTTGGGAGCTGCATGTGGAGGACACAGCACCATGATTCAGAACTCAAAAAACAAGAATAAACATGAAGAAGTGCTGCTAATTAAGACCAGAGACCTTTGGTAGTGGCGAATTAACAAGAAATGACTGTCAAAAGTACACAAAAATCATAGTTCTCAACATATTAGGTTCAGCAGGGGTAAAGAAACAACATTATAATATTGTTTGTCTTTACTGAGCAAACAATGACTCGGTGCCTCTTGTGGACTTAAGTCACATGACCACGGACCGGAGTCCCAAATTTGATGATTTCAGACGAAACACTGGAAAAATAATGAGGGACTTGAAACTTGACTTTAACAGGTAACTTCATGACTTGAAAGAGTCAGAGCTCATACCAGAGGAGTATCCAGAGGAAAACCATTAAAAAAAGAAAAAAATCAACCTTTACATTTCGTTCATGATTTTTGTTCACTCACTAACTCTTACTCGAATGCGTTCACAACCTCAAAATGGCCTCATGTCAGTAAAGAATTCATTAAATGTGTGTAAATCCTGTGTTCTTCAGTGACAGAGAGGCTGCTTCAACGCTATGGGGAGCTGGTTGTGTTTTTCGGTCTTCCGGTGATGTTCACTTTGGGCTGACGCGGTATCACAAGTGAGCGACTTCATACGTACCGTAGCAATATAATCGATCGCTGAATAAACTCGAATGCATCCAAACAACACACTTTAATGATACCGGACCGCCTTCACGCTCTGATTTCATGTTTTCTGGACATGCAGTGGTCAAAAAGAGTGCTAGACATGGTACGGGGCCCAAAAGAAGCAAACCAAAATGTTTCTGGACTGCAAATATGCACCATTACATCACTTGTGCCCACTATAAATACTATAGGAGTACTACTTAAACAGAGACACTGCAACAATATATACCTGTTAGGTAGTCTAGTCCTTCCAGAATCTTCTTTTCTCTGGAAAAGTCCAGGGCAAAGTTGTCAAAAGCTTCATTCAGGTTGACGTCAGGGATGAGTACCTGGGATGAGGCTGTCGCCATGGCAACCCTGGAGCGAGAAATGTCACAAAATGAATAGAGTGGTGAGGGATGGGAGAGGGACAAGGGGTCAGGTAAAATAGATGAGAGGAATGTAGGGATGGAGGAACAAAAGCAATGGGAGGTGTAGAGGAGATGAAGATCAAATTTGGAACAATAGAAGAGGAACTCAGTCTGACGGCAGATAGAAGTTAATCTAAAACTGAGCTGCCCTCATTATAAACATACACAACCTAATAGTTATCTTAACCCTCAAAGCTGTCACTCACACACTCACGCACACACACACACTCCTCGCTTTCACAGCTTCATGGAAAATGATGCCCAAGTCTGCTTTGAGCGTTGCTGAGTATAAACCAGACCGAAATGCAGCGCTGGCAGGACCGCAGGTGGGTTCAAAGCTATGCTAGCTGCAGCTGCAGCTTTAGCACAGACATTTGTCTGTGCGAATGACAGAATGAGGAGGTTTCTGGCCTCAGGAAGCGCGCAGGTGAGATGGCTCTTAAATGATAGATGATCTTCAACAGAGGCCTGACACTTATTTCAGCAGCTCAAGGGGGGCTGATGTAACACTGATGCCACCAGAAGCTGTCGTCCAAGATTGGAAAATATTTATTGTTGGACAATTTCCATGATCTAAGGATCTTAAACAAATACTACAGAGAGTGACTGGGTAGCACAACTGAATCAACAGTTTTACACACACACACACACACACGCACGCACGCACACGCACAAACACACTTGTTAAAATGATTTCATAATGACTGATGACAGCCAAGTGGTTAAGGTGAGGATGAGGATGGTCCACTTCCTCAAGTGTGAGCATGTACGTCCACCACTGACCTTTCAGCTACATTTCGGGCGGTCTGGAGGAAGCGGGCGTGATCGTTCTCCTTCAGGCTCTGCTCCGCCTGTGTGATGAGGGCGCTGGAGCGCTCCAGACACTGACGGCAGTTTGCGATCTGTTGGGCCAACTTACGAAGCTTCATCACCTGGAAACAAAACACAAACAACAGATAAACGTATGGACTGAATTGTGTTCATCTGAATATAATATTTTAAGGGGTGTCGTTTTGCAGAAAAAAAAGAAAGAATCTGAGGCCAAATTTCGGCAAAACTGTGGCGATGTTACAACATGGGTTGAGGTAGAACCCATAAAATTTTGGAGAGGATCCTTCTCCAAATATAAATTCCTCTCATGCTGTTGCTATGGTTACAATCACTCAGTTACGCTGATTAACAGCAGAGGAATCATGGGTGTATTATATCATGAATGTGGACAATATGAATTCCATTCAAATGTGAGTAGAGCCTGGCTACAGCCAAAACTTCACTTTTTTTGGTGGTAAACTATTTTGAGGGAATAGTAAGAAATACAGCCACTGGCACTCAATCAGGAAATGTACGTTGCTCCTCGCTTCAGACGTTTGTCTTGAAGCTTTCATGTAACAGAGGTACACAATAGATGTCAAGGAATTATAAATGCCTGTCAGGCTTTGCTTTCTGTCTGTGAGACTAAACTGAGGGCTAAAAAAATCCAAATGACACCAACTCTCTGGTCTAGGAGACACAAAAGGCTTGCTTTAAACATGAGGAATTTTTGATGTTTGATTCTATTGTAAATATATTTATTTCCTCAACATTGTAATGCTGTTTTCATGAGGCTGAAACAATACAAAAAAATACAGCATAATATCTCTCAGGACTTTTCTTATACCTCCAAATCATTTCAAATACAGCCCCATGATTTCATCATGGTCACTGTGACCCACAAATTCATCTAACACTTCCAGAAAATATTATTGAGATCTGCTGCCAAATTCCTCTGAAACCCTGATACAAAATCTTCTGAAACACTGATACATAATCAAACGTTGCCCCACTGGGGCAGACAATCAACCGCAGACGTTTCATGAAGAGAGTAAACTCAAGTTAACACGAGCCAAAATTAAAGATCTAAATATATCGTCAGAAGAACGATGGATATATTTAACTAAACCTGTAGAAATTGGACCATTGTGGGAAGGTTATGTGAAAAGAAGCTCTACAACAAGAGTCCAGGTTATTGTATGCCGGCCCGATGAATGTGTTACATGATGTAAGAGCTGAGGGTTTTGGTTTGCATTGTTTTCTGATACCTGTACCTTGTTTTTCTATCAAACAAGTGCTAACACCGACATGAAAACACCTGCGTCCACGTTCCCATATGCCTTACTGGGTGAAGTATAACAGTCAGGAGTTTGCTCAGATTATGCGCGCACACACACACACACACACACACGCACACACACACACACACGGTTTTAGGATGCGTCTCCTCGAGCATTAATGGGTGTAATAGGTCCCGAATGAGCATGAGGAAGTCATTCTTTGCCTGTTTGAAGCTGAGCTAATGTATTTACCTCCACTCAAGGCTCATATCCTGACTCTACAAATGAACTTTCGTGAAGCCGCAGAAAGTTAACATAGCTGCTTCAACGCAGACAGCAACTCCACTACTGAATCAGTCAAACTGAGGATTTAAGAGGTTGTTGCTTCATCTCAGAACAGGAAGACAGGATCACAATTTTATCACAATTCTTTTTCCTGTTGATTTTTAAGACTGTTTTGCATAGCATTGAATGCTACAATCATTAATAATAACCACACTTTAAAAATGTAGCTTAAAAAACACTTTCAGTATTTTTTTTTATCAAGGAAATCATTAATCATTGAATACTATTAATCACATATGGTTTTGATTATTAATATGTATTATTTGATTCTTATTTTTTAATAGCACATTAATTAGGGTTGGTGAAATGAAAAATAATTTCAGAGATGATTGTTTGCTCGGGCGGAGCGGTGGTGCAGTGGTCAGCACTGTCCCCTCACAACTAGAAGGTTCCAGATTCGAGCCCCGGCTCGAGCACGGGATCTTTCTGTGTGAGTCTCCATGTTCTCCCTGTTCCTGTGTGGGTTCTCTCTGGTACTCCAGCTTCCTCCCACAGTCTAAAGACATCAAGAGGGGACGAGGTTACTCTGATACTCTCTTAGAGACAGTACCATGGTAGAGAACCATTCTACCCCTCAGTATGACAAAATTATTCTGTAGAGGACAAACATAATAATAGGATTTAAAGAAATGAAGGAGAACACGATGCTAATTTTAATTTATAGATTAAATCAAGATGCATTTTTAAGCATCATTTTATTACCGGTGTGCAAGAATTTGCTTTAGTTCACAGAATCAGCACATCTGCAACAGAGTCAAACAAACTCAGTTCACCGTGTCACATCTATGACCCTGTTTCCACAAAAAAAAAAAAAACCCCAAAACACTCAAATAACTCTTCCTTGAGCTTGCCCTCTCCTCCCATCGCTGCACTTTGCCCTCTCTGCTCCAAATACCCCACAGGCAAAACAAAAGCTAGTTTCAATGTCAGGAAAAGTGGCGTCTGAGCAGGGAATGCACGGCTTGTTGTGCCCTCCTATGAAATATGCTGTCTTTGACTCAAGGTGCATTTAAAACTTTCAGAAAGACAATGAAAATGTGAGAGAGCTTTGGAGAAAGAGAGAGAGAGAGAAAGAGAGAGGCAATGAGGGATTAAAGACATGCAGAGTTATTTGATACAGGCACTCACACACCGGGGCATGGGAATAGTTGGTGTTTTGTTTGGAAAGGGAGAGATTAAGCGTAAGCACCACATCTCCTTAGAGAGAGAGAGAGAGAGACAGAGCTCTTAAGAGGAGATGAGAGAAGAGAATGGGAGCACCTTGCACCGCTCTGCTCGTCGTGATCGAGCCGGCGTAATCCTGTTATTCTGTCGCAGAGTCACCCCCAAACACTTTAGACCCGTCCTCGCCACAAGCATTAGCTGTTGTTGTTAGTTGGTCACGCAAAATAGAACTGGTCTCACTGTTGAATGTGACAGGGAGGACTGGAGCTCATATAATACTCTAACATTAGAATCCTTCAGCAATCGCGACCAAAGGGGTGCCAAAACTATCACCTTTCCTTCGATTACCCATTTGAACAGATCTTCAATTACTAGAACAACTTATGGTGAGTTCCATTTATCTTCCGTGACACGACACAGCTTCAAACATTAACACATCACCTGTAAGTTGATGTGCTTTCCTGAGCTTCCCTCTCACCTCTGTCTGTCTCCTCTTGCCTCGACAGACTTACACAATCCCAGACTCTCTGGAGAACAAGCCTGACTCTTTGTCTGCAGTTCTCCGCACACACACACACACACACACACACACACACACACACACACACACACACACACACACACACACACACACACACACACACACACACACACACACACACACACACACACACTACTTCAGTCGTGGTGCTCAGTGTTTGGAAATCTTTCATCCCCACACTCAAAGCTTTTTTGCTGCCCAAGAGGATCCCCCAACCCTCACCACCCCCACCACCACCACAAGCACTTAAAATTTCACCTCTGAGAGGGTTAGAGTTTAAACCTCAGGCACTCATGGGAGGACAAACCACCCATATCCACACGGGCACACACTCACACAAGCACAGACGCACACGCACAAAGACACACACACACACACACACACACACACACACACACACACACACACACACACACACACACACACACACACACTCACTCACACACACACACAAAACTGGCTGTACAGTACGCTCTCTCAGCAGTAACCGCGGCGATGTGTTCCGAACAGTGTTTCATGCCATTTCTGATTCTTTGCACGCAGGTTCAGGTCAACTCTTTTCACTATGCGAAGTAAGTTAGCAACAAGCTAGCAACAAGCTAGCTACAGTCAGCGACAGTTTAAAATTAAAAAATAACATCTCATCATCATAATATGGGAACTTGACCTTTGATGTAAAAACTTGATGTTTTCAGCTCATCCTCGAGTCCCAGTGGATGTTTGTTCCAAATCTGAAGAAAATTCCCTCACAGAAGGAAACACAATTCCACTGACCCAAAAAAAGCTGCTCATGTAAAAAAACATTGGATTTCTGTGAGTGGACTCAGAAATGAAATTCTTTGAATGCTCGTGACAACCAGAGCGACATATTCATATACTGCACAATCTAGTAAAAAAACAACAACAACTATAAACACACTTACAGTATTTAATAGAAATCACAGCATCATCATGTCGGCAGAGCCATTTTTAGCTATTTGTGTTGGTTTTAGGATCACCGTCCCTGCTCATCAGCACTAGCATGCAGGACTTTCAGCCACATCAAAGCTCACACTGTACTTTAGTCTACTTCAAAAAAAGAAGAAGAAACAAGCTGGTGGAGTAATATATCCAGGGAGGTAATAATCTGGATTTTTGTTCTCACGGCCCTTGAATAACTGCCTCTGTTTGCTCTGTTATTTCGTTCAAAGAAGTTCTTCAGTGCTCCAAACACAGCTTTCAATGGGCGAAGCCACCCACCCGCAAGGTAACAACCACATTTACATCAAATCAAACGTGCGCCACTGTGTGTCAGGCTGAAAATGTACAGGCTTTGAGCATAGCAGGTGTCCTGGGGAATACTTTACCTTGGACTCTTTGATTTTGACAGCGATGACCTGTTTTCTCTGGCGGATGATTTCTACCAGCTCATCACACTCTTCTACCAGCTTGGCTTCATGCATGGCTGTGTTCACCTGGACACAGAGGAAAAACACACACACACACACACACACACACACACACACACACACACACACACACACACACACACACACACATAAATGTAAACACACACAAATGTGAAGAACATTTTCCAGAAACAAACCCTCAGTAGGCTCTGCAGTATAGCAGGCTGTTTCTAAGGTTTGTGTTAACATTTGTGTGCATGTACTGCAGATCACATCAAACCAAATATTGTTGCATTCATGGGATTTTTGAATAATCAGAATTTCTGACATGGGAGAATTCACTTGAGCAGACTTTTACTGGAATAACACCTCAGCAAAGCAGGATGGTGATTTTTTTGGAAGATGATTTAGCAGAAATTTGATTTGCAGAATTTTTGAGCATATACAGTACAACATGTGATATGGAATCAATGTTAACTGATGTCCATGTAAAGTGAGCTAGGTCTGCTGTAAAGTGTAAGCCTGATGTCAAAGTAACATATTTAAAAAAAATAATTAATTGTCACTAAAAAACAAAATGGAAGCAGGTATGTATGTCTAGTTTAAACGCTCAAAGCCGTAAAATGCAACTCATCTTCTTTGTGGCGTCCGTATCGTTCCAACATTATGAATGAAAAGCTCATAAATACAGCAGAATCAAAGGAACACTGTCTGGAATGAGAGTTCCAGACATCGCATGAATGCAGCATATGTTACATTTCATTTTGTCTGCGTGGAAGTTAACAGCAGTTAAGAGCTGGCCGCTGCTCAAATTTCTCACAGAGTCGTTTGTTTTACTCCTCATTCATCACCCAAGTGGCCTGCAGCGAGCAGTGCACCTGAGTTGGGATCAAAGCTGAGGATATGAGGAACAAAAACACAGATAAGTGATCTCAAACTTCTTAATTATGTCGCTGGAAAGACCATAAATCATTTTACATTACAAAGCGATCATTCATCCCAGGGACTGTTCAAATACTCGTCTTCCATTTTGTTTCTTGATAGTCAGATCTAATTTAAATGAATTTGTCTGAAAATGTTCTGTTCCAGAGAGAAAGTCTATCGTGGCTCATGGAAATGGGAACACTGCAGCTGTATTTAACCACCTCTTCTTGTTCTGGTAGGAAACACTATTATATTATACCACAGAAAAGACCATATGCTCAGAAACTTATTCACAGGGTTATACTTTTTTTTTTCTAAAACACTATTTTTTTTCCCACTCATAATGAACAAGAAATAGGTTGGAAGCTGTTAGAATATTCAATTCTTCATTAACAAAGCACCCACAAAGGGGGATTGTGTAGACACTAATTAATTCAGTGACAGAATTTGCTTATGCCGTTCCAATTTAATAGATTCTGTCTTTAGACCCAAAGATACCACGGTGACTCATTCACTTTTCATCATTTCAGGACAAACACCAAATGAACAACCAATCTGAAGTTGTTCATTTGTTCAAGTCAGGAAAAAAACAAACAAACCAAAAAACTGCAACAACAGAGCAGCAGAAGCTTCTTCTTCACTTGGCAGCCAAGATCTGAATATGTGCGGAAGCAATCCGAGAGGGTGTTAAATGCAGACTCTAAGTATCCTTGCTGAGTTGTCACGCTAAACCACAAACAACAGGTGTCTAAATAGTGGGAGAAGTAAGCCAAAAGCTTCCCAAGCTGCTGAGGTTGAGGTTCGGCGGTAAACACCGACGAGAACAGAGAACTAAACCAAATACGATGCCTTAAAGTGCTGCTTTTCTTTATCCAGAGACACTCAACCTGTCATAGAGAAGATTCACTCAGAGGCAATTTGTTACCTGCTAAGTTAGACAGTGTACATTGATGCAATGCATGTACCATCCTTCAAACAAAGGGAGCAATCTCTGCATGCCTGTCTTGTTGTGTTCTTTTAGCTTTTAGTTGTTTTTTTTTCTCCTCATAATACTGCATCGATCTTCCCACACCAAGTATCTCAGCTGCGCAGATTTACAGCAGCTCTGAAAGCCAGAGATAAAACAGAGTATCGCAGTATCATATCCATCATATCAAAATATTTTGTAGTAGGAATATATATGTTGGGGTCCTTGCTGATGCACTTTTATTTTTGATGTTCAAGTCACCAACTGTCCCCTGCAGTTGTCTGTTGGTGGATTAATCACAAATAAGGGCTTGGCCAGTGACTAGTGATATCTGTGATTGGCTCTATCATAAATGTCAGAATACGGGGGCACCCCAAATTTCGGGGGCGGTTAGTTTGACTACAGTGCCGGTCTGACTAATGAGAGACTTAATAGCCCGATGTAAACTCGTTCTGGATACCTTCTTTCCAAACCATCAGTTTCCCAGAAATTTCAACATGAGGCCAGTGGACAATTTCAATGTATTTACCGTAAAGCCCACAATATTGGTGCACCCACAAGCTGGTTTGACTGCAGTACTTGCCTGGCTATGAGAGTTAAAATGTCTGTGAGTTTGATGCCCCGATGTAAAGTTGAAGATTTCCTTAGTTGTTATCAGAAGTCATGAAGTGTCACTTTTGGCACACAGGGACATTTCAACACATTTACCACAAAGCTCTGAATATGGGTGCACTCCAAATTTCAGGGCTGCCTGTTTTGACTCAAGAGA
Source organism: Aulostomus chinensis (assembly GCF_037954235.1). Taxonomy (NCBI): domain Eukaryota; kingdom Metazoa; phylum Chordata; class Actinopteri; order Syngnathiformes; family Aulostomidae; genus Aulostomus; species Aulostomus chinensis. The sequence continues at coordinate 17,368,789 of NC_141332.1, read as the reverse complement.
ATTACTCCAGTGTGGCTTCCTGATTCAAAGCTGATCTGGATGCTTACTTTAGAAATGATAAGCTGCCCAAATATCTGCTTTACCATCAGGGAGGTTTGCCTGAGCCCAGTACCAGCTGCAAACACGAAGACGAAAGACTGAAGAAAAGGAATCACCTCTACATTTCTGCAAGGTTACATCCACAGTTGTTCCACAATGACACCTCACTGTGTCCTCCAGAGAAGACCATAAGAAAAGATAAAGCTTCCATAGACCACAAACAGCAAGGCTGGTGCAAGAGTCTTTGTGGAAACAATAAGTGATGAGTGGTTCCTGTAGTTCACTAACCCAGAGAAGACCCCAGGATGCACCGTGAACCTTTGATTTTAAACAGTTTTACTGCTAGTGTGGATATAAATTTATAGTCGGCCACAGACAGAACCAAGCGTTTCTACACAGACACCCGACCAAGCGGGTAGTGATATAAATTTACAATAGCAAGATTACACACACACACACACACACACACGTACAAACTCCAGCTTCAGAATGACACAATACATCTTCACCAGAGATTAATTACTTTTTGATTAAGTCCTCATCCCTAAAATTTATAGGGTTGTGACTTTCCGTCATGCTGCTGACTGTCAAACTACTTACCCCAAGTTCCACTCATCACTGCACAAAGCTCATTACAACAGATCCACTTAAACCTCATTATTCATTCACACGCATGCACGCACGCGCGCGCGCGCACACACACACACACACACACACGCCTCCCTGCTTATTATCAAGAGCTGTCTCCAACAAAAACACTGTCATCTACACAGTCAATCTCTCTATTTACAGTATGAGGCTCCTCTGCATGCAGGTGTGGCACCAGGTTCTATTTTTGGATTGAGTGAAGAACCAAACCACAGCAGGATTAAAATCACTTATATTGCTGCTATAAAAGTGTTCGTAAAAATCTGTGAAAACACTTTCTGAGACAGACAGCATCCAAACAGGTAGAGCATTTAACAATAAAAAGACACTCATTTTTATTTAGAAGAAATTTAGCTGGTTAGATTTTGCATATTTTATGACTCAAAACAATTTTTATTGTATATCTAGAGCGCTTCCTAAAATAAATATATAAAAGAAAAATAATTCATCAGTCTTGTTCATGCATTCTTTTGTTCTGCTGCACATTCTTCTTGCTATAATGTAGATGACATTTAAGCACATCACTGTCCAATCGTTAACACAAAAAAAAAACCTACCCCAGCAATTAATCATCACCACCCCATGTTTTCATGACTCGACGTGACATCATCAGTCACAACTCATTTGCATTTTTCTCTGTTAGGATAAAAGTCGGCTAAAATAAGCCAATCTATTCCGTCACGTTTCAATGTAGCGCATAGTCTGACTGTAAAAAATCATTCAATCTCAAATAAATCATAAAACATATCCACACATCATCAGGTTGAGCTCAGCTGGAGCAATGTGACATAGTTTAATGTGTCCGTACGTATTTTCACATTAAGAAAACAAGAACTGTATTTCATACAAGCGAAAAAAAAAGGAGCAGCTAAGCAGCGACCTTTTCATTGCTTCAACTGACTGACAGTCGCTATTCACCACCCACTCAGTAACTGTTTCAGTGAATAATGGCACGATTGATGTGTGTTGCCAAGCAGCGGATGGTATGGAGTCATTACAACGTTGTCAGTCATGCAGAGGTGAGCCCAGCTCAAAATGAGGAGGCAAGACTTTGCCACTAAGTTCGTCTGAGATTGTGATTTTTCAGTGTAATCACTTATGTTGCGATTTCTGTTTTGTTATTTTGTTTTGTTTTTTTGTAGAAAATCTGTTGACTCGAGATAAATCGAGCGAATAGTGTTGCAATGCTCGTTCGGGTCGTGAGAAAGCTTTGTTTCATTCGTCAGAAAAAAAACAAACAAGACGAAACTGTCAAGCTGCAAGAATGACAAATACTGCTTAATTACCCGCCCAACCCGGCGAACAAAAGACAGATTTGGCATCATAAACTCAACGTCTCTACAAACTCATATGTTAGCAAGTATTGTTCAAGCCAAAACAACTTAAGTCCTTGTGGAGAACCCAACGTTTTTAAACATTGAAGACGGCCAAAACGACTCATGTATCGAGCAATTCGGACGACAACTTGACTTACAGGTTATATGATGAAACACCAGTGCTGAAGCTCGGATTTGCACATTTAAAATAGTTTCGGTGAAGCGTTGACAAGATGCCGAGTGACGGTGTAAAACTCCTGTACGGTGAACCAGTTCGGAAAATAATCATAAAAAATAAAACTTTGAAGGCTTGGAATCTTGATTGAAAAAAAAAAAAAAATTAACATGAGGTCATCCAGCCATCCATTTTCTACCGCTTATCCTGTTAAGGCATTTGCATGTCTTTGGACTGTGGGAGGAAGCTGGAGTACCAGAGAGAACCCACGCAGGCACAGGGAGAACATGCAGACTCCACACAGAAAGATCCCGTGCTGGAGCCAGGACTCAAACCCGGAACCTTCTTGCTGTGAAGCAACAGTGCTGACCACTGCAGTCACTTTTCAACTGGTAAAGTCAAAACTTAAGGTTTGGTTTGTGATGATATGATCACGAAATTCAAATAATTCACTGTTATATTTACCAAAGTAGGGATGCCATGATATGATAATATAAAACAAAACAAAAAGCCCCCCCCAATCATCCAGGTAAAAATAAAGACATGATAATTGCAGCTGAACTCCTCACAAGCTTCTTCTTCAACCTGCATGTAACAACACAAACCATGGTGGGATTTTTGCTTTAAATGTGACAACATATTATTAAGTGCAAAAACTGAAAACGACAGTGATTGTAATTAGGTTCAGTGCAGAGCTAGTTAATTACTGAAAGAAAATGTTAGCTATACTTAGAAAATGTAGAAATGATTGAACAAATCTAAGATATTCATATTTAAGCGAAAAATATTGATTTCGTTGTGTATTGTATAATAATCGGGTAAGAAGTTCATTTATTGCTTTACTTTGAAAGTTTTTTTGAGGGGGAATCTGTTCACCAACTGCCGCTTCGCTACTATTGACATCGGAAACAAATACTTGATGTTAAAGGCGTAAGGTGTTTTAGCTGAACAACAATAATTGCAAATGAATCATTCCATCTACTCAATGATGCATCTTAGTCTTCAAACTCACATTTAAAAAAATCCCACATCAAATATTGTGATAAGGAGAAAGGAAAATATATCCAAAACACCACGTATCGTCTCGAAGACAGAAGAAAAGAAAACTCCCTGAAGAGGAACCCATGAGAAAGACTGCTGCTGCTGCTGGTGTGTGTGTGTGTGTGTGTGTGTGTGTGTGTGTGTGTGTGTGTGTGTGTATGTGTGCGCTGACACACTGGAAGATGATTCACACTGTGTTTGATCGTATCTTCTGCGCCGATACAGTATGATGCAAACAAGGAGGATAGGAATCCAGGACATGCTCAAAGCCCTGCAGAGATTTCTTACTTTGCTCGCACTTCTTTCACTCCAACCTTTTTTTCCCCCCCAAAATTCCTGTCTGCGTTAGATTGCATTACTGCTGCGTGTTTTCTTCTGCCCTGTGTCTGTATCTGTTCCGGTCAAAAGAGTTCATTTGTAGTCATGCTGACATTCTTTTTTTCCTTCCTGCGCCATCTGTCTGCCTTCTCAACCCTTCCTTTTATCATTCCTTTCCTATTTCTGCACCTACTCTCCTCCTTGTCCTTAAACATTTACATTTTTCTTTGTTTTAGGTCCTGTTCAGACCAAGGGGCTTGCACTACAAAGCAGGATTAGAGGATTAGCGAGGTAACTTCAGGGTCATCCTGGAGTTTTCTGCACTACGAAGGTTGTTGACTGGAGAACATCACCCCGGTAACTTACGCTGCGGCCCAAACCTGCTCCTGGAGCAGCGCGAGAGTCACCATTCGTTGACAGTTTGACTTACTGTACCTCTAAGACCACCAGTGTCACCCCCATTTGATGATGTGGAGTTACGACTGCAGTAACATTTCTGCTGCATTTTTCCTAGTTGGGAATCTTCTTTTTTGTCTTTGGCAGTTCTGAGTAAAATGAAATGCAGCATGAGAGAACAAGGATGATGTATTTTTGTAGGCAACCTTGCAAAGTTAGCTTAAGTTAGCATTGGTACAGGTTCTCCCGACCAAACACAGATGGCATTTTTTACATTGTGGTTTTGAATTATGGCTCTGCGCAAGTTCATGAGACTTACATATTTTGTTTCACAGGATTACCTTCACACTTTTACGATTATTTTAACATTAATTAAAGCATCAAAGACGACGATCTTTGCACCTCTTGCCTCTGCGGCAGGATGATGCACGACGCCAATCAGCTTCGAAATTGGCGTGTGAGTGTATTTACTGATAAACTTGACACAGAAGAACAAAATGTTTAACCAACAAAAAAACAAAAAAAACCAAAAACAAAACCCAACCGGACTTTCAACAATGCCAAATTCTTTCCTGGATTCAGGACCAATTGCTGCGCCTATCTCTCCTCCTCATTTGTCCTTCTCACTTTTAGTCTCTCTCTTCCTCATTTGTCCTTCTCACTTTTAGTCTCTCTCTTCCTTCAGGCCTCCTTCCAGGGAACTGCTGCACATTCATGTGAACTCACCTGTCAACCCTCCCACACTCTTCCCATCAATAATTAAACCAGTCATTTGCCACTGACATCACACAGGAGAATAACTCCAAAAGCACAAATAAACATGTTGGGAGAACACAGAGTTGCTTTGAATCATTTGTCGGAGTCGCCGGAGCGTGTTCTAGCTCATGCTATCGCTCCCCGTTTCTTTTTTCTGATGAATAAGTGATGAGATTTTGTTTTTGTTGTTGGCAGCTGAAGAACATTGGTATGCAGATGGGACAAAGAGAAGACGAACCTTTTCTCTCCATGCGCTGTTGACTTCGTCTGTACTTAATGAATCACGCAGAGATCATTTAATATTGATTGGGTGAGCGGCTGCATGAGTTGTTGTTCACAGACCTCACAGAGAAAATGCAGTCAGGTCTAGATAATAAGAAATGAACTTCAAACCCAAGCGCATTTGTCCTCTGCAGTCATTAATGTCAAATCTCACAGAGTGGATGTCGTTTAATAAAATCAGAGTTAAGACAGAAAGTAAGCACCTGTGTGTGTGTGTGTGTGTGTGTCGGTGCATATATGTGTTAGGGTGCGCGAGTGATTCTCGGTGGCAAAGCATTAGTACTCCCTGACTGCCTTCGCACAGTAGGAAACCTCCATTAAATCACAGCACGAGCCCGAGAGAAGAGGTCAACGGTGACTGGCTGAGGTATAATTTTCTGCAGACAGGCTTGAGTTTACACCGGGACACGGGAGGGCAAACGCTCCTCTAAGGTTGTCACTAAATCGAACCGGGTGAGAAATAAAACATTACTTGTTACGACTGAATTAATGCTCGCCTTCTGAATACGATAGAAGAACCAGACTCAGAGAGACAGCGGAGATGTTTGTATTATCACGATTCTCTCCCTCTACTGCAGTTTATAAAGAATGAAGAGAAGCAATTTTGTTCTTAACACAAGAACTGCACAGAATATGCATAATCTGGTATAAAGTTTGAATGACAATAAAGGAATACTGAATCGTGGATCGATGATCATCACAGCTAACATAGCAGCTAGGTATGCTAATGTTACCCACCTCTGCAATGGAGGATGTCAAATTATGAGAGACATCTGAGCTGGCTAATTGGACGTGACTTGGTGACGTAGGTCTGCTGTTGACTGCTGATATCGTGCCTCAAACTGCTGCCGCTTGCGTGCCACAGCAATTTAATATCAAGTTGGCAAATTATAGGCCTAATCTTGATAAAATGACCACAGATTACAGGTGTGAACACCTCACCAAAAAGATGTATATAATGCATCTAAACAGCAGCAACAGTAGCAGCATTCCTCTCAATCTCAGTCTGAGTGTACGGATAATTGAATGTGCTTTAACTTTGGAGCATACCTGTCTTTGAAGTGGAATTAAACTGTTTCAAAAAATAAATTCAACGCAGTGAGGTGCGTGTAATGTCAACTGCACAGAAGTTAGGAGTAACCCTGAGATTGTGTAAAATCTGAACGTATGACATAATAAAGGCATTATATTAGCAGCTTGAAAAGTGCTGAAGGATATTTCAAGAGGTTCTGATTGTAGCTTTGCCCACAGTAAAGTGGCCAGTCTGGTGTTTGAAGTTGTCTGGATTATATAACCAACCCCTTTAAAGTGTTTGACTGATTGCTGAGAGCTACTCCAGCTCATTCTTTGTTCTTGAGTTGTCATTTGAGTCAGATTGTCTGGGTTTCTACCACTGGCAAAGTACAAAGGGTCACCCAAACCTGAACTTCTCCTTTTTGTTTATATGTATTAATATGTGCAAAGTGTCAGGATCAAATTGAAAAAACTTAAGGACTTAATAGACGTGTATGTCATTATGAATTCACAGCTTCATTGTTTTCCAACTGTCAAGTCACAATTCCTCAATATAAATTGCATTGCAAACTTCCAATGAACCCACTCTAAAGTTCTGACATTCACTTTGAGTAACTAATCAATATTTGACCAGTAGTTGATGAAGAGAACGCAAACAACAAAGTGCTGATGCTATCATGACAGCAATCTGGGAGGAGGGAGAGGTGAGAGAGAAGTCAGAGTTGAAGTGTTGAAGGTTTGCTTTTGCAGGGGTCACCGATCACAGTGACCTCTGAACAGACATTGGTCAGGTTTTCATCCCTAAGTAAGGAAAAGTCTGATCAAATTTTTCTTTTTTTAGAAAATCTAAATCCAGTTACCCAGTTTCTCTCGGCCTCTGCTCCTTCCAGATGCGCCGTTTCATTTCCTCGTTCATTCGCTCCACGTTAAAGCTTTTTAATTTGCGCTGGTTTACTTTCACAATCCAAATTTTCATTGAATATCTGTATTAAACACAAAAACATTATGCATAACGTTGCAGCTGATATATCTATAGATGCTTGACAGCTGAAGCTGACCCTCGACCTCCACCTTCTATAAAAATATCAGGATCTCTTGGGAATCTCATCCTTTTTTTCCCCCTTTCTTTATAACCATCACAGTCATGGACAAACATGGCCGGCTTAAAAAAAGGAGATGGCGGCCTACCTCGACCTGCTGACAGATCTGGATGAGCTTGGCCATTTGGTTCTCCAGCTCACTGTTCCTCTTCACCAGGTTGGTCAAGTTGTTCTCCAGGGTTTGCTGTTGTGATAAAGATGGAGGAAGAAGAAGCAGAGGAGAGGAGGAAGGGTCAGAGGTCAGGGGGAGGAGGAAGACCAGAAACAAGGGGACAACACTGAACATTAGCATATGTAGCTGTCAGCTCTGAACAGATGATAAAAGTTCAATTATAAATTAATAAACAGAAATAAATAAAAAGCTTTAGGTTATTTCACATATAAAATTAGTAAAATTATAACACGTATGACTTTTTGATGATGGAAAAAAAGACTGAGTTATATGTTCATGCCGATTAAAAAAAGCACACCTAAAAAGCTGTAGATTCTAATTTCTATTGTCAGTTTTTTTTTAAATAATTTCCATCACAATCTGATTTTATAATAATAGTGACACAAAAGATGCTGCCTGCGAGGGCTCAACACTCGCACACATACTAGTTCGCCCTGGTGCTGCACGATTCACTGTATCCATCAGCCTCGGAAATTATTAAGTCGGAAAAAATACGTGAATCGATATTTTTGAACAGCACCGAAGAAATCTTTGTGTATTTTAAAAGGCACAGCAGCGTAATTTCACATGTTTGAGTTGAGAAATACACAAATGATCAGTAATTTTTGGGCATTTCTTACTAACCAAGCAAGTACAATCATGAACACCACCATAATCATCACGAATTGTTCTCGCCGAATTGTGCAGCAACAGCTGGCTCTGGTGTGTTTTTCTTTACGAAGCCGCATGAAAGAAACGTCGCTCTTACAGTAACCCTGTTCATATTTCGGAAAAAATTTCAAGTACAGAGACAAATATCATTTCAGATCTGAGTGAATGTGTCAAAATACTACCCAAAAGCACAGAAAAGCTTGAAGTGGTTTTGTAAAAAAAATAATGAGACTGGAATCATCTGGAAGATTTCTACCACACGCTGAGCCTAAGATTGATCCATTTTTTTTTTATTTGACATGAAAGAAAGTGGAAAAACTGAAGGAAACATTTCAAAATATGATAAAATTATGTCATCCCTGAAAAAAAAAAGGTTGTATTAGGTTTTATACGAATTACAACTCACGAGCGCTTGTAGAAATTGGATAAATGCGATACTTAACTGGATAATCAACAAATAAAATATAAATATATGAAACTTTCTAATATCACTCAGGGTTATTTATCCTTTATTTTATTGATATTTCATATCATTGTCATTTATCGAGTGTTTCTTTTTTTTCTTTCGGCAAATATACTGTGAAACAAAAACTTGAAATGAACCACGTAGCTTATGGTTAATTAAAATTCACAGAAACAAATCAAAATATCCTATGAACATGTACTCATATATTTATGATGAGCATTTTTATTCCCACATTGCATCCCAACAACCCCATTAACCCTGTCAAAATAACCCAATTACCCTACACTTGGAATTCTACTGATCAAACACCTAATTACTCTCCCTTAAATGTGACTGTTTGCTTAATTCAATAAAGACACACATAAACGCACTCAAATATACAGTTACAAATAGATGTAAATGGAAAAACAAGAGGAGAGAGACAGAAAGAGAGGCAGAGAGTGAGAGAGAGAGAGAACCGCTTTTCAAAGGAAGCAAATTAACGATGGCGGCGACGGCGGCGACAAGCATCAAAACAACAACCACAGCTGCAAAGAGAACAGCAGAACAAAGCAGCAGACAAGCGGCGGGTGTTTGAAGTTGCTCTATTCATGCATGTGAAAGGGAGGTGGGCTGCACAAGCACCTGGCCACAACTGTACGCCTGTCTGCTTGTCAGGCGTCCTCCCCAAGTTCCAATAACTCCTCCGCCTGTCGTTCAGCCTGATTTACCCTGTCTGCCTGTTGTCTGTTTTACTTTGCGCTCACTTAATAATGAAACTGCCTGCTTATATTCCTCCTCTTTATTCTTTCAGGTGTCTACCTGTGTGCCCGTCTGCCTCTCTGCATCCCAGCAGCAGGGCGAGGGGAGGGTGGTGGGGGTTGGTAAAAGACAGCCAGGGAACTCACCGCAGCACTTGTCTTTGAAGCCTCCATTACCGCATCTGACACTCTGCCCGGGCTCACCTGATAAGCCTACAAACACACACACACATACACCCACGTAAGTGCACACGTAAACACACGCGCACACACACACACACACACACACACACACACACACACACACACACACAAGCACGCGCACAGACGAACCTCACTGGTCTGATCGCACGACGTCTGCCACTTAAATACACGGCAGGTGAGGAGGAGGAGGGGAGACCCACTACGAGGAAGTTGCCACAGAAATACTTTTATAGACGAGTGTGAAGCCACATGAGACGAAGCAGTTCTCAGTGTTTGTTAATATTTGTCACCCTGGTGTTACATCACTGGAATAGGCATTGGGTTGTTGAGTGTGTGTGTGTGTGTGTGTGTGTGTGTGTGTGTGTGTATGAGGGAGTTTGAAGTGGAACATCAGTGAGAGCGGACAGATGCGTCATTAATTAGCAAGCTGGAGACTAAGATGATTAATACATCAGTACACAGCTGCCTCCCGCGAGACTGCAGGGACACAAACCCTCTGTCCTCAACCACATGTACCAGCAAGCGTCTTTTTGTGTGTGGAGACGACATTTGATAATAGGTTTGTCTGTGAATAAAGACACTAACCCTTGAAAGACAAACCGATGATAGATAGAGGTTAAGGGGTCGAGCGAATTTCCTTGACCTACAAAGGCTGACTTTGGCCATCCAGTGAAAATCTTTTCAATAAATAAGGAGACTTTTTTCTTTTTTCATTTTACTCCAGACCCTCCTGGTATTGAATTGGAATTTTATGTATTTTTTCTGAGGAATTTGGACGATGCAGGCACTCATTTAGTTCAATTGTCATCTTGAAGGCTGTAATTAGTGGTGCTGTTGATCTTAACTGGCTTTACCGGGATCTGTTCCAAAGATTTTGTCAAATTCATCAATGTACTGTAAATGGAAGGAGTATTCAATAATAACAGGCACAAATAGTGCAGTAGTACAGTATTCCTTCTTGCCAAACAGTGAGCCCTGCAGTGATGCATTGATAAAAGTAATTTACAACTGTTAATTAATAGTTTATTGAGTGTTTACAATGCAATTAATAACACACTTAAAACCATTTATGTTGTAAATCTTTATACTTTACCAAAGGAGACTTATTTTGAAGTGGTAACAAATAAATCAGCTCCTCCATCAAACAATTTCAATAAAAACTAAAAACTATAATCCTCAAGGAGGGGGTGTTTATTGAATGACTGTTGTATTACACTCAATTATATTCATTATTACCATCAGTCGTATTAGTATTAGTAGTAGTAGTAGTATTACACACAATACACACACACACACACATACACATAAGTGTGTATTGCCTTTTATATTCTGCATTTTCTGGTCTTTCTATCATCAAAAACAATAATAATAAAAAGAGGAAGAAATATCAAGGCCAAAAAAAAAAGTTTCTCCACTTTTTAAATAAAGTGTGTGTGTGTGTGTGTGTGTGTGTGTGTGTTTTATGAATGTGTGTAGTTTGGGGTTGTTCCTGACTTGTGTGGGTACTCCTTTGGCTTCAGGCCAGTGGGCAGGACGAGTGGCATAGAGAGAAGGAGGAAGCAGAGCAACAACAAACTCATTAAAACACTCAACACACATCAAAGTCTGAGAGAGGTGCTAAGAGACACAAACACTTTAACACAGCCTGTTCAAGTCGGAAATACTGGGCTGCTTTTCCGCTTTGCTGCCTGTATAAAAGTGATCAGAGATGGAATGAGGGACAGAACGTTCCGCCACAGAGCTGGCAGCAGAGGGATGCAGAGAAGCTGCTCTATATAAATTCATTCGATGGGTGGGAACGATTCTGTTTGCACAAGGAGGTCGACATGATGGGGAAATCATTTTTTTAATGGTGGAATCGCTGTAATAGTGGCGAGAGCAGAGCAAAACATGGTCGGAATGGAGGCAGAGAAGAGTGCAACGGGCTGGAGGCGTCCGCAGAATTGGAATAAAGGATGAGTTATTGGAAATATTTTAGGAAGTTGCGACATTCCTTTATATTAAGATGCGGTTACGTAACGCTTAAGCATGTTAGTTAATGTAATATGATAAAAAATAGCTCTCAGTTCCCAGGAGATATCCGGGTAACCCTAATGATAAGCTCTTACTCCATTTTTAGTTGTTGCTACAGGCTCTTCTACCAACAGTCCATATTTACTGGCATGAATAATAGGAAATTGAGAAGAAGACAACTGCAGAGAAAGAGGGCGGAGAGATGGAGGGAGACAGTTAAATGGGTATAAAAGAATGACGAATTGCCTCTCAGTCGCTGGAGGCGCAGGGTGGTACTTGCAGAGCTAGGCAGGGGTATTAGCATAAGGTAATAGCGTTCCCTCACTGATTCAGCATTTGACTTGGCACGTGATGAGAGTGCGACATAGATGGAGGGAGATGATGGGATGGAAATAGGCATCAGTCCCGTCCTGAGAGGGGCAGCTTGGCAGAGTCTGCCCTCTAATTCGGGCTCCCGTCTCTTTGGTGGTGCTCCGCCGCCTTGTTATCTGTCTTTCTCAGTCATCGTCGTCTACCCTCCTCGCTTTTCTATGACGGCTTCTCTCCTTCCACCCCTGACATTCTGTCTCTTCATTCACTCTCTCCGTCTCGTTTCTTCTGTCCTTATTCTGTCCGTCTTTACCCAGTTAGACCTGCAGCTGGTGACAGCTCATCATCTTGGGTCAGATCACCACCTGCTCGCATGACTTCCTTGTATAAGAGGTCTCAGGGATCTCATGATTTTACAGATGATCACATTTCTCTTTGAAACAAATAAGAGGGACAGATCTCGTTTATATCATAGTAGACACGAAGAGAGGAGAGAGAGAGAGAGTGATTGTAGGAGGAAATAAAAACATGGCTTGTCTACAGAAAATGTGTGTGATGCAGGTCTATTAAACATAAATTCACCTCAGAATCAAGTGTAAATGTTAGTTCAGGCAACGTACCGAGCCCGTCACCTCCAATCAGCTGTTGGGCAGCAGCGAGTATTTATCAGTCTACCTGCCGTTGGTTCTGCCTGCTGAGCAAGCGCCGAAAAACCCTCCTCACATCCTCCTCTATCGATCCATGTGCCTTTCTATTTTCTCATAACAACATTTCAAACCATCCGTCTCCAAACATTTATTCAAAGTCAAGTCAGTGAGGTAGCAGTTCCTGCAGGAAACCCTAAACTGAATGTTCCGGATGTTCCGAGACCAGCATGGAGGCATAATCCCTCCACCCTCAGTTTGCCCTACAGCCTCCTCCCAGCTGGAAATGCCTGGAGCACCTCACTAGGGAGAAGACCAGGTGGCATCCTAACTAGAAGCCCAAAACACCTCAACCTGAACCACCATCACGCTGAGAACCCTGGCCTCAGATTTAGACGTGCTGATCCTCATCCCAGTTGCTCTGTGATGAAGTCAGAGCTGAAGGTCACAGACTGATGATGCCATCAAGAACTCATCATCCGCAAAAAACCAGCGGTGCAATTCACCGAAGTCCACCAAGCTATCGATCCCACTACTACGAGTCGAGGTTCTGTTCAGGAAAAATCACAAGCAGGATCAGGAACAGGTCTGGCAGATGAACATAGTTAAATCACCATTTCCCTTGAGTTAATATTGATGTGTATCTGAATCCTTCCAATTCAGCTGGAAATGTATATTGCTGTCAAAGTCATATCCGCTGCCGGGGGGTGACAGCCTCCGTCTGATGTGATCACACTGCTTAGCCCTTCTGTCAAGTTAATTGCTAAGTAGCTTCTCAAGATTCTGGTGTTTGCAACAGTCTGGTATGAGGGTGGTCCTGACTCGACTGCTGCCGCAAAGCCTACAACATTAAAATCACTTCTAAAGCGTGACATCACACTGAATTTGATACAAAAAAAAAAAAATAGAAAAAAATCGATTTGTGTCTGTAGACAATCCAAAAATGTTTCCGTTCAATAAAACAAGTCAAGTTATTTCTTCAAAGATTCTGTTCTCAAACTATTGTACCTCCCTGTGACAAATTGGCAGGCAATTTCTTCAATCATATAATAGAATAGTCCAATTACATCCCCCAACCTGAGGCGTGGACCGAACGGTTCTCCTGCTTTGCAGTGGGAACATTAAAGGCATTTCATCAAAGGTGACATTCAAGTTCAACAATCTAATGACGAAAAGTAGGAGACGGTAAAAAGAAGACACAAGCAAGAAGACTGCTCTAAATATTAATCAGTGCTTGACTTTTGGGGGAAATGTTATACAGAGTTTTATGCTGCACTGCTTCAGTTTCCTAATAAGATGAAAATGTCCAGTGGCTAAATCCTTGGGTCGTTATGACAATATAACAACAAGAATGCAACAGAACGCCTCGAGGCTGAGGATCCGACTTCAAAGTCTCTTTTTTTTTCTTTTTAATTAATTCGGGATCCTTCGCAAAAGAGATACAAGGGGACAGAAAGACAGACAACTGAAAGCAAGAGAGAGATTAAACTTGAGAGTGCAGCAGCAGAATAGAACAAGCTCACTTTACAGCTGTTGTTAACAAGAAGCTTTTCAGAGTCTGGACACGTCAGTAACACAAGCCTTCTGGGAAACAGGGTTTTTTTTGTCTGAGGATAATATTCCATAGGGCAGAACTCTGGAGGCCAACGAATTATAGTTGGGCATAACAAACAAGAGAGTCATGCTTGTCTCATGAACCGGCTGGCTGAGACCCAATTAATGAGACCAAGAGTGATGCTTAAAAGTAGCTTAAAATGTCGTCACTTTCTGTGTGTATCTTACTAACCAGCACCGTCCAGTTCTAGATTGTTGCCATCGCGTTTTTTCATTCAGCAACTGTAGGTCGCTCGAGGCAGCATGAAAATAAATATGCATCAAATCTGAGGGTGAATATGACCCTTAATGGGATAAGCATGGATGGAAGTCAAGCAGGTTAGTCTGCCAACTAGGACGGGATGATGTGTAGCTGGATAGAACGTCGTACCACAACAAACCTCATGTATGCTATGACATTACTGTACTGCGACAGGAGTAAAGATACTTCGGCATATCACACAAAGCCGGCTGGGGGGGCTCGCTGTGGGTGTCTGCAGGGATGGACGATACGGGAGCGAAGGAGGTGGAAGATGGCGGAGAGGAAGGAGGAGGGGGATCATCAGAAGAGGCCAGGGAGGCCAAAGCTGGCAGTCTCCACGTCGTCTGGTTTGACGAGGCTCAGGATGTGAACAAACATGGCGGAACGCGTGACCAGACATCAGTCTCTGCTACACCCAATTTCAACTAGATTTAGTTGTATCAGATGACGGTCGGCAAAACCAGACCAATCGGCTTCGTCTATGCAAATTCTAAGTCAGCCCCACCTCCCATCAAACTATGCAATGACTTTGATTGTATTACTGTTTAGCTGTGAAAAACAAACGACCCCACTTCTGCAGTTGTTTAAACTCTGAATGAACTTCTGTGACTCTTCACACTTCAAGCTTTAAGTGACAGCATGAACGCTCTTGAAACTGTGGGGGAGCAATGATGAATGGAAGCAGAGAGTGAGGAGATGCTCACATTCATTTAGAAGTCCTGTGGGTACATTTAAATAAAGTTGCTGTGAAAAAATAAATAAATAAAAATAAAAAAAACTGAGACGGAAAACGAGGAAGGGTACGGAAAGGACAAGTCTACTGATATAGTCAACCTCTATTACGACTAAGCCCACAGATCTCACCTGCTTATTTCGCTCCAGGCTTATTATGAAGGAAAAAGACATCTTAAATAGACACACATCCAGTGGTAATTCAAGTTTTTAGCCACATAAGGGGATTAGGATCAAGAAATGTCTCCGTTGGTTTGAAAGGGAATAATGAATCGTCATGACGACTGAGCAGCAGCGAGTGGGCCAGACACAAGCTGGCATCTGCTTTTGTTTATAAGATTCTTGGCCATCCCACAGGCCAGTCTGTGCTTTTAGCTTCCCAATTATTTGTTTGGGTCAGCACCAGAATAACCCAGAACTACTAAATAGAGGAAACAACAGAGAATATGAACTAAAAAGGGAAAAGCAACCAGAAATAGATGCTGTGTAAATGTAATCCCTGACCATCTCCTAACCGTCTGGAGGCCTTTATTGAAAATGTCATATCAGATTACATCCTGAGGATTCTGTGATATTTGAATACACTGAGATCAGAATTTGATGCTGTGGATTAAGGAGGCTGGGATTGAGATAAAGTGGGGTTAGTAGAAAATAGTAATAAGGTTGAATGGGCTTAAAAGATCTTTTTGTTTCATTTCAATCGCTGGACGAAAGAGTACAAATCACTTTCATGGATTAAAACAGTGAAAAGAAAAATCATACTAGCAATTTGGCCGGTGGACTTCCTAATCAATATCTTAGATTTAAAAAGAGCGTCAGGGTTTTGTTGCCCCAGTTTTCCCACCGGCCAAACGATTACTGCAGCACCTGCTAACATCAGGCTTTTTTCTGCAGTGGGACCTTGTTTAATTGGCATTCACTCCCATTTCAAACGACCCTGCAGTCGACACGGGTATTTATCACAGTTTTGTAGCGCTATAAAAGTAAAGCTGTGAAAATGTTCCACATATAGCATACACGTTTTCTGATATTGATTTTTTTTTTTTTTTTTTTTAGGTGGGAGTCATCAGCAGCCCAGATTTGAGTGTCGCTGCTGCAGTCTGATTCTCTGAACAGATGACGTGCTGACCCACATCGACCGAAGGTGCGACCCTCACTATGACGACTTTACAATACAACCCCCCCCCATTTTAAATCAGAACTATGTCTTCCTCTGTTTTCGATTTGTCGTATCATTAGATTAAGACATTTTGGCAGTAATCTCCTTTCGAAAGTAGCTTGCCTCAAAAGTCAAGCGATGCGGATGATTTCAAGAGTCCTACTGGCAGACAGGAAAGCTGACAGAAACTGTTAAAAACAGCTGAAAAAAATATACAATCCACGTCTGACTTGATCGAATGCATCTACACACTGTCACATTCAATTACCGATTATGACTGAAAATGCTACTTGCAACATTCACCAGCCGGTTGGCCAGACATTTTTTTTTTGGTAAATATGAAGTTGATGCAGAACACAAAGAAATTCTGCACCAGTCTATGTTTGAATTCCTCATTTGTTCACGGATATGAGAAGGACCTCCAGAACCCAATATATTATAAATCAGCAGGTACAAATGGATGGATCTTTAAATAGGTTCATTGTCTAGGCGGCGCAGATTGCTATCTATGCCCAGCCTTATCCATGTAGATGACATCATTAGGCTGTAGCTGTGAGCCAGAGATGAAATATTCCTGTCCTCCAGACTCCTGACTCAAGATGTTATCATCACGGTGACATCTTGAGAGAAGTTGGGTTGACTATGTTAAGAGTAAAACTTCAAAAATTGTTGCTGACTTGTTTTGTGATATTTAAATCCACAGAGAGAGAGAGAGAGAGAGAGAGAGAGAGAGAGAGAGAGAGAGAGAGAGAGAGAGAGAGAGAGCTTACAGCTGTGCAGAGATCATGATGGTGATAACTGAACCAGCCATGACAAGGTCGTCAAAGTAAATGAGTTTCTGTTAATCTCACACTCTCATCTCATGTGTACAGTCCAAAGCTCTGAGAAGAAGGGCTTAGGTTGAAATGAACACACACACACACACACACACACACACACACACACACACACACACACACACACACACACACACACCTGCTCAGGATGCATTTGGGAGTCTTCTGCTACCAACAATTACAGGTCCAAATGATAGCAATGATGAATCAAAGCTAGGTATTTGCACTGCGCTAACAAAGTGACTGAGCCTGAGCTAAGTAGATAATACTCATAAAGTCATTCAGATCCAGAGGCCACACCTCAGCTATCACGATGATTCATCGACTCATCTAGAACTGTGGTAAACAAATAACATGACAAGGTTGAAGAAAAACAAATAACGTGAGGCAGTACACCTCTGCAACAACTTCTAGATGAAATTTTTTGTGCTAAATTGAGCTGAACATGTTTTCTGGTATCGAATATTCATCCATGGAATAACTTCCACTGAAGCGCCACCACTACAAGTTAGTAAAATTTACTCACAGACACCTCAAGTCACCCACATCCCACAGATTAGGCCTACGAAGGAATGAACGGAGCAAAGTGTGACTTAAATTTCAGCTTCGGATGGTGGATGCAGAGGCAGTGCATCAATAATGCTAACTTCTAAAATTTTTATAATTCTGCTGGAAAAAGACAAAGCATCTTCTCTTTTTCTTGCATGCATGTCATCATTATGAATTGATCTACAGCGCCCGTGAGCAGCTTTTTCCTTTTCGACTGATCTTCTGCATGTGTGTGTGACGCTTCCTCCAAGCCAATCCCAGAAAGTGGAAGAGTTTGAGGAGTCTAACCATGTAACTAACTATCTAAGCAGTGTGGCTACTTTAATGAAAAGCAAGACGTTCCACAATGTGCACGCACACACACAGACACACACACTGCTCAGGCAGGCTGTGTGGTCCAGGCGTTTTGCCAGTGTGTTACATATTTTAAAACTAGCAACTGGCAGCTGATACCGGGCCAGCTACTGCTTCACAACCAAATGGACACTTGACTTTTGTGACTTATTTGCAACAAAGAAGTAAAGCGGGAGAGAGGGCGGCACAGTGGTGCAGTGGTCAGCACTGTTGCCCCACAGCAAGAAGGTTCCAGGTTTTGAGTCCTGGCTCGGGCGCGGGATCTTTCTGTGTGAGTCTGCATGTTCTCCCTGTTCCTGTGTGGGTTCTCTCAGGTACTCCAGCTTCCTCCCACAGTCCAAAGACATCAAGAGGGGACGAGGCTGATTGATACTCTAAATTGACCGTAGGTGTGACTGTGAGTGTGAATGGTTGTCTGTCTCTATGTGTTGGCCCTGTGATGGACTGGTGACCTGTCCAGGGTGAACCCTGCCTCTGAAGGCAGCTGGGATAGGCTCCAGCCCCCGCAAACCTTAACAGCATAAGTGGAAGAAAATGGATGGATGGATGGATGGATGAAAGAATGGAAAAGCGGGAGAGCTGATAGTTTTAGAGAGCATGCAGAACAACTTCTTTAACAGAGAAAACATCTAAACCAACAACTAAACCTCTTCACACTTCCAGACTCAACACTTCCCTGGCTACAGCTACAATACCCCATAGCTGGATGAAGAGTTGTTGACAAAATGGAGAATATACGTACTCTCTCTCTCTCACTCACACACACTCACACACACACACACACACAGTCGGGAGAAGTCAACTCTCTACCTTTAGAAACAGTCCAACTCTTCAGCACAAACATTCACCTCAACGACTCTTAAGGCCTCCATCAAACTGGAAGAATTTACTTTCAGTACAAGCAGTATTTAATGTTATTCTGGTGTTTTTAAAAGAGTTCTTGAGAAGAAGACATTTGTTCTGATGTGCATTGTTGCCCATGTTGGAAATGCAGTATCTGGAGAGTAAAACAAAAACAAGGGTCCGGCTCATTAGGCAGGATTTTCATGGCTTATTACTGGCAACTCTCCTCTATGTTCACCTCGAACAACACCAGCCTCCAGTGTCAGTCTGCAGCTCGATGTGCTTCCCTGTCTCCTTCAAACTGATGTCCCCTCAACAAATGGATTTCAATTTAAAACATTTGGCCAAAATGGCTGCTTTGCTCCTGCATGAAAAACCCACGTAAGGTAACGAATGAGACAAATAGCCTCAGAGAGTGAACAGCGAGTGAGACACACACACACACACACACACACACACACAGTCACATTTCATTGGCTGTAATACAATTATCCAGCTGCTGGCTCAGTGGTGTATTCCTATGACACAGTTATTCATTTAGTCTTGTTTTCTAAAATGCAATAACACTGAGAGAACTGTGTTGGGTCTTAGTCACTCTGACAGATGGGAACCCAGAGGCCACTGCTCTGCTCTGCGTTTCTAAAACTCTCATTCTCACTGCTACAATAAAAAAAAAGCCAAATAACATATTTTTATTAAACCACTGCAATGACATCCACTAAAAATAAAGTCTCTCTTCAACAATTTCATGTCAATGGGCCTCAAACTTTCATTTGGTCCATGTCCAAAAACATGCACAAACATAAAAGTAACTTGAGCAAGAGTGGTTCACGCTTCCAGGAGTGATTTCGTAACTAGAGTCAGAAATGGCTGGATTATCTTAATTTGAAGGGATGAACCACACCCAGTGTTGTGTTCGAGAGATAAGTATAGCTGTCAGTGGTTAGCTGATGCTAAAAGAACGCCATGCTGAAACCAAGGTGTTGTTCTCAGCAAATCTCCATTTAAGCCTTTAAGCACCGCAGCATCCACCCAAAGTGAGGGAGGGAGGGCGGTGAAAAAGAAGAAGTCACGTCTATGTGACTGAGGACCTGGTTTAGCAGCAGCAGCAGGAATATGGAATGTGGATTTTTACACTCTGGATGAAAAATCAACATATGACGTTTTGTTTTTTCTATTTTTCTTTTTACTCTGGCACATAACATAGAAAAACGAACAAAAGAAAATACTTGTGAAGCCATTTCCTTTTGATTCCCTGAGGAATTAAGAAGTTACACTTGGTTGTGAATAGTACACACACGGATGGCTTGTCAGCTCTTCCCACGCTGAGAAAAGTGAAGAGTACAAACACCAGCAGCCATAAATGACAGCAAGCCCGGTAAAGCCAATGTTTATTTATGTTACTAATTCATTTAATGTATTCAGTGTGAGTGTCTCTGTGTTTTCCTGTCATTCGTCGGGGGACATTTTTCTCTTCTCTTCACTGATGAACCGTACCTGAACTTAAAAGAGAACACGCTCTTTTGTGCATATCCTAAGGATAACAAATACGACCCTCCATCATGTACGAGCTCTTCGGATGAAAACAATAACCGACATGACAGTTGTAGAGTTTCCTCACAGCCCCGCAGCTTTTTCAGTCCAGGACAGTGTTTCACCGTATCATTCGTGGCAAAGTGACACACAGGATAACCTCACTTTCAACACATGCACCGCAGCACATTTGCGGTTGTGGAAAAATTCATATGCACTTCACGAATATTGGCTATGCAGAGGCTTTTCTGGTTGAGTTGGTATGCACACCTCCTAAAACCCATTTTCTCTCCTTCTGAGAGGAGGCTGCTCGGAGGAGGCAACTGATTCCGTCTGGAGGCAGATATGATTTTCTATTAATGGTATCACTACCATCATCTTCCTCTTCTGTTTCCTTATCTGGACGTGTGTATTAACACGTACAGTGCAACTGAATAAAAATGAATGTCTTTTGAGACTCGTTTGACGTAACTGTACCCAGAAATTCAGAATTGTAACGCCTCTCTTCAACAGTTCTTCAATCAATATATGCTTTGATGACAGTTCTTCCCTCCCTCACACGGTCCACGCTCAGAAATGTCTTGCATAAACACCTTGAATGAAGAACATGATAGATATTTTTCGATTTCTGTCAAAAAAAACCCCTCAAATGATAACTTTAGGTTGATATATTTTAACTTTATTCATATTTTCCCGTGTTGACAACTGAAGGCTCACCTGTGGGGTTTGCTGGAGGCTGGCTGGGTAAATGTGAGAGCTTGTCATGTAAATCTTCAGCAGTGATGAGTGAATCAACCCCCCCCCCCCCCAAAAAGAAGAAGTCGACATCGTGGAATCATCGTGGCTGATCTTCCATTCAAACCTCTGCTATTTGCGTTTCCTTCTCTGCCACTACTAATCTCACATCCTTGCTCGCCTACAATTTCAGCTTCTCATTTCTTCCTTCACTTTGACCTTCTTCTTCACTTTCATTTTTTCTTTGCTGTCAAAACAGACTTTTGCACTACAGTTTCTTCAGTTTGAATATAAATAGGTTTATGGGGCAAGATACTGGACGATAGAAAAGAAACACAATAATTTGAGTGACATTTGCTGCTTTACACTTGTCACCTTCTAGTAAAACCTCCACAGATGGAGGTCCACAGCACTGCAAAAATGGTGGCTGGCTCTGCGAGTTTGTGATAAAGTTACGAGCAACACAGATAGTTGATTTCTTGCTGGGTGTTGTGGGGAAGTGAACACCGTGTCTCTGTGGGTATACAAGACTGGTACCACCATCACAAGAGTAAATACACTCACACAGAGGAGTTCATGGAAGAGTGCATGGAGGTTCTGACGTCAATCCGAGCTCCTTTTTTCCTTGTCGTCTCACGTTTAGCTTCAGCCTATTTCTCCAGACAATATTTATTATGGATTTTTGCTTTTCTCGGCATATGTCAGCATGGTTTTAACTCAATTTGCCAAAAAAATCTACTTCTTCATTTACTTGCCTCAGGATTAAAGAAAAGACTTGTTTTGCAGTCAATATTTGGATTCGATAGCCTTATAAAATTTGCGGATGGTTTTGCTGCGCTCCGAGGAAATGAATGTTTGAAAAGCACTTGAAGAACATAAAGCACAAGAGGATGAAATAAAAGACAGTGGGATTTTAAAAGGGAGACAGCAGCTTATATGTACTTGCTGCTGTTTCTGCTGTATTGAATGCAATAATAGATAATGCCACCTAGAGACACATTTGAGAGAAACAGTGATATTTCCAGCTGGAGGGATTTTTATGTTGCCTGCAATATTTTGAGCTGCACAGTAGATCCACAGATGTAGAACAGAAGCTCTCCTCTGCCTGGGTGGTAGTTAGCAACATGCACAGGCCAGATATTCTACATACGGACCATTAGGGTGTGTGAAGATGTCCAACATCAGATTTTAATGTGCACCTAATTGCTACAGTATACGTCAGAGGTTCCAGAGCGCTGGACCTTGAGTGGTTTAGAGCCAGGCCACCGAGCGGATGTTCATTTACAGGAAGTGTATGGGAGGGAAGAGACCTGACTTGATGTGGTACCGCCTGCACGAACTGTCAGCAGAGTCTGAGAAGTATCTTCCCTCTGCAAAGAATCTGAGGATGGGAAGGAGAAGATGCCGGATCTCCATATCTATGAGTCCTTGTAAACTTTAGTGAGGCCTCCACATAAAGACATGGCATTAGAAACATGCTATGCCTGACATTCACATTCTCTCTCTCTCTCACACACACACACACACACACACACACACACACACACACACACACACACGCTAAGACCACTTTGTCTCTGGGAAACTATCTCAAGGCCTACAGTAGATGGTGAGTCAAGGTCTGAATTCCGTGCAGCAGTTCAGGCTCCATTACGCTCTTACTGTACTTCATATGTTTAAGTGTGACATAAGTACAAGCGCCTGAAGAACCTCCGACGCGAATCCTGTCTTCATGCTGGAAGTAGGTCGCCGTCCCAAAGAAAGGAGTTATTTATAAATGCTGTGTTTGAGGTCTGGTTTGGTTCAGACTTATAAACACTTAGTCAGGGGTTAATCAACACTGCGGTGTTGCTCTTGGTTGGTACTTGCAGTAAAGTAGTTTTTCAACTTTGATTAATGTTCCAGTAAAGTAGTCATAGAAACCAATTCTGGATTGAAATCCAAACAAACAGTGGCCTCTTGTTCTAAAATCTGGAGGTCGGGTCTCAAATGTGAGTCAAAGACCAGCTTCCAGGACTAAAGTTCTGTTTTTGTTCTGCCCATCACTATGTTTGGCATCAGAACAAACACTGTAGCATCCTCTACAAAACCAACACACACATCTACACAGTGTCATAGTTTGACGCAAAGAGCCACTGAAGTGACTTGACAAGTCTGGAGTGACAGCGGCTTGACAAATGTGTGCACACTTTTACACAAATGCATCGTAACAAGATGGATTTCTTGTTCGGTGGTGTACGCTCCCCTCCACCCTCACACACATTGGCAGTGGTCAGCCAAACAAAGCGTTTTTATTCGTATCAAAGCGGCTCTGTCCACCCCACCAGATGGCTTTACTTCCTCCAAGGCGGGTAAAGTGATTTACTCTATTGCAACTGGACATTGCCATATCTTATTGGAGTGACTGGATGGGCCAGTAAATCATGTCACTATCATGTATTTATAGATGAGGTCATGTAACTCTAGAGATGACGGCAGCTACATACAGTAAGAGCTATATATATGAAAGCTGTTACTGGGCTCACCGCTGGCAGGACGCCCACAAAAAAATGAGCTGGACAAGGCAGCAAGACAAGGAGGGAAGCAGAGAGACGAAATATAAAAAGCAGAGACAAATCAGGATGAGGGATGGTGATTATCACACGGGGGGTCAAAGTGATATGCGAGAGTCCAGCTGTGATACGTTACAACACTATGGATTCAGAGACTGAGGTGATGACAGGCCACGTCCAACCTCACATATACAGTAGTAGCTGTGGCTTCTCTGCTACACATTCCTGATGTGGAAGAGTTACGGTTGGAGGGAACCACTGCGGACAGTCTCGATGGTAACAGGGGCTCCCACAAATAGCAAAGACACATTCCCCGCGTTTCTGCAAATTCTACATGGCTGACTCTCTGGCTATCTGGAACAGATATTCGCCTTTGGACAACTCCCCTGGGAGGTGAACTTCCTTTTTGAAACTGGAGCTAAGCAGATGCTTCCAGGAATGTTCTTACAGATTGGTTCCATTAAAAAATGAGAGTACATGCAGCACATAAACATACAGTAAAGGAGAGTCTGATGGTTTTTTTGGACACTGATTATTCAACTGATGTCCCATTAACAACTGCTGTCCTTCACATGTTCTCTTATTCATTCTTGTCTGAAGATAATCTCTGGGTGTAATCTCAGCAGAGGGATTTATTTGACAAGTTCTGATATCACACATTAAAAGCAACTTCCAGAAACGGAGACAGAAACCCGCACCAGACATCTTTACGAAGGGCGTTCAGAGCTGCTTGGAACGCATCCACGCTGTGCTTGAGTGTAAATAATGCATTCTGGGAGGAACACATTCTTGAAGGATCTTTTTTTAAGCACGGCCAGTTATCTTTGTACCAGGTGTGTGTGGTGGGAATTCATGAAGGTTAGAAAATATACACAATAAAGAAAAAAAAAATCACCTTTATGGTGCCTCTTGGAATTCCAGGCAAAGTTTTAAGAAAAACTTTAAAGCAATGCAAATTTTTGCCTGTTTCTCTTTGCTATTTTCTTATTTCTTGCTTTTTTTTAAAATAATTGTTTCAAAGTCTTCCACTTGGTCTAACAGCGTCTACAGTACACCAACCCCTTCAGGAGCTGCCATTGTTGTTTTGAACCATCAGCTGTTTCCCACCATGACACCTAATCCACGCTCCTCAAAGGATGACACAAACACACAACTTTAGGTCTGACAAGATAGTTTCCTTATCTCGTGATCTTGCAGGTGCCTCCCAACTTCCGTCTCCATCTCCTGTGTGCTGGATGTTTTCCTCTCCATCAACTTGCTCTGAACTCAAAAGGCACTTTGATGCAGATTCTGTGTGGATGTATGGACGACATCTCCATGACTGTATAGTACGCGTGATGTCATACACAAGTGCGGCGGTGTGTTTCTCTGCAGCAGTCCTTTAATGGAAGGGTATTGGCTGCTGCTGTCACCACTACACCGGCCGGAGCGGATAGGTGATGTGTCCCTTTTTAGAACCCATAAAGGAAGTCATGTTATTAAGTATGCATCAGTGCGTCCTTTTTTTTTTGTGTTGTAGGTTGCAAGAGGAGGGACACTGGTGCACTGTGCTGTTAACCTGCGATCACAATCCTCCTGTCGCATAAAAGGATCGTCCTCTCAGGTTGGGGTTACGTTCACGGAGTTAGAGCACATTGGCCTGCTGCTCTCTTCCTTGTCAACCCAAATAACGTATACATCTTAAACTGCTAAGTGTCTGCTTTCCTTCACAGGAGGACCAAGGTTCAGTTGTGGTCGATTGTAGGGTTCATGCAGCAGGAGTACTGCAGGAATACTGAACAGAGGGAACCAGAGACTATAGTTAAATCTAATCTGAACACACATCCATTTCGTATTTTGTGCCAAAAACAATGACTGGTTTCTGGTTCAACTTAGACATGGCCATTTGTGTGTGCGTGTGTGTGTGTGTGTGTGTGTGTGTGTGTGTGCATAGTAATTACAGTAAATGTGTAATAAGCATTTGTGTGGCATTCAGAAAATAGCCTTTCCCGTTCTTGATGTAATGGGACTTTCCAACAACAAGACAATCGATATAAATGTAACTTATTATGGCATTTGTCAATGCAAATCACACACACACACACACACACACACACACACACACACACACACAAAATCAGATCATTGGGAAAACGACTGTCATTTAAAGCGATACTTCATCTAAAAAGTGTATTTTGCTGTTGGAGTGCTCACAAAATGTAATTAGACGCTGCTTCAAGCTAAAATACGTGGCGCAGTGCTAAAAAATATCTTTGTGAGCTTAAGACACCCATTTGTGAGCACCGGAAATTCATAAAAAAAAAAAATCACGGATCAATTTTATTTGTGATTTTTGTCTTTTTAGGTGCACCCTCACCCTCCCACCCTCCACCCCACCCCTTGCTGGATAATTGTGCCCAGGAGGAGAAGGAACAGAGTTTCATAAGAATGGAATGCTCCAAAGAATATTTCTGTCCAAGGCAGCTGGGTCTGAGACTGTGATGGATAAGAGCGGCGTGGGAGGCTGACTGGAACCGTCAGCCAGAAAACATTTTTTGACGATTAGAGATTTGTGTTGGAGTACCAGTAAGATGAGGCAGCTCAAAAGAGAATTCCTTCTAAATACTAGATGTGGACAACGCTGAAAATTTGTGATGGACCGGTGACCCGTCGAGGGTGAACCCCGCCTCTTGCCCAAAGCCAGCTGGGACAGGCTCCAGCCCCCCTCCCTGCGATCCTTAAAGGATAAGCGGTATAGAAAATGGACGGATGGATGGATAATGCTGAAAATAAGACAATCAGTTGTGTTCTCTAATGGTTAAAGCCTCTTCAAAGAAAGCTCACTGGCAACAATAAAAGTATTACTGGTTTTGCTAAAAGACCAAGAAAATCCAGAACTTGAACATTTTGATCTTTAATTACACACCATAATAGGGTCCCGATTAACACATAGAAATAAAGGAGTAAAACAGGAGCTAACACTGATTCGTTTAACAAAACCACAGAAAAAAGCAAACACGACAACCACAACGAACTCTGCAGTGCCGAGGAGAACTCACGGGTCACTATGATACACAACACATCCATCGCTTGGAACAACAAAAGAGCGATCTAGATGCCCGACTCGCCACGCTTCCACATTCAGAGACCAAGTTTGGAACTTTAGCGAAAGGGGAAAAAAAGAAAAGATCATTTTTAAATATTATGAACCATTCAGGCCATTGTCTCAGAAGACACAGCTTGGATATTAAATCAATATTGCTTGAAATACTCAATATTTATCAAACACTGTCAACTGTCCCAACTATTATTCAATTATGCTCTTGTTCTAGTTCCCTGAGTGCAGCTCAGAGATAACTAAGCACTGGGCTATTTTAAGAGCTGGGATGAATCAGAGGTCCCTGCTGTCCTGCGGGCCAGTGAAGACGTGCTGTTCATCTCACACTGGTGTCATTAGTTCAAACCAAGTATTTCCCCGGCGGCAACACACTGCTCTTGCCTGGCAGCCTCGCAACAGGACTATTTGAGAGCACACAAAAAGGAAGTGTGAGATGAGTCAAGAAATTCAGAAGTTGGACGCTGACTGACATTCCAGACTCGTATGCTTTGTTATCCATTGTCTCTAAACCCCCCCCCCCCCCCCCCACACACACACACACACACACACCACCACCCCAAAAGTAGATACTGGAAAATCCAGGCAACTGTGGTTTATCCTTAAGACTGAAAAAAGCTTGTGTGATTAAAAATTACCTGCCTTTCATCAAGCACTCACATTTCTTTCAAAATCCCTGCTGACAGTGAAATGTAATTTCTAAATCAAGCCTTATCAGGGTGTTTATACACTGCATGTGTCAACAGTTTCCTTCCTAAAGAGCCCCTCCATTGGTATAAATGTGATCTGTGCCACGGATTGCTGCAGATTAACAAGAAGCGCTTACTCATCAGATATTTGCAGGCAGAAGCAAACAATGGTTTAAGCAAATGGAAAACATCATCAGCACGAACAAGACCAGTTTTCACCGTTGATTAAAGTGTAAATCCTCTTATTTTGGTGGTGTCTTGCTGCCAGCCATCAGACTGAAATACTTGAATGGGGATGAATTAGGAATGAAAAACCTGGTTTGCGTGAAAAAGGCAAAGACAAGAAACAGTTAAACATTTTTAGGACATGCATGAAAGTATAATTGAATACATATGTTTGCGTGGTTTGTACTGTATGTTAACTTGTATTCTTCAGCTGTGTGTGAGTGTCAGAAGTGCAGCAGCTTTATGCAAAAATACAAACAGCAAAAGCCTTCAAGAGCAACCCCCCCCCCCCCAAAAAAAAAACAAAAAAACAAGACGGGTTAATTGTTTTGGAAGGCAAATATTCTGATATAAACCAACCAAACCACTGTTTAAAAAAGAATCCAGGCATTCCTGGGAATGTTATGCAAAGGGAATTTGAAAAATCCCTCAAAACAATATTTAGTCTTAAAGGACTATGCAATTCTCAAGTTAAGGAAAACAATATTTAAGGCACGCAGATCCTTGAGAAAGCAAGATGTGAGATGGAATGTGTCTGACACACACATGACCCCAGGAGTTAAATACAATAAATATCATTTCAGCTGCTGCGTGCACGTGTCACTGTAGGGAAAAGGAGACCTTGTCCAAAAAAGAAAAAAAAAATATAAGAGAATATTTTCAGCAATATATAAGTGAAAGCATGTTTATGTGGGTGCTGAGTCCCATTGGCCACTTGAACCGGGTACAAACAGTAGTTGGGTGCTAAAGAGCCTTATTTTTCCTAACCCAGGAAGACCTGGACACATAGGAGGTGCATCCTCTGAAGTCCCACCACAGCCCTGCTCTGCTCTGGTGCTCTGATTACATCAAGGAAGAGTAACAGCGTGTCTCCACAGAATGTGGTCTGGGAAAAAAAAACATTTATTTTTGATGGAAGATTCTGAGAATATACTACAATTTTTTTGTTGCTGTACCCCCTGATGTAACCAAACATACACCTGAGGGCAGGTATGGCCTTAGAATGTACGAGAGCGGATCTATTTTTACAGACCCAGCCCATAGAAATAAACATCACACTACAGTTGCCTGAAGTGGACAACAAGTCTCCAGCCGCACACCTCCTCCGTTTTAATGGAGGAAGAGTGAAGACATCAATGGGTGGTGAATAAATGGAAGCGGATGAATCTGTACGTTGCTTTCAAACATACACACATTACTCAGGTGAGCCGTGGTCGTCGTCTTCCGCTCGTATGAATGCTGACACTGAAGCTCCTAAAAGCTTTCTCTCTTTCTTTCTGCATAAATTGTGCATAAGCATGATCCAGTGGCTGGGATTGATTTGTTAGGTTCCCCCACCACCACCACCACCAACCGCTCCACAGCCCGACATGACCTACTAAATTCTGTGATGGATTGGCAAGACATATCTTCACAACGCATGCATGATGCAGCGACACTTGGATGTGTGTGTGTGTGTGTATGTGTGTAGTGAAATATCTCACACACATGCAGGCATGTGACACACACACACACACACACACACACACACACACACACACACACAGAAAGCTTTCAACTCATTTTTGTGGTTCCATCAGCATGACTAAGTGAGCCCCATCCCTTGCTGTTCTCCAGATAGAACTGTGATTTCCCCGCGGCAGCAGTTCCCAATCATTCCACACGTCAGACCAAATAGCATCTGCTTACACACAGACACACACACGCACGCAGACCCACACACCTGTAAAAGCTGGTACACATGTAGTTGAAGGCAATCCTCCTACATACAAACACACACAGGAAGGTTGTGAGTTTCACTCTCACTCACCAAACGCTGTGTGTAGGTTTGTGGGTGACTTGAAGGGGTGTGGGGCGGGTGGAGGGGAGTGGGGTTACCTAAAAGAGGACACGCTGGCCAGAGGCCAAATGATGGTGAGGGTGAGAGAGAAGAGGGAGCAAGAGGGATGATGTTTATGTACTTTTAAAATGGAGAAAGTGACAGAGATGCTGTGGACCGTAGGGAGGAATGAAATGTGTGTGGAACCGAATAAGAAAGCGTTCAGGTTGTTTGAGTACTTGACACGGCAGCCTTTTAATTTCCACTTTAACTCATCTACATCAGCGTTTGGTATACAATCAGATTAGGTAAGATTAACACTATTTTCTGTATTTGATTTAATCTGTCTCCATAAAAATGTGTTTGTGGTTGCAAATGTGATTAAAAGCACATGAATTTGTGTGTGTGTGTGTGTGTGTGTGTGTGTGTGTGTGTGTGTGTGTGTGAGAGTGAGAGAGAGAGAGAGAGAGAGAATGAGAGCTCTTGCATCTCATGCACAAGCCCGCCTCTGGATTTAGCAAAGCAGTAGCAGAGTCAGCAGCAGACGTGATGCACACATCACACAGAAAATAGTTAGACAGTGCCTTAAGGAGCTTAGATGGGGGAAAAACGGAAGATATGAGGGGGTTGGGGGGGGATAAAGGGAAAAGACGGAGGGCTGGAGGGACCGAAGGAAACGACGAGAGGAGAGAGAGAGAGAGGAGAGAGAAGAGGAGCAGGGGGTTAGTGGTGTCAGTATGTGATGACTTGCTTCTTCTTCCTCTTAAAAAACAGGAAATAATCCAATAATCACTCACAAATGTTTTGCATATTTCTGCATTCTTCTTATGTTCACAACAGGCTATCATCCGGCACAAGTGTGCGTGGGACCCGTCAAAGACCTCAGAGACACACTTTGCACAAGAAATGACAAATCCCAGCGCTGGAGGGTTAGTACACATGTGACGCCGCAGAAAAATGAAGATCCATTGTTCCTCACGCTGGTGCTGAGTTCAAGTGTCAGAGGAAAATGTCAGTAGTCTCTGATATAGGCTGAGCGCTCATTAGCTCTCAATGCTAAACACATAGACTTCAAATCCTCAAAAGCTTGAGAGTCAGTAAATTAACTGCCAACAATACAGAAGAGAAACTGAAGACAACTTTTTATCCTTGCTGTCATTTATCATCGTTCCTCCACTTCGGCTTTGCTCGTTTTCGTTTCCACTTATTTGAATTCAGGTTTGGTTGTATCATCACGTGAGCCACTGTGGACTTAAGTGTTAGGGGGCTAAAAGGAAATAGCAAACAAAAAAAAATATTTTATACATTAAGACCAAAAACAAAAAGGTTGGACTTTTTTATGGACTTATTTCAAGTCTCACTGGTCCTTGGATCCAAAGAGTTCCTGTCTTTTTTTTTTTATACCTGCATTCGAGATGAAGCGTTCCCCAGCTAATACACTAGCGTTCACCCTTTTTCTCTCCTTATAGATATCATACATGTTCACAAGATGTCAAATAATTGCGGTGAGAAGTATTCCCCCGTGAAATGGACTGGAGTAGAAATGGACGCTGGCATAAGGAGAAAAAAACAACAACTCATCGTTTAATTGAATAAAATGTCCTGAGTTACAAACCACCTTCTGTCTGATCTCACCTCTGAATTGTAAATTTAGAGTGTGAACCGGCAGCAGCTTGACATGAACACTGTTAGTGAGAGAATGTCCAGCTACATAAAAATGACATTTTAAATACACCTTGGCTTGAGGTTAGAGTTGTTACCTGGCAGCTAGAGAAATGTCTTTATGCTCAGTTAAAAGATATGGCGGACACATTTAGCTTACAAACATGAGAGTGATGTTCTCACGTCTAGTGAGGCATCAGTTACGCTCCTCCAGAAGTGTTGACATATACCATCAGACCTGAGATCTTCAGAAGAACCCCGATGAAGAACCGTATCTATACACGGGATGTTTTACTGACACACTGAGCGCACATTCTCACTCACTTCTTCCTTTTGTCGATGCAGCCTGTGAAAGGGACAGCTCACAAATTGTATTTTAATTAGACACTAATCAGCCTGCAATAGACACTTCCATAGCAGCAGGTGATGAGGTATTCACTGGTACAACAGTGAGTGTGCAAGCTGGAAGTGGCGGTACCTTTAAGCCGCAGTCTTTTAAGCAAATCAAAGTGAAACACTATCAACAAGGTCTGCCAATTATAAGACACAAATGTCTCTGCTTCAAGCAAAGAGCTGTGCTTAACAGCTGCCTGGGGAATTAACTCACTTCCCTGCAGTTTCAGTGCTGCCACATTCAGTCCTTTGCGGCTCCGGCTGGCACTTGTTGGCTCTCTCTGTCTCTCTCTCTCTCTCTCTCATGAAATATCTAACCTCCTTGCCCAAGGGAGGCTTACCTTTCCCGTAATGTGAGAGGAATCATTTAGTGACAGTGTTGCTGCAAGCATACACAACAGAGAGGGGAACTAAAGTGACGGGTAACACAGAGGTCAAAGTAGGGCCGAGGTCAAAGAGGAGCAACTCTGTGCAATTACTTTGCAGCATTGGAAGGGAATAATATGTGATTCGATGATTGCATAACTTTCAATTAAATTTAATCTTAGAAACAGAAATAGAGAAAAGAGAGGATGCGGTGGAAGACACACACGCGCGCACGCGCACGCACACACACACACACACACACACACACACACACACACACACACACACACACACACACACACACACACCTTGCTTGACCTACATCTTCCATGATTAGCTATGCACAATTAGGACCCTCCTCTCTTCTGCCTTGCCAATGATGGTGAAGCAGATTATAACATAGCTTCCACGGACTCCGCGAGCTCAACTGGAGCTCCGACTGGGGCTGGTTTTTCTCCCAGATTTGGGCTGGATTGGGGATTTCAAAGTCAAGGAAGTTCAAAGCCTTGGCTTGAGGAACCTTCAAAAGAACCACGGCCAGCCATGAAGAGGAGAGGAAAGGAGGGAGAGAGGAAGCTACTTACTGTAAACTGTCCAACAGTCTGTAGAAAACGAGGTGGCAGAAAAGACATGGTGGTGAGCGAAAGAAAAAAAAAGCTAATGGAAATGAACTCCTGTGGGTTAAGTCAATGAGAGGTGCTGAGCAGGTGGAATTTTACTGGCATGCCGGTGCAAAACTGAAAGTGGGAGCTAAAGTTTCTGGAGCACAGCTCTACTGACTGATGCTGCTGAGAACATCAACTGTGCTCACCTTTGAGAGCCAGATCTGATTTTTTGTGTGCTAACAGCAGTTCCCTAAATGCTGCAAACATATTCTCACACTCACACTAGGAAAATAACAAATACAAAACATTTTTTTCCACATCCTTTTTTGTTCTTCTTCTTCTGCAAAATTAATCATCAACCTCCAAAAACTATAACCACCCCTCTGCAGCTAAAAGACTCGGCCAATTTCACTTTTTTTTTTTTTCTCAGCTGTCCATCTGTCTCATTGTACTACACAAAGCTATTCATTTAACACAATCAGCTCATGGCAACACCCATGGGACCCCGGGCACTGAAAAACATCAATAGAGTTTCCTCAGTCTATAGGTGACTTCGAGGATTTACGTCATAAAGGATAATGTCTTCAAATTGAAATTTACTACAGGAAGTTAATCTACGTAATGGCATATCAAGTAGCTCGTGTGGTGCTTTTCCACAATGTCGGAAACAAAAACACAGCAATAACCTTCCAACGACTTCAGGGAAAACACGCAAGCCTGTACATTTGCATTAAAAATAGACGGAACATTCCATTCAACATTTAACATATGTTTGCTTTTGTTTTTGCTGTCAGTGCGCCGACAACCTTTTAGGCAGCATTATTGTAAACAAAGAAAGTCACAAAGTAGCTGTAATCACAGCTACATTATTATGATAATGGTGCTCATGCATTGTGTCAGTGGAGGGACCACCTGTGGTACACAATTATTCCGTTAATTGGTTTATGTAGCTATAAGCCAATTAACTCAGGAGGTATCAAGGGTGGTATGTGACAACCTGGCACAGGGACAGCAACTCACACACACACTCTCACATACACACAGACTTAAGAATCTTTAGTGTTTTTGTTCATTAAGAAGTTAAATAACGATCTAAATTATAATTTTGAGATGATCCAGTGTTTATTTGTGCATAAACCTCATGTTTTACCAGCTGATACTAGTCGGCTCCTGCTCGTCTTTATTGGTGGAATTAGCTCCAGCTAGCGCCTCTCTGTTGTTCTTTCACCCTGATTCAGCAGTCCTGGTCTTTACTCAGAGCCTCTGAGAGCTCAGCGGTCTCACACACAGGGAATGCCAGCTCATCGACTATTATAATGATGGCCTCCCTACTGTTCTCCATCTCTCTCTCTCTCTCTCTCTCTCTCTCTCTGCCCTTCTCACCAGCACACCATCCAAGTGTTATCTCTCTCACTCCCTTTGCAATCTGTATTTTGGCCCTGTTGTTGAAAATATTAAGCCAGAACTATGACCACAAGGTCACGGTCAACAAAAATACACAGGGTGAATATCTTAAGGGTAGGAAAAGCTCGGTTAAATATTGAAATTTGGTAAAATTCCAACTTATGTATTTGAAGTGCGTAGTAGACTAAGATGAGAAATCGTAAGGACTTACCTTGCGTCACTTAAACAGAAACACACAGAAATTCTTTTCACACGCTTCGTCAACTTTAAAGGACATGGAGAACTAACCTTGAGCTTGTCAAAGCGTTCGGTGAGCGAGGACACCTGGTGCTCACGGTGGCGCCCCACCAGCTTGCAGAGAGCACAGATGAGCTGGTCGTCCACCAGGCAGTACATGTTGACCTTCTCATTCTCATGCTCCAGGCAGGTCAGGCCGCGGATGTGTGTGTCTGGAACAGGCTCCACAAGGCGGTGACTAGTGAAGGGCTTCTTGTTTGGGTGCGTTGCACGTAAGCAGCGGTCACAATAAGAAACCTCACACGTGACACATGTCTTGACAGCCTCGCGTGGTGGATCCTGCTCACAGAACTGGCAGCTAATACGCGGATCCATCTTAGCCACAACAGCTGGGCTGTGGTTGGCGTTGGTGTGATTAGCGTGATTGGCGTGCGGGTGGGGGTGGCTGGAAGTGGCCGGGCTGCCACGGGCACTACTTCCACTCGTGCCACCACCGCCCCCGCCGCCAATTGTTCCAGCTATTGTTCCACTAATGGTGGCGGTGTAGGGCCGCTGCGGCTGCAGGCGCCGGCTCTCTGTGGGGGAATTGGGGCCACTAAGGGAGGCCTTTTGAAAGCGGTCAATGATGTTCTGCAGCGTCACATTGCGCTTAAGGCCCTCCAGGCCGCGGTGATTCAGCGTGATGACGTATCGGCAGGTCGGACACTGAAAGGCCGAAACAGACTCGAGGGGCTTGCTGGTGGAGCAGTGAGACACCAGGATGCGGTGGGCGCAGTTGAAGCACAGGCTGTGGGCACAAGGTAAGAGCAGGGGATCTTCAAACAACTCCAGGCAGATCGGGCAAGTCAGCTCAGACTCCAGTGTTTCCATCTTCAGTTGAACCAATCTAAAGGTAACATCAAATCCCACAGAAGCTGGCCAGTCACCTGAGTACAAAAGAAAGAGAAAAGTGTGAGTGTTTAAGTTACTAATGACTGAGAGCTTCAACCTTGGCTCTGGGAGTGTACTGCACTGAACAGTTCTGTAGAAAATGTGTCAAACTCCAACCATTTCTTATTTGAAATGAATCTTTATATGAAATATGATCAGTAAAAGAATCATCACTAACACTTTCTTGGCCTGTTACATCTGAGCTACTCAGTTCACACACAATGCGCCGCTGTCTTCAACACGACTCCCCCTGCTGAGCTGTTTGAGAAGGAAAAGAGTGACTACAAGTAAAATAATCAATGAAGTGCAGAGAGTAAGGGGGACCTATGGAAAACAAGAGGGCCGCTGCCTTTCTTACATCAGCCTCACAGCGTCACCATAAACATAAAATTTGTCACTATTCCTTCTTCCAACTCCCCTCCAATTTTTTTTTCCATTTTTCTTTGCTTTGCTTACTTTTATTGCTTCAACACAAAGATCAGCAATAACATTTAACCCCTGGAACACCACCTTTCAAGACATTGTGCCGATAACATTTTCAAGTGTGACAGAGAAAACAGTGTCTCAGCTAAACAAGAAAATTGATTTCAGATCCTCCTCCTCATCCTCTAAGCCCTTCAAATCTCTCTATCTGGTAGCCTGCACATTAAGCCGTCTCCCCTGGACGGTCTTAGAACCACTGACATAAGAAATCACCGATAGCCCTCAACCCCCTGCTGACTGGGTGACACCAAACACAGCTCGCCGTGACTTCCTCTCCTATACAAACTCAAAGACCACGCAGTGAACCTGAGGTACGAGTAAGGATGTTCTTTAGGGTGCGTTCAAACACGGTCTGGTTGCTCTGTGCTGTTCTCATGAACAACATGCTTGCACCGTTACCGAATAACTATAAGAGGTAGTTCAGGCTAACATGCTCAGAGCTCAATAGCATCCACTACCTGTCTTGAGGCAGCCTTGACAGTGTCGTGCTCCTGGAATTTTAACCTTTTCGTTCACTGAACTTCCAGATTACTTCAGGTTCAATGTTCCGTACCATGCTGAGCCCTGTGTCAGCGCCGGGAAAATGTACCAAGACATTTAAGATCACATGAGTCAAACAAACTACACTGCGGGGACAAGAGTTTATTTGTGATAAATTCACAAAAGCTACTCTCTGCATCTCTGGGCTTTGTGTTTCTTGTTCAACATAAAGCACCATTAAACTGTCAGTGACAACATACGTTTTGGACCGCTTACTCCATCTTAGCTGTAAAAGGTTCTATGTCCAGAACACCTGAGATTCACAAGTTGCTGAAAAAAAAACAAAAACATTTTGCAGTCACAAGACAAATTCCACCTTATTTATTTTTATTTTACTCTTCATATTAAGTGATATTAAGTTGGCTCCAACATTCACAGCTCTTTTACAATGACTTTATTGTGCCGACAACTCAGCAGTCTGCATTCAGTTATACCACACACACACACACACACACACACAGCATTCTTAATTCAGCCAAGGACAAGCTGGAGGCAGAAACAGACCACTCAAGCTCATTTGCTTCAACAGAAGTCTTCTCCCGTCTGCTGCACCAACACCACGCCGCGACATTACGTTCAATTAAAGCCAACATGATTTGAGATGCAGCCCAAGTGCTTGGGAAAGGCACTCAACTGAGGAAAGTAGTTATATGTATGCAGTGGCGTCGTTACAAAATTCATTATCTGGAAAATAAATAAATAACTGCTTGGAACCAATCATGCAGATATTATGCTGATAAAAAGGTAATGGGCATTGTGATTGCGTGTGAAAATGTGTGTGTGTGTGAGAGAGAGAGAGAGAGAGAGAGAGCATTTGTCTATTAGAAAGCAGTGACTCGGACTGCACTTACGAGGACACCTACAGTATACACCTACAGTATACACATACAATGCCCTCCTCCAAGAGAGGGAGAGAGAGAGAGAGAGAGAGAGAGAGAGAGAGAGAGAGAGAGAGAGAGAGAGAGAGAGAGAGAGAGAGAGAGAGAGAGAGAGAGAGAGAGAGAGAGAGAGAGAGAGAGAGAGAGAGACTTCAGTGGCAAACTACCTGAGCAAGCCATCAGGCTTTATTCTATTTATCACCAGTACGTATTAGATGATTGATATTCAGGGCCAAATGAAATGAAATAACAAAAGAAACAAGGTGAAAGTGTAACCAAGAGAGGGGAGGGTCTTAACCCTTCCAGCCCCTTACAGAAACAATACGCATCAAAACCCACATCCCCTCTCCTCGCTTGAATTGCTGATGAAGTCTTCAACACAGCAGTGAAAAACAGTTTACCTACAACGTCTCACCGCGCCCTTTCCCCGATGGTACTGGTGGCTCCAGAGAAATGATCTTGAATGCACATAAGAGATTATCCATGACAGTGTGCATACAGCTGTGTTTACTGCTGTTAAAGATACCTGGATCACATGACCCGCATGTATAGCGTACAGGTGAAATACATGTTTGAATCACATCGTGTGTGTGTAAAGGATTACGCGTGAAATCCATACAATTACTCACATAAAACATATGGAATTACATGTGAAACAAGTGGGATTATGCGTGAAACATTCTTTTACAGCGAGACAGAGAAGGCTTCTTACGGTCGCCAAGGCAAAAAGTTCTGTTTTGACAACTTCCAACTTTAAAAGGTCTCTCAGGACAGACTGAGGCCAGTATTTCTCAGTTCTGGTGGAATGCGGGTTTCTGAGGTAGAAATCTTCTGAGTAGAAATACCAGATTGTGATACTTTTTGGTTAAGGCTGGAACTTCATCTAGTGTAGACGACATATTGTGTGCGTGTATGTCTATGCAATAAGTCATGGTATAATAATTTAGGAACGCACAGCATGTCGTAATGACATTAGTTTCAAATATATCTCTGATCAGAAGCCAAGATTTAGTGAATATCGGCCAAATCGTTCATAAAAATAGCGATATGTTGGATACTGTCAAAAATTCCATTATACCTCGTTGCCAATATACTGTCGTGTATTGTACATCCTAGAAGACAAGAACACAATCATCAATATACACGGAGTAAATTATCATTTATCTCATCAAATTAATAGTGAGAAATCCATGACCAGGGTTTTACAGTCATCAAACTCCATCTCAGTGAATCGGCAGTCTCACTTTATTCTGTAGGACAGAGCTCAGCCGTGCTGCTTATGCTGAAGTTAATGTGACTGTGTTTAACGGAGCATGGTGTTATAATTAACACCAAGCTTTAGCACAACCATCAGCAGGCCCATTAAGTTTTAGCTATGTCACTCTGGGGAAACAGTGCTGCCTGTGATAGGAGCCACTTAGGGACAGATTCAGTAGGTTGATGGTAAAAGCCTGGTGGAGACAGACGCATGCGCCATCATAAAACTGTACACACACACACACACACACACACACACACACACACACACAAGCAGTGCTATGAGCATAAATGTTTTCTGTCTTGTTGTGCCTCTTCATCTGCCATTCATGTTTGGGTGAACAGTCCCATCTGGAAAGAGAGGAGTTTAAGCTGGTGGTTGAGGGGAACACACACACACACACACACACACACACACACACACACACACACACACACACACACACAGCACAAAGCTGTTAGGCATTCAATCTGAGCTGAGCTATTGTTTTGCTGACAAATGTATAGCAGCAAGATTTTTTTTGAGGGCTGTAGTGGCTGTGTGTGTGTGTGTGTGTGTGTGTGGGGGGGGGGGGGGGGTCACCTCACCCTGGTCTTAAACCTGGGTCCATAGAGTACCAAACATGCTCACTGTCAGGCCTGCTAGCATCACAGGAACATTATCAATGACTGGTTTTTATGGTCGCTAATAATCTTGGACAGACTACAAGCTAAAAGTAAAAAACGCTGATGATTTTTCACTTGTCTTCCCTTTTCTGTGTATTTGTCAACAAATGCCTTTCGGTATTGTTGTCTCATGCAGTTTTGCCTCCTACCACATCCTACAATCGGGCTC
Source organism: Aulostomus chinensis (assembly GCF_037954235.1). Taxonomy (NCBI): domain Eukaryota; kingdom Metazoa; phylum Chordata; class Actinopteri; order Syngnathiformes; family Aulostomidae; genus Aulostomus; species Aulostomus chinensis. Next base: position 17,329,940 of record NC_141332.1, on the reverse strand, counting down.
GGTCATCTTTTAATCTATTAATCTTAATCACTTCTATTTTGAAGTTCGAGTGCCACAGGTCTGATAAGATAATAAAGCAGCTACTTTGTTGCAGTGGAGGAAACATTTTTTCATCATAAATCCAGTTAGATAATGAGGAGTGGGGTGAAGCAAACCCAAATTAAGCAGAAATCCTGGATTCAAAACATCATTAATCATCTTGATTTGGCATTAAATTATATAGCTATTATTCTTAATGTGAACTGAGCCTCTGCATGTGTGTGTGACTACATTAGTGTGCGCTATGGCTGCCTCTGTTAGACACAATGAACATGACAGTTGCAATAAATTCCTCACCACTTTTATGAGACATGACCTCGGGGGGCGCCCCAAAGTCACACTGGCTCGATAATCACACTTTATCATCTTGCTTACAATGAAAGAATAAATGGCTGTTTGTCTAAAAGCACAGAGTCATACAGCCCCCAGAGCGAGGAGTTGCATGTGTATGCCTTCACGGCGCTGACGCGTGCATCAGTCTAGAGAAAAGGCATTTGTGGAACAATGGCGATTATCCCTGCATAAACAATTCACTTGTAAAAACCGAATTGTTCCCCGGTGACTTACACTCACACAGCTGCAGAACCAAAATTGGAGCTTGTGGATACTTGATGATGTTGGGATGACGAGCACACAGCCAGGACGAACCACCGTACCGAGACCCCTCTGACCCTAACGCACAAGGGCTTCTGCCCTGCAGGCATTAATGAAGGGGTTTGGTTAAGGGCCCTACAGCTTTAACTCTTAGATTTATTATTATTTTATTTATTATTTATTAAATGTTAAGCAAATGTATTCTTCTGGTGCCTTTCTACCTTGGTGGTACTTGAAGTGTAAATGATGGCGCCTCACTCACAAAACACTTACCGGCAGCAATAAGGGGTTTGAAATTTTGCTCAAGGACACTTTGAAACAGTCCCTTGTGACAGCAGGGATGGAACCAGCTTCCATTCTGTGTGATAGCCACTCTGTCTCCTGAGTCATGCTGCCTTATATTTATTTGCCCGTTCTTCTTGTTTATGATCCATGGAGGTGCCTTTGAGCAAGGCACCCAACCCTGAACAATTCCCAGGAGCACAGCAACTGTGCCTGCAAACTGCACCAGTGTGTGTACCCACAGTGCGTGGATGTCTGTGTGTATGTGTGTGTGTGTGTTTGTGTGCCGGCGTGCTGACTAAATGTCCCTCTAGATTCGCAAATTTATCACCATCAATAAAAACCAAACCTTAAAAATTAGAAATAAAAACCCTTTTAAACCGAATGACGCAAAAAAAAAAATTCAACACATCCTGTATAATGGAAAAATACCTACTGGACACAAGCTATAACTCCCAGTTTATATCACTAAAAGCTTTTCACTTCAAAGATCTAATAAAATGATATGGGAGGACATGCTGGGGTGCAACCAGAGCCAGATGTTAGGCATCTATCAAACAGACTTCTTCCGTGAGAGGAGAGCAGAATAGAAATGACTTTTTAGAAGATGCGACACTTCAGTGCCAGAAATAGTGAAGGAGTATGAAAGTGTGTATACATCCTCATCCATGTGTGTTTCCCTCAGTTTAACAGATGCACTGACACAGGGCCAGCTGGTGGCAGACATATCACACTCTAGTCAACTACTTCAGTGTAAAAACCTTCATCAGCGGCAACCGACTCCATCTCACAACATAAATCACCAGTTTTTCATTGTCAAAGTGTATCTGCCGCCATTTATCCCCAAGACCCTCAATCTCTCTATTCCCGCTGACGCCACTCCCTCCTCCCTAAGTGCACCTGGAATCTTGTTAATCACGGGAAAGAAAAAGGAGCAGAAAATCACATGTTTTACAGGCTCCAGAGAGCAAGATGACAGTAAACAACAGCAGCAGGGGGTGGACCGTGTTCCTTTTGCAGGGGCATTGAAAAAAACCCACCCTGATACATCACCATGTTTGGCCTGGTGGGACCACAGAGCCACGATAAAAGTCGTTTGTGTCGTCATTGTGGGAAAATGGAATCAACTAGCTGTGACTAAAATGACATTTTTAATAAGGACGTTTGAATTAACTAAGACACCAATTACTAAGAAAGGAAAGCTAATTAAAGCCAGACAAAATTAGGTCATTGACTGTTTTCACTTTCCTCTAATACGACGGTTCTCAACCTGGGGGTCAAGACCCCCATGGGGTCACAAGATAGTGTCTGGAATCAGTACATGATTGCATATAAAAAGAAGTCCATTTTAAGACTCTAACAGTGTTTTGGGTTTTTTTTGGTCTATTTTAAGACAACCGCCTTTAATGGTGATCAAATTTGTCTTTGCATGGATTAAATTGAGCGTGTAAACGTGTCCACGCTGAAAACTATAAACATGACTTAAAAAAAGAAACCACTTTTATACTAAAGCCTCCAAGACTGTGAGGTTATGGCTGCTGTTGTAGTTTAACATGTTAACAGGCTCAGCTACCTCGTTCATGTGAGACAGCATTTTCTTTACATTATATTTCTTAGACATGCCGACCTGATTAGTTAGCCATCGTTCAAGTCTAGGCTACGCTTGACGTCGTAACATCGGCAAGTTTAAAACTACACTGACGCACGAAGCAACAGTCTGAACTCATTCAAAAAAGCACTATTGCCAGACTATAAAGTAATTTTCATGTATTCATGTAGATTTAAGTCAAACATCATCTCTCATGTCTCTACGCCAGGACGAACAGCACTGGCTTTTTTTTTTAGACAGTTAAACCTGTTTAAAAAAATAGGCCACAATTTTCTTTTTTTTTTTTGCCAAATGCCTGTATTTAGTATGCAAACAAACACATCTGCATGCTAATTGGTGTTTTAGATATGCTTGTCGATGTTTTTTTTACTCACCGACAGAGCCAAACTAGCAGTTCCCATCTATTTCCGGTCTTAAATCAGCTGCTTGCTTTAAAAAAAATCGATTTTCCCTTCAACCATGAGAATGAAATTGAGTTTCTAATCTTGAGGTAAGAGAGCAAACCCCCCCCCCCCCCCACACCAAAATCCCCAGATATAGAAATCTAATAATTTCCCTACCACTTCTGTTGTTCTCATTCGATTAAAGTGAGAACAACGTAGTGTTTTATGAGGGTGTTTTAACAGAATATTTTTGGTTAAACATGTGCATTTGTGTTGTGCACTAAAGGAACAGTTGCGCTCTAGGAGCCTTCCGGAGACCAACTGTGTTCACGGCTGATTCACAGTGTTGAAACAAAGACAGATGCTGCTAAAGCGTCTGTGACCTCACTGTTGCTGTGGACCTGCTGTTTCTGCAGAGAGCATTCCACAAATATCTCAGAACAGGCGCAAAGGTGAAAGACGCTAAACACAAATTAAAATTGCGCATAGGAGCGGTTACTCATGAAACATTACTGATGAAAAAGCTGCCCAGAGGGGGGAAAAAATATATGAAAGTTTAAATTTTAATGACGGATGGAAATGTTCTTTTTTTAAAAAAACAACAACAAAAACATGGCACCATTAAGATGGTGGTTAGAAGATTCTGCGTAACAGCCTTGAGTCCCTCTAAAACAAGGAGCCCTTCAGTTGTTGGTTTTTATGCGGTAAGCAAATACTAACCCTGGAGCCAACACACGTCTTTCCGGAGAAAAAACACGCCTGTTATATCTGTAAGTCCTTATCCTGCTAATCAAAGGCTCACACATTAGCAACAACCTGACATAGAACTGCCGTATGAATATGTTCATTATGGACAGCGTTAGCAAACATACGTCCCTTTTCCCTAATCGCCTCAGCAGTTAAACCAATAAGAACCGGGACATTGTTTCAGCAGATTCAGTGGAACTGAGTTGCATTAGCGGATTAACATTCTGACATTTTTATTTTCGGTCATTTGAACAGAGGTGGTTTAAAACACACCCACAAGCCTAAGACACATGTCAGGCCCAGACACTGCTGAGTTTTCACAACAGCTGTTCACACCTGAAAAAAAAAAAAGAAAATGGGGGGGGGGGGGGGGGGGATAAAAATAAAAGGAAAAAAGTCCTTCAGTTAACCAAAAACACATGATTACATAAACGAGATCAAGCAGCAAACTTGTTGGGTTACATTTCAGAGGAGCGTCTGACGGCAGCCATGTGTCCAGCTGCTTCATGCGATGAAAAGGAATATTTTAGCATACGAGGAAGTGGCCTGAGTTCACCGCCCCCTCTATTCTCTACTCTTTCCTTTCACATTTTCCTCTTGCACTCTTCTTCCACTCCAGTCTTAACCCCCCCCCCCCCCCCACTCTCTCCTGCCGCCCGCCCAAAAAATGCCGGTTTCATCAAACATGTGACGCCTGTTCATAGAATATAAACAGTAACACGGCCAAGCTGGTGTTTCCATTCCAGGCTCGGAGCTCGGAGCAGATTGGCTAAAGCTTAACTCTCTCCTTGCTGCATTGCTTTCCTCTTCAGCCCACCCCCCCCAACCCCCAAAATAAATCTAAACTGAGATGCTACAGTTTCACTTACATATCTAATTTATCACATATGTCTTGCAGTTACAAACAAAAAAAAAACGTTTTTTGATTTTTCAACAGCCTGCATTGATTTGTTCTAAAACATATACGATCAAAAGATCTGATTGCGTGCTGCCTGCACCACCTTTCATTAAAAAAATAAGAATATTTTACATTTGAAAAGCAAAATTTATTCCAACTTTTCTGTTGGCTTGCAATGGTTTGACAGGTTTCAAGGTCACTGTGTACTCTTCACTCCTACATCAGCGCAGTGCGTAAATACAGAGTTGTGACTCACTGTGCCAGTTAGCTTTTCCATTCCCTGCTTCAATTGTTAGACCTTGATGGAAAAACACAGGCTGGGACTCCTCTGGGGGGACAAGTTATGTTTACCTAACTGTGCGTCTGTTGACCTCAAAGAAAACTCCCATTATCATACTACACACAACAGTGCCAAATATTCAGCATTCACATCATGGCTTCGTCTTCAGATGTCCTTTAAATTAAGGTTTGGCATTAACGTAACACGCTACCTGCTAATTTCTTATCATTTTTACTTCATATTATATTCTCTTTTTCCTTTATGTGATTTCTATCTAAATAGGTGACATCCTAGAGTCATCCCTGGAGGGGTTTCTCACCTCACCCTGCACACACACACACACACACACACACACACATTTATTTAAAAACTGTAATCGTGAGACTATGTTCTTGAATAAATAAATGAAAACCCCACCAGAAAATACAGAGATTGGGTTTCCACTCTATTACACACGCAATATATACAGTACATGTGCTATCTGTGTGTGCAAATGGTTGGTTGAAAACAGATACATGGCAGATATTTTAAAATGAAATATAAGACGCACACATTTAAAAAAATGTACCGTTTTATATGCAGCCCAGTGTGTGTGTGCGTGTTGTGAGTGAATTTCATGTGCCTGTGGGGCTGCATATCCTTTTGCCTACATATATTTAAATTGGATTTTCAGCCTTGCCTATGTGTCCCATTTCTGTATATAAATTAGCTGTGCTTTGAGCATTTAGGATAATATTAGCTTGGCTTATGTCTCTCCACCACTTTACCTAGAGGATTCCAAATGGCAAGCATCGTTATGTGCACAGCGTTAACTTTGTGTTTGTGCGTGTGTATTTTTCTCTTATGCATGACATGTTTGTTTAGTGCATCCAGGTGTGTTTCCCTCCCTGGGATTGTCACTGTAAATCCACCTGTGTATCATCTTCACAGCCGTGTTTGTTTCTTATGTTCTTTTGGCTGCCTGTCAGCGGCAAGAGCTGATGAGTGCTGACGCAAGGCGCCGGTATTGAAATGAACCATCAGTTCTTGTCACAATCAGGCCACACTCGCTAACTGGTTTAATACATTTATACATGAGAGAAGAATTAAGAAAGATTTTCACAGGGGTTGTGACAGTGATAGAGCATGCCCACTCTCTGATGCCCTCACTTAATATATCTGCCTCTTACAACTTGGCAGCTTGTGATTAATAAAGTGAATGCCTGTCACAGGTTGTCTCGTGTGCTCTGTTGACTCTTGCTGCGGTTGAGAGTCTTATCAGGCTGCAGTGAGACACTGTGCGACAGCCATGCTAGTTTTAACCAGGAGAAAACAGACCTGAACAAACGTGGGAACCCGTTCAGACGTGACATTAACATCCTGCGCGATCACATCTGGCATTGAAATGAGTCTCCTAACGTGGTCGAGTACCCACCTTGACCTCAGTTGCCTGCTCTGTATGCAAGCTAGATTTATGTTTCAAGGGGATTTTTTTTTTCTCCCTCTATTTTCTTCCAAATTCAATATCAGCAATTCACCTAATTAAATTGTCCCGGTCGTTTTTCCAAAGCAAGTCCATTCGCTTAAGTTGGAGTTGTGAATATGTGACCGCTAATGTCAGAGCAGACTTCAAATAAAGGAGCTCCTCTATTCAAATACTGTACTTCTTTTTTCCTGCAGCGTTTTACCCAAACGCCCACAGTGCTGGTTTGTAGAGGAGACAAATACCCTGATTACAGATAGCTAACAAATAAACAGGGTAAACAGAGATTCAAATTACATGAGCTATGTGCAAATTCATGCTTAGGGATGGATTATTCCTGCAGGACTTCCTGGTTCGTATCACACAGTCCGCAGCGTCATTTGTTGGAACTAATACCCATTTAGAAGAAAATCATTTCCAAAAGTGGCTCACAATGTCTTCCTCACGCAATACGTCTTCATCCAGTATCTGCTTTGTTGTTTGCCTTGAGTAGTTTGAAGTCTGTACTGTTAGTCAGCTATAAATCGGATGCTGAGGTAAATTAAACCTGTTAAGTTTGTTCAAAATAACACAAAAGAGACAAAGACTCTCAAAGCCAGTCCAGACCATTGTCCAAGAACTGGAGCATCGATTCTCCTGTGAATGAGCATATCAAAACTCAGTAATGAGTAAAATTTCAGAGCAAAACAACATAAAATAAAATGATCGAATAAAAAAGCAAAAACAGCCCGACTCTGTTTGTGTGTATGTTTGTGTACAAGAGCATAGCAAATCATTAATGCCTTACCTTTCACTGGAATATCCCATAAATATGCAAATTTACTCCCGATAGTGTGAAAAAGCAATCTAGGCACCACATAAACAGCATTCTGAGCTTCCTAAAAGAGGATCTTTTCAGCGGGTAATTGCATTCCCACACACATATATTAGACTGGGTGGACTGTCAAGAAAACAATCACCGTCTGTACCAAGATTGCCGATATTTTTTCTGAAAAGCTTCTGCATCAGTTTAAATAGCAGACAATTTTAAAGGCATTTCGTGCACTAAACGAGCAAACTAACTGATCCGTAAGGTGCCAGTCACCTTTCTAATACATCTTGCCAAACTGCGTAAGTGTGATGTTGTCTGGGCTGGTTTGGAGAGCTGACAGAGACCCTGATCAATAGTCTGGAAGCATCGGCAGTCCAGTTGGTTTGACAGCCACCTCCAGAGGGGGAGAGACGTCTCCGAGATCTGGCTTAGCGACCTGCAATGAACCTTTGGACTTTAAAATGACAAGAGGACGGACATTTTTCCTCCTCAAAACAGACTTTTCTTAAAAAATAAAAATCGATTGTTTCAAGAGGAAAACTTTTGACTTATAACTCATCCCTGCATGTTTTACAGTAAGTAGGCAGTCAAGCTCTTTGATGCTGTGTGATGCGTATCCATGCCATGCGTGCATGCGTGTGTTTACGTGTGTGCTACCTCGTGCGCTTCCTAAAATGTGCCTATACAATCACCTTGTGTTCAATCTTGCTGCTAGCCAAGCCACAGTTATAAGCCTGATGCAAAAGTTAGCGCAGATGAAAAGGTTTGTTGGAATTGTCTCGGCGGATTCATCTGTAACTCCATTACTACGCACAGTTGAAGGAACTAATCTTGTTTTAGGAACAATTCTCTCCCTCCCTTTCTGGCGATGAAGGTGTGTGTGTGTGTGTGTGTGTGTGTGTGTGTGTGTGTGTGTGTGTGTGTGTGGATTAACTTGATGGTTCAATATTTTAAACCCCAGATGGATTTCTAGTGCTCACCATCCTGAGTGTAAAAGGCCTCACTTCCGCTGCACATAGTAGCAAGCAAGCGAGCAATTGTATTCGTATTTTCGACACAGAATTGTGCCTTACATCATTCTAATCGAGTACAGCTTGTGAAATAGAAAATAGAAAAACATTAAAAAGTCCATTCACGCCCTGCCTACAGACAAAACCAGTTTTAAATAAAAGCTTCCTCGCACTTTCTCGCCCCTTCAGCTGTAGGTGGCGGATGGATTAATGAAGCAGATATGTGCTTGTGATGTGTTACTAGAGCTTTTCTTACTTATTCATGAGGGCCAGAAAGTGGGAGATGATAAAAAATACAGAAGTAAACAACAAGACATGGAGGAAGATTAAAAAAAAACACAAGAAGGTCAAGAGAAATCAGCCCCAAAATAGCACAAGAAATAAAAAATGTGAATTAAAGACAGAACGAGGAGGGATTGGAGTGGAGGGGAGGGGAGGTGAGAGACCTTGCCATCAGTGTGACCCCAGGGAGGGGGTTCCTGTCCTCTATCTCACTCCCTCGTGCTACAAAGTCACAGCCTGCTATTTATACAGCCCTGTAATGTTTGGCATTTCCTCCCAGAGAGGAGAGAGTGTGAGCCATTGTTTTCCTTGGCTGCTGCTCGATTGGCTCCGCGGGCTCTGAGCGCTGACGTATCAGGGGATCATAGCTCTCTGATTAGCTTTATCTATCGCTGATAAACATCCATTTTCTTCTGGAATTGTAGTGGATTGAGACATCACGGGTGAGATCAGATAGCCGTATTTGAAGGATTGAAGGGGATTTTTTCCCCCCTCTGCTCTTACCCTTTAAATACTGATTGGGTCACCTTTGTGTATCCTGAAAAGAGACAACGGCGTGACAATGCAACATCCAAATACAGACGTAAGCTGGCGGATAACGCCTGGCACATCAGGACGACTTCACTGACGAGGAGTCGGACACGTGGATGAAACATCCATCCAGGTCCAGCTCTTCTACGACCACTGTTCTTATGCTAAATGGTCTCTCTAACAGAAAGAAGGGGAGGAAAAAGAAAAAGCCAAACACACAAAACAGTCCAGCATAGTATATCACGGCACTATTACCATACACAAATAGCATTGTTAATGTGAACTCATTAAAAAGGCCAGTATTTAATGGACTTTTAATGCTGGCTACATTTGATGAATTATGTATTCGTGAAATGGGAAAACAACGACGACAGCAACAACAGCAGCAACGTGGCCACAGCGCTGCGTTTGAGGCAGACACAAATCAATAGGTTGTTAGTTAAACAATAGTCGCCAGACACCACCACATTGTAAAAATAGCCAGTCCCAGGGGCACTACAAAAACCAGAGGGAATAATTGTGAAGGTAAACAATGCCTACTGCAGCATCAATATTGAACTGATGTGAGGGCCTGCAGAGAAATAACAGGAGCGTAGTCAAAGGGCTTAGTGGTGGAGGAAGGTCAACAAGAACTCTGACCCCTGATAAAGACCGGCCCCCGCACACGCAGACATTTTAAGCAACTTCATGTCATGATACATAACGTCTGGCTGGCATTGACTGATGATCTTTAATAGAAGAATATCAGAGATTTTCAGAAATCTGTAGCCTGCGGACAGACAGCAGAAGAAAGAACTGCTTTTAACAGTTTTCCCTTAAAATTGTCACCAAAGGGAAAAGTGCGTGACAAAGTATCTGAGTCTGACTTAATGAGTGCACGGGTCAGTCAAGAGATTCATCAGTTTTCCAACCTCCTCTTTTCTCAACAGTCTGCTCAAGGCTTAAGCTTTGCATCGTCATAACCGTCCCTGAATGCAGAGGGGTGGTGTGTGTGTGTTTGTTGTTGTACCTCTGTTAAGCTGGCAGCAGAAAGCCAAATCAATGTTTGTGTGAAAGGAGAAACAGGGGTGCTACAAGTCAGCGCTTCCGTGTTACACTTCACACCTCTGATTGCCGAACGCCAACACATGAAGACAAATAACCCACCAGGGCAGCATCACGCCAGCTCCGTCTCATTCAGTGTAAACAGGCACTGAATGAATATTTTTCCGTTCAACCTCCTCAGAGGCTTCTTATCTATCCCTGCCGCTCAAAATTGTTTTCTCACGCCTCCACCTGCTCACCGCTATCTAAGAAAAGCCACAACCTTTACCAGACCAAAGACTTTCACCTCAGACTGTGAACACCTCCAGTCTACAATCCACTCAGAGCACCTGAGCATGGGATGTTTGTGTGTTAAAATGACACAGTATTGCCTCGTACACCCTCTGGTGATGACATGCATGTCTCGTTGACCTTTGTGATCCTGTGAACACAAAGAATCAAACTAGTTTGAGTCTGCGTCGGAAATGAAGTCGTCCGTGGAGTATTTTTTTGTGTGAAAATCAAGCCGATCAGAAACGGTGGCATGTTCTTATCGACTACAGTCAACAATTCCGGTGAGGCCGCCTTTACACCTCCCCTCTCAGTCTTCTCCTTTACGGTTATTTCTCTTTCCTCTGTGAATAGTCCCTCTATTCTAACAGAAAGTGCTCCCTGGCTGGGCCGGGCAGGAATAACCGTGGTGAGTCCAAATGTTCATTATAGCAAAAAAAAAAAAAAAAAAAAAAAAAAGAGAGAGAGAAAGAAGAGGTCTCTGTTAAATGGTTTAATAAAAGGAAGGAGTTTGTGAAAGGCTTCCACTCTAAGAGGACTTTTGCAAAATCTTTATGGGAGGAATCTTCGAATGCGGTGACGTGAGTCTAATTGGCTTTTACACTCTGGTTTAGAGCTTTAAGGTTGTGCATTTCTACCAACCACAAAAAAAAAAACCCCAACTAAGAACGTCTCTACTTTACATGCCATGATGTTTAATTAAACATGCGTTTAGCCCTGGATCACAGCACTTCCAGAGAGGAAGGAGGTGTGGTAGATTCAACCAACCAGTGAGCTGAATGGGGCTGGGCGGCATGATGGCAGAGCCTGATCCCAGGCTGCTGGTGCCAGCAGGTAAGATCATGGGAAACACATGCGACGCTGTAGCAGCATGCACAAGCAGCTGGCTGTTAACTAGCATAGCGGGAGGTTGGGCCACTCTCCAGCCTCAGCAGCTGCTTTTCGGCTGAGATTGACCTCCTGCCTCCCCTTCCCTTCCTGTTTGGCTTGATTCTTAGGATTTAGTCCCCTGTGTTTTGGGGTTTGTTGTGTTTTTCATGCTTCAGATAAAGATAGTGCATCTTACGTCCATGCACATGTAGTTTAGTTTAGCCATAAATATCATCCACGACAGAATGTTTCTTGCCCTTTAGGAGAATATTCACTGTGACGTGAGCAATCATATACTCCCTTAGTGCTCTGAAGTGGTGCTACAGTGGGTCCGTTAACAACAATTCTGCTTTAAACAAGCACACAAACTATTTCTGTTTCAACGTAGTTACTGTGCAGAAGCCAGCCAATGAAATGTGTGAGCTGAGCTTTAGCCTGGAGATATTACTCTGGAAGATATCAAGCGAGGATTGTTGGAGCAAAGCAGCTGGAAATCAAGACAGCAGAACTTCTGTATGGGAAGTGGAAGAAAGCAGATCTGGCTGGTTAAATACTAACGAAATTAAATGTCAGGTTATTTAAGTCTTCAGTAGCTAAATATTATATCCTTGCCAGCCCATAATTAAAATGAAATTTGTACACTAGCTATAGAAGGAAAATGCTTCACTCGTATTTTCATTGGAAAGCAACTGAAGGAGTCTGGACAAGAAAGAGAATTTGCTGTTTTAGTAGATTAGAGCAAAGAAAATATTCCTTTCTCTAATATTACAAACAAAAAACATGTTTCATATATTTTTTTTTATCTTGCATCGGGTACTGATGTGTTCGAGTCCACCAGCTGAGCGCAACCATCCAGTCCCAGAATGAGCTCAAACACCAGCATGGAGGAGCCAGACGGTGAACGGACAACCACTATAACTTCTTCATAAAAAAAGAAGTTTTCGGTTTGCAGGTAGAAATGTGATGGGGTGCAAAATATGTTCTTCTTCAAAGCAGATTAAAGTTAAGAGGAACTTGGAGACAATAAGAGGACGGCGTCTTTCCCACCACACATTTACCGCAAGCCATGCCTGGATGAACCTCTGGATCAACTCCCCCCGATGACCTTTACCACCAGGAATCGATTTCCCCTGTTGTTCAAAGCTTCCCACGAAGACCTGCCCATCTGTTTGGTTGTTTCTCTCCATTCCATAATTAACAACTTCTGTTTGTTTGTTTTAAAATTGCATTTTTATTGACGATACACATTATTGTGGGAACGTGCACAAACACTACAGTCAGATTAAAAAAGAACGACTGCGAAGAGTGAGGTGGACTTTTTGACATCTCTTTGTGGTGGTTGTCAAAAGTTTTACAAAGTACAATGGAAGAATTTCAAGGCCTTTTAATGATGATTTGAAACTAATTAAATGGTTTGTATCCTTTATGAAGTGAAGATGAAAAAGGTAATCTCGGGGTACAATACCGCTGAAAGGAGACCGATTGCAAAACTTCAAGGACTTTGCAGGACTTTGAGTTGGGTAAGAAAATTATATATTTCATGATCTGATAAGTACTTGCAGACACCTTGATAAATTAACTAAAAGACTCAAGTCACTTTATGAGAAAATGGCCAGCGGCCGATCAGCAAACGGCTGCGCTGGATTATTAATAGAGCCTCACAGTTGCTGGAATTTCGGCAGGTAACAGAGAAGAAGAAAAACTGGTATCCGTACATCCTTACTGTAGTCAGGATTCCATGTAATTCTTAGTATTTCCCAGTTCTGCAGTCAAGGGAACGGTTAGAACTTTTCTGCTAAAAAACAAACCCACAAAGTGAAGCACTCCTTGCAGTCTAAACCGTGACAACACATCAGATGAGTGACATGCTATATATGTATCACTGGGCCACAGTGTTTCACTATCATAATCCCCTGGATGTCCTCCGTCAGTAGCTGGAGGGAAGCAGGTTCACAGCAGGTAAACCGACACAAAACACAGACTTTACACCCTACGTGAACACCCAATCGGGAACGGCAGCCACGGTTCTTTTGAAGGAGGAGCTGGATGGTGGTGGGGGGGGGGGGGGGTAGCGAGAAAGGAAAAAGAACAGAGCAGGTTTGATTCCAGATGGAGGCAAATATGAGTGTGCTGATGTGTAATCAGCCTGATGAGCCATGTCACGTAATGGTATAAGACGGGGCACCTCTGGGCCTTTATGGCCAAAAAAAAAACAAAAACCTACTACAGTGCACTTAAAGCATGCACATGGCTGATTGAAACTGGGCTTTTAGTCCACCCTATCATGGTTTTATGTCGCTCTGATCCCTGAGAGAGAAAGAAAGAGAGAGAGAATAAAGTAGATGTGCAAAAAAAAAAAAGAGTCACGATTAAGGAAGGAGACGCTTTAAAAAGCCACAAACTTCCAGATTTCTTGAAGCTTATAGCAGATGTTAATCTCCCAACAACTGTGGCACCCTCCCCTTAGCTAATACTCCCCAACATTTCAGCATAGTGAAGTATTCAAAGCAGCCTAACAAGCACAATCCCTCACACTGTCAGCCGAGCTCAACGGGATCACCACCACACAATCCAGTTCAGTGTTTGGCATCCAGCACGGCAGGAGCTCAAGTATGTCAAGTGACAATTCAGCCCCCTTACTGACAGTTTTGTGTGTTTCATCACCATCTGCGAGGGTATTAATTCTCCTACACGTGTGTGGTATTTTGACACTATCCAGCGGTTTCCGATTTCAAAGTGAGTGAGAGCAATTGTGTGAATCAGGCGTCATTTAAAAACTATTTCAGCGACATTCACGACGAATGACACGCAATTCTGTCAGTGAAATTGGTCAGTGAATCCATCGCCTCAGCAATAACCCCTCATACATGTCATATAATAGCCAGGGAGAAGCCAATTAACGTTTAATTAATGTTATAAAGAAACTGCAGCATAATTTGACCAATGATCCTCGCGTCAGACTGCAGGGATTAAAAAGGCAAATGCAGATGCGACTCAGAACGATCTCAACTGCTATTTCTTTGGAGGAATAAAAGGAAGCAGGAAGACCTTTTTTTTTTAAATGGCATGTCATTCCTGACAAGAAATGCAGAGAAGTGTGTTTCATGGCGCAGGGAGCACACAGCTCTTAAACTAAGCCTGTAAAAATCCTAAAATAAGCAGAAGCTTGTTAAAACTGTTCCACATGGTTTTGCACGGCAGCAATATATGAGTCTCTTGCCTTAATCGTCCTGCTAACAAGAGTCTGCAGACCTCTGCACAGCAGGGATGCCCAAACTACGGGGCAGGGACATCATGGTCTTACAGGATTAAACAGACCCCACAGCAAATGAGACCAGGTTTAATTCCACTATCAGAGAAACGGACGAAATGCAGTTCTGTCAATATGTTTTACTCCAGGTGTCTAAACGATGCTCCTGAGAAACAGCTGACTGAAGCAACAATACCGGTGTCATACATGACAACATCAGACAAGGTCATGGGAAAGCACCAGAACCACATTACGCACCAACTACACAAGTTTCAGCATTCTACTGAACCGACAGCCTACCTCAGACATCCCCTTTGAATCATATCCATTTAAGAACAAGCTTCTGATTACACATTCAGACAATTCCAGAAGATGATGAAAGCACAAACAAACAGGACTAGGGATTCTCTGTTCTGGAGCGCTTTCTTGCGCGCTGCCATAAACCCGAACCCCACGCAGCCAGACCCAGACAGACACCTCTCTGTACGGAAGGGAGGAGTGTCAGACACCTACCAGCTTTACATGCCGAACTGTCTTTTCGCCTGTCATCTTGAAAACAGCCCGAAACCAAGTTGGAAGAAACACCGGAGGAATGGACAGATGGTGGGGTTGAACCTAGCCGGGATCCTTCTGGTCAAGTGTGTCCCACACGGCGCAGCGCGGCGCAAAAATACAAGCCCGCTGCTTTCAGCGCGTTACTCAACTCCGCTGGCTATAGCTCCCAGGCAGACAGGCAGGCAGGGTGTTCAACTTTGGAAATGAGGGAGTGAGATAGGAACACCGCGAGAGAGAGAGAGAGAGAGAGAGAGAGAGAGAGAGAGAGAGAGAGAGAGAGAGAGAGAGAGACGGCTCCTCCTACGCACATGCGGGCCCACAAAACAAAACGCGAGAGGCAGCAGAGGGAAGGTTGCTGGTGAACACACGGGCATGTCAGGACCGAAATACCGTGCAGATGCGCGCTCAAGTCCGTCTCTGTTCTGACAGATCCGTTCAATCAAGATCAACTGAAGCTGCTATATTGAAGTACCAGATCTCAATTTGTGCACCGGCTTCACTCCTCTTCTCCAACAATGAGCTCTCTTAAAACGGTTCAAAGTGAGGGAGGATTTTCTTAAATATGGCGGTATCGGTTCAATATTAATGATATTTATATCGACCCAGCTTTCTTCTTTGTTCTTCGACTATTTATTGTGTCGAGGGAACAAATTAACGAACGTGATTTATGGGCTTTTCAAAATGTTTCAGAGGAAAAGGATTATTTTATTCAAATTTAAATCATTTACATATTTTCAGTACGTAAAAAATGTCAGCATCAACACATTTTATATATATATATGAACATTTAAGAGTAAATATCAACTTATTGCCAATATAAGCAAAAAATCCAATATCATGCATCCATTGCAATGTTTATACATTAATGAAACTAAAAGCTAATTGAACCGGGCAATGCAGGCCCCAAGGAAACTTGGTGAACACTGTTGAGCCCCCAAAACTGACGTCTGTTGTCACGTTTTGAGGATCTTCCTCACTTGAGACCTTGCTTTTGTTTCAGTGTGCACTTGGGTCTAGTGCTCTAGACGCACGTGTAACTTGATCTGTACTCCACTCCAGTTTAGTAGGGGTGATGGGGGGTGGGGGTGGGGTGGCAGCGTGCTGTACTACAAAGATGGTTAAAGAAGGTGCAAAACACACACACACAAGGAGCTCCTGACAGTGAGAGGAAGCAGGTCCCGCATTTGTTGCTTTTAGCTGTATAAGAAGGGAAAAAACAAAAGAAAAACGTAAGGTGCGTATGCTACAGCTGAAAAAACTAGAGACAGGAGCGGGTGGTGCGATAATATCGCCTCCTTCTTCTTCTTTATACAAGCTGTACCTACACTTGCATAGCAACTGTACAGTGGTGTGGGACCAAGAGCTCACTGGAGCACGCGCACTGCTGCACTTTATTTGATTCTCATGAATTCCCCGGCGCTGCACAGACGGGTCCACAGACCCACACAGACAAGGCTGGGGGTGGGACCACTGCAGCCACACAGGTACGGAAATGATGACGCAGCCTACAGTTGCTCCTGCTCTCTAATCTGTGGAGGTGGTATTTTAACATCATTCCTGCAGTTCAGTCAAAAGTAGAGTAAATGAACACTGCTTCTACTTTATCACTGACTACTATTATCATATTATTGTGATAAACACGTATATAGCTCATTGAATCTCAGTCACGTTTGAAAAAAAAAAAAAAAAAAAGCATCGGTGGTCAACTAACTAATTCACAAACACTAAAGCAACCGGAGCTGCTGACCAGGATCGTAATGAGGTCATAAATGGTTTATTTTCACCTTAACAGGAGCCCTTAAATGACATAACTGCACTTTTCCATCCAGACTGACTGAATGACGGAATGCATAATGACGATAATAGCTTTTTTAGTCCTCTCATCCTGGGAGATGATGCAACGGCGAGTAATAAAACTGACCTCACATACTAAAACGCTTACGTTGTTCATTCCTATCAATACAAGTACAACAGGGATGTGTTATCCTGCTCGAATGCGAAAAAAAAGCCCAAAGGCGACAATTAGCATATTCATGGAGATAAATGTTGGGCAAAATGGGTTTATGTTGGGATACATCACACTTAAATTTCCTGGATTAATTACATGTGCCAAGTGAAACTTGTGTAATTATGTGTGTAAACACTGTGAAGGTGCTTTTTCTACTTTTCTTGGGACGGTTGATTTTGTTGTTTGAGTGAAGAAGTTCTAGGCCGTTGCAGCAGACTGATCTAGCGTCAGTACCTTCTCATACCATTTCTCCTCTCTTCTCTGGTCTCTACCTAAACTGTAGAGGCCTTATGAAAGTCATGGTCACAGTGATGGAGGCTCAATACATCTAGACCGGCTCTTCTCGGTTCGAACCACTGAGTGGGCATCTGTGAGGATGCTCCAATATCAAGTCAGATCAGCTGGATGCAGGAGGCTAGCCCAGGGGTGTCAATGTCAGCCAGTGATTGGCCTCTCAGTCTTAAAGGAACATGCCTACTGCACGCGATAGTTCTCAGAACACTCAGGAGGCGTGCTTTCTTTAAGGGATTTGATGTGCATTCTACCATTTTACGTATTTCATTTATTTTTGGGAACACAGCAAAATTTGCAAAAACTGCCTTAAATCTGCAGAGGTTAAGTTTTGACGCTCGCTTGAGGTGGTTTTTGCCTTTTCTTTCCTGGAGAAAATATGCCAAACGGGAGAAAGAAACGCTTCGTGCGACTGACTAGCTGTTTCCGCCATCTTCCAGGGAAGCAGCAACATGTCTGCCTCGCCCAGCTGACGGTACTTCTTCAAGATGGCACAGCTATACTACGTGGCCCAGTTTATTAGCTTCAATTTTTTTTTTTTTTAAAACAGTTGTCATCTGCATTTCCCATTTCATGGCATTTCTTAAAAAAAAAATGCATGAACTCATTTGACATTTTAATTGACAAATTATTGCAATCTTGAAGTCCATATTTGTTCGATGATTTTTTTTTTTTCCATCTGCCCTTTTCATTGCCTGGCGCATTTCTGATTCCTAAAAACAGAACATTGTCAGATTTTGATTTTGAAGTTAAAAACTAAATAATCAGTGGTACGACTGTTGTTCAGATATGTGGGTGAACTGCGGCAGACAAGGTGTGGCTCAGCTAAAGCGATGTCCCAGTGGCACCGTCTGAGAGCACGTCTCCCTCCTTTGAGCTTCCTATTTACTGATTCTACCTGTCTAATTAAATGAAGTTATCTACAAACACAGGTGTCAGGCCTTTTCATGTCTTGATAACTGTTTGGTCTTTCTCACCGCCAACCCCTGCCTTCCTGTCTGCAACCTCATCTTCTTCCCTGTGTGTAAAAATCCTTCTACTCATCTCTTCTGCACTGAATGGCAAATCTTTATGTCGCCCGTATATGCTGCTTTTCCACCGCACTAAATCCGGCCACTGTGAAATGGGCAAACCAGCTCAGTGATGTTGTCATAGAAATAATACACACCGCTCGCGTGTGCGCCAGCTCAGTGTATGTGGATCTTTAATCGTACATAGCAATTTACAGCAAAATCCAAACAGTTTTCATCAGAGGTTTTTTTTTTGGAATGATTATTTTTCATAGTTCGCTTTAGTATGAACATTATTTTCTCATCTGAATCTTCTACAATGAATTCCGCATCCCTGATTCGATTTTTTTTTTTTTTTTTTTTAATGCTGCATTGTTTCCTTTGCAAGCCACAAATACTAAACCCTGTTATAAATGTTAAAATCAGGTCTTTTGGACAGGAAGTTCAACAAAGGGCATTCGGAAATAGAAAAAGATATTGAAGCTGTCATTACACCGGAACTGTTGCCCGGCTATTTAATGGCTGATTGACGACTCAAACGTAGACTGCGTCCAGCCCCAGGCATCTGTCAGATCCGTCTCCCCTCAGATATCCTGCCTGACCATGTGGACGGAGCATCTGAATGGTGTGACTGGCAATCGTTTGCTCCAAAGGCAGCATCAGCCTCCGGCACTACATGAATTCAGCAATTTGTGGGCTGCACGGTACTAATGTGTGTTTACTGAGGGAGTGTGCAAGGCAGGATCACCGCTATTCTCACTCCGATGGGAGCCTATTGCATTTGTGGACACTCACTCTCACTGAAGGACCTGAAGTACTAGCTGGCTATTACACCCACGTGTTTAAAGCAGCAAATACACAATTAATACGAGTGCAACCAGTTCAACCAGTCACCTGGAATTTGCCGTTACACTCACATGACATAAAACGTCGTCAACACAAACCCTTGAGCTTTATTCAAACCCTCAGAGCTTTTTTTGTTGACTCTTCTACTTCTCCTGCCTGCTGACTTTCACGCTAGCTTGTGGGACTAACTAGGTCAATAACATCGTCGGTGTTAGGCTCAAGTCCACTTGAGTTGGCTAACTCAAATATTATTTCAATGATTGAGAGAAGTCACTACCATTTCTCAGAAACATGAATTTTAGTTTGAGGCGTCTGTCAGTGCACCTGACAGGATTCCCAAATGAAAACTGAATGTACCTATGGTCTTTGGGTCAGATTATGAAAAATGTTTCAGCTCGTGTGCAAAACAAACCCCTGTGAAATAGAAAAAGATATCTGTCATGTTGAAGTGGCTTGCTCTGGAGTATTTTCCCTTTTCAACAAACCATTTAGATTTGATGCCCCTTCATTGAAATGGTAACCAACTTTCTTAATGCTCGACCCACAAGGGTGTTTTCATTTCAGGCTGCCTCAGGCTTTTGAGAGCCCAAACAGCCTGTTTCTGACATAAACAGCCGCTGTCACAGCCTGCAGAGCTATTACGAAGAGTTATTTCAACATAAATGCACGCTTTTGTTCGTAAATACACAACTGAAATGGAAATATTACGCTGGCCCCAAGTGTAATGGCCCCTGAAAAAAACAACAAAAAAAAAAAAAACAGTTCTTGCCTTCACTGTCTTGAATTTAAAAAAAAAAAGATTTCCCCGGAACAATGTGATGAATTCTTATGAAAGACAGAGGACGAGTGACAGAATGGGAACAGGCCGGACGACTGAGGCTGCTGTGGACAGTAAACACGCGAGGCCTCACCATTGTGCTGTTGCAGCACAGGCGTGGGGTATATCACATCTCACATTACCATCACTGCCACCATTTAACAATGTTTATGCCTTGTGTGTGTGTGTGCGTGTGTGTGCGTGTGTGTGTGTCAAAGAGAGCAGAGGAACTACATCAGCTCCTCTCTTCCTCTTAGCTCTCAGCTCATCAGGACATATTGTACAGTATTGGCCTCCTTATATCCTGATTCAATGTGAAGTGATTGAGGCAAACAACTGCAGAGACATTCTTCACGGGTATATTTGGCCAAGTGCAGAGAACTCTAGAGTCAGAGGTTTGCTTTAACAAGCATCTCTTACCATTGTGATATGTAATTATGATATACGCTCAGTTCTGCGGCTGTGGCAATCATTTGATTTCACTCCAATGGTATTAAATTGTAAGCATCATTTCTTTGATTATAATCACCCAGCGTCAGCCTGAAAAGATTTACTAGCATACTGCGAGCCTGATTCGAACTATCTCACCTTCATTTAGCAACAATCACAACGGTTATGTAACGGTGCTTCGCTGAGCTGAATAACAACATCCACGCGAGTCAAGCAATTTCAATGTCTTCATTATTTCAGCTTGATAAAATGCCACTGGTCAATAACAGTAAACATTTTTGAATGACGTTAAAGGTTTTACCCACCGGGCCTCCCTCTCCCCACCTTCAAATAAAGAAGTTGCCCGGTGAGGATTCCCTCCGTCAGCTTTCCATTAGTCTCACCACCAAAGATCTGATATTCTTAACAATAACGAGGCTGCAGACATTTTGTTTTTACAGCCTCCCTCGAGACACAATTGTCTCCAATGTGATGGAGCAACAAGGACGCTGTTCCTTTTATGCATTATTTAAAAAAAACAAAACAAAAAAAACAGAAGGTGAAGACCTGTGGATCGTGTGAGTTGCATTGTTACTGAATTTAGACGGTTTATCTCACAGTGTTTGAGACGTCCCAGTGCGTCAAACCAGGTTCACGCTACAGGAATTTCAGATCGTAAAAATGATTCCGTCAAGAGGCAGAACTGTAAAATTCTGTAGAACACTTCCTCTACCAATTCTTCTATCTCATCTCCCTCCAACAAATGCCCATCATTTCTTTTTCTTTTCTATTCTGTATTGCGTGTTTCAACGAAAAAAACTATGATCTATATATAGAGAAATTTATATCTATATAGATATATATATAGATATATCTTTCTATCTATCTAAACATATATGTATTTGTATATATTTGTATATATATAATCCATAAATCTATACAGCTCTTCTAGACATTCCAAATGTCCACTCAAAGCAATTTATCCACTTTTTATGAGAACAACCAATGATATAATCATACCAACAGTTGACAGTAATACCTGTCACTGCCAGGAGATGGTGACAAAGGTGCCACACTTTAGCTTTAACAAGAGTCAACGAGAAGTTTCTATAATCAGGCCCGAAAGAGCCAAAAGTGTCAGTTAATGTACATATATTCTGATCCAAAATTTAAATTATTGCCGGCACGGGCAATTTTTGAGCCCAACCTAAAAGCCATTGTGCCTTCCTACTGCAATGAGAGGATTCAGCTCAGACACTGTAAAAGACAGATTAGCAATCGACATCTGCAAGTCCATGTACGACTCGCATTCACTTTGCAGTCTTTTGTGTTACTACTGTAAACTGTTATTTAAGAACACAATGCATGCTATGAATAAACTGCATGAGGAGATACTGAGTGAGTGACTCCATTGCAGGTTGCAGACAGACTGTAAAAATCAATATTTTATAAAAGCACACAAGTAAAAGTTGTACATTTTAATAATCTTTTGCAGCAAATAGCTGGAGATTCTAGGCTAGTGGCCAGTACATAAAAATAAAATGCATTTTCCCACTACTGAAAGACACTTTGTAGAAACTGAAATGACCAGAAAAATAAAATAAAATGTGTGAATAAAAAGATTGCCAAATATTAAAAGCAGCTCTGGACAGCTGAGGGTTATGTTTTGTTTTTTTTTTTACTCTGAAAGGTCATTATGGTTGTTTGTGGCTAGAGGGAGCAGCTAAGGCTGTGTTGTCCAGGTCTAGTGCTTGGACCTGGGTGATGGAGGCTGTAGGGAGCGGTGTGGTAATGGATCAGGTCAAAGAAGGACTATGGAGGCCCAGTTATGAAGTGCTTTAAACTGTAACCGGTAAGCAGAGGAGTAGAATTTATTCCACTTTAAGTCCACCTGTGGCCTCTTGACTGAGACCACCTCGTTCAACACACTGAACCAGATCCAGATCAGTGTCACACTGCTGGAGTGTTTAGAAAAGACTTGATTAGTTCTGGTGGTCGACCAAATCTCTGACACACAGAAGACACAGTGACCCTGTGGAACAGTAATCTTATCTTGTGCGTGCGCACGTGTGTGTGTGTGAGTGTGTGTGTGTGAGTGTGTGCCACCTGAAGAAAGGCCCAGACTTTATCATAGTGATAGCCTTCTTCACCCTCTGGCTCCACATCAGACAGGCTGGAGCCCAACGCAAGCTGTCCATGGACACCGAGCCAACTCCATGTCTTTCTTGTATAGTATTTGTATGCAACCGCAGAGATACTTGAGAATAATAGGGCATTATTTATAAGCTGCGTAACAAAAGAACAATAGATGTGAAATGCATTGAGGGGATTTGGGGTGTCTACTTAGAGTAAAATTGTGCATTGTTTGGAAATAACTGCAAATATTT
Organism: Aulostomus chinensis; assembly: GCF_037954235.1. Taxonomy (NCBI): domain Eukaryota; kingdom Metazoa; phylum Chordata; class Actinopteri; order Syngnathiformes; family Aulostomidae; genus Aulostomus; species Aulostomus chinensis. The sequence continues at coordinate 17,307,235 of NC_141332.1, read as the reverse complement.
GTTTGACTGTATAGTTAGCGATTCAAATATCTTACAACAGGGCTCTGATACACTCAAGTATTTAGGGTTGTCCTCCCTGATTAAAGCATCCACATGTCATTTTAAATGCATATAAACACCAAAAAACAAAACAATGCTCAACTAAAAAGAGGATTATTTAAAAATGAGTTCAATCTGATCCGACAACCTCAATTTTAAAGTACAACAGATACATCCAGAGAAGCGACACTAACTGGTGTTTCGTGACAAAAGTAAACTTTCATGTTAAGCGTGGCAGTCTAAAATCGTTTAAAAAGGAACCTAGAGTCAAAACCAGCTTCCATATTGTCACGTTCATGTTTTCTGCTTCAGTTGCTACCCCGCCTGGGAGCACGCAGTTGGCTGTCAGCTGTCATCATCTCTGCCATCACAGGAGCACTGTGCTCTACTCTCATGATGCAACAAGTTGAGTTTTGGTTTACAAACTGTGTTTTGTTTTGTACGTTAAACAGAATTATTTGTTTCCAAAGGGTTGAGAAGATGATTTCTATGTATGTGTACGTGTGTGTTAGCCATATGGGGAACATAATTCCTGATAAATACCCTGGAAACAACAGATTTACCTTTGGATTGTACACATCTGGAATCGGCTCACTCAACTTATCTCTGGCAGAGTAAATCAATAGTTTCCTCCTGCAAAGCACTTGGAATTTCACCTCTGCTATTTATCAGGGTTAACTGGAAAAACACGATTTTCTATTTATCATCGTTCTGTCAATAACATGGATGTTAGGATGAACTGATCAGGTCTGGTGACATGAAGGGAGGCGGTTCTGAGGACACTTGACGACAGGAAGGAAACCGAGCACAACAATGTGATGAACAGAACGCATGAGCTTATTAAACGAACTGAAAGAAACAAACGTGCGGGGTGCATAGAATCACTGTTGTGGTGTGTTCTTCAATGTGCTGCTGCGTGTTGTTGCTGCTGCAGCAGCGACAGAAGAGGAGAAAATAGAGCCTGGAAAAATCAAAAACAAAAACATGGAAGGGAAGACAGAGAAATTTAGGTCAGACAGGCAGACAGAGAGAGAGAGAGACAGACAGACAGGCAGAAAAGGCTCAATGTACATCAGAATGTGTAAACAAGTACAGGCCTAATCTAGTGTTTCCACATTATCGTGCATCAATAGAACCGCAACTGCTCATCTGATTGATGCGCCCTTTAAATATCACTTCACATAACGCCATTGATCAAAGACAAGTCTGTTCTTGGTCTATGGCACAAATGTTTCTTGGTGGTCCAAAATAGCAGCACGCCATGGTTGTGCCAGACCAGCCTCAGGAACATACTGAAGCACCTGTTGGTGCAGGTGGAGCACAAGTTCATTTGCTGGTTAAAAGGCAAGGGTTCTTGGTGAGGAAAGGTCCTCTGCGCCATCTTGAAACTAGCAATGACTCCTGCACTCCACTGAACGCCATCTTGCGCAGCGCTAAGACAGGACCCTCTCAGCTGAATACTGGTTTCATTCCCTGAATATTTGACAGTAACACTGATGCATTTCCAACCTCAGTGTGTCTAAATATCTCTGGTCATTAGGGAGACTAAACACAAGAGTTATTTGGATAAAACAAACATTGACAAACCTAATTTTTAAAAGGGTGATTAACTTGAAAATGTTTGCATAATCAGGGAAACCAACAAACCAATGACAATGCAATTATCTGGAAATAATTCATTCCAGGTAATTTATATCTTTAAGATGAAAATTTTGGGTTTATCGAAAGAAAAGTAGCAACTCGGGAGCTTATAATCATGTGTAAATAGATTTGAAGAGTAATCTTAATAATGACTGTCAAATGTCAGGATCAGAGATCCCTAAAATTATCAAAATGGCCTGGAGGGGGGAGGGGGCGCTTCCATACTCCTGCCGACCGACAGACAGCGGAGAGAACATTACCTCCTTGGTGGATGTAACTATTAAAGCAGCTTCTAGAAACGAACCTCATAGGACTTTGGCCGACCTTTCAAACTGCTTTTACGACCAAGACACTATTCCAAGTGGAAAATTTCCCCTGATATCCTTTAAATGAAAAGAAAACTGACGAAAATTAAATCAAGTGCTCCAAGTTATTGAGTGTGAGCCAATAATACAAGGCATTTCACACTTGAAATAGTTTAGTGCAAACACCATGAAATAGCCTATAAAGGTGTTGTCAGAACGCGGACTGCGGCGTGCTCTATGACCTACAAGCAATTTGAAGGTGCTGTTAAGGTAACTGCAGCAACATCAACTGACAGCTTGACTTCAGGTCTTGGCAGATATGTGTTTTTCTGTAGCATCTTCCTCTTCGTCATTATTTGTCTTCATCGTGTTTCCTGATGCTGACCTGCTTCTCTCTCCTTCACTTTTCTATTACAGCACCTCCACGCGTCTGCCCCCCCCCCTTCCCCGAGCAGATTCATCGTCTTCATTCTTCCTCGTCCGCGCCTCTTCCTCCGTGTCTTATCTTCCATCTTGTCCTAATTCCCCCCATTCTTCTTTCTGCTTTCACTCCCTTTTCCTCCTCCCCTTCTTCACTCAGAGGGACAGCAGAGCTCTTCATCAAGCGGATGCCAGGCATCTGTCAAAGTCCAGGCCAGTGTAGGCCTGATTGATTTTTAGCCCACCTGTGTCTTTTATAATGACCGACTGTCAGTTGTTTTACTACCCGCTCTGCCTCCCCGCACTATTTCCTGTCACTGCAGCATCCCAAGGCTAAATCTCTCAGCTCAGACCCACAGCACATTATCTAGCTTGTCTTCAGATAAGATTTATGTAGGTATACCAGAGAGCCAGCCGGTCCTCCCTCCCTCCAATCACACTGGAGAATGTTTTCAAGGGTGGCTATTCCAAAGATACAAATGGGTGGCATTACACCAGGAAACAGTGTGTCTTTTTGCGTTCAAGGTTTTCAATTATTTCCAGACAATAACTTTCTCCTTGTGGAAGTTAATAAATATCTGTTTGGATGTGCAAGCACGCTGCTGTGTTTTCATTTGGTCTTGTAATGACTTGCCTGACACACATTTAGCAAGACTTATTTCCTGCATCTTGTATTGATTCGTTTGAAACACAAGACATTCAGTTGTTACGTGATAAGAAATATAAATATACACATGTGGGAGAGAAGCTCACTTTTTTTTGGACTCGATCGGGCAAAGATGCAAAGTTCCAGCTTCCCATCGATTCTGTCGAAGGCACAAGATCCTCCGTCGTCCACCGAATTAAGACAGCCTGACTCCCCAAGACATCGGATGATGAAAACGTGTCAGGAACACTTTAAAAAACTCTTTCATGTCCCGTGGAGGCCTCTAGACTGAGTAAAGATTTATAAGAGGAGCTTCAGAGTGGAAGCAAAGTAAAGAAAGGGACACAAGCTGCACTCACCTGGATGCCAAACTTCTTTGATCACTTTACAGGTGAAACTTCCACGTCTGGAGAACCCCTGGACATCTTTCTGTTGTTGTTTAATTTTGACTACATTCTTTCGACCTTTCCTTCCTTTGCCCCCTTCTCTCCATCTGCCTGGCAGGGACAACCGAGTGCCCGTGAAGAGAGAGCAGGGATGAAGCAGAAGGCATCTTTGAGCTCCTGCTGCAAAGCTTTCATCTAGTGCTCTACCTGGCCAAAGCAGGCTGCAGGGTACCTGAGCTGTCAGAAGACATACTCCAGAGTCAGGAGGAGAGATGAGACAAGAGGTGTGGAAGGGGAATGAAATGCAATAAGCAGGGAGGTGTGTGTGTGTGTCTGGCGGGGGGGGGGGGGGGGCAGAAAAAATATCCTTTCCTGTCTTATTAATCTAGAAATGCTTTTGCCAGACCCCCCCCCCCCCCAAAAAGGAGTAAATTAAGATAAGTGAGAAAGTGACATCAAAGGTAGAACTGGGGGGGGGCTGAGGTGGATAAAATTATGAGAACCTTGGCTCACAGGAGAGCAAATTTTAGAAAGCTCCCGTTGATGCCGCTGCTTCCCTTCACCTAAAAAATAGTGGTAAAGAACAACATCAGTTAGATTATTATATTATCATATTAAAATAGCTGATTCAAATCTGTGTTAAAGCCTTCGCACCCTGTCGATCACGGTCACAATGCTGTCCGCCATTCCAAACTTTCAAAAGTATCTTCATTTTTGTTGCTTTGTTTGAAATAAATTCATAAATGTACTGTGAAAGATCTTTTTCAGCAACAATTCTGGATGATGCAGCTTATCTAAAGTCGGGTCACGGAAGAATTGGTTCCAGCAGGGAACCCCGAAATTTCCCCTTCCCTGACCACTGAGCTCTGAGTGTCTCTGGGATCCCTGACTGCTTCACTCCCAGGTGGGAACTCATCCAGTGACAGCTGAAGGTCACAGGCGGATTCTTAAGGTAACGACAAAATTTCTTGATGGCATCCTGACTGATGAGGTGCAGCGATATTCTTATTATTAGTCAGGGCCATGTTTCATTTCTTTTTGCAGCTAAAGATATATTTCAATGTGCCAAAAGATCAGCTGATACCTGGTGCTTCCTCTGGAGAGTGCAGCCAGAACGAGCTAACCTCTCTGGAGACAAAGATACGTGGGGCCATGTTTAGCTCTGAATGTATGACCTCATTTAAATACATGCAAAGAGCACTGGAGCACAAACCGCTTGCATGATGGTAAAAATCAGGGCTTGGTGCCACTTTCTATGGTTGTTATCTGAACTGCACAGGTCCGTACACTCTACTTATCGGCACATATGGAGCAGGTGAAAAATCAGTGCAATCCTTTCGGAATCTGTCCCTCAGTGTACAAAGTCTTACGTGGCATTTCTACTGACCAGGGAGAAACAAGATGGGGGGGGGGGGGGGTATATTGTGAAAAAGAAATAGAGGTATGGGAGGGCAGTGCTCATTCAGAGCATAGACCCAGCTGTGGCAGCGGTACTGTTGTATGTTATCTCAGCAGGCCACCGCTTGGCCTATTGCGTCTGCAGTCGAGTCTGAGACAGACAGCAGGTGAGGAGGGGGAGAGTGTGTGTGTGTGTGTGTGTGTGTGTGTGTGTGTGTGTGTGTGTGTGTATGGGGCTCCAAAATCCAGGCTATACATGCTTCATTTAGTAAAACACATAATAATTCAAATGCCTGCCATTGACAGCTGCATTCCTTAGAGGCGCGCAGGTTTGACAAATGGATTCCCTCACAGCCGTCCACCTGTGTAAGTTCTGCATGGAGGGATCAGACAGGAATGCTGCAAGGCAGGTCTGTCCCTGATCTTAAATGCCATGTCTGGGAACAACAGAGGAGGATCGTTACTGAGTCAGACTGTGTGGTTAAGGCTGTCAAAATGTTGTTTCTCTCACACATGGCCAAGTCTTTCAAATGTCAATACCACGCAACTGAAAATGGATATTCAACTTGAAAGTCAGCAGCTTTTTAAGTGCTGTATAATCTGTTCTTGAGAGGCCATCATTACAAGCAAACAATGCCTCGTCTTCAGCAGCTTAAATCAATGAGCTTCAATCTATCCCACCATTTCTATCCGAGACAACCTTGTTCAAATTAGTATTAAATTACAGATTCAGATGGGTGGGTGATGCGGTGCGCGATCCTGATGAGGACATGTGGTTCGCCGAGGTCAGGAGGAGATATTCCTGAGGAAAGTGATCGTCCAACACCGCAACAAATTCAATATGTTTAACAAGTCAAATCTATTTTCTAGATTAAATAACCACTGCAATTGTTTCAGGAGCTGAACAACGGAACTTTATCATTTCCCGTGCTGATTTCTGATTGGTTTTCTGTGTGGGGTAGACATTTTTACCTTGCAGGTTTATTTGATTTCTCAGTCAAAGGGACACCTGCTAAACCATCTTCCAAGAGTATGATAAGACAGGATAATGGATGCGAGTTGGGAAGTTGAGCGTCAAGTACGTGGCATTGAAGTCCATATTTTACACATTACAACAAAGACTGTAGCCATCTTAGTGGCCTTAAGCCAAGTTAGTCTTCCTCTTTGCGACGACTCCTTGTTATTGTCAGAGAAACAAGCCGCCGTTGAAGGAATTGGTTAAGCTCAGAATCACACCATTTCAAACCGGTTCTCAGTTCCTTTTCAAATAGAGTCAACGCGCCTTTTCCGCACAAACGGGGAGCTTGAAGAGTGTGGTGCTTAAGTGCTGGAGGAGGTTATATTCTGTAAGCTCTTGTCAGCAGGATATCCACGGGGGAAAAGCCGGTCGAGAGGTTTTCTAAGAGACAAGAGGCTGAGGAGGTAAGCTGGCAATGGCTGCCAGACACCATGCGAAGCAAGGTGGCAGTCTTCAAGCTACGTCAGACATAAACAGGCGTATCCTCTGATAGCACATCTCCCACATGGTATCTCACAGTCTCTACCCACAATCCCTCTTCTACTCACCTTATCTTACACATCTTGCCCTCTCATATTGCCTGCGTATTTCAAATCACACCACTGAAACGCTGTTACGGCGTGCAACCCGATGCAGCACGCCTCATTTTATGGTCAAAATTAAGCCAAGACAACACCTCTTTAATAATTTTTTTTAAAAAAGTGTAAGGGGGAAGCATGGACATAAATAAACAAACAGGTACTGGTGCTCCCCCGTGGTTAAAATGATAGAGAGGTGCTGACAGAGATGAGAGTTGGGGTTGGAGAGAGAGCGAGAGAGAGAGAGAAACGTGGGGAAGAATCTGGCAGAGCGGAGTTAAAAATAGAGTATGGAGAGGAGGAGAGGGAGGAGGCGTACCTGTGGGCTCAGAGACAGCCTAGTTAGCAATGAACAGCACCACCGAGGATGATGATGATGACGATGATGATGGGCTAGAGAGGAGGACAGATTGAGACAAATGAGAGAGGAGGATGAGGACAAAGTGAGGTGAAGAGCCGAAGAGAGATGGGAAGAAGAAGAAAGGGAGAGACGGAATCAGGTTTTCAGAGAATAAAAGCCAGACTGGCATGAGAGTTTGAGTCAAAAACAAATTACTAGCAACATAAATGTATGATGCATGCTTGGAATGGGACTCAGGACCAGTTCTAGAGGAGAACCAGTCTGATAATGACTTTGAGCACAATGATGCCCAAATCAATGGTCTGAACGTTGGAGTGAAACATGGGCTGATTAGCTCTGTTGAGAGGCTGTGCAACAGGATGCACTGACGCTCATTTCAGATTCTTGGATGTTGACGATTTTATAAAATAAAAAAATTCCACCTTGCAATTAAAGTGGAAGACAATTTTAAGGCCTTCCTGCATATCAAACAAACCTTTACTTGTGACAATATTCAGTCCACACTGTTGATCAAACTTCCTGTTTTTTGAGGCATTCATCAAGGTCTGGTTAAGTTTGGACAATCAAATGGGAAAGGCACCTGCTGTACGCCTGAGCTGCGCCTCCATCGCTGGTAAATATCTGCCTATTTTTTCTCCTAACAATTAAAACCTAAATGACATTTATGCTGCACAGATATTCTCTTGATCCTGAGGCCTCCTTACAGAAAATTCAATAAGAGAATCAATATAGAACTAGACCACTAAGCAGAACTGATAATGGCACTGATGTCAATAAAATGTTATCAATTCTCTTCCCAATACACAAGTTAGGAGTTGCTACAGTTTCAGATTTCATGATTTATGTCTCCAACATCTCAGCCTATGGTAGAGAAAATAAACCTTATGGAAAACATGTAATGTAATGTTGCTAACTAACTAACAAACATACCAGAGGGGGAAAAAAAAAAACCGGCACAGTAAAAGAGAACACAAAATGATCCTAAAAAGAAAAAAAGCAGCAAACTTGGAAGACACGAACCAGTCGTTCCCAATTTTATTTTCTGGGGACCCACTTTTTAAAAATGATAAACCATCATGACCCAGTTCAGCCTTATCTATTAATCACTAAAAGAGTGGATTTGTGCATGAATAATACCCACTTCCATTATCTCAAATAGGAAAACCAGCCGTTTGTAAGAGACGCACGTCTGACAGTTACATTAATGCCGTGTCTTGCACAGCGTTAGAGAAACGGCATACGTGCTTTAAAAGACGGTTGAGACCAGTTAATTCACATTTAAGGTTTCACCGTTCGCAGCCCATCCCATACTTCAGAAAAATGAAGCCGTTTTCCTGGAAATTGAATTAGACTCAGCTAATCACTTCTATATTCATTTGTGGTCCTTCAGAAAAAGCAACAGGAAACAGACGATGTCCCACCGTGGACAATCAGTGCATTGTTTACTTGAGGGCCAGCCAGAGCAGCGTTACTCTTTTGTGACGGTGAAATAATCTGAGAAAACAGAACACATGGCCCATCATTTGCTTCCTAATAAGCTATTGTTACATGCCGGCTCAGGAGGGATTCAGTGAGTCAGCCACCAACAAAAACAGAGGAAGACTTGGAGGACACAGAAGCAAGCGAGCAGATGTAGCATCAACAAAAAGACAACAGTTTCCTAGATGCTTTTGTTGGTTGTATAACATGAACCTTTTTTTTTTTTTTTTTTTTTTTAATACGGCAATACACACATTTCATCAGTAATCAGTTTTAGGAAAATAACTGATTGCATCTACTAAATTGAACAAATTAGAATCCGTTTTTTTTGAAATAATAAACTGCTTCAAATTGTATGATGAACTAATTCAGGTTTTCTGTTTATTTGAGGCACACTGAGTGCTATAAATCTCTCCGAAGGCATTCATTTATTTCAAATAAAGCCAATTTATTTACCGCATTAACTAATTAACCTGTCACAATGTAAGGAATCTAAACAACAGCATCAATAATTCCGAACAAAATCGCTGTCAATCTCTCCTCCCTCCGCGTCTCACAATCCCTGATGCACATCGATGCACCATTGCTCACCATAATGACTGTCTAACAAGGGCCCATAAAAGGAAAACAAGACTGTCAGGGGACTGAGAGGTGCGACAACCTTTATCCCTCTGATTGCAAACCAGAGAGAAAGCAAGTCAAAATGGTATAAACAGAGAGAAATTAAAGCAATACTTCACTTATAAAGTAAATGTTATCTCATAAGTGTCTTGAGTTCACGAGGATGTTTTGATTTTCACCACTGTGTCACATCTTAGTGGGACTCTAGCATGCAGAAAGAGCCAGTCACGTATATTTAGCTTGAAGCTAACGGTGCCCTCATTGACGAACTATGACCAACAGCACAACTGTCTAAAGATGCTAGCAAGTGCTCATCTGCACTCGTTCTAGCAACAATTTCATTTTATTTTTTTTTTATCTATATGTGAAAACAGTCATTAGAGAACTTAAAAAAAAAACTCCTAAAATTTTAGTTCTGGGCCTTCTTTGTGCTGACACACACACACACACTATCACCTTCCTGAGCGAAAACAATATGACATCCGACAGAGAGTCATCTATCAGCACCTCTATGAGCAGAATGTTCACAAATACATGTGAATGAACTCATCAGCACGTCCCACAAACAGAAAGCCCTCAGCCTTGCTTTAATAAGAGCTGTAGAGGATTGTTGGGCGACGCCGACACAAAAGCAAGCAGGATGACAGAAAAGTGAAAAGGCCGCAAGAATTCTCTTCCTGTGGGAGCCAGAAAAGGAAGACAATCAGGAAGACACCCACCCAGGAACAGGTGAATATAAATAACTCAGGGATTTGTTCCTGTCTGACTGCTAGAAAAACCCACAGCAATTTTCGCTTTGATGAACAGCCTCTTAGAATCCATGTTAGTGCCTGTTTGGTTGATACATTTGCTTCACTTCTGCGGATAAAAAAAACACGATAGTGAGATGGGGATAATTTGAGACTAAAAACGAGGGGATTCGTAAGTTTGTATTTTTTTGTTGTTGCAATTTGAATGCTGCACAATGAAATGCTTGGGCTGATATGAAATAACTCCTCATTTCTTCATTTTGTTTTATATTTTTTCTCTTTTCTGCCTGCTGGTTCTACTTCATAACTCCGATTTCAATCACTGTCCTAGAGGCACTTCTTCAAAAGTAACTCTTAAATATTGCTGTTTTTCATATTAGTCAAGGATTATTGTGAGGAAATAAATCTGAGCCCACTTCAACAACGCAAGCCTGTCATGTGGATGAAAGATGTTTCTGTTACTGATAAAACTGGAGAGAAACTTTGTCAGATCTTTCCGGTACTGGTCTGATGCTCTGCAGTTGGCCACATCCTTTAAAACGTACAGTGTATTATTTAGGTCCATCTTGGAAGTTTGTCTCACAGGACCACACGCAGTTCTGCAGAAATTCTCGGTAAAATCGTGTAAGTCTGCGGATACACTGGTCAACTCTCGCAACCCGAAAAAGTGCAGAATAATGTGGACTCGGTTATGTGCACAATTGAGAACCCTGTATAAAAATCCTGTAGGAAAAATTGTCCAGTGGATTTCCAGCTTTTAACAGCAAACGGACATTTAAAAAAAAACAACCCACCAGGCTACCAGACCCGACCAGCCCACTTAGCACCACCACTTGTATTGATTTACAGCCTTCTAGTGTGACAGGTTGTTGAAAACACACTTCCAGCAGTAACGGTTTGTGCCGTGGGCCAGAGAAAAGCTGCCCAGCAGGACGAATTACACCATCCCATTCACAGTGCCCGACCAGATTCTTCCAGCTGGTCAAAAGGGGAACTGGGACCACTTATCACCCCCCCACCCCCCAAAAAAAAACCACTAAGCAAACACTCATCCCTCCACCATCTTATCCATCTTGATCAAATTAAAACAAAAAAAAAGCAATTATTGCATTACTTCCAGGCCATCAAAAAAAACACACAAAAAAAAAAACAATTGAAGGGGAAGCAACCCTGAGTGGATAAAAGTCAGCGGCCCAATAAAAACAAGTTCATGAATTTTTAACGCTGCCTGACACAGTTTGGCTGAAATAAAAACAGACGGGATGAGAGTGATGACTGTCACTGCAGTCAACTACCCGTCCTGAACAGAAGATGCTGCTGAAGTCAGTCAAAGCAGCCTCAGCTCAGACCTGTTGCCTTCTCCAACTAAAGACAGTAAATTGACTGTTCAGGCTTTGATGGAACAGAACAGGAGGCGTGTTCCTGAAGATGAGAACATCGGTAAATGAGTTTCTTTAGCCACACACAAACCCAAGATCTGGCTGATATCAGATGATACCAGTGTTAGACGGAACACAGGAAACCAATTTGTCCCACATTATTTTGGTGACATGAAGAGCTCACATGGTTTTGATTTTCAAATGTTTCATGTGATGAGAAAGGGCGTTGGTTGGCTCTTCCAGAATTAGCTCTGGGAGTGTGCACACACACACACAATCATGTAGGCTCATTATCAGCTACACCACAACACACAGGAGTCACTTTGTATCGCCTGGGAAACTCTCACACATCCTTGCTGCGTTTCCTGTTCTGGGATGACCTCACTCACAACTGAATACAAACACTGTGCGTCAAACATCAGCGTTTTTTTCCCATCGTGAGCCAAGCTGTAAACTTTTTTTAGACACCAAAGGCCGTTGCTGTGTTTTAACATGTCTGTACAAACAAGTTTATCCTGCATTGTTTTGAAAAGATTTTTACTTTCTGATACTGGGAGCAGCGTTCGTTTAAAAAAAAAAAAAAAAAATTAAATGTCGATCTGTTTTTAATATGAATAGAACACCAAAGTATTTCTAAAATAAATGAGATGATTTTCAACCAAGAAGAGTGCTGAACAAAGAATATTGAAATAGGGTTTCATTACAACAGTCAGATAGTTTAGCAGGATGCGGTCTTCTTTCTTTGTGCTGAAATGCAAATATCCCGTTTCACATTAAGCCACCTGTCACCCGCCCAGACCTCCGTCAGACTCTCTCTGGAATAACAATTCAGGGAAGCAGCTGTGGGCTGCTCCTTATCAGAAGTGAGGAAGTTAACAAACCAATCACTACTCATCATTACTGATTCCTCCTCTCGATCAAGCAAAAGCGTCTCACTTCCGCTACGCAAAACTCTCACTTGTGTGTGGACTTCAAATATTACCAGAGGTTGAACTCCGAGTTTTATTCCGAATCGTGGCAGCCGGTCTCAGAGGAAGAAAGGTGCTTTTCCTCAGGTAGAGACTTTAGTTTTGTTTACTTTCCTGCATAGTCAAACTTAAGCAGGTTAAGGCACACAAGCGTTAGCAGGATAATGTTAAAGTATTAAAGTACTTGACTGGTTCAGGATGTCTCAGTGACGTTGACCTTTGACCGCAAAAACATGGCAATTCATGTTGGTGAGCTCAAATGAACATTTGCATCGGATTCCAATACATAAATTTCTGTATACTGAGATATCACATGAATAACAGGAGGATGGATGCGACCTCCGGCTGGACTTGGTTTGGTTTATAGACCGAAACCAATTTGAATTTTGCAAATGAAAGTGTAAAAGGTCTGCCTGTAACTACTTCGAGCCATTTAAAAGGATGTTGTAAATTTTACTTAACAACTTTTCCACCTTGTATTATCGCCATCTAGTGGGCTGTAGCCGCCACATCCCAATTCACTCTCATTATGTTCAGCGCTGCTGACAAGTGTCCACACACCATCTCGGTCTGGGTTTATGCTCGGTGCACCGGGCACAACTGAGCCGGCAGACGAGGTGAACTTCCATAGCAATTCGATGGCGCTTCAGTTTGACATTTGAACTGAATTCCATGACAAGTTCATCAATGCGAGACTAATGAGAGGACCTGATGATTTAATGAGCCAAAACTGCAGTCTGCACTTGTGATTGAAAAAAGCTCCTCGGCGATGGAGTGCTGGATTTGGCCGAGTCTCCGTCCTTTTACAAACTGCTCAATAAAAGCCAGACCCCGTCACCTTAATAACTGTCGACTTAGCCGAATTAAAAGTCAGGTGAAGTTTTAATTATGAGCTCCAAGGCTGTCTGTAATTAAGAGGACAAGATCTGCTTTTTAACTGGAAACCTTCAACGGCACACAGTTGCCTCAAAGTCGGGCTAGAAAATCTGTTAGCATTGCTGGATTCAGCCGCAGAGCCACATCAACCATGTCACGCCGGTGTCATCTTTAGCCTTGCTGCTCATAACCGGCCCTCTGGCCGAGCTAGTCTTCCTTTTATGACAAAGCAAATAAACACAACCTCATTTGTCAAATAATGAAAGATGTGGCGAACTGATAAACATGCTAATCATCATAAATCATCTCAGCCTCTCTAAAATTTACACTGAAGCCTTTGTTGGAATTCAGGACGTGTAAAAGCACACCCTGTCCTCCTTTATTGAGTCTAACAATGAGACGATAATACATCAGGCAGATCATATCAGAATCTGATGCGTCATTCATGTGCCTCCTTAGGATAGAACTGAACCCCAATCAGGCTGAATAAACAGAGTTGTGTTTACACCGCTGCAGAATGTGCATATTTTACCTTGGTGTGTGACTCACAAAAACAGATTCAACGATGGTTTCCTACTGAGCTGCTGCCGAAGCTCTCCCTGCTGCAGCATCTTGGCAGAGCACATTATCTTTCACTAGCTTTTGAAAAATAAAACCCCAAAAAACAGGAAAAAATAAACCAAAGTTTAAGGAGTACATCTCAAGTAATTTCAACCGTCACATTACACAAATATTTTGTTTAAGTGTGTTGGTATCAACGCCGCAAGTGGACGGAACATAGGCTGTAGCTTCCAAATAAGCAGCTGACAAGACAACTACACAGCAAGTTACTATTTAATAGTGAACGTGAGAAATATATGCAGTATTAATAAAAGAACAATGTAAAATATAAGGTAATTAAAGGAGCGGAACAATATGAAGGTGGGCCAGGCTTTTTAACCTTCAACATCACTTCAACATACACATTTAATTGTCGGGGGACATAAATTTGAATGATTCTGCAGCCTTAATGGCACGTAGTACACAAAGAGGTGAATATGCCTGTAGCAAAAGGGATTCAGAAACAGGCTGGAGACTCAGAGATGCTGACACTGGACACGTCCCCGACAGAGGTACAAGGTTCGCTGTGTGATGAGGTTGAGTCAGCTCCCCCGGAACATCTGCGCCCGAGCCTCGTAAACAGTCGTGCTAGCAATACCGGACACTCCCAGCAACACCTAATTGGAACACCCGGCACAGTGTGACCTTCACGCAGTCTTCACACAGCTATGCATCAGCATAACGCTGGCGTGGTAAGCGTCAGCTTTACTATCAGTAAGTGTTCTAACAGCAAATTTACGATTATAAAAGAACAAATGGAAGACGCCACAGGTTCACTCCCAGCCCAAGGTCAAGGCCCTGGGGTCAGGTCAGCCCTTATCCTTCGAGGAATTATGAGGATAGGACTAAGAAAGTTAAAACAAAGGATACCAGATGAAATTCCTCATCAGGGATGAGCCATGTAGGGCATGGCAAACAATGAAAAAGGAGAATCTGGGCTTTTACTGTTTGATACTTGGTCCGATATTCATGGTTGTGTTTGGTGCAGCCGGTAGGAAGCGGGGAAGGTGATTCTAGCAGCAGCCTTTTCTCATCTCAGAAGAAAACATAGCCCGGATTCAACATATTATCACTGGCGCTTTTCGTTATTAATGCGCTCATTTGTAAAGAACATTTAATAGCGGTCCTATTTCAATGTGCCAAAAAAATAAACTGCTGTTTTTTCTCATCCTCCCAAAAAAACAAAAAATGCTAATTTGAGTGTGCTACTTCAAAAAAAAATAGCTCAGATCTGAGGCTAACAATAGAAATTAGGAAAAGGAAGTCGTGCAGTCACATTTGGGGCAACATGACTTAGAGGTTGGACGGATGTCTAACATGAATGAGTGAGACGGAGCGTAAGAAGGGGTGCAGGCAGCGAAGGAAAGAGTGTAGGAAAGCAGAAAGTTGACATAAAAGAGAAAATTATTGAAGTCGTGTATACAACATCAAATACACAACCGGGAGAAGGAGGTTGCTGAGTGGGAGTCATCGCAGTCCTCCTCCTTTGTTCTTCCTCCAGTGCTTCCTGCAGCTCCCCGTTTTGCTCTGTTCTCAATCTACTGTCTTCCTCTGCACCATCTAAATATTTCATATGTAGCCTGATGTTGTTTTAGGGATCTGTCCTACTCTTTGATCAGTTAAGACTGTCAGGAATTTATCGCCGAAGCGGTGAGATGTTGAAAGAATGACGAGGCAATTAAGATGAGCTCAGTGAGGAGAAGACACAACAGTAAATAATGCATAATCAGCCCGTCTCAGTCGTTTCAATACAGCCATTACCGCAATTCAGAAAGCATGACTGCTTGTTTTTCTATGCCAATGAAGGTAGCGTAGTCAGTGGAGATGATAACATGTGGAATGGTGCGGCAACAGGTGAACACAGAAAGGTTTGCACCAGTATTCAATGAGTAAGTCATTATAATACTGCCCCAAGTACAATGGAAACATGGGGGCAGCCGTACTTTTGCAGCTGCAAGTGAAAATCTGGGGAACCAGCTATCTTCTAAAACAACTCCTTATGATGCTTTCGCTCCAGTTTCTTTGTGTGTTTTCCAAAAAACTTGAAAAAATGATGGCCGATTATTTTAAGAAGGAGACGATATTCCTCATATAGCCACTTATGTGGTGTGTGATTATAATTCTTATTTTGTGCCTGGGTTAATACTTGGTTTTGCGTGTGTGTGTGTGTGTGTGTGTGTGTGTCTCCTTTGCTCTATTTTGCAAATATATGCAATTTTTGGCAGCTCCTTTAAAAATGTATTTCTAGTCCTGCATCAAATCTTCTGATTTTCATGGTATTAGTCATCCTCTGCCTATTTTTTTTGTTTTTTGTTTTTTATTTTGGGGGGGGGGGGTGTTGTTGATGTTAAGTTTCAGTTTAGTGAAACTGTGACCACGTTGATCTTATCTTCATCAAAAAAGTAACTTTTCAGTTTCATTTCAGACAATAAAAATGAATTTCTTTGCTGTGTGTCTTCATGTTCTTTAGGCCAACTCATTTTGGTTAAGCTGTAGTCGTTAAACGCATATTAGCTCTGTCTTAGTTATTGTAACTATGGTTTGCATTATTTTAGCTTCAAATTCGAATCAAATTTTGGGGCACCGTTAAGTTAATTTCTGGTATCACGTCGACGTAATACCGTAACTGGTACTTCTTACGTACTTTGAGCGAAATACTAGCGCTCTTAGCTGAAAAATTCCGTAACTATGCTTTGAAATTACAACTACGATAACGTGTTGTGCAACTTTAAACTACCATTTAGCAACAGTAAAAATGCAATAGCTACTGCAGTTTATAGTGTTGGACAGGTTTTTTTTTTTTTTTTTTTTTTGCCCGAGTTGTGGGGAGATGAGCTGTATTCTACATAATCAGAACAGCTCTCGTTGCATTACTGAGCCAAAAATCCAGTGTCGCTCTGGCTTTGATGTTCAAACTGTGGTCCTGCACAGCCAGGAGAAAAAAAAAAAAAAAGTCCTCTAAAAAAGAGCCTAAAATCTGGGAGTGAGAGGAAATATTTCTGCTGCCATAATCCTATGGGTAATCGTTTACATTTGATCACCACGCATGAATATGAATGCTGTTCCGCGTGTCCTTGAGAAATTCCCTCAACTTACACAGTCAGCTGCTGCTTGGGTAGAGAGACTGACTTTAACAGCTCGTCTTCCAGAACATGACGGCTGTTGAAAAGATTTGGCTCAACCTGAGGCGGGATGACACGTGTACACGACGCGCAAGCAGAATACAAATAAAAGAGACGCAAAAAAAAAACAAAAAAAGAGGCGCTACATTGTCTAACAATGCCAAGAGGAAGATTACACATGCTTGGCTTTGTGGTGGAAGAGGGGAGGGGAGGAGGGCTTGACTATGTTTCCAGGCTCATTTCAGCGTAATTTTCTCCCTTTATCTATGGGCACACAGCCTGTGAGGGGTCACAGTGAGGCTTGGAACCTGGTGCTGGATGGAGAGAGGAAGACCAAGCAACGGAGGCACAGACGAAACGTGGCGGGAATCTGGAAAGGCAACGACGACTAATCTCTGGCACAGATAAAGGCAGAGGACGTGCGCTGCAGCATGCATGCGCACAATGATGCATTACACAACGCTTTGGATCGTTTCTTACATACATCTGCACTTCTGTAATACACTGAAAACGTGGACTGGCATAATCCTGCCTGGACTTTGAATGTTTAACAGTTCTGAAACCCAGAAGGAATCAACGTCCACAAACTCAAGCCCCCTGTTGTGTTTTGATGTCTGTCTTGCTTCCTTTTTGGTTTTCACACCAGTTTTCTTTGTTCACTTGTTGTTAGTGTTTAGTTCTCCGTGTATTTCCAGCCCAGACTCTAGACCAGCCACTTCCTTGTCATGCCAGTGTGTATTCTTCATAGTTTTCTTCCACTTGGAATCTTTTGCCTGAAATTTCAATGTCCTCTTTCACAACCCTTACAAGTGTGTGTTGCTGTCTTTTTGAAGAATATTCTACAGTAAAATTCTAATCTTCTCTGGAATATTTCTCACCCAAATTCCTGAAAACATCATAACAGTTGGTTGATGTGTGGTTGGTGCCTGGTGTGTGTGAAAAAGCATCTATTGAACAAGAGGAGACGTGATAGTTTCAGATAAACTGTCAGGACAGCGGTACAAATGAAATCTCCCTTTAGGGCACTTGAGCGCACAGAAGAGACGCCAAATTGCCAACAGTGACTTCACACATATGCTTGTGTGCTCGTAATTCTGGGTATAAGAATGACTGAAACCAGACACATGAGATTCGCGAGTCATAACAGTACCTGGTTCCCACGAGAGAAACCAAGGACAAAAACCCCGAGCAAATGTGTCACAGTGAAAGCCATTACCCGCCCGGTGGCATGTTTGATGTTGGAGCTTCTGAAGAGTTGAGCATGAAACGGACCCTTTGTGCGGAACAAAGATGAACAGAGAACAGTGGAATAATGTCTGGGTATTCCCCTTGAGTCAGGGAATGTCATATATGCTTTTGACAGAGAGATAGGCAGCACCGCCCCCCCCCCCCCCCCCACACACACACACACACACACACACACACAAACTTTTAGACTATTCACAATGACAACGTTTAAAGAGTTCACACCATATTCATATTATGGTCCACGTTCTGGATAAATTAATATTCCGGATGAGGCGTTTATATGCCCTGCAGCATCTGGGAAATTTTCCTGGTAACTTTTTGGTTG
This sequence comes from Aulostomus chinensis, assembly GCF_037954235.1. Taxonomy (NCBI): domain Eukaryota; kingdom Metazoa; phylum Chordata; class Actinopteri; order Syngnathiformes; family Aulostomidae; genus Aulostomus; species Aulostomus chinensis. Next base: position 17,289,076 of record NC_141332.1, on the reverse strand, counting down.
TCGTATTCCAAATTGACTATTCTATACATGCTAGGAATATACCACACTTTGAATTTGCTCCACTTCCTGTTTGTCGCTAGGCAACATCGCTAAACATCTGGTTTACATTTGTTCTATAAAACTCATTCGTGAACAAAAATGCAAACATTCAGTAAATCGATTACCAACGTGCACCTTGGCCCCCAGGCCGTCATGGCAACATGTAAATATACTACTTATTAGCTGCAGCTTTGCAAGCCCCCCCTAAATAAATGGGAACTTGCACATTGAACACGTGCAGACGTTCACTCATATTCTGTTAAGGGCCATTTCCAGATTAACGTGTTGACATGACTCAATCTTCCTGTTGTATCCCAGGTGTCTTATTCTGGCTTTTAGTAAGTGGAATATGATCTTAGCAGGTTTAATTTGCAGTGTTCACATGAACATATGGTGGGCATTTAAATCTAGATTGTATTTACATGGACTTCAGTAGCCCGGTTTTGAGTCTTATTCTGTTTTTGATCATGCTCTGAATATGGCGTTTGTATAGAACGCAGAAATCTGCTTATTTATTTCCCGGTATACATAATAAATACTCCTATCCTATTAAGTTTGGTAGTTTCTGATCATCGCATGCTGCGCCTGCTGGCATCTGTCATGTTTCAAGAGCTCTCTTTGCTCCATTAAACGATAAGATTATGTTTTTTGATTTGCTGAATCAAGCTATTTCCAGCAGTGGGAGAAGGCAGGGAGAGTGAACCATGTCCTCACCTACGGCCGGTGTCGCTGCCACGGTGCAGGACGAGGGAGCAGAGGATGAGGGTGCAGAGTCGTGACAGGTGGGACAGGCTGGAGTTCAGTGGTTCACAGCAGAGAGGGAACATTTCCAGAGGAGCGAGGCATCCCTTTGGCGACTGTCAACGAACCAGATCGTAACCACAGTATGTCACAGCCATCTTGAAATATAACAGATGGTTTTCACTGCACTGATGTGCACTCATGTTGCTATAATTTGTCGGATTACGCACGAATAAAACTGTTAATAACTTTTCATTGATTTCTTACATTTATATGTTTTAGAAGAGCAAACTTGTCTCTGTTTGACTGGACTAAGTCTGGTTTCTGTCCCCCTCAAGTGGCTTATGTCATAATACTCATATACAAGTACACAGAGGAAAAAAACACAAACGACCGGATTCAAGGAGACATTTTCTACACTTCCCAGTTAAAATGTACTCACACGCAGATGCACACCCACACACATATTTGACTCTCTGCTTCACTCTCCTGTGACAGAACATGGCTTTTGTTCATGGTCTTTGAGGGAGCAGAGCAGAGCAGCGTTACTAGGGCTCTGGGAATGGACATGAATAAATGGACTGTCCTTCATAGCAGCATGAGGGGAGCAGCTAGAAAACCCCGAGCGCAAGATCTTACAATCGTTATCAAAGGGCCTTTTGAAAACGGTCACGGCGCATTTGAAGTGATAGAAGACATATGCAGAAATGCTGGAAATCCACAGAAATGTGCCAGATCCAACAACAAAAGAAGAATTTTTCACATACAAATTACGGCAAACACATGGATGTTTACCAAAAAAGAGAAAAACGCCTTGAAGAACGACTTAAAGAAGACTTTCAACCACAAGAAAAAAGGATTAATATTTGATTTAAAAGTTGCTGCCTTTAATGATGTTCTTTGTAATTTGCATGCAGTGGTGACTTTACTTTGTTATGGATCCCCATTAGCACTTGCTTAGAAGCGTGGCTATTCTTCCTGGGGTCCAGTACACAAAACACATTACATCATTCATACAACACAAACATAAATCTTCCTACATGGCTGGAAGTGTTGAAGCCATCGATTCTGATGAGTCTAACGCAGCCTGGCTTGCCATCAGTGATTGGATGGAAACACTCATCTGCAGGTACAATAGTTCGGTGTACTTCCAGCCATCTTAAGTATGTCTAACGAGAGAGTGCCTCCGGGGTGCCATGAAAGTATGATTAAATTACTGCAGTCATGGTTACTTCGCTGAATCCCAGAGGCGCTTGGCTGCAGCACTTGAGTACATCTTTTCTTTAGAAGCTGAAAATATACACTTGGCACTAACTATGTTTAGGAAAGTTCCTTTGCACTGACCTTAGATGAAAATATCTGTCACAAAACAGTAGGGCTATATATCAGTTAGAACGACTAATATGTTGAACAAGAACGTGTTTGTTTTTATTAACCTTTTTTCCTCATATTGTACATTAATTCCAAATATCCCGTTTCAAAGCTCCTGGCTCCTGTTTCGAAACACTTTGGTTCTGATGTCCATCCATCCATTTTCTACCACTAATCCTATGGGGGGGGGGCTGGAGCCTATCCCAGCGGCTTTCGGGCGAGAGGCAGGGTTCACCCTGGACAGGTCCACCAGTCCATCACAGGACCAACACATACAGACAGACAACCATTCACACTCACAGGCAATGAGTTGAAATGCATTGATACAGAAATGATCAACATACATTGACGCATCAGTCATTTATTACGCTTCTATATTCCATAAGCACGACCAACATATCTGTGACTGGGACAGATACGGGTTACCTGAGATGAAATGTGAAATGTGTTCTCCTCTCAAATGACTTATTGTTGCTGTGACCAGCTCCATCGCTGAAAACAGACAGATTGGATCACAGCGTCTAATCTTTGTTCTCTGGTGTCTGGATTTGGGAGATCTGTCGATGATCGCAGCTATTGATCGGTCCTAAACCATCAGGCGAAATTGAATTCTAAAGGTTCAGTGTGGTAACGCGGCTTTTTAAGACTTGCAGTCAATGTTTTTAATTTGAAAGTTTGAATGACTTTGTAGCGCAGACACGATGCTCATCTACTCATCAGATTTTTCTTTTCGATTCTGAGAATTTTTTTTTTTTTTTTTACATTTAAGTCTTTTGCCTTTACCATTAACGTTTTAAACGATATTTTCTAGTAAAACATAAAAGGTATTGGACTCAGTGTTTGCATTAAAAAGTCTCACATTAGAGGCTAAATGTATTCCTTGTTAGAGGCTAGAAACTGCCACGTCATAAAATACTGCAACGTTCACAACTTTACTGTGAACCACCTTGAGAAACTTGCAGCCTCTAATGTATCCATAAATAATTCATCTGTATGAGCTTTGATAAATCACTTAACCAACAAGCCTCTCTGTTTCTAATCTTCAGTCTAAAGTTCCTTATTATGAGCCATCCTTGACTGAAATAAAATCAATTACTAATCTTCTTCTGTGGAGAGAGTCTAAGCCATCCTTGTGTGGTTAAATCAGTTCTAATGGCCTTGTTGTGGGCTTGCTAAGCATCAAAAACACACACATAGATATAGTCTCTCTCTCTCGCTCTCTCTCTCTCACACACACACACACACACACAGCGCCAGGCAGCCCTCTTCACTATGAAGTGCACTAATTAGCATGGATAAACATCGGAGTGTGCTTGTTTAAAGCAAAGAGAGCTTCCTCTGTGATTGATTTGTTAGCTCTGTTTGAGAAAAGGTCACCGAGAGGTAAAACCGAACAGCTTTGGCGACTGCACGATGGAGGACCAGCTTTCTGTGACATATTACAATGCTGGAGAATCAGCACTGGGTAGATCATACATGTCAGACAATGTATATAAAATACTGAAGCACTGAGGCGCTCTGGAGAGAATATACAGCCTCGTGCGTCTTCGTCTTTGCCATGGAAGGACAATTTGTTACACGGAGCCAAATGCTACAACTCAGGTTCACTTAAAAGTACCTGTGAAATACATCGTTATAGCATGTTTATGTGTTTCCAGTTAAATCATTAAGCGAGGGAGGAACTTGAGGCAAATTTGGATTGTTTTTTTCATTAACCAATAGTGGGGAATGTAGATCATGCTCACCAACACCCGCTGAGCTGGCTACATCTGGTTGGATCTATGCTAACACATACGGATGAGTAATTTAGCTGGCATCCAAATCTGAGTCATTTTGCCAGGGATTCTGGAGTAATGAAATAATCTACTATTGAAATTTCAAAACAAACAATCAAAACCTATGAAATAGTAAAAGCCTTCGCTCCAAGACACTGAGGACAATCTACCGGGTTTTAGCGCCAGTGAGTTTCTATGTACGATTTTTCCTACAGTGTTTCAAACGTAAGGAAAATGGCTTCGGCAAATACTGCAATTCCATTCTTTTAAACCCAAAAGCACACTCTCATTTTGCCTATGATGCAATTACGTCATATGTTTGTTGCTCTATCCTGCGAGTTTGTGACCGTAATCTACTAACAGGGGTGTACGGATGCAAGTCAGCATTTCCTGTTTGTCGTTGTTGCCGCGGACAACGTGAGGGATGTTTAATTGAGGGTTCACCCCGACATCCGATAGATAATAAATTTCCCAGCTATCAGCGTTGTTTTGCAGCTGTCTAGCAGAACTGATTCACACCTGCCTCCCCCCTTGTTTATTACTCCCATATCAACGTGACACTTGAACAGGTTTTGTGGTACTTTTTGCAATATATTTGCAAATTTCTTGTAATATCTGTAATGTTCATTGTGTTCACTTCTGCTTCAGCTCTTGACAGTTTTATGATTTCACTGTCTGGAGAAAACTTCTTGTCTTCTAGCAAGAGTTTTAAAGCTACAATTAATTTTAGCGCATTCCAGCACAACTGTTCATCCGTTTTTTTGACATAAGTATCAACGTGTCACAGGTGAACCCGACTGGAATGTTGCAGCGGGAGGTCAAGGTCACGGTGGCCTCAAGTTTTTCTGTTGAAATCATTATAATAATAATCTGTCATCACGTGATCCTATTTAACGAGTGTTCGGCTGATGAATTCTTGAGATGTAGGCAAAAAAAAAAAAATTGTGAGGTCACACTGACCTTGAACTCTGTGCGCAACAATCCAATCGGGTTCATCCATGACACGTTGATGTTTATGTCAAATTGGAGGAAATTTCTAGGCAGGAATGGATGCATGAATGAATGGAGACAGCCGGAAAACATAATTACCTCCAGCCACGGCTGCAGCGCTGGCTCGGACGCTGCAGAGGCATAAAAAAAATGGTAAAGAGGAGCAGGTGGATGAGGAGGAGAAGGAGGAGAGGAGAGGAGAGGAGAGGAGAGGAGTGTGGAGCAGGTGGATGAGGGGAGGAGGAGAACATGCTGTCTGTTGTCAAGACAGCTAATCCCAAACAAGGAGCAGATTAAGTAGGCACATTTATGTAGAGGCCTAAAATGATACACAGCCTGCTTAAAAGAAGAAAACATGCGCACGTGCACACACACACACACACACACACACACACACACACACACACACGTGTTTCACGATGTCACAAACACCTGCCAGAGTAACAAAAGTGTCAGACAACAGAATGCATGCAGGTGTCTTAACATAACGCTGCTATGATGCAATAACGTGCAAAAATAAATACTGATACAAAAAATAATGTTTAACTTCAGTACATTGAAGTCTGTGGTGAAAGCAGAAAAGGGGTACTAGTTATCACACACACACACACACACACACACACACACCAACAAATTCCAATTTCCCTTTATTAAAGATATTAAAGTGATTTGCAGTTGCCCTCTGTAAATCACCTTTGTGAGGATGAATGATGAGAGGCAATTACATTTCCAGGGGATTATATATCCATAGTGCCATCTAGTGTTCAGAGGAGAAACACTACAAAGACCAGCCGTGTGTGTGTGTGTGCTGCAGACAATTCTTTCACGGGGCACAACACAGAGGCCAAAGATCCTTATAATCATACCACTGCTCTTTTAAAGATTCTCTTGCGAGAAATCCAGAGGATTTATGAGAGATGGCAACAAACGCCGTGCGGCTCATGTGTAAATATTGGATGTAAATGAGAGAAAACAGGATGTTTAAATCAAGGAAAAACATAGAGGGGCTTTCACAGATCAGCCTTAAATAATTCCATTGTAGAATGGAAATGATTTCATATCTTCATAAGTTGTCAACCGACTCTTTGCGTCAGTTATAGTGGGTTTTTTTCGTGTTTTAATCTGAGTGGTGATGATAAACGACTAGGATTACTTTCAGCCGTTGTTGGAACATTTCTGCTTTAAATCAGATCTTTTTTCATTATCTGACAATAAATGTGTCACTGATCTCATAAAATGAAGACGGTCTTAAAAAGAGTTGGATCAGCAAAAATGTAAAGCCCCTTACTAACCAAATAGTTTTGTGACATCATCGGCTTTGACCAAGCAGAGACAGTAAATATACAAATACATATGGGAAAAAAATGTCTTTAGGAAGGTAATTATAATCATATTTCCAAAATTTAACAAATGTGTTTAAATCACTGACTCGTTAGAGCATCATAGGACTTTGGATATGATTTTATTAGCTCTGGGAACCGTGAAAGACGTATTTTCAATTACATTTTAACATTATTGTCAGATATCTTAAATCGTTCCAACATTTTTCACACCATGACAGGAATGTTTCCGTCAACCTAGATTTTGGTTGGCTGCATCAAAGCAGGACACTTCCTCTGATGTTACATGCACGCACATGCACACACACACACACACACACACACACACACACACACACACACACACACACACACGCACAAACACACAGATTTAAACAGATGTTACAAATTATATTGTGCACTTCATAGAGGCTTAACTTAGAAAAGGAGTACAGTCCTGATGGGACAGAGACAAATAAAATTGGATGCTCCACTGTTAATGTCAATAGGAGCTGTTGTTGTTGCTGAAATTCACCACACACACACACACACACACACACACACACACACACACACACACACACACACACACACACACACACACACACACAGAGCCTCACAAGAGCCGGATCCTGTATAATCCATAATGAATCAGGCCTCTCCTTAAGAGCTCAAAGGCCTGTGTGCATACAATAATTGCTGCTCCAGTCTTTGGGCTGGGGGGGGGGGGGGGGGGGCATGATGGGGTTTCTTCCTCATGCGGGTCCAACCTGAGGCCACGCCACTGCCCTTCATCAGCTCCTCGTAAGTGAAGTCACAAAGTAAGTGTGCATTATCAGATGACTGGAAGACAAAAGGACCTGATAGACGCCACAGTCATTGGCCAAAGAAAAAAAACAATTTGATTAATCAGTATAGAGTTTTATCCCTTTTGCAATTAAAGGAGTTTTTCCTCTTTTTATGGACCCATGAGGACACATGACCAGTGCTTCAGCTCTGGCTTCTGTTTCCTGATAAAAACATTGATTCAAATCTTTCTCTTGTATGACTCAATCAAACCGTCTAACCTAAATAGCGTGCGAGTTTAGCGGGTGTCAGCAGCAGGATGGCAGGCACGTTAGCTGGTACTATAGAGGAAGAATGAAGTGTTGATAGTGAATAAAAATCTGCAAAAACCGGGTGAGCACATTTTTGTTTTCCAGAGCAAAAATATGATAAACTGATGAACAGAAAATTTAGAAATGAAGTGTCAACATACTACATATTTTCCACAGAGCGAGTGAAGCTTTTGCAGCATCTTGAAAGAGACTTCCAAAATTGTCATTAATCATTCATGCCTCCCGTGTCCACGGAGGTCAGAGTGAAAGACGGAGAAAGGGTCTGCATCCTGGTGGGTTGGTAGTGATCGGTAAACATGAATGTGTTACTCTAATTCAAGTATTAAAAGTAACTCATCCCACCAGAGAACGTTTTAGCGCGAGAAAACTTGAGGAAAAACAAAAACATGCTTCAAAAGGAGGCCGGCGTGTGTGAGAGATGCCAGTGGAGAGGAGAGCAAACACTACACTAGGGGGGATCCAAGCTTGGATCCCAGGTTGATCGACAAGTGGAACATCAAATTATATGAGGTCGTTGGTAATTACAGACCGAATTCATAATGGTTTCTTGGGATGGCATCAGCATTCCAAACCTCAACTCGCCCCCTCTGTTCTGAAACCCTCGCCAGTGGCTCAAGTATTTTGTCAACTGAATAAAAAGATAAATAAAATAAACCTCCCCTCCCTTTCAGCACAATGCAGCATAAAAGAAAACTTAATCATCCCCGAAGGGAAATCTGTCTCAGCACTGGTGCTTCATTTTGTTGCGTCATCAAAAACACAAGGTGAAACCAGAACCGTGTGTGTGTACTGATTTAACATCCGAGGAACACGGACGAAGCAGGAACATACGAAGGGGCTGCGCAATTAAAGAGCAGGAAAAGCGCTGAGTGCTAAAGTGCTCGGGTGTTTATTTCACGATGCTCCACCAGCACCAGGATTTGATGGTGTTCATCAGCTTAAGAGCCACTGGAACAAATGATAACTTGAGGCAGTTTGTTCTGCTCTCTTTTTCCACATGTAACGTGATTGTGATTCCTCCATCGTTTGCCATCATGGCATTCGTGAGGAAGTTTATCTTTTATTATCATCATCATTATTATTATTTTTACAATCCTGTAATAAAAACGACATCCTGCAATGATTTTTCCTTCAAAATAAAAGCAGCAATGCTCCATTTCTATTGTCCCCCCCCCCAAGGTCACAGTGCACATAGTTAAAATTACACATTAACACAAGGGAGGACTTTCTGCCTCTGAGATGTGTTATAACTGCTCCAACATAAGAATTTTATGTATTTACCGTTATGGATTTCCTTTGAAGTTCTTATATTTTGAAGGCTGTGCATGCTGCATGAACACAGCTACATTTTCCATTCCAACGCTCCTGAATACCAATTAATCTGTGTTTTCTTTTTTAATATTTCCGACATTAATAGCGTGTTACCATCCAGAGCTGCAATAACGTGGCATCAAAAAGTCAGCTCAAGTTGTAGATTCAGTCCGAAAAATTGAATTGAAACAATATTAGTGGAAACTTACTGTGCTCCTATTGTCTCCAGGATAAGAAAGAGATCTATCCATCTATATGTATATATCACATGAAAGAAATGACTCCAACTAATCCACTTGGGTGTCTCCACTCAAAGGCTGAGTTGATTTAGTGGGGCAGGCAGTGGTGCTGTGATAAAAACTCCAACACAAAAGCTCCACTTCATATCTGGAGCCATTCAAACACAATCATTGTACTCTGTATTTCATATCAAAGTACACGTGAAAGAGAGACAAGACCCGGCAACATTCACAGTGAGAGAGTGAAAAGCATTTGGTCTGATAACGACGAACATTGGTAGAATGAGAACGTTTTTTGTTTGGTATTCTTATTCTAAATTACATCATATCCTAAAAACAGCTGCAGAATCCAGAGGGGTTTTGTGTGTGTGTGTGTGTGGTTTTTTTTTTAAGTATTTTCCCAGGATGCTTATACAGCCGGGTGATGGGAGTCAAGGCTGAGGGCTGGAGTCTAACAGGTCATCTCGCAAATCCTGCTGCCTCCGTGTGATTTGGCAGAAAGGAAGGAGAATTAAATTGTAAATACAGAGCAGGAGGAGATGGGAGAGACAAACTTGTTCCACAGTTGTTTTTGCTTGGATTGAAGTTTCAAAAGAATTTTTTTTTTTTTTAAAAGCCAACCACGAAGAAAAAAAATCTGACCTTCACATACATAAATTCTGTTTGCACAAGAAAACAATACTGTCAAAAGTGTCACATTTTTTTAAAAAAAAGTTATGAATATATCAGTGCACCAAACATGGTGGTTGCACCAAAGTGTGAGCTGCTTCAGTGTTAAACACTCACAAGTATAGAACTATTTCAAATTAGTACCAAACACCCCAAAATTGGGTGCAAAGTCTTGTTGGCGTACCACAGTAGCACTAGCGTTAGCATTAGCATCTGACAATGGCCTTATAACGGATGAAGCACTGAAAAGGCAAATCTCCCCTGACTTTTTTCAGTGGCTTCACATGAACTTCACTTCATTTTGCAGGCTCACGATTGATGATAAGCTCTCTCCTTTTGTTTAGTTGATTCTTTTTGAGAGAGTTAATTCTTTGGATTACCAATAATCCTAATCTCTAAATTCGTGGGCAGAAAAATGGTCATTCGCTGTAGCTACTCTAAAATATGCAAGATGCTACAACTTCAGTGAGTGAGCATCTCCCAAAGCGAGGAGATTAAAGACAAAGTATTGCAATTATACTGCCATGCTTACAGCACTGTACATGCAATATCAACTTCAGAGAACTCAGACAGCAGATTGCAATTATGTGGCACAAAACAGCACATTTAATCATTATGGTTCAATACTCTGAACAACCAAACACCACAGTCCATGATTCATTCATGTAAATTCATAAGACATGCTGATTAGAGCCGCCACCACTTCGCAGGCTACAGACGAGTGTCCCTTAACTAAAGATGGCCTGTCTGCTTGCTATTATGGCAAATTAATTGGAACATAGGAGGGTTCAGCCACCAGTGGAGTTGGAAGATTGGGGGGGGGGTCGACGTCTAGGAAATTAAACAAGTGGAACCTTGATTTATTCAATAAGGGGAGGAAAGTGTAATAATTAGCATGCAGTCCCTGTATTTGAGAAGCTTATAAAGTAAAATTGAAGAAAATATGTATCAGTCATCTCCGTACAACCCTGGGAGTTGGCTCGTCCACCACAGCAGGATTTGGCTGTCAATCAATCCACCGATGCACGCAGGAGTTCGACTGTTTACCAAAGTGAGCAACATGATATTTCACTGCGCTGCAGTCATGAAGTGAAAGTTTAGCGGATGCTGAGTGACCCGCGGGCTCACTCACTCCAGCCAAATTTTAGCATCGTACTGACGCCTGAATGCTGAACTGATCTGCTAGTTAGCTACCTTGAACACAAACAGGGATTAGAGGGATTATAATACATGTTAACCAGGCAGCCAACGTGCCAGCCTGTTCTAATTTACACCGAGAAAACCGATGCACTCTCATTCGTATATAATCTTGAGCCGGAGGCCAGATGTCGGGACATTTACAGACATTTTAATTTATATTTTTGAGCCAAAATTCTGACCTTCATCTGTGTTTGACCCAAGGCACAAGAAAGATGTGTTTGGAGGAGTGGTGTTGCGTGTCAAGTGAATGTGAACAGGAAAAAGAGGTGGATTAAAAAGAGTGAGGCAAAGAGGAGGAAGAGGTAGAAAGACAGATGAGATGCTGGTGTATGTATGTGGGAATCTTTAGAAAGCACTTTGGCAGCAGAGGTCAGAGAGACACCGAGAGGTTGGGGGAAATCTATCACTGTGAATTAAGTAAAGAAGATGTCATTGTTGCACGCGCGCTGCTTCCTCCCCCTCCCAATGTGATTAAAACTAGAACAAGTGGCCACCGAGGACGAGCAGAGGTCACTGCCATCTTTGATTCAGTTTCCACTCTGACTACCACACGCGGAAAAACAACTAATGTGTCACCTTCGGGTGCTTCTATCATCTAAGGATTAATGGCGATCAGGGACTGTTTTAAAAAGAGCATTGGAGGTCCGTACACTGAAAAATGTACTGTGCAAAGAAGAAGAAGAAGAAAAAAAGCAGAAACTCCCTAAAGAAGCTAAAGCTATCAAAAGACACTTTCCCAACATACACAGGCAGCTTTTCAGATTGGGATTAACTGCATTCTGGTGGAGTGAAATGAAGCAACCATCAGGTGGAGAGGAAGTAACCTCTCCACTTCTGAATAAACAGCTGGAAATCTAAGAGTATTAAAGGTTGACAGCTGTTTCCTCCCCAACACAGAGGAAAAAAACAACAACAAAAAAAACAATTCAAGTTTAGGATTATTTCAAGCCAGGTCCACGCCAAGCATCCCGCTATCTGTCAACATCTCTGCCCCGCCCCCTTGCATTGGATTATGCAGCACTTCAGCATGCAGGACATGCTGCCTCAGTCATGCAAACTGCCTCCAATAAAACCGCACCTCAGGGAACGCGGCGATAGCATCATGGGGTTTGACTTTGTAAGAGCAAGTACGACAGAAATAACACAAAAGACTAGTGTCTCATTAAACGTCCCATTCTAGCATAAATGGAGAAATATAATTGAACACATTTATTTTTCTGCACCTTGCAATTCTGCTTTCTAAGCCTTTGATCCAGAGAATACCTACTCAACGGTAGTTCTTTATTGAGGACACGCATGTTGGTGGTGGTAGAATTGCGTGAGAAACCAGTTGTAATGGAAATGTTTTCTACTTGTATTTTTTTTTGCTGCTGTTGAACTGATTTCTCACCTGTGTTTTGCCGTTCTAGTGAAATATTTGATTCTAATCAATTCTAATCAAGAGTGAGCGTGTCGGAGGGTGAGCGAGGGGCACGGAGGAAACAACGGGAGGTATTTATTCAAAAAGACTTGCTCGTGACTTGACCCCATCTCGTGTGCGCGCCTGTGTTTAGTTTCATCCTCCCTGTTAGGAATAAACAGACCTCAGTCCAGGCCAACAGCGAGGTCTGACTACCTGACAGGCTGAAGGATGTATCTGCTTGCACGGGGGGGGGGGGGGGGGGGGGGGGGTAACAGAGGCGAGGCATAATCTCACCACACAGTGAACCACCTCCCTCTCTCTTCATCTGTCTGATTATTGTCTGTCAGCACAAAGCTGCGAGACACTTCTGCGGACTCAGTTTGATGTGACAGCTTGACAGACTGTCACAGCAACACAATAAAAGACAGCGAGATGACACTGTCACGACATCCCCACGGGTAAAACGCACCTTTAACCTTCACCCTTGATGCTTCCTTTTATTCTCTGGCTCAAAACAAAAAGAAAACGACAACAAAATCATGATTTAAGGATTCGCATTTATTTCTCTTTATCTGGCTGTTACTCTGTGTGTCACAAATAAGGAAAATCTCCTGCCCCCACAAGCCATCTGCCTCCTTCAGGAGACAACTAACCGAGAGCCTATTTAGCTAAGAAGCCCACTCATCAATCACTGGGGCTGTTCCACAAGCCTTCCAACTCAGCTTAAACTAAGAGACCCTCATCATTGAATATCAAACCCCTGATGGATGGCATGAACAACTGCTGGGTTGCTGACTGGACGCTGTAATATTTAACTGTTGTGCTGGCAAAGGGTTTTGTATGTGTGTGCATGTGTGTGTGTGTGTGTGTGTGTGTCACACTTTGCAGACCTTGAGGTTATTCCGTCACAGTGCTCTAATCTCAATCTTTTGGACAATCTACAAACACCCTCACGCCCACGCAACCAAAATATCATATCCAAATGTGAGCAAATCCACATCAGGATATCTCTACACATTTCTGTAAATGGATTAATAGTCAAATGAGCATTGTTTCGGTTTCCTGGCGTGAGAACAACAACGTCCACGGAGCAGAAATTCTCTAAGCTCTGTGTTTTGTGTTTCTTGGCTGATCTGAGTCCTTTGTTGTTGTTTTTTTTTTAAATCACTCTCCTCTCACTCTCCTGCATGTTCGTTTGCCCTGATGTAAATTATTTCCCTGCATTGCTGCCGTATGACAGGACTTAAACTGTCACCAAATGATGAAAAATATGTTTTATGACCCAGCATACTGAATGATGTGTTTTGATTATCGTATGAAATACATTTCATCCTATTACATAGACCTGCATCCGTACGCGGCTCCTCGGATGCAAGCAGGCATGAATGTACTTGGCGTGTAAACACAACCAGCTTTACATAAATGATGGCGCCGAATGAAGGCTGTAGAGATGGGGCTTTTTGTTCAGTGAGTAAGATGTGAATTTGGGTTTTTATTCTGGTCCCAGTTTAATGCAGCATGGTGAGGGATAACAAGGAGGAAGATCCTGGCACTGAAGAAGAGTTAAAAAGGTAGAGAAAAGTCCAGGACTCCAATTCTCCTAAGAGACGCACACAGAGACAGCTGAGGACTCCGTGGATCCTTTTACTTCCTCCTGGAGACCACTTGAAGGCCATGATCCCCACCTGTGCAGTACATCGGAGCTCAGAGGTCACTGGCATTGTGACTGTTGACAAACAAACAGCATCCTGCATACACACTAAAGCCAGCTGACAGCTCCAGACAATCACATGATGCGAATTCTGGAACGACGAGGATGACGGCTGATCCACTGTGATGACAAATACGTCTGAACAGCTTCCAGCGGCAGGCTGATGGTAGAAACCTCACCGCAGACAGCCGACCTCATCTCAGACTGTCATCTCAATGCTTCCGACTGTCATCTCAGACCCTAGACTGTCAAACTTTGATCTCAGACGCACAGATGCTAGCACAGCATCAAAGACTCAAGTCCATCCAGGCAGAATCCTGACTGCCATCTCTTTATCACGTCAAGTCAGTCTGACTGAGACAACATCTGGGCAGCTGTCACTGTCACTGACATCAGAATTGGGACTTTTCTTTCTCAAGAGGAATCCCTAGATGACTCAAATTCCATCCAATCACAATCCAACCTACGCACCCCCCCCCCCCCCCCCCAGATGGCCGAGTGGGTGGTGTTAATTTGTGATCTTTAGACTCTGACTCTGGATGGACGCTGTTTCAAAAGTTGAGAGAGAAAACAACAATGACTGACATGATTGTGGGTTAACATGCATTTTTCTGCACAGTTGGTGCTCTTTCGTGTGGGCAAAGACGTACTTGCAACAAATTACCACGCACACGGATGTCAGCGGAGCTCACGGCCCTCTGATAATGACAGTAACAGTAGACTGACCTGCACTTACCCCAGCAGACTCAACTGGTATCAGCTGTTGACAAATTGCCTAGAATAAAAACATGATCATTCGATGACTAAATACAGAGAAGGAGCCTCTTTTCCCCTGAGAGTCAGCTTAATTGCCCCCCCCCCCCCCCCCCCCCATCGGCATGTGACAGAGTCAAACTAAAAAGAGAGAGAAGTTCTGTCTGATGACGGGGCCTCCATGAGCTCCATACAGGGCCGGCTATACCCATTAGGCCCTGTATGTCCAGTCAATGTGGGCCACAACACCAACCCTCCGAGCTCCAACCGGAACTACCACTGGAGGTGTTGCTGGATAGTACAGTGGGTGGTTCATCTATTCTAGAGGTTTGACGCAGCTGCAGCAGCGTCACCGAATAGCAACCATTTATCACAGCTATAATCATCCCAGCATGTAGAAGCTGACACCCTGACTGCTCTCCACATCATTACTGGGTCTTAAATTGAGAGAGAGAGACAGAGACAGAGACAGCAGGCAGCACCCTCATGATACACGATGAGGGGGGGTCTGTCTCAAACATGGTCAGACCTCATGCACTGCAGTCACAGTGAATTTCCAGGTTGAACGTATACACAACTTCCCTCCATGACGCCTGCACCCACAGCTCGCCGCTCATCTCTGGACAAAAGTGTCCAACGGTGGTTCGAACTACTTATTGTACTCTGGTGTTTCTTGTATTCCTGTTGACTGTGCGGCCGGCGGATCCTCACGGCTCCGATATCAAAGCAGTCTGTCCACCATCATGTTGTCACACATCTGAGCATAAGAGCAATAGCGACAGGGTTCGGTTACCAACACCGCATTGTTACAGCGGCCTAGTGGGCGTGGCTTCAGAACAGGCCCGGTGCATTGTGGTTGTTGTGTCCTTTTTTAACAAGAACAATGACCGGGGCCCACTTTTCTGCATAATTTAAAAAAATATATCCATCATTCCACTGCAAAGACAGCCATGTTTCCAGCATCAACATGACATAGCACGTTCATACTGGTGATCACAAGCGCGTGTTGCCTGAATAAGAGTTGTAAACTACCAACTGGGATCATCCGTTTTGGTCTTCTACATTTCCAGGACAAGGCCAACAGTGGACCTCACCATTTTGCCCCACATTGTTTGATACCCTGCATTATTAATGCGGAGCTGACATTTTACACCGTGCTATTCTCAAACCAGAGGCTCGGCTGTCACCTGCAGCCAAGTGTCTCCTCGTGAGCCACGCTGACATGGAGCCACCGATGATGTAACACACCTATAGGGCCTCTGCAGGATTCCTATTGTTTCTGACTCTGTGGCAGCTGCAATTTGCTTTATTGGGATGTGTCAGTAGGTGAAAGGGCCGCAAAATGAATTGGAATTTGACTGAAACGGCAATGTGATCGTATGCAACTTTCAAATTGCTGTTTTTTTTTTTATTAAAAGGCCAAATATGGACCATTTGAAGTTAAATATTGGGTTTTATTCCAATCATTTACAGTACATGCATGTTTGATCCATTAATAAAACACACACACATCTTAACCACTGAAATACGTAGGTTATAAATGAAAATGAGCTTGATGATTCAAACATTCTGTCTCTGGCACAAGCCATATCCCAACTCCAAAATTAGATTTTTCTTTTCAATTGTGCATCTTCAAACACCCCCCCCCCCCTTTTTACTACACGGTCCAAAATAAATACATAATTCCATTACTCTGGCAACACTGATGATTTCCACTCCATAGCTAAGAGCACCCTGAGGACCTGCAGGGTGCTATCTGGGGCATCAGGGGTGTGCCTGAGCCAGGTTAGGTCATACCATCCATCTCCTATACTGCTTATCCATTAAGGGTCACAGGGCTGGAGCCTATCCCAGCTGACATTGGGTGAGAGGCGGGGTTCACCCTGGACGGGTCACCAGTCCATCAGGGCCATCAGGATCAATCAGGGGTTCAGTATCTCGCTCAAGGATACTTGGACACGGTCACCGAAACAGCAACCCTTTCGTTGCTAGATGGCCACTCTACCTCCACCATGCCGCCCCTCAGGTCAACCCCAAGATTTCTCAAGTATTCCAGTATTTCATCTGTAGGGTGCAGGAGAGGTAGAACTACTTAGACGGTATCAGAATAATCCAGTCACCATCCACCATCCAGATGTATCGCCCTTCTGACTTACAGACCCTTTGAAATTCAACATGAATTGACGTAAACTCCAGATTAGATGGATTCTAACGCACCGCGTGTGAGGGGTGAGCACCTTTGTTCCCTCGTAAAATCAGTCACACATTCTTCTTGCGTGTTTTTTGTGCGAGAGGAAAAAAAATGGAAGCTTTTCGCGCACACTCGCGCAGCTGTCGCGCAATATCGTGCAAAAACAATTCAACACTGAAAAAAGCATGTGCTTCACCAAGCCGTTTACACACACACACACACACACACACACACACGCACGCACGCACGCAAGCACGTACAACCAAAGCGCAGGAAAGAAGCGCATCTTACCTCGTTTCGCCGTGACAGCTGACGACTTGTATCGTAGCAAGCGGGAACTGTCAGTATTGATCAGCAGGAGCAGAAGTTTGGACGAGTCGGAGTAGACGGAAGGATCCGTGAGTTTCTGGGATCCGGGAATGACACAACACGGTGGTCTGTGTATGACAACGCCCCAAAACAAAAGTGATCCGGTTGATCTGCCGCCGGATTATTTAAAGCTTGTTAGAGATGTTGTTGTCGGACTCGTGGTGGACGGCGGGCTCTCCTCTCCTCTTCTCTCGTCTCTAGACGCGGTCCCCAAACTAAACGCTCCCCGAGGACACGTGACCAACCCACCGGGAACAGGAATAGCTCTCATTCCCTCATGGCAGCAGCTGGGATCAGTTACATCGTTGCTTTCAGTTCCCGTGCAACAAGCCCCTACTGTGCTCACCCCTCATCCTCCTCCACGCACCCACCCGCGAGCACATCCCCCGTGGCCTTACGGGGTCGCTCTCCTGATCAGGGTGCGTGGACGGGATGAGAAAATACACCTGTGTGGGTTTCACTGTTTTAAGGTGAAGACAACGATTCTGGACGAAGATTGACTGATTGATTGATTGGTTGGTTGGTTTGTTTGTTTGTTTGTTTGTTGAAATTAGGAAATTTGTGGTGTTCCTGAGATTTGGAGTCGTAATGTGGGAACAAGATGGATGTTACACCTTTTCTTTAATGACCAGGAAGAGTAAAAGAAAAAGAGGTTAAGATGTTCTAAACGACTCTTAAAGCTGATTTAACTCACTCAACACGGACTGAAGTTCACATTAAAAGCATATTACACATTATACATCATCATAATACTGGTGACATTTATGAATAAATAAATAAGAGGACACATTATCTGCCCTATAGATGCGTGAACACCAGACTGAGTTGAGTGGTATTCAGCTTGTCAGATTGTTCCCTGATGCCACAAAAAAAAAGACTGTGAGCAGGTGGTGTTGTGTAGTTCAAACCCCACGTCCAACATAATTAGATTTAATAAGAGGTGCTTTCCAGGCAGCACGGTGGTGCAGTGGTCAGCACTGTCTCTGCACAGCAAGAAGGTCCTGGGTTTGAGCCCCGACTCCACCACGGGATCTTTCTGTGTGAGTCTGCATGTTCTCCCTGTTCCTGTGTGGGTTCTCTCTGGTACTCCAGCTTCCTCCCACAGTCCAAAGACATCAAGAGGGGACGAGGCTGATTGATACTCTAAATTGACCGTAGGTGTGACTGTGAGTGTGAATGGTTGTCTGTCTCTATGTGTTGGTCCTGTGATGGACTGGCGACCTGTCCAGGGTGAACCCCGCCTCTCGCCTGAAGGCTGCAGGGATAGGCTCCAGCCCCCCCGCGACCCTTAACAGGATAAGTGGAAGAAAATTGATGGAAGAGGAGTTTTCCTTTAACATCTCTGCTTCTCCCACTGGCATCTATTTTCATAGATGGCGTGAACAAATCGATAAAAACTGGTGTCCAGTCAAATGATCCTTCTTTGACACGGTCCATGCAAAAGGCTGGGATTATATACTTTTTCATGCTGCAAACAGAAAAATCCTCATGTTAAAACATACAGTGCAGGAGAATGTGTTCATTTTAAGTGTTTCTGTCACTTGGAACCAGATTATGGGTCTGAAGCTGAAAACGAGAGGAGCTGTCTTTACCAGGCCCGTAGGTGAGTTAACGTGGGTGTGCTGCTAACAAGATTTGTCTGCTAAATTCCCCCCTTCAAACAGATCTCACACGCAAATGGGACAGATGCTAAATGCTACAACTGTGGGACAAGTTGCCATCTTAATTAGTTCCTCTGCGACAAGCCGCTCATTCAGTTGAAGACAAGAGCGACAACTTAAAGCTGGAGGGGAAAATAATGGGTGGTCTCTCTTTGTTGTTCTGAGTGGGAAGTGACTAAAGGAGTGGAGGGAATGCAGGAGTGACTCTCCGGAGAGCGAGGATGACCCAGGAGAGGAAAGTACTGGAGTATTCAGGAACAGACTGGGAAAGCTGCTGCTGCTAAAACTAGTGGATGGAGGTACGAGAGAGGGGCAAGGGAGAAAGAGCAGAGGGAGAAAGCGAGTATGGGCCATGTTGCCTGCTCTCTGGAGACAGAAACAAACCAGCGGTTTGCGTCTCCTGTTTCGTGCATTTATGATCTTTCGATAAAGTCCAAAAGCACCTCAAGTGAGTGTAAAAACTTTCTCATGAAATTGGAGATTGTCAACATATGTTGATGTAAACCAGACGACAATAAATAAGTGGTAACTTCGTAGAGGTTGCTTCTCAGATGAAGTGGATTTGGTGGATTAGAGTGTATTTTCTTCCTCACTTGTTTTTTGTAAACAGCACAGGCAACAACAAAAAAAAGATAAGACTGGTAAGTATGAAAGCTGAGAAAAATCATCCTGAGGAAACTCAATGAAAAAATTCAATAAATATAATTGTAATCTGACGTCTAATTGTCGTAAACATAACTTTTACTAGCGTTCCAGGATCCCAGACAGAACAGTTGCTATAGTGGAAGTTTCCAGGGAGCTGATTAAATGAGCAAACAATAATAATTAATATATATCGTTCTGGATTTTGTCACATCTTTTTCTATTCAGTAACCGTCACTATGAACAGACACCACCACGACTAAAACTCATACACAAGAGATGAGGTTTTTTTTTCCAGGTCCCGAGGAAGTTTAGAAAAGAAAAAAATAGCCAGCTTGAATCCAGATGGACATGAACTAATTTGGATCAAACTCATTGATTACATAAAAAACAAACGTATGGTGTCCGGATGGATTCCCATTTGTTTCATCCCCAGTGGAGATTCCCATTGAGTTGCACACCAAACAATTACAAACTGATGTTAGCAAGAGAATAACAAGAACCCAGTCCTGAACCCTTGGAAGTGAATAAAACGCATACAGTTACACGTGCGGATTACAAAACCTCCTTAATTTATCATGACATTAGCCCTCAAAACGTATCGCTAATCATGAGGGTTTTTAAATAGTTGAGCGCATGAAGAAATGGAATGCTGGGTAAAAGCAATTATTAATGAGACTGGGAACAGACGAGACACTACTGGATTCTTAAATAAATTTTGGTGCTGAAAAAAAAAAAAAGCCGTTGAGCACATTTTTAGATTGAATAAACTTAACACTTCTCGTCTCGGGAATATGAATTCTGAACATGAGCCCTCTGGTACGTGTGTTCTCCAGTTATACTTTAATTTTCACATGGACAAATCAAATTTTTCTCAGGCTGATAGAGTCAGATTATAAGCATTCTAACACATTCCTTTCTTAAATTATGGCTCGATTTGTATGAGGTTGGATTTTTGCTGAGAATGGGTCTGACAGAGAGGCTTGATGTTACTGCAGCGTTGCCTTTTCTTTGATTTAGCAAAATTGTTTCACCTTCATGCTGATAAATGCAAAATTCTTAATAAAACTTAGTGTTTTTCAAGCAGGGCTCAGCCTGTGGGTCCATGGGGGGCACCCAGACTCAGCCTGGGTTCCAGTCTATCTTGGGGTTCTGCGCTACATGGATTTGGGTGGCAGTGTTACCACCCTGGAAATGATTTGGGAGCGATACGTTTGGATTTAAAGGTTTTGGTCCTCACACAATGGGCTGCACGGTGGTGCAGTGGTTAGCACTATGGCCTCACAGCAAGAAGGTTCTGGGTTCGGGTCCCGGCTCGGGCGCAGGATCTTTCTGTGTGAGTCTCCATGTTCTCCCTGTTCCTGTGTGGGTTCTCTCTGGTACTCCAGCTTCCTCCCACAGTCCAAAGACATCAAGAGGGGACGAGGCTGATTGATACTCTAAATTGATCGTAGGTGTGACTGTGAGTGTGAGTGGTTGTTTGTCTCTATGTGTTGGTCCTGTGATGGACTGGTGACCTGTCCAGGGTGAACCCACCTCTCGCCCGTAGATGCTGGGATAGACTCCACCCCCCCCCCCCCGCGACCCTTACTAGTAAGGAATAAGCGGAAGATGATGATGGATGGATGGATGGTCCTCGCACAAATCTCAACGGTACATCAAGAGGAAGAAAGATGGATAGAAAGAACTGGATGTGGTGCAGTACAGCTTTTAGATAAAGTCAAATTCAAGGTTGTAGCACAAGAAAGGTGATAAAAGCATCAAGAATAAGCACACTGGGGTAAAATACAAATAATTAAATAGCTTTGATTTAACATAAAATGCAAAGCTTGGCTTTGAAAGTCAATTTGTCTCACATCTGAGCAGTTTAGAAGATGAAGGCGGCATCGCCACGTTTTATTTTGACTCTTTGAAAGGAGAACTGGTAAATATCCCTGATGTAAACCGTTTAGAGAAAGGAAAAACATTTTGGAGTTGAGGAACTGTAGCCGAGGCATGCGAGGGTCTGAAC
The DNA here is from genome assembly GCF_037954235.1 of Aulostomus chinensis. NCBI lineage: Eukaryota > Metazoa > Chordata > Actinopteri > Syngnathiformes > Aulostomidae > Aulostomus > Aulostomus chinensis. The sequence continues at coordinate 17,267,564 of NC_141332.1, read as the reverse complement.
ACAGACTTTACAATGAGCTCTATTGGTCCTTTTAACAAACAACATTCTGAGATCAGCATCCCTGTGGCTTCGGCTCTGATTTATCATGCCTCACATTAATATATTCTCTATTGCTCTTACACAGCAGATAGAAAAGCCTCAAACAATTCACGCTGTTTTCATTATCAATCTCGGAATTAAATATTTAAGCTTTACATCTCGTACGAAGTGAAATGGTGAAATGGTGACGGTAACGCGGAATTGCTTTGAGGGAAATGTGATTAAACTTCTGTCTTAATGCAAGCACATTATTCTGGCACTGCTGGTTGTGGGACTGTATTTCTGTGTTTCTAACAATTCTAACATGATGAAAATATGTCATTTAGAATTACTGACCTGAAGAAGTGAGTGCACGGTTGAGATGAGGAGCTAATATTAGCAAATACACCCAGTAGGAATGCCAGATGTAAACCCTTCGCCTGGTGTCGGATTTGTTTGCTGTGATCACATTACTGGATGTGTCTTTGATTTTACTCGATCTTTCTCGAACAATAGACACGCCTGCAGTGTTGATCTCAACAAACACAATATGTCAGAGTAAAAGATCCTCTTTGCAGAAAAGGCCTTTTTATTCCCACGTCAGGTTTCCCAGTGTGTGACGGCTTTGAACGTTGAATATGAGAGAGGTCAGCGGCGAGGCCCCCGTGTGTCATCTCTCTCTTAGTTAGCGTGGCAGTAACCTGATAAAGAAGCTACTAGACTGGATGAATGCGACACACTTCTTTTTATTGCATTTGACTGCCGTTTATTTTCACAGGAATGTATTCATTCTCATAGATCATCAGCTGTACGGACTCCAAATCCATCCTTCCATCCATTTTCTATGCCACTCATCTGTTAAGGGTCATCACAGGGCCACGAGGAGCAGTTAGGGGTTCAGTAACTTGCTCAAGGACACTTAAGCATGGTAGGGGGGGGAAGTGAGGATCAAACCAGTGACCCGTTGGTTGCTAGACAGCCACTCCACCTCTGAACCATGCAGACCCAGGACTCCAAATCAATAGCGGTTGTTATGAGTAGACAACGAAGACAAACATTGCATTGGACTTCTCTTCTTATTCAGAGGGAATGATTTCATTTTGTTCATTGTTTTGTTTTCCAAAAGCTCCATCACCTGCAAATCCCTACCAGTTATCATCACATTGATTCACTTAACGTTCACTGTAGTTCAACTATGAACCACAACCACATAGAAACTGTTTTCAGTTCCAATGATTCTTCCCCGTTGTCCCTGTGAGCGAGTTATCACGCACAAGTAGCTGGAAGTGGCCCGCCTGAATGGAATGCAGCCATCAGTTTCGCTGTGCCACAATGTCAGCCATGAGAGTGTGTTGTGTAATTTTCAGCTTGCAATGGAGATGATTGAATATCGACACACACAGATAGCGCCGCGACAGATAAGAGGCCGGTGAAAAGAAGAACCACATACGCGGACTGAAATAAGCTTTGAGCTTTTAGAGGTTTTGCTTGTGGAACCTGAGAGCTGCAGGTACAACTTGATAGCACATTAACGTCAACTCCCAAGCCCGCCTGCTCCGCACTGCACTTTATTTTCCCTCTATGTATTCTCACTTTGTGTTTCCGTTGCCTCTTGATAATACCTTCGAGAAAAAGCAATATTTTTCACAGCCTAAACCGAGGGTCATGACCACTTGCCATGAGTCTCAAACAGTCTCCCATCCTGTGAGAGCTTCCAGCTAGTCACGGAATCAGCCAGCCTAGGGCATAGCTAGAAGATGTGCCTGGGGGGGGGACAGAAGAAGAAGCGAGTGATAAGCTGATGAATGCAGCGTTAAAAAAAATGCATTTGCACAGAACAGAGTACGCAAATCTCATGAAAATGGCTCAGAAAACTAAATTTTTAAACCCTCACAATCAGCTGAAATTAAAACTAACAGAGCTGGAATCTATGATGAGCTCAGGTTTGAATATTTTGTGAAATGAGAGTGTAGCACAGACGGGGTTTCACCGGCAGCAGCAGGCCCCCGCCTCCCCCAAGTACAAGATCATGCAGTGCTGTTGGTCAAACATCAAAGCCAAAGGCCTCAAATAGTTTCTCTGTCACAGTGGGTGACCCAGCAGTACTTCACTTCCTCCATATGGATACAGATAAGCTGATATTCACAACCCTCCTGCACGCACACTAACACACACACACACACACACACACACACACACACACACACACATACACACACACACACACACACACACACACACACACACTCTCACCCCATCATTCACCATTTCAACTATTTATTATTGTTCCGCTTCCTATTTTATTTAGTAGCAAAGTGAAATAGCACCCAGCACCCACATCCAGAGCACAGTTAGAAATCAGCCACAGTTGCCTTGACCTTTGATCTGTAAGTCTTTGTAACCTGGATCCCATACGCCCACCCCCCCCCCCCCTCGCCCCACCCCATACGGCCCTTCTGATCTCTGGCATCTACTAAAGTTAGCATGACGGCACAGAGGAAGGGTGAGAGGTGAGGATGTTTCACACTTTTAGAGTCTGGAGATGTTGTGTTCCGTCTTTCCAGAGTGGATCTTTTTTACTATTATATGAAGAATAAATATGCAAGATGTTTAAAAATAGTATGATTGCAGCAAAAAAAAAAAAAGAAAAAGAAAAAGAAAAAGGCAGACGTCCTCATGTCAACTCACAAGAAACTGAAAGCTCACTTCCCCCTGCGACCATGTTGAAATCCCAAAGATGTTCATATGCATTGTAATACGCCGGCAGCTCAACGTACCTATTTATTTTGAATTTTTTAATTTCAACAAGTAACTTGATTACTATTGAATATAAGATTGTGGATTCATCGAGGTTGTTTCCGCACAATGTGGGACCAAATATTAATATTTAGTTCTCATCTTATTCAGTAAATGTGTGCATTTATTTGCAGCATTTTGTCAAGAAAACAGTCTTGAGTTTAACCTGAGACTGCCTTTCACATAAATAGAATGCATACTACAATTACTTCTTTGATGTAAACTGGTTTATTAAAAGTGTTTTCTACTCAGAAGGAATAGAAAAGCCGCCTGGCAGCTGCGGGCAAAAACAGGCGGAGGAGTTTTGAAAGAGCCAAAAGAGTCAAGTTTGGGACACACAGCAAAACACTGAGCTGAACTTGTATTAAGCTCTGTAAAGCGCCGGGTGATAGCTGTGTGGGTTTATCATCATGATTGACACCTCTGGCTTTACTCGTTGTCATTTGATGAATTCTCCTTGTAAAAATAGCAATTAGAGCTCTTTCAGGAGGAGAAAATCTAGACACTTTTATTGCAAGTTTCCAATAAAACGATGCATTTAAGGCACTAAAACAGAAGAGCTGCGATACAAAGGAGACGCGCCTATAAAGCCTGTTGGTCTCGGCCATCATGATGTGTTTCCTCCAGATTGGCTCACACAGTTTGAAGCGAATTATCCAGGATGTGATTAGAGAAGGCAATTTTGGCAATCAGACTCAACAAGAGCAACATCAGAAACTCCACAGACTGTTAGTGTTGAATTAGATTTGTCCAGTAATTTGGCTAATTACCTTGAAGTGATCTTTCAATCAATAAAAAAAACCAGGATATTATGAGTCATTTATACATTTTGGCTTTATTGTCAAACAAGATATTTTGACATCAGTGGAAGTGGTGATGAGACGTCTCTCTCTCACAAGGAACATCATATAAATATTATGATTTATGTTGATGAAAACACACACACACACACACACACACACACACAAATTTAATCAGGAATGCATTTAATAAAAAACTGCTTCAGGCCTTTCTCTAATTTTATCACTTGAGAATTTATTACAGGAATCCAAGAAAATTAAAAACTATCAAGTAGCTGAAGGCACTTCACACACTCAGAATTTGAGATGCTCCCAAATGGCTGTCAATTCAAATCCCACGGGTCAATTAAATCATCTATTCCTTGACTAAACTTAGGAAATGCAAAAGATGTGTGTACTCTGACATGCACAACGATGTCAATCAATCTGTGACTTGAGTAAAATAAACGTTTTGTGAAGAATCTCCATAAAATTGCGTTGTGACTTGAGCCCCGTCACCTGTCCGCTGGATGTAATGACCTGAGCGTTGAATCACTGATGTGATTTAATTAGCAGTGAGTGACGCAGCCCAGCAAGAAGGTTTCCGGGGCCGAGCCCCGGCTCAGGCACGGCATCTTTCTGTGTCAGTCTGCATGTTCTCCCTGTTCCTGTGTGGGTTTCTCTCTGGCACTCCAAAAATCGGAAAAATGAGCCGTTGAGCACGTTTTTAGATTGAATAAACTTCACGCTTCTCGTCTCGGGAATATGAATTCTGAACATGAGCCCTCTGGTACGCGCTGTTCTCCAGTTATACTTTAATTTTCACATGGACAAATCAAATTTTTCTCAGGCTGATAGAGTCAGATTATAAGCATTCTAACACATTCCTTTCTTAAATTATGGCTCGATTTGTATGAGGTTGGATTTTTGCTGAGAATGGGTCTGACAGAGAGGCTTGATGTTACTGCAACGTTGCCTTTTCTTTGATTTAGCAAAATTGTTTCACCTTCATGCTGATAAATGCAAAATTCTTAATAAAACTTAGTGTTTTTCAAGCAGGGCTCGGCCTGTGGGTCCATGGGGGGCACCCAGACTCAGCCTGGGTTCCAGTCTATCTTGGGGTTCTGCGCTACATGGATTTGGATGGCAGTGTTACCACCCTGGAAATGATTTGGGAGCGATACGTTTGGATTTAAAGGTTTTGGTCCTCATACAATGGGCTGCACGGTGGTGCAGTGGTTAGCACTATGGCCTCACAGCAAGAAGGTTCTGGGTTCGAGTCCCGGCTCGGGCGCAGGATCTTTCTTTGTGAGTCTCCATGTTCTCCCCATGCCTGCATGAGTTCTCTCTGGTACTCCAGCTTCCTCCCACAGTCCAAAGACATCAAGAGGGGATGAGGCTGACTGATACTCTAAATTGACCGTAGGTGTGACTGTGAGTGTGAATGGTTGTCTGTCTCTATGTGTTGGTCCTGTGATGGACAGGTGACCTGTCCAGGGTGAACCCCTCCTCTCACCTGAATGGAATAGGCTCCAGCCCCCCCGCGATCCTTAACAGGATAAGTGGTAGAAAATGGATGGATGGATGGACAGGACATCTTCATTTGTAAGGACTGCAGCGAGAAGAATCGTGAAAAAGTCACCTTGTGTCAAATGGTCACATGACTTGTAAAAAGTGTCAACATGATGAAGTCATGTGCTGACTCTGAAGCAGTGATGAAAGGATTGAATCATTCTTCCATTGCTGGTCTCTCTCCATTTGACGTTGCTTCAGGCGATGAAACTGTAAATTACGCAGCTTTGCTCTGCAAATGTCAGATTATGGAGTGAAGTCGTTTCTACAAGGCACGCGGTGGTGTCAGTGAAATACTCAAGTTTTGTACAGTGTTGAAATTCAAGGAAGAAAGCAATCAAGAGATTTAGGGAACTGCAATGTTTCTTTTGCACAGGTTTGCATCATCGGTGGAATATTTGGTAGCAGCAGCCCACCCTTTAGCCATCAAAACCTGTTTAGACTGTGTTCCAGACGTGTTCCCCGACCACGGAGGACCCACATCCTCCCTGAGTGGCCAAACAAACGCTTAGTGCTTCAACTGGCCTCAGGAACAAACAAACACGCATTCATCAGCAGCACTTATCAGTCACTAAACTGTCACGTCACAGCAGCTTTCAGGGGTGCGAGTTGTAATTTTAACCTGTCCAGATTGTTCTTAACTCACGTCTCCCTCAACACAGGCATTTCAAAACAAGAAGAAAGAAAAATAGACAGTTATAAATAAACATATCCTTTGTTCTGATGATCTGGAGAGAGCTATAATTAACCAAAAGGCGGTGGAGTTCGAAAGAGTCCAGTCGATGCTGATCCGTGAGTCAGTGAGCGGCAGAAGCTTTGGTCAATGACAGAGCATTTTCCAGGTTACATGCTAGTAAAACTAAAAGAGTTCGACAAAAGCGGATGAGTTCAACAAACCTTTAACCCCTGAGTCTTGGACTTTACGCATATATACTGTATGTCCTCATCACATTTTGTGATTTCAAAGCACATTTTGAATTGATTGTCCTGTAGCTCTTGATGGCTTGATGTAATACGTGCACGTCTGGGTAACAGAGGGCAAAAAAAAAAGATTGGATGTCGGGTCTGAAGTGCTTTGGAATTGAACTCCTTGTGTGAGATAATACAAATCTAAAACATGGAAGAGCTTTTATTGCATGCTTGTGCTCCGTGGCTATTTGATTCCTTTTACTTCCATTAAAGAAAATCAATGCTTTATTGATTGCTATGACCATTATGTTCCATTTGGTGAGAAGTTCCTGCTCACGATCGTACTGCCAACACAGAAACAAGCGGCAGACTATGAGCACATGTCAATATGAAAGCGCTTAAACAGTTTTCTCATTAATGAAGGCTTTAGATTTTATTTTCAGACATTTCTAAAGGTTTATGGTTGTGGTTTGCGTCTGCGTGTCTCACAATTGTACTGACATGCTGTTTTGAGTAACAGAGAAGGTATTTATGGGGTTTTGTTGCCACAGGTGATGTGTGTGTGTGTTACCCTGCCATGTACCTCTTGCTGCCACGACATACGGTTTTGACCCGTCACGCCAAATGCGTTCACTTGTTATCTCATGAATCACAAACCCAAAAGCGGGACGAAGACAAACACTGACAGTCGGTTCTGTTACAGGCTTTTTTTTCTTGACCCACATAAAATTGAAAACACAGTGTTAATCACGGCCAACTGACGTGTGGCATTATTTCTTTTGTCCGCCCCTCATCCATCAATGATTCCTGTCAACCTCGGGTCCACACTGTCTCTTTCTGTAACCGTAGAAATCATGCAAATGTGAAGCCAATCAATATGTGACAAGGCGAGTCTACCACCAGACTGTAATAGGGGACTCACGAGTCACAGGACGAGGGCAGTACCAGCTAATAGCCAGCCGCCCTGTTGGTCTGCTTGACCCCAGAATAACTCAATCAGGCTGAACCTCCACCTCGGTGAGTGGGATGGACATTAAAATGTGCCATTGGATTAAGAGCCCCTTTGCCACCCCTGCCTGGTAGTTCCTGATGCCTGGTCACCTGCATCAGCAGAAATCTTCACTGAATCTGGTGGAGAAGCTAAATATGCTGGTGGTACGTTCTTATCCCTGCAGGTGGCTGCCTTCACCCTCAGGGAGCGGGAGAAATATCTGTGGATGGAGGAGACAGAGCATCTGATGCGCTGGAATATCTGGAATTTTGTTGACTGAATGTTCCCCTCAGGGAGAAGCCTCTATGTGTGTGGGTTTGACTTTGCAAAGCTCCACCTGCATCAGTGTTTTCTATTATCAAATGCATTGTCATTACAAATACGCTGCAACCCAACTTCTTATTTAGTATTTATTTGTTCTAAAAGATCAGCAAGACCAAAACGGAACAGCAAAGAGCTTTCCGGACAGACCGTTCGAAATGGAGATGCCGATGTTGTACACCAGCTGCTAAGCACCAATCTGTTTGAACACCAGGAGACAAATGGAGCCGCAGATCGAGCATATAAATCAAAGTGGCAGCACTTTAAACACTGACTGCAGGGACAAGTGAGTCATAAATGGCAACACTTAAATACTTGTGTAGAATTTCATTGAACTCATATAAATCTGATTCAGATCTCTTCCTTTGCCCCTCAAATATATCATTACTATTCATTTATATGGAGATCTGTATAGAAGTTATGTTCTACTTCTCCTTTACGGACTTCAGAAAATGGGGGTCCATCACAGTCATGACAGTAATTCTCTTTGTGTCTTCATCAAAATATGACCAAACCTCACATATCTGGTTTATATAATAGCCTCGATTTCATCAACAGTGCTGATGGTACCTTCTGTAAAAAATTAAGATCCACACAGGAGGACTCAGGACAGAGTTATGCTAACCTGTCCAGCCACTACCATTCACTGCACTAACCTAACATCGGTCAGTCTCTGAGGGAGTCTTTTTTCGCTGGTTCTAGGGAGGATGGAATAAATCTATTTTCCACCCCAAATATATATTCCTTTAAGGCATCTCTCACTGACGTAAGTGACTGATGGGAAAGTCTCGTAAATCGAGATCTTGTCAAAAGGTATCATCAGCACATGTGCTGCTATGTCTCTCACTCAAAGCATCCCTGATCTAATTAGGGAGCAAGCACAGATCAAGCTCAAAATGCCTTCTCAGGCAATTCCTCTGAGCCTCCATGAAACCTCAAGTGACAGAGCCCTGTCGTGGCTGTTTTTACTTTGGCAGTCATACCCTGGAGGGGAAATGAGAGATAGACGTTCAGCAAAGCCTCAGTGGTGATAGAAAGCAGGCTTAAGCAAAGCAGAGGGCAAACATTGTCAGATAGTGAAACTGTGTCAATACAGATGTCCTTACCTTAGCCAGGAGCAAAGACTGAGACAGAGGATTAACAAAAAAAAAGAGAGAGAATTGAACTTGAATAGTAAGTGAGATGAGCGAGAGAGAGAGAGAGAGAGAGAGAGAGAGAGAGAGAGAGAGAGAGAGAGAGAGCGAGCAATGGGGTATATGACTCCAAGCCGTGACAGTTCTGGGGGGGAAACAAGTTCAGACCTCAGTTTCCTGACAACGGTAATTACTTCCCAGGCTTAACTCGTGGCCTGAATCTCCACCTAATGCTCACCACTTGGATTTGGTATGTTCTTGTGATGAAAGGCCACCCGTAAAGAGTTTGTGTGCATTACTTTTCCACAATCCAAGTCTAACCAGTGAGGCACACTTCTTTAAGATGACTGGACAGCAAATTTAATCATCAGAGGGTGAGAGAAGCTTAGGGATTAGGTGCCATATCTCACCAACCAATGAGAGGATTGTAGGCTTTCTGGCCAATCACAGCCGGAGGCAGAGGATCACATCGTAGAGAGCAGAAGTGAAGAAATGATCCACTATGAAAGGCGTGATAGAAAGGAGGAGTCCGTCCCGACAGAGCAGACAACAAAATATTTCTGGAGAACAAATTCTGTTCATTTGGTAAAAACATTCAGACTCTCTCGGTGAAGTGGTTGATTCAGTTTTAATGAAACATAGCAATAATTGGGATGTTTATGCAACCGCCTGTTCAATTGCGATCACGTCATTTTTCAAAGCTGTTGAATATTTACATGATATTGGGAACATTTCGTCTCGCCGGCAAGTCAACGTCTGTCGATTCAATGCTCCACATACATGCATAATGCCTTTCATCTGCTTGGCTTGTTGTAGCATTTCAATTAAGTGGAGTAAATTACAAATGTCATCATGGTATGCAAGCAAAATAACATGTTCTGTCTTTACTTTTCCATTTCTTGTAATCTTACACTCATTAAAACCCTGAATACCCGCATTGCTCTCATCACAAAATGGTTCTACATCCTGTAACTTCACGTAGAAAAACAAGACACACATTTAAAGTACTAACTGTACTTTTACCACCTACTCATACAATAAAGACAGTAACTAGGAAGAGTAAAACAAACAGCATGGGAAGCTTTTGTCGCGCCGCTGCAAGTATTTCCTGTGTGACTTCACTGCCCTCTAGTGGTGATTTAGTTGTGTTACACAGGCACAGCAGAACTCCCTGTACCTCATTACTGTGCAGAGCAACAAAAAGTTTAATTCTGTATTTTATGTGTCAGTGTAGATTGAAGTAATTGCCTTGTTTTATTTAGGAGTGAAAAATATGAGATATTCATTTGCAAATTTGACAAATGTTTCTGTTTCCATCCCATTCTGACACGGGACAGAGTCAGCAGCACCACCTACACGCATGAAGAGTGTCGTCTCCAGAAATCTGTTGTTTCACCAAAGAGGACCAGCTGGGGTTGAGGGAGATGCCTGGCACCTGGCTGGATCATTGGTCTGCGATTCTAATCATCCTGCAGCTGAATAAATCAATCAACCACGCCTGCGATAAGGAAACAGACACACAAACAAACCAAAGTTCACCCTAGAGTTCAGGTTAGTCTGCTCTGTTCTGCTGGACACACACTGGATGATGTTCTCACCTTTTAAATGAGGTCAATTTTAGATTTAGATTCGATTTCAGAGAAGAAAGCCTTCAGAAATATTATAAACTGAAAGTTTTATCTCTCTGCTGGTAAATGAAAGCACCTTGCATGAAGGTAATTTGCATAGTTATCTGAAATGCCTTAAGTCAGATAGAAAATCATAAACAAGATATTCCTTTTTGAGATATGATGACTAGATAGCCTCTGTCGAAGACCTCATTTTGAGGATAAGATCTTGCTTTGAAGCTTAACATCCAATCCATCCTCATCCAAACTCCCGCAACGCCTTCTTTTTTCTTATTAAAAATAAATCTGTGTCTGATGTCTAGTAGCTGGGCGTCTTGACTCGGTTGAATTTATGTGTCCTGATCATCCTCCTGGGTCTCCTGTGTGGGGTTGGAACTGTCTGACATCTGTGCAGAAGCGCATGTAACTTGCTCAACCGTCCGGTGGCAGCTAAATAAAAGTCAGCTTAGCATTGTCAAACAAATGATGCAATCACAGCAGAGTAATTTGTGGCTTCTTGTGCATCTTCTTGTTTTATCCCAACACAAACTGAGCGTAGAACGTTATCAAGCAACCCAGCAGCTAAAAGGTTTTGGGCTGATTGAGTCAGATAGAGGCTGATGCCTAAAAAACCCTGAAACAGCACCAACTGGGGAAGGCAGCGACGGTCGAAGATTTAAGGGATTGTGCTGGACAGCGAAGACGGTTAATGGCCTTGAGAACCACACTGACCATTCTGGATTTACTATTTTGGACCTTATGGATGGCCCAGCAGGGACTCCCAGACCTGGACTAATGAAGCTCATTCACTGAAGGCCCATGTAGTTGAAAAGAAGCTGACCACCTGCGTAGGGCAGGCTGGAAACTAGCTAGCTTGGGCTTGCTGACTGGAAGTCAGGCTCAGCTGAAGACGTGCTGGCAACACGTTATGTTCTTTCATCTGTTTCACAACAGCGGCAAGAATGAGAGGTGGGAGGAAGAGGATCAGGAGGTGACTACACAACACCAGAAAAAACAAAACAAAACATCAAGGGCCATGTGACACCCCATGGGAGTCACACGCAGGTGGGCCGGGATGGTGGGTTGGGGATCGAGACTTAAGAGACAGAGAGACGACATGCAGAAGTTAGCTTAGTTGGAGGGGCATCTCAAGGTCAGAGCTTTCATTAAAGCTACTGTAAAATACAGTAAAATCCTTCATATTACAGTAAACATACAGAAATGGACAGGAATCAGCTTCGTGAATGAACAATGATTCCACAAGAGCCAATTCTGTTCATTAATAATGCCTTTCATTAATAAATTTCATCATTCCAAGGCTCTTAAAAAATATAAGCAGACCACACAGGGGCGTGTCGTCCCTTTCACTACTCAACATCTATGTTGCATCACCGATTAGAACTTTCTCGAATCTGAACGGGGACAAAACTCCAGTTAGCCTTTCATGCTGCTTTCAGGTGCTAAAGGCTAGCTCGGAATTCTCGCTACAAAAATCATCAAAGGATTTAAAAAAAAAAATCATTAGAGTAGAACCAAAAAAGAAAAAAAAAGATAAACAAGACGCTTAACGTCACAAGAGCCATCTGAACAACAAGGTGAGGTTACAGGTGGACGATCACGTTATTGAGATCAGTCGTTAAGATGGAGGATGTCACAGTCGAACCAAATCTTTTTTTAACCTCCTACTCCTAAATCACCTTCGGACACACGACTTTGATGTCACCGCAACTAACTTCTTTATTTAAGAGACCTAAATGATGCGAAATTCATGACACTGATACTAACGAGCATATTCTGAATCAAAGTGAACATATCTGAAGCTCGTGTGAACCACTTTATATTTCAGGCATTTAATTGAAAACTCATTGACTTTGAGAAGAGGGAGGTGAGCGCGATATCTGGTGTTTCTACTCCTATATAATCCCACTGATTACAGATTACAGAGAAATCACATATTTTACTACTAATGTCGTTGAGGGAAGAGAATCAATCACAGTGACAGTGACATGTTGTCTGTGGTCTGTTGGGATTCATTCCTTTTTCTGTTTGGGTCCACAATTCTAATTCTTTGGGAAGAACAAGTGTTTGTTTTTTTTTAAATAATATTAACAACGCGTCCCCCTTATCACTTGTCTGTCTGCAAACTGCACGTGAACCAAATGTGGTCATGTGCCTTGTGGTCCGACTGGATTTATCAGCATTATTTGGACAGATTTGAGGAATGTGCCACTGATAGCAGCGAGCCTCCCCTATCCTAGTTTCACTGACCTAGTTTAGGCAGCTGTGGGAGTGTGTCTGTAAAAGGCAATTCTCATCAAATGAATAATTTATATGTACCATCCACATTATTTAACTCAGTGCACTCTTACACTTCTGTAGACATATTTTCCACCCAAATAAAAAGAGCTACTGGCGCTCCTGCTAATACACTGCCTGTAGATTTAAAGCTGAATGTAAACAAGTCTCGCAAACCTGGTAAAGCTGCTACTGTTATGAGCCGTTTAATTAACTGGCTGTCATTATCGTTATAAAATTCCTCACACATTTCCTTCCTTCCTTCCTTGCAGAGAAGGCAGTGATACTGAAATACTACTCGGTTGTACGCTGGCAATTGTTGCTGATGTGCTACGGGTACCGGGGTTCATAGCAGCCCCTTGATTCACGTTCAGATTTCCTTTATTTGTCTCTTTGTCATACATTTCTGTGGAAAGGTGGACTGGATGAACACGCTGGGAATTGAAGAAAACCCCAAAAGAGCCCACAAAAAAGGTGGGAGAATAATTTTCCTGAGGTGTTAAGGCGCATAGGCCGCTATTTATTGCCACTGGCCGTCCAAATAAACAAGCACATATTCTGAACGAACCAAAAACAATACACAGCAGGTTAGTGTGAAGGATGTGGGGCGGAACCAACTTAAATTGGGATGAAACTAAATTTCCTAGAATTTCAAAATTGAAGTGAAAATCCCTCTTGTTTTCACTGCAATCTTGCTAACTGCCAGTTTACGCAACGTTTTACCTTTTATTACTCATTTGTGGGTATCTAAGTAATGGATTCATGATGCTTGAGACTCTGTGGGGATTCATTGGTGCTCTTTAGTTTCTCACGATACTTCCTGTCTTCTAAAGTAGTGAATCCCACAGTCCGCTCGTTTACTGTTGCACCTTCATTTACTCCTGTAGCCAGCGATATTTTCTGATTGGTTATCACTGTCGTTGACTTTGTTTCCTGCTCTTCTTCTTCTTTTTTTTTCTTTTTTTTTACACGTGTGTATGTGTCTTGTTGCATGACTGTGCAGCGTGCCCATGCATTTAAAGGTCGACACAACAGAGATAAGAACCAGTTAATGTTTGACTTCTGTGCTGTGAATTTAATCAGAAATAATAATACAGCTTTTACTGTTGTAATGCATGCAATAGCGCGAGATAAAAAATATAGGAGTTTATTTTCTTAGTATGACTTCTTGTCTGATCTAATAGTCCAAAAGACTTAGTTGGAAGTTTGAAATGATTATTTTGCAGCTGTGTGTGTGTGTGTGTGTGTGATCAAGTGTGTGTTTTCTAATGCTCACAGATGGCGGTTCCACTCATGAAGCATCAATTACTGCTCGTCTTTTGCCACTAGAGGGCAGTCTCCACCTGTATCAATCCTCTGTGCCATCCCCTCAACAGTCAAACTGTGGCAGTCCCACAGCCTGAGGACATCATTACACACTCAATAAAGCAATAGTCAGTCATTTTCTCTGCTTAATTGATCCCAGTGCTACCCAACAATGTGTTGTGTGACATTTTTATTGCAGCAGAAACAGCAGCATGCTCCAGAGAAAGACATGCTATTCGCAGTTATCTTGTTGTCGTGCTCTTGCATGACCAATCATCTGTAGACAGCATGCAGTACGCTTGTTGGTCAGCAGCCGAGGTCATGGGCTGAGCGGTGCATTCCTGCAGGAGCCATCTGCACGGCTGTAATGACATTGTCCTGCTATTTTCCAGAACTTGTGAAACTCGTTTGGAGGACGAGAACAAGGCTCACTCTTACCCAACTGAAAAAATGTTTGGGAACAGATATGGAAATGCACTAAACCGTAAATAAACACAAGGAAGGCCTGATAAGATAATATTTAGGTTTACTAGGCAACAAGAGCACACAGTGTCTCCGTCATGCATACACACAGACACGCACATGCACACACAAACAAACTCGGTGTCAATGTGCATGCGTTCAATTGTGAAATTTCACCAAAGAACATCATAGTCTTGCAACTGAACTCCCCATGGTCACAGGTTGATGAGTTCCAGCCTAAAGACATCTGAATTAACATCTAAGTCATAGCGCCACCTGATGGTTACAGGAAGTAAGCCTAATGCAATGAACATTATGTGATTTGCATCAAAATCACACTGTTGTCTTACATTTGAAGCATTCTCTTACACCATCTAGTCAATGCAGGAAGTGATATTTGCGCCACAGTGTATGTGTCTCTCAGATTCCAAGGTTCCAAAGGCTCCCGCCACACACAGCCTGGAACTTCGCACTGAAGTTCCAAGGGCTGAAAGTTGGCTTGGCATGAGTTCTTTGAAAGCTTACCATTGAATGATACAAATGCTGCCCTCCATATCTGCAACCACACATGAGCCTGTTTTGCAAAGGCCTACAATGATGAGAAGACAAAGTTCTCGTTCCGCCTGTCGCTTTTTGCCCCTGCTCTCATCGACGATCAGGAAATATGGGTCATGACTGAAGCACAAGATGGCAGCTACAAGAGGCAGAATGGCCTCAGGAGCGTGCAGGAGTTGTTGCTCCTTTATGTCAACATAAGCTAGTTGAGGTGGTTCAGGCATCTATTTAGGATGCCACCTGGTCCTGCCCCTGGTGATGTGCTCCATGCAGGTCCAGCTGGAAGGACGCCCGGCCCGGGGTGGGAGGTGGGGGCAGGTGTCTGAGGACCAGGTGAACAGATTATACCTCCATGCTGTCTTGGGATCCCCCAGTCAGAGCTGGTTGATGCAGCTGGGGAAAAGGGAAGTTTGGAGCTCCCTGCTGGAACTACGACCACCATGACCTGACTGGATAAATGGTGGAGGATGGATGGACTACTGCAGTGACACAGGTTGAGAGTTGGCTCTTTCCAGTTTATTCACCATCCTACAGTCTCTTGTACTCTCTGAAAATATAATTCATGAATTAAAAGAGACGAAATGAGGAGAACAGATTCTGGATTGAGTTCTTCTCCCATCGTTTCACCACTCAGCATTCCTCAGTCCAGTTCTTGTGTCTTTATGTGCGTTCCTGCAGCCTACCTCACTCAGCCACTCCTTGTGCTGTCAGCATGGCAGGGTGGAGCTGCAAGAATGGCACGTTTTAAGCATGCTCTGAAGGTTCCCTCCCTCTCTTTCCCTTCCTCTTAATGTGTGTACGTCCAAGCTGAGAAATAAAAGAGGAGGGCCCAGAGCATGTAACCAGTGACAGTTTTACCAATCACAAGGGTTTCCCCGCCCTCTCTGTCCTCCTCCTTCCCTTTTAGCTCCCTCCCTCTGTCTCTAGGCACGCCAACTAAAGAAAAAAAGTGCAGGGAAAAAAGTGATAGGCAGCAAGCAGCTTCTGGGTTTTGCTTTCAGGCACACTCCTGCTGAATCGGTGTGAGTGTGTATTTGTGTGTGTGTTTGGGGGGGGGCGATCACGGTTTCTCTTGCCACAGTAGCAATACACTGCAGCAGCGTCGGCCCCGAACAAAAGGCTAAACGCAGCAGAGCCACAGGAGGGGGAACTCAGGGATAGAAACAGGCATAGTGGCCCAGCGTGACTGCACTTCTCAAGGAGGAACTCAACCTGCCGTTTAGCCCCGTTGGCCCTGGACTAGAGACGTGGCGGTACACCAGAACCAGACTACCTTTTTGTATCTCTGTCAGAGCTGAGGAACACACCCAGATACTGACTCTTTTATCTTTTATTTTCATTCATACATCTAAGCCTGAGACCGCCACACCAGCTCTTCTTCTCCTGGGAGTCTTGATCCACCTGTCCCTCCGAGATGTCAGAGGATGACTGTCGCTCTCCCATCGGCCTGGACTGCTGCAGTTGCTGCTTGGACCTGGCTAATGGATGTGATGACTCCATGTCCAGCAGTCCATCACAAGGCCTTGGTACTACAGGGGGCCTGCCAGGAAGCCCAACTAGCCCCAGTGTCAGTCACTTCCGCCAGCTTCGCAACCAGCTGATGTACCAGAACCTGAACACTGACAAGCTGAACAACATCATGAGGCAGGACTCCCTGGAGTCGGTGGTGAGGGACCCCTGCTTCCTGCTCAATGAGGGGATCTGCAACAGCAACATTGACCAGACCATGCTCTCCATACTGCTCTTCTTTCACAGGTTGGTCAACTGCTTTTAACCTGACGTGTTTAGCTGTTAAGCTAATAACTACATATACATGCTGCACATTTGATAGGATGAAAGTTTGTATTTGAACTCTAAGGAAAAGTTTACCTCCATTGCTCTCGGGACATTTAGTTCCACCTTCTCACATCTTATTGCTTCTCATCACAATATGAAACATTTTATTTAGATGAAGCAGATGGTTCACGGAGAGTAATCTGGTTTCTTGGATCAGCAGTTTTTCTAAAAAGGCTGACATAAGTGCTTAGCGTCACGGATTAAGTATAGGTTGGGACTAGAGAGCTCATTGTGATGATGTTTCAGAATCGCAGACACAGCTGTGTGAAAGCTCCTTATCAGTTCCATCAGAATTTAGAAAACACTTCTTGAGATTTGGTTGCATTATTTCAAATCTTAAATTCATAAATCTTACATTCATAGAGAAAAATGTGAGAAAACGTGTGCCAACGAGAGTAAACAATGATGCAGCTGCTGGTGTCCATTTCTGTCGTCACGTCTATTGTGCTGCATATTTGATATGTTACATAACATAACTGTACAATGAGGTGTTGATTACCTGCAAGGGTCCATGAACTGCTAACGAATTATTAACAGAGAAACTTTAAGGTCAATTGTTAGTGTTTATACAGTCAGGGTCCAACAGCTGTTCTTAGATGCAAGTCAAATCCAGTTGAAACTCCACTGATAGTCTCACTGAAGAGATGTTTACTTCAAATCAACAAAACACCATGTGCAGAAAAAAAGAGGTAAACAAGTTTTCACCTTAAAAAGAACACCTTGCAAACACAATTTATACTTCTTATACAACTGCTCTCTAGCATATTGATTCAATTAAACATTATTTTTTACTGCTACAGGTCAATTAAAACTGGCCTGACGGCTCCTCTGTTGTTTCCAAATAGTGTTTATTAAACCGTTTTTTTGGCAGCTCACCTCAGAGTGTGTTTGCGAGGAAAAAAAAAAAAAGAGAAAAAAAGAATGTCCTGCTAAAATGTTGCTGCCAGTTGGATATTTGGTTTGGCAGCTCCCCGTCGAATGACTTAGGCCTCAAATTAACAGTTACTGCGTTTCCAGTTTTTGACTGTCGCCGAACTGCAGCGTTTGTGCCAAAAATGACAGGACAGCGCTCACTTGGAGCAGAATAACATGGATTCACTCGAAAACAAAAAGCTGATTATAACCCTAAAAAGACACCTTTAGATGTCACACTTCACGGAGGAGACAGGTGCGACAGAGCCATGACAGTTACGTCAGGTGTTTGTAGGTCGTGTGATAACGATCTGATCATTCGGCGATAAAGACAGGTGTATTTTTGTGTCATGGTTGTTACCATAAGAGATCTTCATATTATAGCTGAACACAGTTTTAACGGTTCTTTACTTTTATTTTCTGTTTGACGTCTTTTATTTTGAAATGAACATACTGTCGTCGGTGTGCCATGTTTTAATCATATTTCACGGCGAAGTCAAACGATGTCAGGTACAAGTTAGCTTTGATTTAGCAATCAAATTTGAGAGAAAGTACACACAACTTATGTATTGTCAAAGAATATTTAAGTAGTTATCACTCTTCTGGAAAAAAAAAAAAAATCTGGTACTTTGCTTAAATTGTTTGCTAAAGTTATCAGTTAGCCTCGTAATCTCCAGCAAGATGAATTACCAGATATTTATCATATCACTCAAGAGCCTGCGCTGCTAAAGAATATTCAAATAAGTTAATATTTACTTGACTTAACTTGGATCAGTGCCGTGCCTCTTAAAGGCTGTTCTTATCTCTCAGCGACTGTAGATACTGGCTGAGTACAGTGAGTACAAAAGACGTAAAATCGTGTACCACAACTGCAAATGATGGAGCTGATAGCACACAAGATCAGCCCTCAACTAGCCTTGTTTTCTCAGTTTCGACAGGAAAACTTACGCGTGTCACTGTTTGGGGGATTTCCCCGATCTGACCACACTTTTACCTGAATAAAACATGACATATACCTTGTTTTGAGACTTTAAAGGATTCCTGCTGCTTTTCCGTCTGTTACATAACATAACAGCCGCTTAGATGCTCCTTAATTCACCACCTTTTGGGAGACATATTGCCTTTGCTGTAGAGCTGCATCATTCAATGAGGGAACAGTATGTTCTTTATTTATTTATGATAGTTTGGGCGTGTCAGTCTGAAGATGATCAGTTGCCTGCAAATACCAGGGGTATCCGCTGAATATAGCACACTCATCCTCCTCCTCACACCCCTCCGTGCTCGCCACTGAGACGGTGTCATAAAAATCCATGGAGGCATGTCAAGAAATCGTAAAACATCAAAAGTGCAATGTGTCTGACACAGGAAGTAAAAGCTGACCACCCGTTTATCAAATTAAGCACCCTTCTCGATGAAAATTGATCATTTAAGGTTGTTTGTGGCTGCCACAGGAAGTTAGCAACAATGATCCAGCTTCGTCAAATCACGTGAGAGGCTTCGATAGTGACAAATATTTAGAGCAGCAACGCTTTACAATAAGGGTATATTAATAAAGGTTAGTTAATACTTAGTTAACGGCTCTTAATGCATAGTTAACGGTTAACGAAGCTGTCTAATAATGACCTCATAATAATGTTCTTGTGAACTTTACAATTTTACTTCGAACACAGACAGATTTTTGGTACCAGATACCAGCAAACACTCCCTTTTTGGCTTCCAATGCTAGTAAAGTTGGTGACCAAAGAATGTTTTTTGCATTCTTGCAAACATTGGGGACAATAGTTTGAACACATCCTCATTATATGATTATTCTTTAAACTTATATGGAATAGATGTGGACTCATTCGTGTTCATTGCACTCAGTGTTTACAGTATCATACTTCCAACAATGCCTGCTGGCAGGGCTTTGTTACGCGTTACACAAGAGGCTCTCCGCACCGCCCTGTTACACTTACTCATAATGCCTTCACTGTTGAATGTTGTGCTTCCAAGTTTGGGCAGGTTTTTTTTTTTTTTTTTAAAGAATATTAATTACAATCCAGTTGCTATCAAAGAGATTTTGAAATCTTGATCTGCCATCAGTCTTTGTCCAAGCTGTGTCTACGTTGTGGATGATTCAGTTACTCTCAGGAATGTCATGGAGAGAGAAGCGGGGTAATAACTGGTTACGAGTGGCATTATTTTTTGACATTTTCTAGCTCAGAGGAAACTGTGTTCACTTGTGCCTTTTAGCCAATGTGACTTTACATCTGTCTGTGCAAGCGTAACTGTTTGCCTGACAAACAGACTTTAGCCAGAACACTCTGTTCCTGAAACGTTCTTCCTCAAGAGGGAATCACAGATGTGGATCATGTGGCTGTCATAAAATAGGCTTTCTTGCAGGATTAAAACATTGCTTTGAAATGTGAACAGTTTTACATGCACGTGACCAGAAACATAAATGCTTTCATTCATTAACACATGCAATTTAATCCCGTCTGTTGAAACAAGAAAGCGGCCTTGCACAGTAGCAGAAGTTCATACTTTTTTTCTTTTTTTAACTACAAGGACTTCTGATGAAAAGCCTGGCTGAGCCCAGCACCGTGACTTCACCTTGGGTGGCCAGACTGCATGGCAGCCATCAGACAGAATACCAGAACATCTTTTGGACTTGAATATTGGACAGTGGCAGTGGCCAGCAACTTTGTTATCGAAAATGATTCAAGGGTCACAGAAATGTGCTGAGAGCAGAATTTGAACTCATAAGAGCCGCTCGGTGTTTGAGGCAGAGCCAGAAACCCCCGAGGGGGGCCAAGATCTGTGATTTCCACTGGATAAAACCAGAGGAAATGTGTTGCTTCTCTTTGAGGCGTATAGAGCAACACTTTGCTGGAATGAGAGCACAACTTTTAACAAATATTCACCTCAGGCAGTCAGTCAGTATTTAGCAGCCACCAAACAGCATGGTGCGGGGGTGAAGTGCCTGCAGCGATTACTTTTATCAAAGTTACCCAAGTAAAGGAAGTTTGAAAATGAGCATTCGTACATCAAAGAATGTCAAAGATTTCATCAAATGTATGTCGGGTGGTGGTTTTTTTTTTTTAGTCATTAGCTCAACCTGTTGACAGGTGAGGCAGAAATCATTTTGCATGTGTTTTCCTTTAAATCAAGGCTGCAGGTGAGGTGCAACTCGTGTACAAAGACTCCTAATAGAAAAAGAGCTATCAGAAAAGCTTATTTGCCAAAGGATTTACAGTGTTTATAGCGTGATTTTTCTTTTGCCATGATATGATCTGTTCATCTGAGTGCATTGTTGTCCTGGCAGCCAAAACGTCATTAGAGTGGTAAACATTCCTCACTTTGGCCTGACATGACCACAGATCCTTGGCCGTGGTCCAGTTGACTACTGAACCTGACCTGGCCCTCCCACAATGAAGTGGAGACAGGATCCAGCTGTGTTAGAGACCCCACAGAGATCTAAAAGTCCACTCTCTAATCCAAATATCAAGAACAAAAGAGCCACGCCGCAAGAAGTCCGAGCTTTTTGAGAATGACGTGAACCTTTGTTAAGCGATCCCCTGTGAAGGTGAAGAGAAAGCGTCTCTATGTTGTGTAATCTAGAGGATTATTCAGATGTATTTAATAGTTGTTAACATTATACAAGCAAAGTAATACAACCAGCGTTTTTGAAAGATAAGACCAGTTGGCAAGCGTTAACGTAGACGCTTAACCAGGCCGACCCATCCGGCTTTTGCTAGAATCGCCATTCCAACCCGCGTCTGATGTTTGCTGCGAACAAACATCCGGTGAAGGAATGTGCATCAAGCAGAGATGATGAGACTCTTCCTCTGCTCAAAATAAAACTAAAAAACCCTGGAGGGTAAAAGCTTTTGACCGAAATGAAAGATTAAACTGTGAAAGTGGTTTACTTCTGTCCTCCCCAATTCAAAGACAGGATGAAACTGACAAAATAGTCCCATTAGCGATGTCAGTGCTAAGAGGAGCGCTGAGCATCGAGAGGGAAATCTGACTCATAATCCCTCTGCTAGGGAGCACCAGACAGGTTTCTGTCATCAGACTCCTTTTAAAAGGCTCTTCACCTGACGACACACAACACCCACCTTGTCTCTCCACAGCCTTTATGGAGAGATGAAAAAAAGGGTGCAGCATCAACAGCAGACCGAGGCAAATCATGATGAGGGGCAGAGGGCACGATGTGCCAAACGAGCTTCTCCTCACACACCGGCACTGAAAAACTGACCACCTACTTGCTGCAGTACAGTAGAGACCCACTTATTCTAGATGCTAGCAGATGCACCGTGATCAGAGCTGATAGCAATACTAATTATAATCATTTAAAACTGTCCCGGGTCCAAAATCAAGCTCGTGCGCAGGTACAGGTGCCTGTAAACCTAATCTTGGACAACTAGACTGTCCTGCTCCCCCTCCATGGGTGTGTGTTTTGTCTGTGTGTGTGTGTGTGTGTGTGTGTGTGTGTGTGTGTGTGTGTGTGTGTGTTTGTGTGAGGAGAGGTCTCCTAAAATTAGCACTCTGCCTCCCCGCTGTAGGCAGCGTGCGAGGTGGGAACACGGTAAATGTTCGTTAAGAGACAAGCTCAGATCACACAGTGGTTTCGCTTGCAGTCGCTCCAAATCTTAAACCTGGTTTGCGGGTCAAAACAGAGAGCAGCAATAATTGGAGGACGAGGAGGGATGAAGGTGCTGCTTAGGGTACAAAGCAGAACTGCTAAGATTCTCCTTCTGCTAGAACAGATTTTCCATTCAAATGATCTTCCGAGGTTTATAGCAGATTAAATTTTACATCCTTCTCCTTCTTATTGTAGTTTTGCCTCCATAACAGGCTCATACATGTCAAATGTATCCTGCAGCCAATTACTTTTGAATCCAAGCTTTGTTTTTAGAATTTAGAATTAAACTATAGTGGATCTCATTGTGGTGCTGTAAATAAATGAGGAAGGAAAACAAAAAACTAAATGTGCTTGTAGAGAGTTACATAACTTCATAGATTGCAGGTGGCATGGTAGACGGTTGTGCGCACGCACGCACACACACGCACAAAAAACAGGATTAGAGGCAAAAGGGCAAGGGAAGGATGTGGGGCTGGAGGAGTAGATTCGTGGCTGCGCAAGTCTGAGGAGCCAACAAAAGCCACGAGGGCGTGGTCTGAGTAATGTCGGGAAAAAAAAGAGGGCCGGGGAGAAACTGCTACAGAATGAGTAAGAGGTACACAAACACAGGAGACGAGCCGAAAGACAAAACACAGACACAAGCTTCTAAAAATAGACTGTTGTTGACACATGGTGGGGTTGTGAGGATATAGGTAGACAGCAAAGACACACCACCTTTTTTTTTGTTTTTACAAGTCATTCTTTCAGTGTTGGTAGGGAGTCAAAAGCAATGAAAAGCAGTTGTTTTTACGAGTTTCCTCAATAACAAAGTCTTTAACTGCCGGCGTATTGAAAATTTCACAAACCAACCATTCATTCACAATATTAGAACTCACTGGATTTGCCAAAGCGTTCTTGAATATTTGTTGTTTTTTTTTCACCACAAACTAGCAGTGTTCGGTTCTGGCCTATTTAAGGAGGGATGGATTTTAACTGACCTCTGCTGTTGTTTGTGTGTGAGCAGGCCCAAGATGCCTGCAACCCCTGCCGAGTGTGTTTTGGTGGATATGCATGTGTGTGTAAGAACACCAGACCAAATGCTCTCTGTAAAACGGCAAGCTGTTGTTTAGTCTTGTCAGAGATCCACTTAGATTACACATTTACTACCTCAACAGGCTTAAAATACACACATAATGGATGTCTAAATTATACCCTGAGTGCATCACACAGAGATAAATGTAAAATCAAGACAGAAATCTACAGACCCACGCTGATGCAACCTCCTGTGTACTAGCCTTTCTTTACTGACACTACTGTGGCTCCATTCTCTGTTGCCCCTGGCAACATGAATAACATCTAACACACTCGTTGGGTTGCCACTCTTAGTTCTCCGTGCAAAGAATCTTATCCATGTTGTTTTTGACTCAGGAAAAAATAAAAAGTCATGTTACATAGTGAGCCGTCCGTGACGGTACACAATTAATTAAAAATCCCCAAAAATGAGATTACACATTCACGTCTCATTTTGTAGCTTGAGGCTGATACCGACTCAGAGTCAAGGATGAAAGGTGTCAAAGTGGCCGAATACAACTTTTGGACTTAAAAGGGTTATTCTTGACCATAAAAAAATCTAATATAACGATAATATATCTCTTAAGGATTGGCTGGAAAGAATCCAAGATGACCTTCATATAAACCTTTTAATCTTTCCAATCCTGTACTCTCCAATGACAGCTGCAAGGATCAGGAATGAGTAATTAATCTGTCTGTCTGGAAGATGTATAACACACTCCAGGATGCCACACACACACACACACACACACACACACACAAACACAAACACTAGTACACAGAGGTGACCCACAACATTATGCTGTTGTTGACACATCACCACTGGAGGATCCAGCTAAGCTCTTTCGTCCCGAGGAACAGACAACAACGATACTGTACTCGTATACCGGAGGTGGATTAGACAGCTCTAAATAACACCTCAAATGTACTTTAGTAGTCAAAACCTCAAGATCAGAGTCTGGATAGAAAATTCTCCAAGACTTAAGAGAAGAGTTGTGACCCTCCCCCCCCCAACCTTTTCCTTAATTTGCTTGTCATCACCACATTAAGATGGAGATTTAGTCAATAAAAGCACAAGGTACAGCACGTTTTATATAAATGTAACCACTGCTGCCCCAAATGAGCGCACTAAGCTATTTGGACCACTTATGATAAATGCCGACAATTAGAAAGTGAAAATAAAATAAGAATACACGCCCTTTTTTCATTTCTTATTCCCCCTTTTTCCTACAGTATCCCATGTCCAAGCGTACGCTCGCTGGCAAGTTTGTGTTGAGGTCACAGAGCAACATTTATATGTTGTGGGTTTTCCTGAGGACTCTTTGAACCAAAGCCTCAGTTTTAACATGTGAAAAACATTACGCAATAGAATGGTGTATAATTCTTGAAACAAGTCCATGAAAAATCATACTAAAGTCAAAGCAAACACGAGGATCTCCGCCCCGCCGGCACAGCCGGGCCCAGCCGGGCCCAGACACTGGCGAGATGGTTTTAAAGGTTGATTTTAGGGCAATCACATGAAACTGTGGGAATTCTTTAAAGTATTTACGCATTAAAAATGGGAACTTTCACTGTCTTCCCTCTGTCTCTGCTTCACTCTCTTTCACTTGTGCTAGTTGGCAACTGTTTGTCTTATATAAGTCTGAGGGCGGGAATAGAGGGGGAGTGTGTGTGTGTGTGTGTGAGTGTGGGCGGGGGGGTGTTTAGGTGTCACCAGTGACTTGCAGCCTTATCTGTTTGGACCATGGTTATGGCGCCTATTTAGATAATAACGCAGTCTGTCAACACACGCAATCACTAACACTCACCCTTTAAACGGCTTGAGCTCACAGAAAAATGGTATCACAAATAGTTATCAAGGCTAACTCTTCATATACAGTAGACATTAACAATGTGGGTTGCATCATACCAAAAACGAGATTCCTGTGGTTTCAGACCTGCTCTAATCAGTAGTCAACACCTTGATCGTCTCCACGAGAGCAAATGAATAGCAGTCTTGCGTTGAGCACGTCCAAAACGCAGGCCGCAGGTCAGTTCGATGGTCTTTCTGTTCCATTTTCGCAAACATGGGATTCACACTTTCATTCAAACTCTGCAGGAGAAGTGAGAATGTGGTTACCCACCCTGCTGCTCGGGGGCCAACTGAAAGGTAGAAGAATAGATCTACAGGAACACGAGCATCATTCTCCAGCTTCACAGAAAGGAAAGAAGAAGCAGCAGTTCTGCATATGTAAAAAACCAAAATAAACAGAACAGCCTATTTATATGTGTGTCGAATGAAAAATATTGTAACACTTTTTTTTTTTTTTACCTGGCAGCAGCTTTCAGACTGGCACTCAAGGATTTCATTTCAGATTCATTTGCAGTCACTTATTCCATCTGTTAGTCTGGATGCCTGGTTCATGAGTGCAGCAGCAGTTATTCTGCAGCGAGTCAGTTTTCTCTCACCACTGTAGTGTGTTCCACAATACAGCCCTACGGGGCTTTTGTTGAGCGGGTCAGAGCCAGACCTATCATTAGGCTATCTTATTCTCCCTGGGCATTATTCACACAGGTTGAGTACATGATGTACCTTCAGTATACAAACACACACACACACACACACACACACACACACACACACACACACACACACGTGAAAGAGACGAGAATGCATCAATTAAAAGAAATTGATTTCATTTAAGAGGATTTGCCTCTTACACCCCAGAAAAAAAGAAAGAAAAAAAAAAGAGTCTGTGCTCCTAGAACATGGGAACTATCCCTGGTGCAACACATTTGCACAAATTATCTTGCAGTGTCTTCCTGCAGGGCCTGGAGCTCATAGCCGACATGCTGGTTGCCACAGCTCATTACTGAAAATCGCTGCTAGATTTGCTGAGAAGGAAAACAATGGCTTTTACAAACTTTTGCAAGTCGTGACGTCATACTTTCCAAGAAGCACCTGAACTAATCGCATTTCTATTTTTACAAAAAAAAATAAATAAATTACTGCACATCTGCCATTTGGCAATGCAGCACCCGTGTTTTTTTTCTTCTTCTTCTTCTTTGACTGTACCTCTGTGTCCACCGGTAAACAATTCGGAGCTTGTGCAGTTCATGTGTGATTTAAATTCCCCCAACGCGACCCTCCTGTAAGCTGGTGACTTGCGTGATTTTATGTTTGCTGTTAAGACGTGTAAACAAATGTTACTTTGGTCAGGAAATATGCGTAAACTCGGTTCAACCAATTATCCAATTACGTGTGTAATGTGGGCTTTTAAAGGTAATCCCACACTCATGTCCTGCGTTCAGTTTACAGCACCTTCCCGCTGGTTACGTGTGACGACACCTTTGTGAAGTGTTCACCTTATTTTGAAGGATGCATCATGCCCCCACTCCATCAACGCCCACCTCACGTCTGGGAATTCCTGTGTTGTGCTGCCATCTGTGATTGCATCATTAAATTGGGCTTTTACACAACATTGTGAAGGATTGAAAAAAAAAAAAAAAAAAGCAAGCGAGAGACTGACAAGCTGGGAAACTGTGTGGAAAACAAATCATGCCAACCTGCTAATGTGTTGGTGCAATGCTTTTTTTCCATTAGATTAATTGATGTGTGCAATAAACATAATTGCTAAATCAAGAAAACACTGTGGAGAGAAAAGTATAGCTTGGCAGTATATGCGAGTGCAATATAATTGCCACTCTGAATTACAGTTTACTGTATACTTGCTGTAAAACAAACAAAAAAACAACAACATCAACCCCAAACAAGGGCCAAATCGAGCGGGCAAATCCCCATAAACCGTAATCAAACTCTGACTGGAGTGTGATGAATAATGCTTCCTGTTTCTTACCAGTGTTTCCAAATTTCCAAACTCTTATTGGCGTCAAGCTTTTGGAAAGGGAAGTGGAAAGAAAGTGGAAAAAAATAGGGCTGGGGGGGGGGGGGTAAAATAAATAAATAAAAAAAACAAGCAATCAAAGAAAACAAGTAAACACGGGAAATTTGATGTGACAGGTATGAGTCACAGATTATAAAAATACTTTCTCTATTGCATAAAAACCTGGCCCTTGCATTGGGCGACGTTCTTCTCCCTTCAATTTCAGGAGAGGAATGAAGAGGCCTGCCAGAAGTGGGGGCCAGTTAAAACTCGCTGGCTAGGCAGCAGGGACCAAATGAAAAGGTGGGCCCGATCCTCTGAGTTCATTTTCTCTTTCTCGAGATGTCTTTCTGGAGAGTCTGCGAGAGAAAGGAGAAATTAACGTATGTGCCAAGTTTCAAGGAGTCTGTAATTGTTTCTGGCTGCTCCCCAGGAGAGAGAGAGAGAGAGAAAGAGAGAGACAGACAGAGAGAGAGAAGGAGAAAAAAACTCAAGAGGCGGGCACTAGCAGACTGAAAATAACAAGATGTATCCTGTCCAGGCTTTCTGTCTTTATGTCCGTGCGGTTAAAAGAGGCAGCTGTGCCATGGCACTGCCCGCTCCTATCTGACAGGGGCATTATGCCTCAGTCCCCTGCTGTTATATTGTGCCATCATGTAGCACCAGTGACATTAAATGACCTCTTTCTACATTCCTTCCACGGTGGTGTCATGGGGGTGGGGTGTGTGTGTGTGTGTGTGGGGGGGGTGACTCACAGATCATCTTTATGTTTTTTGCAAGCTGCGGTGTTTACAAATACGTCGCTCCTGGAGCAAAGTAATAGATGCTGCTGGGTTTAGAGAGCAGAAGAGCCAAGTAAAGGGCGGAATGTTGACGAACTTTCCCCCGTCTTTCCTTTCAACTGTCCCTCCCTATCTCTCAATCTGTTGCATATACACAGATTCCACCCAGGCTACGATCCACATCTCTGACATAAGTCAAGGGGCCTGCACACAAAGAGCCATTTAGTTTCCTCCTGAATGCAAGGTGGAAGGGAGCCGCTCTGGCAGACACAGAGAAGAGGGGAATTTATGTAACACTCAAGGTCACCACCTCTCCGTACTTGAGAGCTGATGGCGTGGAAGTTAGCTGGGGTCAGGAGGTTTCCTAGCGTCAGCAGTAGTGTCCTTTTTTTTTTTTTTTCTTTCGAGGAGCTTAAAACTGAAAAGGGAGAGTGACAGTTCACCCCTTCTTCACCTATAAATTCATAAATAAGTCAAGAGAAAAGGAAAAAGACATTGTTGTGCTAGATTCACAGTCAGACAAAAAAAAAAGGTGATATGCGGGTGTTTTTTAGATTCGCTTTGTAACTAACGATCACATCTTCGCCCTTTTTTGCACTCAACAGCCCAAGTTTTGTCTCACATCTGAAGGAATTTTCCTGGGAAATCACAGCTATCTTTGTGCTGCATGAGTTTCCTTCTTCTCATTTCCATCATCTTCCAGCTCTTCATACTTGCTCACCCCGACCTTAATATTTATACTGATCCATCAACCCTCACACTTGTTTAGCATACTTTAAGCAGCGCGTTGCTGCAGGCTAGTCTTATATATGCCAGATCTTGATATATGTGGGAGAGAAGCAGTGGAAAGTCAGACTAAAAAAAAAAAAAAAAAAAAAAAAAAAAATGCTATGTTGCTAAGTTATACTGTCACTTCTTTATAACAGTTCTTGAGACACGTGCTGCTGACCTCTTGGCTACGTCACCCTTGTGAAAGAGTTCCTGATTTCAACGGGTTTCTTACCTGGTTAAATAAAGGTTAAATCAAATAAAAATAAAATAAAATACAGTCTTGAAGTTTTTTTTCTCTCTCTCAGTCTCTCTCTTTCTCAGAATATTAATGAGTTATCTGGCTTCTTGGGCCAGTTTAAACAACTGCTAATTAGCATATTGTGGCTGTGAAGTTCAGTGTACATGGAACAAAGACAAATCCAAAACCAGACTTCAGACATTTAGAACTGGAACTCAGCGAACGTGCTTAATCACAATCATATGGGTGTGGTTTGATTTATTATGACTGAATGTTATCACATTTTAATTAACTGTTGTTTATGATTGCAAAATATATCTTTTCAAAAAATGCTTCATATCAGTAATAAAGGGAAGGCAAAACAAACAAATCTCAGATGAGAAAAAACTCAAAGTTACAGATATTAGGTTCACATGGGAACTTAGTCATATTTGGAAATAAATTGATAAAGATAATATCTTAAAAGACTTTTAGAATAGGAGTAAACAGGGTTCTCTCGGCTTGGAGTTGTAGGTAAATGTTCTGACATTTCAACCATTAATAATCCGAAGCCCTTCGCCGGCTGACTGCTCCTCTTGATTCCAAGAAAGTGTCCTGTTCTCACCCAAGTTGAAAAAACACACAGACAGAACAGTGTGGCAGTGTTGGCAAAACACACACACACGTGCGCGCACGCACACACACACACACACACGTGCACATACACACACACACACACACACACACACACACACACACACACACACACACACACACACCTCTACCTCCCAGGACTCTGACTGTAAAATCCGTCTGGCTTGATTAAATGCATTGTTATCGGATCCATTTCGTCGTTTTCCAGTGAGGGCGTATGCTTCTAGAGCTCTTTTTATACACGACCACTTCCTAGTTAACCTTTTGGAAAGGATGCTATTGTAGCTCGTATCAGTGGGAAGTTCAGTGAAACACCCCGATTAAAATAAAACAAAACAAAACATAAAAAGAATTCTCATGGCGTTGTTCTATGACAGCCAGCGAAAGGAAATAATGTAGAAAAAAATGAAAGAGAAGCTGGATACTTCCTCTGATTCATATTCCAATAAACTTTGCGGAAGGAGGTATCGGGTTCAGACGAGGTGGTGTTTGTCCTGCAAGTGTTTTTCTTTCATATCTAATATGAAACAAGTCAGTATGTTGGTATTGTACTTTTTTTGATGCCTGGTTTTTTTCGGAGGCGTCTCAGTTAAACTGTTTGAAATGAGCAGGTCATTTTTTTAATATGTCTGATGTGATAATAGCAACCGAAGGTAATGCGGCTGTCTTGAACTTCCAGTACTTGAAGAATGACTGCATAGTAGAAGTGTGTGGCGGTATTAAATCGTCCGTGACACCTGCGGTCACAAACACAATGAGACATGCAGCAGGACAGATTAAACACTTAGATCCAGCTTATATCATTGATCCTTTGATAAGAGGCTAACACGTTTTGCAGATGTCTGCAGTGTAACTCCCGCACAACATCTCTAGGATGTGTCAGGTGATTCCAAGCGTATATGTAATACAGTGCTTGAGGTCATGCAGTAAAATGTCATGTGCATGTTACAGTCAGAATACTTTTCTTTATTGCTGCTATCAGATCTGAAACAGAAACAACTTGAAAACGGGCAAATCGTTTCCTGCTGGATTTCAAAAGGTAGCGTGTGACATCATTTTTCTCAACTGCAAAGAAATGGGTCAAGGTGGTAAATTAGTAGAAGCTCCAATTTACTCCTGTGTTTTTTTTTTTTAATCTTTTACCTTAAGAACTGGGAGTACAGCCAAAAGCTTCCAATCAGAGGAAATGCTGCCTAACAACAGCTGTGAAAGCCCTCTCCTCGCTGCCTACCTCTTTCTTCTCTTCTTCTCTCTTCCTCATTTTTTTTTTTTGTATTTTCCTGTTTTGGTTTGTTTGGTGACTCTCTCTTGCTCTCTGCTTGCTTAGGCTGGAGAACACAGACAAACAGTATCTGGGGAACTGATGAAAGGCGACACCCTGGATTCTTGCTGTTATGGTGTAATTTGCGTGTCTGTCTGCAAAACGACTCTATTATTCTTTTCACGCACACGGCCCTGTTTTGATAGAGGAGCCGAGAGACGGGCAGAAATGAAAACAAGAAGCATTATGTGCAATTTTCTGTAGTAACGTAAAGCCTTTCAGCAAATAGAGGACCTATTACATCAAAATGCGGTTTGCTGTATCTTCACGTAAAAGGAAATATGCATATCTTGCAGCACTTCCTTGACTTTATGGGCGTGTCATAAAGAGTTTAATCTGACTGAAAGGGGTCAAATACGGGATGTTCCCTCCTTAACACACATATTGCACAAGTGCGTTGCCATCTACCATTTTGTATAGCGAGTATGTAACTGCTCTGTTTCTGGCTTTCACCACCTTGTTAGTTTTTAATGACCTGTTGAAAGGCAATGACTAGACAGCTTCACTATTTATATATACTTACCATCATCTGCAGTCAGACATGTGCAAAGTAAACATGGCAAAGTTCATCGCTCACAGGGCTGATGTTGTTTCACCCTGACCTCCTTGTACCTCATGTTCACGTGCGGCACATAGCTGCATATACAGTACGTCGCTGGGTTGAACTCTCTCGCACCCAGTCACATGAACATGTATGGCGCAATAGCAACACCTGTGCCAAAAATAGGTGAGCATGTACCAGACAACCGCTGGGGATATGACGAGACAGGTCACAGACAGGATAATTACCTGGAGACAGCGTCTAAGGTTAACCTGAAGCATGCAAGTCAGATTACTGTTTGGTAATAACAATAGCTGTTAGGAAAGGAGGAGGAGGAGGAGGAGGAGGAGGTACGGAGCAAGAGACGAAACAAACAGAGCAGGCAGATGACACAGAGAGCAAGAGCAGGATGACGGACCGCGCACAAGGTGGCAGACGAGACACAGAAGTCGACGGGCTGAATCAATCATTTATCACTCTGACATATATCATTCTAAAAGTGTACCATTCCTCTGAGGCATGCTTTTGAGGTTGGCAGCCACCTTGCAGGCACCACACAGAGCGAGCGAGTTCTTTTTGTGGTTGGACTATAATTACAGTTGCCACCCCAACTCCAAAAGAAAAAAAAGAGAACACCGCAGTCATTAAACAAGTGGGAGAAACACAATCAGTCGGATAAGGTTGGAAAACACAGATAATTATTGCATGCATGTACTTAGGGTGTGTTTGCATGTGTGTGCATGTGTTACCCACTCACTGAGGCATGGTTTCAATCCTAACAAAAAAAAATACAAGAATACTTTCTCAAGATTATTAACAAAAAAAGATGTCAATTTTATCAAAGAATTAAAGGTGCAGAAGCGACAAAGAAGTGATACTTTACTGATACTGATTTACATCAGCAATTTAAATGGAGTTTATAATCTTGATGAATAATTAGGTACAACTGACCCCTTCCTCAGTCTGCAGCTGCGGCTCTGCTGGATGGATGCGTGGACGGATGGGAAATTATATCAGACATTTGGATGGATCGATCAGTTGAGCGATGGATAGAACTTGCTTGTGTTTGTGATTCTCAAACAGAAAGTTAGGCCTACTTAATGCATTTTGTGTTACCACAGAGTGGTGTCGCGCCTGACTGTTTGACCTCTGCCAGTATC
Source organism: Aulostomus chinensis (assembly GCF_037954235.1). Taxonomy (NCBI): domain Eukaryota; kingdom Metazoa; phylum Chordata; class Actinopteri; order Syngnathiformes; family Aulostomidae; genus Aulostomus; species Aulostomus chinensis. Next base: position 17,235,087 of record NC_141332.1, on the reverse strand, counting down.
TCCACCTCGCAAATATCTGCAGTTTTACATCTCAGTTACGTGTTTTGCTCTCTCTGAACATTATGCCCTTGTCAGGCTAGTTGGAGGCTCATCTATCAATCTCCAGCTCACCATATTTTGGGCATGAAGATAAGTTGACAGCTTACGTGGGTGTGCTCAAAAAAATAAAGGCCTCTTACGCACTTCTTCTTGTACGTGAGCCAAATCCGATTAGAGATGTTGTATCAGCTTTCACTCTAGCAGAGTCAATCATCCACTGTCTTCTTCATCATATTGTTGTACCAAAAGCGTTTAAAAAAAAAAGGCTTTTAATTTGACGGAAGCCAGAAAATAAGAATGTTCACAGTTAAGTTTGCACCCCCCAAACACACACACACACACACACACACACACACACACACACACACACACACACACACACACACACACACACACACACACACACACAAAACTAGATCTTATCTTATAGGAAAATTTGTTTGACGAAATTCTCAAGAGTTTTTTTGTCCATAAAAAGGATCAGTTAAACCAAAGGGGGATGCCACATTGAAACAAAACCAAAAATAGGGTGTGTAGCATAAGTGCATGCCTGCGTGTAATGATTTGTTTGTCAGCACTTCCTCTGTGTATGTCACAGACCAGAAGTATGTCTGCATATGCCTGCTTGTTTCTGTGTGTCTACGTGATATGTGTGCCTGTTCTGAACTGATAAGTGTTTTCTTTTTACAAGCATACACAGGTATGACTTGCACGGCGTTGTTGGCATCCACACTTGAATGCACACCTTTTGCTTGTGTGGGTGCGTGTGACTGTGTACTTGTGCTTTGCGTGCGTGCGTGCGTGCGTGCGTGCAAAAGAGATACGAACGCTCCGCTGTGAACAAGTGAACTTTGGACCTCTTGGGTACACGCTGGAGGCCAGCCATTTTCACCTACATTGTTTACCCGAGCCTTTAGACAATGGCTGGGATGGCAGATTGTGTTTACTCCCTCTCCTGTGAAGCCTCGAGACCAAGAAAATGACATTTCAAAAAAAGACAGTTTGTCCTGTGTACTCTGACCAACTCCAAGTTCAAGAGTCTCTTCAAATGGAAGTATTTCCTGTTTGTTTCTTGGAAGAGAGCATGAATATTAACTCTTTGATTCAAGCCAACTTTCTGTTGTAAAATATGAAAATGTGAATGTTTTGTTTGTGAGAATGGAAACTCCTGCTGAATTAAAGTGTATCCTCATCTACATTCCATCAGATTTGCTTGTATTTTCCCATGAAACTCTTCTCTATCTGAAAAGTAGTTTTGCAACTTTTTTTTTTTGCCATTCCAAAGTAGTGACATCACTAATACTGTATGATTTACAGTAACTGCAGCTTCTTCTTTAATGATTTGTCCAAAAATGCATTTTTTTTCATGACAAAACTGCAGGTCGAATGAGCAAGATCTCTGTGGAAAAAAGTCCTCCCTTGTTTTGCCACAGTAACGCGTGATCTAAAGTAGCGGTACAGATAATAAACCATCATTTTCTTCAAATCTGAGGAGAATATAAATCCTGTTTTACAGTTGTTTTATTGGCTGCAACATCTTGGTGGCCTCTGCTCGCCAAGGCTACATCCTTAAAAAGTTATGCATCATTTGTGATGTAATAGAACTCTCCTGAGATTCAGTTACTTCCAGGAAAAGTCTGGGCATCAACCAAGGGACTTTGGTGACACTGGAACAAATGTTTGCCCTCCAGGAAAGGTGGGCATAGGCAACAGAGATCAGCAAATCCCTGTACAGCACTCATAAGAGTGCATAAAAGCAAGCTACCCAAACTACAAATGAATAAAACCACCACAATCTCCAGAAAGATAGAGAGAGACACAGAGGAGGAGTCAATAGTCATGACTGGAATAAGAAATAAGACACAGAGTAAGCTAAAACAAACAGAAAATAAAATTCCATTGTGGAGAGACTGCAGGAGGGTTCAAGATACACTAGAGCAGATCCAAGTGTGAGCAATGACTGATTTATGCACACAAAAATCCGTGCGATCTCTCAGCTGCATCTTCAGTGAGTGCCTGGAGAACAGGAATTCTCAGCCAACTCATCCAGGAGGATGAAGAGAGAAAAGGCAACCTTGCCATTTTCTGGCTCGAATGCCGCACTTGCACCTCATTTCCACACACAGATGTTTGTCCGGCATTTCATAAATTACAAAAATGTGTCCACTGCAAGGCAATAAAAAGGCCCTCTGATAAGCAAGGAACGAGCAGCTTGTTTTGTCTTTTGTTTTCACCGCTAGACATGGAATACTCGTGGAAAACCTCAGGGTTAGCCACAGCGATAGCAAATGGCTGTTATTTAGCTTGTTGGTAGCCCATTAGCTTGTTTTGGCCCACACACTGTCCATGGAACATTTAAACTACTTTTTTCAATTCCAGATGTCTGTTAATGGAAATGAGGCATTAGGCTGCACACTTGAGTCCATTCCCCATAACCTGATTCCATTAGCTGTGGAAAGAAAGGAAAGTCAGAGTATTCACGGATGACCAGTGACGTTCCCGCAGAACTCAAGCGAATGGTCGAGTCGGCGTAGATGAAAGCCAAGCTAGGCCATCCAAAAGGACAAAACAAGGAAATCCAATCAAATGCCTTGAAAAATGGACCAGCACGAAAAGATGAAATTGGCAAATGTGCTCTTCAAAGACCAGAGCTATTATTTGAAACAACTGGAAGATAAAGCTTCAGAACATCAAATTTTCAGCAGTGATCAACATCCCTAAGTGAGCAGCCAATAGTGAGCAATAAAGACTGATTTGGGTAGAAATTTCCACTCAAAGAAGGAGACCAAGAACCAACAGTGTGTGCACAGTTACAAGGGAAAAAGGGTGGACATCATAGCTGTTGACAGGAGAGGTGGGATGCTGTAGATTATCGGACTAATCTGTAAGCACTCTGCTGACAAATTAGGAGAGAGTCCCTGGGAGAGGAAAAGAGCTGCCTGAAGTTTTGGGTCAACAGTAGAAAGAGCGAACTGTTGGCTCTGGCACAAGATGGAGGACAGCAATAGGGAGGCTGGAGGAAAGAGCAGCCATCAGCTCCCCAACTAGAGAGGGTCATGAAACTGTTTGTAAATTTCAAAAGACAGTAACTTTGGCATGGAAAAGCTTGAAAAGAGGAAGCAAAAGGGATGTTATTTGGTTATTTAAAAGCCATGTAGGCATTTTCTCGGTTAAATCAGACTAAAAGTGCCAGCTGCAGGTATACCTGCAGCATATCAATCATTTACAGCCATACCATTTATTTTATAACTCTTTGGCATTGATTATGAAGGGCATTTTGGGGCATGCAAAGAGTACACAGATAAAAAGAAGAAGTGGAGATAAATCATAAAATGCTGTAAAATTCCCAATCTGAGATATGTACTTCCATGAAGTGTAAAACTTCATTAAATATTAACCACTGATAACTACCCAGGTATCTCGAGACATCAGGATTTTATATCTTTTTATATCTGTTTAAAAAACAGATAAATCACCGTCAGGGCTTCGATTACTGATATTATTTTAATCTTTTATGTCCTTCAGAATCATGTGTTCGGGTTACCCGTATACCTATGTACATACGAGCCATGTTTGGAGAATCTCTGCAAAGACACGAGGAAATTTCTCCAGATTTGTCTCAAAGGTCCACTGGAGGTCAATTGAAAACTTGACAGATCTAAAAAGACCTTGGAGGTTAGATGTCAAGGTTGCTCTCACCTCAAATGAGCATGGACAACTCAGGACTGCCTTTGAGGAAGGTTCTGGACCTGGGCTGGAGATGCTGCTCTCGTAGAAAAGGCCAAGGCTGCCGTGTTCTTGTAAGAGCACACTGTGATAAGTCCTCATTTACTTTCCCTAAGTTGGTCATGTTCATGAACTCATTTGTTTCACTCTTTGGCATGCACATCTGGCCTTGTCCTTGTCCGTCTTGGCCTGTCCTCTAACGGTAGGGGATACTCACCACGGAGACAGGCTGAGGAAACATTGTACACCATGTTCTCTCAGTTCGCCTTCCTCTTTGCATGTGATCGACACAGTACCCTTGTGGGACTGTGCAGACCTATTGCCCCTGTAGATTTTCAAAAGATGAATGCTTTTAATCTGAGAAACTATTTGGGTTGGAGGGTGAAACGAAATGCTGAATATGCATGAGATCTGAGTTGTACAGATTCACAGCTGCGCCTCCAGTTATGTCAGGTTCCCCCTTGAGAGAAGTAAAAGTAACTTTACTCAGTGAATGGTTTTAATACAACGGTCCAGCTTGGTTCCACTTCATATTTACATATGAACACAGCATTGCCTGATGTCTGACTGCAGATGCCGAAGCTTTCAATGGAGAACTTCAATAAAAAAAGATTTTAAAAAAACTTGATGGAGAGCAGAATAGTTCCCTCAACCAGAGGTTTGGTTTCCTGTACCCAAGGAACCTGATGCAGAAATTGCTTTGTTAAAGGAAACAATTTAACTTTGCAGTCTTGTTTGTTGCTGTTGATTTAAAATTACGGTCTAAAAAAATAACATTGTCATATACACGTACAGTATGATAACTCTGCTGCTTGATGAACCCTTAGATTATCTGTAAATTTCAGATTTTGCATTTGTTCACGCAGATCCTGAATCCTGATTTTGGGGGAAACGTTTTGTCACACATATGGAGTATGCATATGCCAAGCATGTTTTCAAAGTTCTTGCATTTTTCTGGACTGTCGGAGTAGTTTTCTTCCATCTATCAGCATCTGCTCATTGAAGTTTATGTATTGAATTACGATCTGAATCACTCTTGTGGTCTTGTTAAAAGAGAACAATAGCATTTGTTTATGGATCAGCGGAAGGCAGGCGAATGAAACTTCCTCAGGCAAACTTAGACGTAGAAACACAAATTCATGGAGTCGCTGCCTAGTTGTGAATCAGAGCCGTTTCAAGGACTCCTATGATCGGATCCGTCAAAACTTCTTGTAATACATTCCATTTTATAGACGACAACTTTTTACTTGTGTATTTTCCGATCAGATAGTGCAGACTAAGGCAGTTTTATTAAACTCATGTAGATATTTAAGCTGTTAATGCATTTTCCGACAGCGATGACCGCCGGTGACTTGTCTTAAATTATCCATGGGAACTTAGTCATTGCTCCATCATTACCTCGCAGGTGACACAGGATTAGCTTTAATGCTCAGCGGAGGAGTCCGCTGGAGTCTGTGGGAACGACTCTGTGTTTGGATGACACTGACAGCGGGAGTTTAGCAGGGTGCCTATCATCCAGTTAAATCCAGATCGTGCTGACAAAGCCAGACGCGCATGAGAGTGCACGTATGCAAACGTGTGGCCCACCGCACGCGCTAGCATACACACGAGCAAATAAAAACACTAGCAAGCACATAAACACACACCGGGAGATGGCTCATTGAGGGCCCAGCTCCCCCCAGTGTCGTCCCAGTTGTTAGTGACTTGAGGGTCACACAGCTGTGCTCTCAGCCAAGGACGTGTTCGGAAAAAGATGAGGACGGTAGGGGGAATGGAGAGACGCACTGAGAATCTGACAGAGACAAACTCTAGAAGAAGAAATATCAGAACAAGGGTTTTATGGAGAGGAAGAATTAAACAGAAACCCGGATTAGATGTGGCTGGAGGGACAGGAGGAGGAAAGCAAAAGTTACGTGAAACTTGAAACCAAAAATAACCGATTTCACATTTGGCCAGTCAGGAAGAAAAACATTGGTGAAATAAATTCTAATGTTTGCAATTTTTGATATTTGAATTCATTACATTCAGATTATGAGTCTGAATCAGAATCAGAAATATGTGACTGATACTTGAAGTCATGTCAAAGACATGTCAGTCGTGTTGCAGAAACAGTGATGGCGGTGATGCTGCGATCCGTCTTGTAATGCCTCTTTGCACCTCTAGAGGTGAGTGACTCTGTAGCGCCAGCAACTGTGAGCGCTCTACTTTATCTCTTAGATTAAACCTGTTTCTGCCCTGTGGAGGAATATTATTTCATCTGCTTGTATCAGTGAACTCTGAACCTAAAGCTCACAACCACAGGAGGGTTGGAACATGAAGCATTAATTCAACTTTGAAGGATTCTTGACATTGTGGCAGTTTGTAGGCGTGGTGTATAAATTAAGCATCCTTGAAATGTGTTTGCTTATTTTGAATTTATTTGTTTCCTATGACTGAAGCAGACTCCCATGCAATTTTTGGGGGGGAGGTAAACAATGCTTCTTATTTGATTTCAAGTATGAGCTGGACAGAGAGCTGGTGCTTACTCATGGTATCTTTACGACATCTTGTCAAAACCGTTTTTCATATATATATATATATATATATATATATATATATATATATATATATATATATATATATATAATAGGTAAAAGTAAAACTGAAAACAGATGGCATCAAAAAAGTAAAAATGAAACCTGCAGACTGAGAGAAAATCACATTGAGTAACTCCTTGGTTTGCATCTGAAACATTTACCATTATTATGATAAGTATTACTAGTATTACATCACTTCTTCATTGGTCGACTGTAGTACAGTATGTACCCAGGCTGATGTCAGCTGAAGGCACCACTGACACTTATACACACAACCAAAGACAGCTGAGGTCCACTGTACACCACAGTAACATAGGCAGATGAATATAGACAGGTGGCCCTGAACTCTGTGACATTTTGTTCTAGGCCATGATCCAGGAAGTCGTGTGTTAATCACAGGTTCAGTGAAAAGTGGGTTTTAGACAGACTCTTGTATCACTATTCCTTGATTGCGCCAAGAAAAATGGAATGTGTCCACTAAACAACAGCAGAATCCTTAATGGCAATGCTGCTTATGTAGATATGCAAGATTTTTAGTTTCAGGCATGCGTGTGCATACCAGAGGAGAAAAAAATAACAAGCGGGCCTTTGGCTCTCTAAATGGTAAACCAGGCGACCCGTAGCGTGTCAGAGGGCTTTAATGCTTTAATGTGGCTAATACAAATTCACTGCTATGTAACATTGCATGGCCAATTGAGTCTACGCCCTCTGACCTTTTGAAGAGGCCCCACAAGACCCATTAGTAAAATGCTTATGTGCATCAAATTCTATCTAATCCCTGTTAGAGGTGGCGGATGTATGTATGTGCGTGTGGTATGTGTACATGTTTGCACTAGAACATCCGTCTCCTTTTTGTGTGTGTGTGTGTGTGTGTTTTCTCTCATTCCCAGTGAATGAGGTGGGGACATTCTCTCTGATAGCGCACAAGGTAAATCTTTACATGACAGTCTTGTCTGCTGAATGCCAACCTGGTGCCAGATGCTACCAAGTCCCTAAGCTTGTTAACAGCAATATAATGTGTAAAGCTCCATTTACTCCAGCACCACTTGTTCTGTTGTAAACTGCTATTAGTTCCAGTATGGGCTATAGTGAATGAAGTGTATATCATCTTGTACAAGATGAAATGAAGTTTAGTAAACTCAGGTAAGCGTAACATTAACATCTGTAGTATATAATCTGAGCTAAACGATGCTTTCTGCTAGCACATAGACGATCTAACATCCTCATGTGTTAAGGAATGTTTTAAACTCACATATACTTCTTTCAAAAGGAACCCATGCTACTTTAAGATTTCTTTTCGCAGCTCATCAGCGCATTAAAATTCACAGACAATCATCAGATTAAAACCTTCCACACGCTGATGGAGATGTGAAGCTGTCAGATTAGAAAGCTGCAAGCAAGGAATCGTTACATAAGTGTCTTACTTTAGCACGCACACCTTTGCCCCAGTAGCGCTCTGAAAATTGATATGTTAATTATACCACACATGTAGAAAGAGCCTCACTGAAGCTGACTAATACGCGTAACCAGAATTTTTTGAAGCGTTAACACTACACACGTTATCTGTTGTTTTGTTTTTGTTTTTCCCACATGAGGTTCATCCATTTGCTTCATCTTGACTCCTCACACAAATTATAAACTGTTGTGTAACAACAGCAGTTCCATATAAATGACCACATAAACAGATGTTTGCTCCTGTTTTGGCTGAATTTTAGAGTGAATACAACCGTGATTTGAAGAAAAGGTTGTTTCACATAACGGAACAACGACTTCTTAGCAGGGTTGAAATGAGGTCGAGCAAAGATCGGGATGATGAGTGATTTCTCCCTCCACGACCAGTTGTCCCAGAGATGATTTTTTCTTTGTCTGCCTGATGCAAAAAAAAAAAAAAAAAAAAGTAAAATAAAACATAAAAGATGAAACAAGTGGCGGCGTTCCAGGAAACTGTCGTCACCATGAATCTAAGGCCATTGTGTTTCACTGCATTGGAAAGACATCATACAAGTACCAGTCTGAGCATGGCACTCAGTTATGGCTGCATATCCAGAGGAATCATCTGTTCTCAATTGCCTCTTTGTGCTTTGAGAACACAGTTGTCTGGAACAAACAGCAGAACAGTGACTAAACGGTCAAAGGGCTCCTGACCCTCCAAACGCTCCCGTCATTTGGAGGCAAAGATGGGACAGTCTCACACCCGTTCCTGTGAGTTCACCCACGCCCGGCCACACTCCCCCAGGTCGGTGTGTGCCCTCCGTCTATCTGAACCACCTCAGAGATATTGCTGTCATTACCAGCACTTCAACTATCATGAGAGACCTCTGAGCATCTCGCCCCCTTACTCACCCAGCCTGTTCAAGAGGCCAGATCGGCGGTAAGTGGGGTGGGTAGGACGGGTGGTGGTGGTCGCAGAGGATAGATTGCGTGAGAGGATGTAATAGATTGGCAAATGTCAGTGACTAATGAGAATGTCAAAAGCAGTTCAGGAGGGGATAATAGAGTGTCAGTATGTGGAATATGCAGAGTTGTGGGGGAAGAGTTTGTTGTGTGCGGGCCTGGAATACGACTGGAATCAAATGAAACGTGTCAAAATTAAGAGAGCAAAAATCCCTTGAAAGCAGATTTAAATAGATATGTATGCATGGTGTAAGAGAACAGTGATGTATTTTGCATTTAACTGTTTTAAAAATGCTAGTTTGACTTCAAACAGAGATTGTTGTGCTAGCTGTTGTGCTAGCTGTTGTGCTAGTTGTTGTGCTTGCTGCACGGAAATAAGAGCGTCTGACATCTCTGCCAGCCTTTGGATGATTATTTCAAGCCTGTCATCATCTTCAGCATGTGCTGCACACGTAATACAACCAATCACATAATATCTATGTACATATATATATATACATATATACTGCATATATATATACATATACACATATATAATGCAATCCAAGAATAGAAATTAAAGTGAGTGGTGAGCTCATCGAAACACATTGACAGCCATACCAAGGCCATGTGCCTCGCTGCTATTCAGGGTTTATAAGACTGAGGTGGTTTGATAATAAGAACTTCCTCTGGCTGTCCAAGTCTATGTAATTTTCAGTATTCACTGGTTGTAAGCAATCATCAAGCCCACGCTGACAGCTTCATTTAAGTCAGCCTGTGGCGAGCCTGCAGGCCCTCTAAACTCTAACGCTGTCTAAATTGGAATCGTGCTGATGGAACATAAACAGGAACAGATTGAAAGTCCTCTTGATAGATAAATGATTTCGGACAGATAAGATTTCGGTGCTTCATTTCGAGTTGCATCTTGAATTCGGCCAGTCAAAAATGCTCCTCATCACAACAACAACAACTGGTAGGGTGGCGTCATGGCTCGGCCTGATTCTTCTTCAGCCATTGGTGAAGATGAATCACACTCTTATATAATGCGGTTGGCTCTTGATCAGGGGACATCTGATGGAAAACGCGGCCCATCGCCCAGCTTTGGAACCACTTGCGAATGCCAAACTTGGTCATGCAATACACAAAAATATGAGGGAATCTAAAAAAAAAAAACCCGGATAGGTCAATTTCAGAATTTTTGGAAAAAAAATACTTTTTTTTTTTTAAAATGTCTCTGTGACTCGCAACGCAGTGATTAAATAAACGAGACAAAGCCGGGAGGATAAAAACATCCCAGTTCATTCTCTGATTAGTTCTGGAAGTTCTCAGAAGTTCTCCTTTTTTTTTTTTTTCCCCTTTTTAAAATTATGTGGGCTGGACTGTCAGAATATTAAACTATGCTATTTTTTTATAAGATAAGAAATGATCTGCATAGACAAAAAAGTGCTGGCAGAGAGTCCGTAGAACATAAATTAACTACCTGGAATTTTACAGGTGTGTGTTGTTGTTGTTTTTTTTTTTTTAAATGCACGAGTCCTTGAAATTCCCTTATCAGTATCAAATCAGATAATTACAATACAATAAAAGAAGGAACATAATGTGACAGCCGCTGAGCAGTTATATTTAAGCCATTAACACATGTTGGTACACCCCAGTGAAAACAGTCTGTTGCTCAATAACAGCCATAGAGCTGCAGGTATGTTTTTGTTTCTCTGTGTTTTCTGTGGTTGACTTCTTCCACAAATGGTTTATCACACTTTTCAAGAGCACTCAAGTACAGTTGCATCGCACACCAGAACACAACATGTGAACCTGTGGTGCAAAAGGTCACACAACCGTTTTTTTTTTTTTTTTTTAATTGCCAGGTAGATTTCTGTATGTCCAGGAGACATCGCTGCAGTAAAGCGTGTCATGTCCGTAAATAAATCAATATTGTCCTTTGAGAATTTTCCATCTGTTTTCCAAGCAGGATAAAGATCCGGAAATACTAATTTATAGAGTAGGGAAAGGTGTGGAAAAATCCATTGCAAGATACTATCTGGAACAACAAGCATGTTATGTTATAGCCTTGAGAGCGGGTGTATTATACATTTCAACCACTAGAGACCAATAGAGTTCAGATCTAGAGAGATGGGAAATTTACCAGGGGAGGGAGGGAGGCTGGAAAAGTACACAATATGCATATGTGGCATATATGTTACAGTACATTCCGTTATTGTTCTGTGCCATGTACAAGTTTTGTTTTTGGCCTTCAGAACAGGTAAACAACATGCATACCATTGTAAAGACTTACTTAATCAATTATTTATGTTTTTTTTTAACAATTTAAAAAAAAAGTATATTTATACAAAAGCCAAGTTGCAGTGTTCAGTGACTCTCGAGACAATCGAGGTTCTTGCACCAACAGTAATAATTAGAAACACTGAGTCTTATTAAAACGGGCGAGAAACACTTAGAATCATCAGAGTTGCGTGGAAGTTTTGTGTAGAAGACAGATGTTAGGCAGTTCAGTGGCGGGACAGACGTGTTGCGTGCTGCATTCAAATGCTTTTTGAAGGCTTGTTTTTTTTTATAAGACTTGTTTATGAATGAAAAGCCGCAACAGAAGCTAAAATTATACAAAAGTATGAAATTACCAAAATTAGTCTGGTGGGTGTAAAAAGTTATTGTAACATAATTTATCCTAACATGGTATTGATGTTCAATCTCTATCTTATTTTATTATGTGTAATGCAAAGTTTTAAGGGTATCATGAAGTATTTTTGTTTTCATTTCTGAGTATCGTGGCACTTTTAAAACTACATTTTATTTTCATGTGAAGTCTCAATGACACAAACTGAAATCCTTAACGAGTGATCACAATGTTATTAAAAAAGACAACACAACTCCAGCGGGAGTAATGATGTGATGGGTATTTTGTAGTTATGCTCTGTTGCATCATATTTCATGATGCTGTTGGGCATCAAATCACATCCTACCACATCAAATCACATTGTATATCACGCATACTTAAAACAACCACAGCTGACCTAAGATTTCTGTTTTTTATGTGTTCTCTTTCAAAATAAACATTACATAAAAGAGGCTAAAGCGTATGAAAATAGTCTGAAAATAAGCGTCTATAATCCACAAAATTGTAAATTAGAACCAGATTCTTGTGTTTGTAAATGCTCCACTTCCTCTCTGCTTATGTAAAAGACAGCTGCTAGTATTTATCACCAAGTCTGCACCCCGGTACTAACGGTCCAAGTTTTCCTATTGCACTTAAAGGCACCGTAAAATCTGACCGCCGTTACAATTTGCCTAAAATATGCACGCGTCAGATGACGTCACGTGGGCAGTCATTCATATAGCAGCCGGAGGCAGAAATAGCATCAGACAGTCGCTTGTTAACCAGCGAAGCTTCACCGACACTGCACTGCCGGAGCTGCCAGTTAGTGCATCGCGATTTAAGACGAAAACAACCCGGATTTACACTTGTAGGTGACCGACCAGTCGCAAACGTGGCGAGAAGTATTATCCAAACGAGTCTGGTTCTGAACATGAGCACGGACATGTTCGCTAAAACCCCAATGGAGGTGGCCGTCTACCAGTTGCATAACTTCTCAATATCGTTCTTCTCCTCGTTCCTCGGCGGGGATGTTGTGTCCGTCAAACTTGACAACAGGTAAATACGAAGCGCCCGTGGACGCAACATTTCATTTTAGGAGAACTTGTTAGAAATGATCGTGATTATTTCCAAAAGCCTCCCCTACTGTTTCATATTTGCTGCTGCTGTTTTGTTGAACTTTGGACAGACAAGCTAAAGTCTCACACAGGGTGCAGCCTGCGGTTATTCATGGGACAGAAAACTCTCACTAGACAAGTTCATAATGATCATAGTAACAACAATAATAATTATAACAAATCAAAAACAATTTTGCGGTTTGTTTGCAAAACTTTGCTGCCTGACTATTCAGGAAGCCCTGCCCTGATGTGGACACTGATGCTGTCATGTTGTATTAATCTGAAGTGAAGTTATAATTTTTTTGTTTTGAGGAGTTAATTAACATCTTCCTCCTCTTCTTCTTCCTCTTCTTCTGCAGCGCCTCTGGTGCTAGCGTGGTGGCCATCGACAACAAGATAGAGCAGGCCATGGTAAGCGAGCTCTCACACTACACATGTGGAGGCGGCGGCGTATGCGCATCCTCACAATCCAGGACAAAATGTTCCTTGGCACATAGGAGTATTTTATCAGCGATTTGATGCTCTGATCAGAAGCGCAGATTTCTAATGGCCAGAGTGGTTTTCACCACACTGCTTTCCATTCCACACACAGCAGCTCTGTTTGGGATGTGACAGCGAGCGTGCATGTGGTTACTCATGTGACAAACTAGTATCAGCAGGAAATCCCAAAATTGAATAAACATGAACATTTTTTTTGTGGTGCAGAGTTAGTGAGGACATCTCACTCTCTCAGGAGTCAGTAAACATTAACAACACCTTCTATCTCAGCTGAATGTTGTTTTTTGTTGTTTTTTTGACTGATCCGTCTCTCCCCCTCTTGTCATGTCAGGATCTGGTCAAGAACCACCTGATGTACGCCGTTCGTGAGGAGGTGGAAATCCTCAAAGAGCAAATCAAAGAGCTGGCGGAGAAAAACAACCAGCTGGAGAGAGAAAACTACCTGCTGAAGAACCTGGCGAGTCCAGAACAGCTGGAGAAGTTCCAGTCCCGCATACCAACTGATGTTCTGGACAATCAGAGCAACCAGGTGACCCCAGACCAGCAGCAGCAGCAGCAGCAGCAGCAGACCTGCAACCACAGCACTGGCTCTGCTGTATAAGTGGCTCTGCCTTGGGGCGGGCAGAGCCACTGTCTCTTTACAGTAATGGACCTCCATTTTTTTAGCGTGACAAAAATCGCTACTGGCAAGAAACCCTTCAAGACTATGAAGGAATGGCATCGGGGTTGTAAAAGACCGATGGGACTCAAAAGAACAGTTGACTCTAGCACAAAACCAGAACTTCAGAGGCTCTTGAGCGGTGCAGCCCGTCCTCTGATACCGTCCAACTCTTTGTCGTAGTCTCTTCTTGTTGACAAAAGCGCCAAGACTAGAGCGAGGGCTGACTAGACACCGATGAGCGCTTGCTTTCAGGGCTGAGGGGAACCTTCCCTTCCGAGCCAAAAAAACCCCCCCTCTGACTAAAACGCCCTTTACTCCAGAGAGGAGGGTGAGGACAGGAGGTGGTGATCGGGCTGGTCCTGCAGGGGTGTGTGAGTGAGTGTGTGTGTGTGTGGGGGGGTGCAGGTGAGGTCGCTTCCTGCTCACCAAGAGGTGACCCACCTGAGGCGGTCCTCAACACCACCGACGTGGATTTTGCTCAGTATCGAAAGAGTCCCAGCTTCACATTTCTACCCAGGACCCCTAACTCTGTCTCCTGTACCTGCAGCAGCATCACCTGTGTGTGTGTGTGTGTGTGTGTTTGTATGAGTGAGTGTGTTTGTTCATGTACATGTAACCAGAATAATGGGCAGGACCAGGCTGGACTGCGGCACTCATGATTCAGCACATTTAACCATCTGGGGCTTGCTGCTTATGAGGGGGGGAGTGTGTGTGTGTGTTGGGGGGGGGTTAATGAATCCTGCCATATTTCTGTTTGTGATTCTAAACAAAAACCTTGTAAATTAAGAGCTTTGTCCATTGGTCTTAAAAGATTATTATTATTATTTTGGTGTGTGGGAGGAGGAGGTGAGGAAGAGCTCCTCACGTGAGAATGTCCTGACGTAAATACAACAGTGGAGATGGCGAGCCATCATTCCTCGCCGCACGTGCACTCCAGATTCCCGACTGGACTTGTTTCGGATGCCAACTTCGAAAAAAGAAGAAGAACCCCCCCCCCAAAAAAAAACAAACGATGGCATGACAACAGTGCCTGTCGGTAGTAAAGAGAGGAATACATTTCCATACTGAGCTCTTCTTGCTGGTTTCAAGCTACCAAAGACTTGTTTTTGTTTTTGTTTTTCGTGCTCACAACGGCAGAAGACGAGCAAAAAAACCAGGACCATGTGTAAAAACTTCACAGGGAGAAGTTGTTGTTTTTAGCTCAAGTTTCTATGTGTTTTGTAAAGATAACGGTATTGTTGCTGTAAAAAAAGTATCCATGAAATATTTGTTTGTTATAGTATTTGGATACAACTGCACATTTGCAATAAACCTTATGTTTACATAATGCAACCTGCCGACACGCTGTTGTTCTTTTTACCGCAACCCACGTGGTCGTAGTCAGTACTGCACGACGCAGAGACACAAAACATGAGACGATGCCAAATACTTTGAAGTTCAAGTACAAGAAGTAAATGTACACCTGTTGACTCTTATTAAGTGTTTAATGTTACAATATTACGACTTTAGCTGCAAACAATCAATTAGTCAATCATAAGAAAATGAATCACCAACTATTCACTGGTTCCAGACTCGTGCATCTCAAGATTTATTAAGTTTTCTGGAAGGAAGGAAGCAGTTTGACTAATGGCCTCGTGAATTAATGGATGATGAAAGCAATCATTCGCTTCAGGCCTAACTATGACAACGTGTGTCCTTCGAGATCAGACCTTAGGATTTTAAATGTAGTATTGTGATGCTGCAGCGTGCAGTTTCTTCAAAAACATACTAAGAAAACATCTGTTTGCTGCAGATTCCTGCAAAACTCACAGAATATTTCACACCAGCCTAATACTGTGAACACATAAAAAAAACATAAATATACATCAGAAGTACTTCAATTAGATATATTTTTCAAAACATTCAGCCATTATTTTTAACCAATACATAATAATGTAGGTGCTGAATGTTCCTCAAAGCTTCACATACTCATACCTTGTAGTCACAGGAAGGTTTTTAAACGTCTCTTCACACTGTTTTGAATGTTACGTCTTCTATGCAGATATAAAAATGTATTAATATGTCTATATTTTTTTTTCCAACACCGTGATGATTTCATCTTGTGGTCTGAAAACTCGATCATTTAAGTTTCTGAGGAAGCAGCGAAACAAGCTTGACATTCTGAGAAGTTGGCTCGACTCCCTGACAACATTTTATCATGCATGCAACAACGTGCATCATTGTGAGCCGTGTGTGTGTGTGTTTTTTAGGTCAGTTTGACAACAGCATGTGATTGGTTAAATGCTACACAACAATGCAGCGAGCCACGAGGTGCTTACTACAAATATGGGATGCTTATTTACTCCTAACTTAGGAGATGAATCTCAGTCTATTGAGAGTTTTAGGGGGAAAAAAAATCCCCCCCCCCCCCCCCCCACTGAAAAACAGGGTAACCACTAATCACAGTGAAGTAATAATAGCTGTTTCCAGTGCACTGGATTCTGCCAGAGTGAAAAAAAACCAAAACAGTTTGTCCTAGTAGCATTTCCCTTCAGACAGATTGGCAGCCAGTCAGTTTGGGCTCTGTGTAACTAGATATGTTGTGGCTTTCCTGGTACGTAGACCAGGCTCACATCCATCCATTGCTGAGAACAGAAAGGCTCGCCTTTGAAACAGAACCACCACCGCAGCTCAAATAGCAAACCGGTGAACACAATGTCTTTCCTATTGCTGACATTTACAAGTGAAACACAGCCTCTTGTGCTGTGTTGTGATAAAAACACAAATGTTCTTGATCAATGGACCCGTTCTGAGATGCATTCTGCGTTCAATTAGCAGCAGGATGGATGAGCAGTGAGGACATTCCAAGTCATTACAGTCCCTATTTATCTAATACAGATTCTTGTGCATGCCAGTGCAAAGAGCGGCTGCACAGAAGTGGCACTGGAGCTCAAGGCTACTTATGCAAACAGCTAACTTAGCCTCAAACAGCTAGCGCACAGATGCTACAGACCCCGGATGCTCACAACAAATCTGAAGACAATTAAGGTTTTGGCTTAGTGCTTCGTTCTGAGTTGGGGCGCTTTAGTCACACAATGTTCTAAACTCACTTGTGGGCTTTTTTTTTTCTCCACAGTTGCGCTTTGACAAATTAGGAATTACTCCAGAGGATCATATTTGTCTTTTTGACAACAACATGCAGTTCCATTCGTCTTTTTTGGTTACTGGTTCCTTTAGCTCATCACCCAAATGGATGAGGTTTTATTTGGTACCCCGAAATAAGAGACAGCGAATCTAAATTCTTCACCAGTACGTGAAATGATTCATACCTGTATTCACTGCTCTTGTACCTCACTGACATGCATCTTTTTCCATAAATGAGAAGGTAGGAAAGGGGAACAAAATATGTGAGCCATTAGACTGCTGCTGACCAAGATTTCCACATTACATAACCCAATTTCAAACACATTTTTTTTCTGTTTATCATTTACCCACAGCAAGTTTAAAACATACCGTGGTTATGATAGGTGAAGGACGTGTTCACATTTGTCCATTCTTGTCTAAAAAAGACACAGAAGATCAAAGCGGTGGCAAAAGTAATCCCACTAGAAGTGTGGGAAATGCCCTAGGTATGGAATTAGATGTTTGATTGGAGCTTTGTTGCACACACCAGAAGAGTTTGCATTGGATTAGTAGTGTTATGCAACGCAACAAAAAAAAAATACACACATCTGTTTCAGATGGAAATTCTGGGGCGCTCTGATTTGGTGTGGTTAGGTTTGCATGCAGGGCAATAATTTAGTCCGATGCTTTGTACTTTTCATGCAGACATATACAACTTGTGTGTCCTTGCAAATGTCAGTGTGTTTATTGCGTTGAAGTTAAAGTTAGACCCGAATGAAAACAAATGTCCGACTCTGTGTAGAATAGTTCTGAAGATTATGTTTCCCTTCAATATGAACTCGGAGTCGGTATGCTTTCCCTAAAAACAAATAGCTCAAAAGAGATGCAAATTTTTGAAGACTGCTGGTTATATAACACACACACACAAAATCAACTGTTTTCTAGCTTCAGGGACAAAACATGTAATATTAGCTACTGCAAGTTGCCCCCCATTTGTGAACATGTCAGTGAAGAAGTGATTCATTTCGATGACAGAAAAACAACAACACAATACATAAGTTAATGATGACGTAAAGCCACATTAGCGACGTGTGTGATGCAGTCCATCAGCTAACCAGCTACACTGGCTCTGTTTTTGGCTGTAGATACCCATCCATCAATCCATCCATCCATCCATTTTCTTCAGCTTATCCTGTTAAGGGTCACGGGGGGGGGGGGGGGGGGGGCTGGAGCCTATCCCAGAAGCTTTCGGGTGAGAGGCGGGGGGTTCAGCCTGGACAGGTCATAGACAGACAACCATTCACACTCACAGTCACACCTACGGTCAATTTAGAGTATCAATCAGCCTCGTCCTCTCTTGATGTCTTTGGACTGAGGGAGGAAGCTGGAGTACCAGAGAGAACCCACACAGGAACAGGGAGAACATGGAGACTCACACAGAAAGATCCCGTGCTGGAGCTGGGACTCAAACCCAGATCCTTCTTGCTGTGTGGCGGCAGTGCTGACCACTGCACCACCGTGCCGCCTATACTGTACATGTGTGTTCATATTTCTGGACATCATGAAGAATCCTAAATGCCTGGAGGGCTGCGCAGTAACTCGATGCCACGAAAAAAATAGACGCATCACACAAGGACAGCAGTGTGGCTGCACTAATCGCTTACAGTGATAATTGACTCCAGCTAACGGCGCTACGCCCATGTTATGCAACGAATCTTGTGCCTTTCAGGTCTAAAATGCTGGTTTCAGTTTATTGCAGACTTGATGACCTGTTTTAAATGTGTAATTTTCATGCATTTTATCCAGTTTGTGTATATTTATGTATTTTTATTTTATTTTTGGGGGGCTAATCCTCTGTGCTAGAAACAGCTGCATGTGTGCGTTGTTACTGTATCCACTGTAAAACACCATGGAATAAAGAGTAAAAGGCTAAGGGTTGACACGAGCGGCATTATTTTAGCGCATCAAAACAGTCTCACACTGCCTCTGTCTGTGGAGGATTCGGATTATAGAACTTGTGCACCTCCGACTAAACAATCTCCCCCTGCCATGATTTTGTGAAAAAAATAATGACTCGCTTTTTTCAAATCAGATTTTTTAAATTCTAAATTCCACAGCTGCTAGATATTTTGAGACCTCTTCACTGGATCTGTGGCATCCCTCCTTGTGAACCGAGTGAACCCATGTGAGTTTGTGTTGTGTTCTCTTGGGTCACATGGGTCGAGTTCCTGGAATTTTTCTTTTTTTTTTTGGAAACCTTAAGCAAAGTTGTCTATTACATTTGAGGGAGGGAGGACGTGTTGAAAAGCCTGACCTGATGTGTTTTATAGCTGCCTTCTGTCACATTGGCTAAATATAGCTCCTGTCTGTCTGTTTAGCAATTAAAATTAAAACCTGATGTTTTTTTTCTCTCAATGGCTCGTGAAACATAATACTTTAGAATCTTGGACGCTGGAGCAAACTTTTCCTGTGACGTCACCATGACGATTATATGCAAATAAAATGTCTATCAGCAGTCTTTTTAAAGAAGCTGCGCAAGACAGGCGGCTGAGTAAAACAATACCCAATGGATTATACAGTAGGTGTTGGCTTCTGCAAGTGTGTTGATATCTCAACTGATCAAAGCCACTTAAGGAATGTGGTCTGCTTTGGACATCTTATTCATAAAGACAAAAGGTCAAGAGTCAAGGGTTTCGGATTTACGGTTATAGCCGCGTTCATGGCACGGCCGCACAGCAAGAGCCTGCACATAAATTAGAGCCTTTCAGACCCTCACTAACATGTGACACATGCAAGGTCAGAGGAGACTTGGTTGCATAACATGCACATTTAAAAAAAAAAAAAAATTCTTAATCTTCTTTCTCTGTTTAATGCTGATCATCAATCACAAGACTGTCTTTTGGACCATTGAACACATGAGAAGCTCATTCATTGACAAAAAAACATATAAAAGCCGTTCTCACCAATAAAAAATACAAACAACTCTAATAAATATCAAGATTATATTACTTTTGGAAATACACTTAAAATTGATTTAAATAAATAAACCTAAGTATAACTTTTATAATATTGTAAATGACAATACAGAATTCCCGTAAAATAATCATAAACTAAAAGAAACTCACAATCACCATGTGGATGCTAAAACAGGACACCGTGGTTTGGTGTAACACACTTAAACCAACAGACTTCATTGTGTATCCTTGTGACTCTATGTTCTCTCACGTCTGTGGGCGCACGTCAAGTGTACACACAAGAGTTGTGTTGTTGTAGTAAACATAGAAAAGGGCACGATTTAATTTACTTATTGTGAACATCTGGCGGCACGGTGGTGCAGTGGTCAGCACTGTCGCCTCAAGCAAGAAGGTTCCGGGTTTGAGCCCCGGCTTGGGCACGGATCTTTCTGTGTGAGTCTCCATGTTCTCCCTGTTCCTGTGTGGGTTCTCTCTGGTACTCCAGCTTCCTCCCACAGTCCAAAGACATCAAGAGGGGACGAGGCTGATTGATACTCTAAATTGACCGTAGGTGTGGCTGTGAGTGTGAATGGTTGTCTGTCTCTATGTGTTGGTCCTGTGATGGACTGGTGACCTGTCCAGGGTGAACCCCGCCTCTCGCCCGAAAGCTGCTAAGATAGGCTGCACCCCCCCGCAACCCTTGACAGGATAAGCGGAAGAAAATGGATGGATGGATTGTTAACATCTCTGACAAAACCAATAAAAATTCAAAAGCAGGAGCTTGTGGGGCGGTTTGCTGAGATTTCTCTAAACCAAATACAAAAACACAGCACAACATTTCAATGAATTTATTGAACAGTTTACCACAGTATTTTCACAGTCAAATTACTTACTCGCACAAATATGGGTTTATTTTTTGGGTTGCACAACTCCCCTTGCCTCCATTGTGGTTTAGTCTTTGAGTGGTAAACATCCTACAGCCTCTCTTCTACTTTTGGAGGAAAGATGTGGGCAGGCTGAAGAAAGCTTAGGATGTAAACAGTAACTGGCCATGAACTCCAGACAACCTTGAGTATAGATTTGTGTTCTAAAAAGCTGCTAGACCGGATCCCCTCCAGCCTTGTGAAATGATAAATAACGCCTCCTTTTGTTGCTTATAATGTAATAAAATTTTATCATTCGTTTTCATTATATTTCATAGATCCGTTGCACAAGAGGCAGCATCAGTTGATAAGCGCGATGTATTTTGATTGCAGGCTTCAGTGAAACTACACTTTGAAACTTTGAATTCCCTGACAGCAACAACACAATGTACCTAAATCTAAGAATAGTCTCTCTTTTTTATGTTTTGTGGGGTGGAGCCATTTGGGCCACCACAACAAGTCTTGTCAGGACCAAGGCATGCACATCAAAACAGATGGTGATCATAATCATCAAGCGGTGACGGAGCTTTTACGAGGCTATATGAGGAGGAGAGAGCGCTTGAGGAGACACGCAGGGCAGGAAAAACAAAACCACGTCAGGTCAATCCAGGACGAATAACAGGACGGAAACACAATAGTGGGTTTGAACAGATGTGTTTGTTATGTCACTTGGTTCTACATTTTCTCCTTGTGTGGTGTATTTGCTCAAACTTGCCACCCAAATGAATGCACTGTTAAGGAGTGAGAAATTAGCAGTTACATGCTGGATCACTGCGTAATTTTTCAGGTAAGCTTTTATTTGCATTCATTTCGTCATTAAGGTTTTAAAATACTTGTCATAGCAGGGGGAGGTGAATAAGACAGGGCGTGGCTATTTTTTTTAAACATTTTTAATTTTGCTTTTTTACACCATACAAACAAACCAAAAAACAGATAGTGATGATAATAATAATAATAATAACGATTTTATCTATCTCTGTGTGGTGTTCACAAAGATGTTTTTGTCACTACTATGTCACTTATTTGTAGCTCTAAAATGCAGAACAAGCCCTAATTAGCTTGAAGCTAACGATGCCCTATAACTAGTAACTACAAACAATAGTTAAACTGTTTTTTACAAACACTTAAGTGCACTGTCTGGTATAATATAATTCCTCTGTCTTCATTCAGCCAAATGGTAACTTGTCCACAATCTTAAGTTGAAAACTAAAAATGAAAAATAAAAACACCACCACCTCTCGGTCCCGACCTACTGCGGCCAAGCGCTAGTGAATGGCTCCAGCTGAATGTGTCAGCTGGTGGCGCCTGGTGATGTCACAATGAGCTACCAACTGGAAAGTTAAAAAGTTTGTTTTGAGCTCAAATCAAACTGCTGCAGATTACTGGGCACACAGTAAACGGATGTGTTTGGACATTGTTGTTTGCGGTTGGTGGCTATGTGGTGGTGTTAGCTTCAAGCTAAATAGATGTGGCTGGCTCTTCCTCTCATCTAGTGTCACAAAGAAGTGATGCAAGAGGGGAAAAAAAATCACCCTGAATTCAAGATACCTCCTTGTACTTGAAAGGGGAAATACAGTTTTTTCGTGAGGTATCGCTTTAACACATTTTTTAAATTTCAACTTCTTTGATGTATGTATCTGATACATCTATTTTCTCCAGTAGTTTCAATCATGCCGGCCTGACCTGATTACAGTTTTACAAGTTCATTTTTGTTTTAAGTTAGCTGAGGCACCTCTGACAACCTGTCAAACTCCTTATTAACTACAGATACACTTGAATGCATTTTTTTGGATACGGTGTCAAGGAACCCTGTCGGGTGAGCCTGGACCACATTACATTTACTGCACATATGGATGTATCCGTGTCGAGAATAACTGGAAACACATTGCCATGTCAAAATATTTTATAAAAGAAGGTGGTGCTACTGCTTTTAATTTGTTGACCCTGGAAAAGCAAAGTATGTAAGTAATGACATGTGCTCCAGTAACCTACTGAACAGTGCTGTTGGCGTTATTAATTATGCCCTCATTTACTGCTGTGACTCATCCAAGGGGCTTTGAAAAAGATGCGAGTGAAGTTTCAGACGTCAGAGTATCAGCGGTTTATTAAACGCCGAAGCAAACAGGTGTCAGCTCAACACACGTCTCTACAGTTTCCATCGTGTTCCAGGGTTTTTTTCCAACCGGGACTTGGATGTAGATATAAAACGTACTTTTTTTTTTTTTTTCTTGCTGATAAATACTTGCTCCCTTTTTGAGACAGAAAATGTTCCATTGTAGGATTCAAAACAAGTAGCAGACAGAATATTATCGTCATCAGTCTTTGTCACAGTCACACATTTTCCTTTCTGATTATGAAAACATCTGTGGAATGTCAGTTAGAACAGTCTGTGCCGTTGCTGAAAAGCATGCGCGGTTGACACGGTGAGAAGCAAATAGAATATTCACACAATCTGGTTTCCCGGGAATATTTGTTACGCTCACAGGAAAATCCCTATAGAATACGAACTAGTTTCTCACATCATCTGTAGATCCCATCTTTCTCATGGCCTTTCTCAACCCCCCAGTTTGCTGTCTTTAGTTACCACATCGAGGTCTTTGCGTGACATAAGTGAAAGTTGTGGAAAGCAGAACCCAAGTACTCAGCAAATGTTCCTCCCTTAGAGAGAACCTTATTTCTCAATGCACCTTGCCGAAACAAGTTTCAAAAGTGATTATTTCTGACCTGCCCTTTTGTTATGTGAACCCAACAGACAGTGCTGAACCCAAACATTTGACTTTACTGCCTTCTCTTAGGTGTGTCTGACAGGTTGGCACGTTAAACTGCAAAATGGGCGGAGCCACGGAGGTGTCAAAAGGTGATTTGAAAACTTAACACAACGTTCTGTTTGACATCTCTTCGCAAACAATGTGGAATGAGACGGCTTTATGTAACATTTAATCTGGTCTGAGGCCATGAGTGAAGCAGACACTTGCCGTCATTAGCTCACACGTCTGTCAGTATTAGCTGATGTACTTTAGGTTGTTATGATTCCTCCGTCTGCTTTCTTCTCGTCTCCTTCCTCTTCTTATTGTCATAATCATGAAGAGTTGTAGCAGTCGTAATTGTAGTATCCAAAAAAAAAAAAGAGTATCTGAATTATTTTTTTCGTAATATTTCATGATGTAACCTGTTCTTTTCTTGTTTCTGAAACTCAAATATTTACACTCTAAAACAAACTAACAATCATTTGAATATTATATAATTGGTCGTTGGAGAGGTTGTTTTTTTTTCCAGACAGGGACCTCCATCTTGCACCCAGTCCTACGAGTTGTATCTAAAACGGTAAAATGCAGTTTAAACGAAGGACGAGCACATTGCTCTTCTGGCGTTTGTCGTGTGCTGTGGAACTCTGCTTGGAAGATGAGGATTGCTTGTTCTATTAAAATGAATGATTTTGTTTCTCAGTCCTTTATACACATTATATTCTTATAAATTACGTAATGAAATCCCATAAATGCCCTGTGCGTACGGGTGAGCTGGAGCGAGCCCGGAGCGTCCTTTCTCTTCACACCTGTCCCTGCTTTACATGCAAACGACAGGAGGCCCAACTCCTCTGGGCTCCGTACCGATGGTGGAACAGCGTGTTCCCTGACACTTTATTACCTTCCTGCGGTTTTCCAGCGTTGTGAACTTAATGGGAGTTGCTTTATAGCTGTTTAACCTGTCCCCAGCTGTGTGGCTCTATGATGGATCGGGATCTTAATACCTGTATTTGTATTATTTTCTTAAAACACACTTTAGATCAGCTGAACTTTTCTGTTGCTTTCCGAATTGTTTTTTTATTAACATGCTCAGGAGGTGATGTTTGATTATCCTTCTGTCGGTTAGCAGGATCATGCAAAAATGATGTTCACCGAACTTGGGAGGTCTAATTTTACTGCCATTACATACGTTCATAAAGAGATTCTAATACGATGGTGTAAAAAAATAAAAAACAATAACCAAGAAAGCTTGAAATTAAATTAAGTCATCAATCTTGATTTGAGAACCAGGTACATGTCAGATCTGAGAAAGATACATTAAATTACATTACATAGCGTTTATTCCTCAGCTTCTTGGAAGAATGAAAAGGCAAACCTAATAAAGTCAATGAAATTGAAAATTCAGCTGCGTGTGGGAGGACTGGAGTTATTTGTTTAGTGCGAGTTGGTGGGGTGGAAATGTGTATCCGTGACGTAAATATATATACACATCAAAATATTCTACCTGCATCAAGTGTTTGATTTGCTTGTAAATCATAAGGTGACAAACAAGCTTTGCCTTTCGTGAATTATTGGTATTTTACAGCGAAGTTTTGCTCTGAGTGAGAGCTTTAAATAGCTCGATTCTGCTTTTTTACTGAATTTTGCATTTAGGCCTCTAATAAAGTTTAATATCCGCAGAAGGACGAGCAGAAAATGCATCACTTTGAGCTTCTGAATGTGATATTTAACAGTGATTCATGGATGTAGCTCCTTTCAACAGGGAGAAAAATGGAAAATGACAAACTTCTGTCAGTAATATGAGATGAATGAGTGCGGCGAATGCTTCTCCATTTACAGACTGAATTTATTACAGATAAGGTTGGGAGAAATGCACCGCTGTCGAAGCTGGTTATGTATTTGACATCAAAAATGTGCAAAAAAGCTTTAAACAACTTGAGATTACTGTCTCAAGTTGTGACATATATGTTTGAATGGTGATTCATTGAGTTGAGCAACGATCCATCTGCTCCTACATTCGCTATCACTCTTTCTACTATACGGCTGAAACACACACACACACACACACACACACACACACACACGTCAGCACACTGTGAACTTGCCATATTTCAGTGAAATGAATGTGTTTCAACTTAGCACTTCACACTTCAAGTTTATTACATGACACATTTTACTGCCAGCCACACAAAATTAACACACTGAACCTCAACCACCTAACACATATGAAACCTTTACACACTCCGTGTTTCGCATGTTACTCCAAATCGCGCAGCTGACATTTAACGTGCTGAGTGATAACGCACACATTTACATTATAGAATTAGTGTCAGTTGAGCAGGTGATGACTTCATCATGGGGGGGGGGGCACACCTTACATTCACCACTCAAAGCTTTTTGCCCTTTATGACATGTATATGTACAGTATCATGAAGTGAATAATGAAGACAACATGATGCAAGGTGTTGTTTTGGTGAAATATGTGAACCAATTTAAGAAAAAAATATGGCCTCAAACACGATTGGAAGGACAAAAACTGCACGACAACTACAGCACATACTTGTAAAAGTTGAAAAGTTTGGATTGCTAATGCGTATTTATCCATCATAAACATATATGTATGTCCACAGGCCCTTTTGGTCAGTAAATCATCTGTCATTAAGTGGTGTCGGCGAGCTTTCAAGCTTCTAGGTGTCGATTTGCAGAGGGGAGACACATCAGCAAACAACATTCTCAGCTGTTTCTGGCTTCAAGTGACTGACAGACCAGACAGATAGCATTAGCGGGAGCGAAGTGTGAGACACAGACAGCCACAGGATAGTGAGTTTGACAGCTTTCTGAGGAGAGAGAGGGAGAGCGATAGATAGAGAGAGAAAGACGTTAAGCCTCATGCAAGAAGCACATATTGTACATTCACCTCCAAGTATTGAAATACAACATCCCCAAACAGCTATCTATCACTGAGCTAAAGAAAGAGTTCAACACCACAGGAGCGAAATCCGTGTTGACTTATGACTGGAGTGCGATTTGAATAACAAATGTTATTTACAGAAAGAAGAGCGTGTGGAGAATGTGTGTTTTGGTGCAGATTCATCGTGTCTCCTTTGCGGGCATGTTACATCAGATACATTTAGTATCATTACCTAATTAGGCTGTGTTTGAGTCATCTCTCGGATCACAATGTTCAGCACCTCTTCAAATGCAGCCTTAGCCTTGGCATCGTTCAAGCCGCAGTTGCATACGGTAAATTTGAGAGCATAAATATAACTTGGATTGAATTCAGAGGTCTCGCCCTGGTGTGTTGCCCAGTAGATAAGTGGGAGATATCGTGCTTGTGGTGTGGAGGAAGGGGGGGGGGGGGGACACAAACACGCTCAAGCACATTAAAAATAAACTGGTTGCAAGTTGCATTTCCACACATGAATTTACCAGACTCAAGCACATGCAACCAAACATGCACATATGCCACCTACCATAGCGTGCGCTGAGGGTAGCGCTACGGTTATTCATGCAGAAAGGTTACCCAAAGGTCACCTTGTGTGGCACAGACCTGACCTTCACCTCTGGTGTGCGTGTGTCAGAAAGAAACTTGTGTACACATTCACTTGCGCATTGCAAAGTGCATAACAGCTGTGTGTTTTTGTTTTTTTTTTAAATAAAGTTGGAAAATCCTGCTCCGTTTGCATTAAAAAAATAAAACAACAACAAAAAACAAAAGTGAGGTGTGGCTGTGCTGCGCTGCAAGGAAGGTTCCACTCATTGAACTGGAAGTTCACTCAAAAAAAGAGTGGAAAAAGAACTTTCTGTTCAAATACTCTCTCTCTACCACACACAGACATATTTGCAAGGCGGCTACGTATTCATCTTCTACTTGCAGCTTTAGGCTATAGGTGTTATTTACACTGACAAGGAAGATGACTCCTGGAGGTTTCCCACAATAATGTATGATAGAGTTGGTCTTTCAAAACCTTGTAGAGAACATCCTGTCTCTTATATGGACTGTATCTATATTTTTTTTAGATTGGATCCTTTCTAGGCTAGTAAACCATGTGAAGTCACAGGCACCGGTATTGCATCATGTTATCACAGTGCAGTTTATTGGTGCAATAAAAGTCTGGATAAAGGGTTCCATGTCTCTGTGACTGTGTGTCAACAGACTCTCGCCGCTCTGATCTTTATACACCATTTTGTTTGCATACATGATGAATACTTGAAAACATTGATGATCATTGCAGAACTGAAAGAAATTCAAAAACTCCTGTATGAACCAGTGCATTTATACCTAAACAGAATAAAATATAATCATGTAAAAAAAAAAAGAGATTTTTGGAAATGCATGAAATTAATATGTTTGAATTTTTAACACTTCCATACAAATCTATTTTCTTATGTAGCAGACATCTGTGTCCTGCAAATGTTATTAATACCATACACACACAGGCTTCACACACATACACACACACTTGCCCCTTATGCCTTGACTTCACACCCTGTAGATAGTGCACTTAGTTGAAATTGTTATGTAACCTCATGAATAAACCTGCAGGAAAAACCACAGGCTTGACTAATTAATTGAAAACATTTCAGCCAGAGGTGTGAAAATGACAGGCGGTATGCGTCGTACATCACACCGCCATATCTGACTGAGAGCGTGTCTGTTCAAACTCCTTCTATACATACCAAACTAGCTGGTAAGGAGCTACTCAAAACATTTATTATTTACCCACCTCAGCAGGTTGAGCAAAGAAGAGTCCGTATGACTGCTCCAGCAGCTCTGCAGCTCGGACCTCTTGCAACAAACGGTTCAAATTGTTAAATTCTTTTAGCTTTTTTAGCAGAAATAAACAGCAAAACCATGGTCTTCACATAGCATTTATTCGTGCGGAAGCACGCGCTGGCACAAAAGTAGACGCTCTTTTCTCTTGAAAATGTGATGCATTCAAACTGAATTTTTTTATTTCCTTCTTTTTTTCCTATTATATTAGATACAGGCATCTGTATTTGTAAAAAAAAAAAAAAAAAAAAAAAACCCAAACAAACAAACCAGGGGGGACTTTAAACGTTTCTAAGAACACTGTCAGCATGGCCTACAAAGAAAACCTGTACTTGGAGTAATACCAGGAGGTCACAGCCCTCCGAGTGTAACACCGCCATCACGTACCTGGCTTGATAACTCTTGTCCTGTTTGTTTTAGATGGTGACTCACCTCTGGACTAAAAGGGCAGTTAAAGTAACAGAGCTTTTTATTTTGTGTGTGCCAGTGTCTCTAATGTGGGCCAAGGCTGTGTTGATGCTGTCATGATGTCCGTCAGGGTAAAAGAAGAGCAGAGAAAATAAGAGGAGACGTGCGACTTATCGTGTGTGTTTGCGCTTGGCGGGAGCGTTAGCAAAACAAATGGCTGTTGCGGCGAAATGAAACAGACATAAAACATATGTGGAGGTGCACGGTGAAGTGCGGTTTTGGTTAAAAAAAAAAAAAAAAAAAGGAAGTGACATGATTCAGCCCGCACTTTTACATGCAGGTGAGACAGGAACAACTGGTTCAAAAGTCACATTTTTCTCAGTGAACAAGAAAAATAATTTGAAGTGAACATGGAACAAGTTTTTGTTTATTTTGTTTGACCGAAGAATGAAACTTAAACTAAAACGTATGGTTCCAGCAGCTTAAGTAACCCTTACGGGGGTGGTCGGCCCTGCCTGGAGCCTCGTCAACCAGCATCCAGCATGGAATAGTCAGTTTATATCTTTTCATCTTTGGTGGTCCATGTTGTGTATAAACTGTAAGAAAAACGAGATTCCCTAGTATTTCAAGGCTCCGTGTTTGAGGATTTTGCCGAGGGTCTGTATTTAGTCTTAGAGGCATGGGAACGACTGTGTTTAACTCATTCATCTGAGAGGAGGGAGAAGTGGAATTCTGATTTTGACCTGTCACACTCTTGGAATATATCCCCTTGCATTTTTGCTTTCACTTCTGAAAAACACAAGATCAGGATAGCTTTGTTGATTTAGCTTCATGTTTCTCCACCCTTTTCCTTCTTTCAGTTCACTTCCTCGCGCTTCTATTTTTTTCTCTCTCCCTCTCTCATATTTCTATTCTATGTGACCAAACAAGAAAAGGAAAACAAAAACCTAAGCTCTTCAGCGCTGTGTACTTACTAAAGCAAATTACAGTCAATCTTTCAAAAACACCCTCGATCTCAGTCAGTTGAGCTGCAGACAGAAGAGCGTTTCGGGGGACAGGCATTCAAATCGTCCAGTTCCACTGAGCTCCATTAAGCCAATCAGAGAAAAGCATGTGTTGCATAACCCCTGAGGCAGACAGAGACCAGCGCTGACTGTCTAGGTCTGCAGACTCAACAGTCTTGACACGCAATTCTCCCCAGCCAAATGGCTCATGTGCGCATGCTGTACACGTGTGTTTGGGCGGGCGCTTAAGATTTTGTTTGTCATACCTTTACTTTTTTTTTTTAACCTCAGACTTCAGTGCAACACATGCATACATCAAAATACCTTTCATGAGGTCATTATATAGGTCACGGCGATGCGCAACTTAATCTGTCTTAGTGTGACCGCTGGGTGCAGTGGAATACTTTTCATTGAATTGATTTATTTTTATTTGATATACTTTACTAACCAAATATGGTTTAGCGCTTCGCTCAAGTGCTTGTGACCTGTTTGACCGGTATGCCCGACCTCCTTTTCTGACCTATTTTCATTACAAATGTCTTCAGGAAAGTTTCAATCAGTAATCTTGCATCATGCAGAGATGTTTAAAGGTTTATCATGATAGTAGGACTGCAGAAGATATAGGTATAAAACAGCAGTTGCAATGACATAAATGAGGAAAAACACAGTAGCACAAATAATTACCAAGAGGTGAATTAATGTTTAGCTTGTGATATTTTCACTCCAGATGCGTTACAGTGTTTTCTGTCTTTCTTTTCAAACTTCCACGCAAGCAAATTTCCAGAAATATGACTATTTCAAGGTATTGTAAACCATGTGGTGTGTCTCATAACTGATTTTTCAAACTAAACACATATGAACTTAAAGATCATAAGCATAAGCGTAGCTAACAGCTGCTACATTATATATAATACTGCTTTTAATATGACAATAATTTGTTCAATTTCTGCTTTCTGGGGTCTCAGTTAAGTTCTACACAGATAGAATCATGGGAAGTCAAGACCAAATGCTTAGAAGTTGTAGACACTGAGGAAGCTGTCGGTAATGTAAGAAACTATTTGAGTAAATACAAGGATTGTTCTTAACACTGTTTTTGTAAATATGAACTTAGTCAAGGGAAGGGGAGCTGCATGTGTTGGACTCACACTCGTTTGAGGAAACATTTTCACAAAATAAGATGCATTTGTATATTGATGCAGTTGATGTGATCTTACCTCCGGAATTCGTCTACGTCAGTGCCTCTATTACTGATGTAAGACAACTCTCGCTGACACGTATCAAACCCATAATGTCTCCCATAACTCCAATTGCTCCATAACTACGTTATGTCCTCGAACAGATCCTTACAGTGTGGTGATATAAATAACCTGAGCAAAGATTACAACTCCTCCTGCTTTTCTTTGGTGCAGCTTCAGCAGCAGCACCAGTGCAGGACTTTCAGAGTTTCTATTCAGGTCTGACTGTGTGCTTTCAAGGAGTTTCCTGAGAGACTGTTTTTCTGACTCCCTAACAAGACAAACATACTTTCTTTCTTCTGCAGCCACAGGGACTTGTGGGCTTGTAAGTTGGACAGGAAGGATTGGCCGACTCCAGGATCATTTCCTCTCAGCTGTCAAAGCCCCGGTCAGTTCAGCTGACTGGATTGACTCTCTCTCTCCTATCAAGTGGCTGTGCAAGTCATCCTGAATCAGCTGAGGACAGGACAGAGGCTTAAAGGCCAGAAAAAACTCTCCAGCCCAGAGGGGACAACAAATAAACAGTCACTTGAAACATAGACTAGAATACAACAAAAACAATATAAGCTTTGTGTGCATAGGCAGAAGCAGAATCTGAAATATAAAATAACCCGAATCACATACTTTGGAATTGAAAGTCCAGAACATTGAATTCTAAATTTGATTCTGGTTTTGAAACTTCCTTCTGTCTTCCTTTTTCACTTGAACTAATTTAATAGTTTGACATCTTTATCTTTCTACACAGCGGATCACCTTAAATGTTGATGTATCCGAAAAACACACAAGCACGGCTGCTATTCAGAAACAGAAAGAAAAAGCACAGCAGTACTTTCACTTTCCTCGTACCGGAACTTCTCCTGGTTACTGAAAACACTGAGAGCAGATGTGACACCAGGCTAGGACGGTTCTCCCTCAGTGACAGGGTGTAGCCAGCGATGTCTTCAGCAGATACGTTCACCCTGGATAGAATTTACCAGAACTATTCCACTTTCAACACTTGAACCTACGGGATGTAAAGAAATTTTAACAGCGTTAAATCTACTGACCTACATGATTATGTCGCACTTTAACCTCACGCTAATCTCCGGCTCAGTTGGTTAGTTTTTCAGGTCATGTGATTCAAAGGCGAGAGAACATTCCTTCTGACCATTGTGATGGTAAATGCGTTTTAGGGGCGCCAACGTAGGTTGGAGCGGGAGAAAATATTTCCTCTGTGCAGCCCAAATACAACTGACAAATTAAGGTCAGGGTTTCATAACGTGCTCTTCTTTGTCTTCGTCCTTTGGTTCTTCACTCTGGGTCGAGCTACTCACGTCAGATTTCATCAGATGGCAGATTCAGAATTGCTTTGTGCCTGTTATTGGCCTCCAGACTTACGTAAATAATCATTTACATGGACAGAGGTCAGTTTCTCTCTGCCCCTGTGGTGAAAAAGCAGTGGCATGTACCACACTCCGTTCTCTAATTCCTCACATCACACCGGGATTTTCTGTTGATATAATAACAACAAATACGCTCCAGATCGAGGTTGCTTTTGTTTTTTTTTGTATTTGTCACAACACTGTCAAACATGTTAATTTCATAATCAAACAACCAAAGCATTTCGATCCCTTCAAAGGTTTTAAAGCAGTCAATATGGATTTGAGCTTCAGAGCGAATGGGGGCCAGTAAATACGTGCTGGCACATGAAAGCTCGTTCCCAATATTCTCTGCATCTGTTTTTAATCTGGTCTGAAACGTAGAAGCCGATCAGAGCAAAGTTGACCATTTTTCTAAAAAGCTCCGTGTAAGGCGCTCAAAGGTGGCTACCGAGTTCATTTGTTAATAACTGTCACACTTTCCCAGGGTGCTTAAACACCAATCCAGTAAAGCACTTAGTTGTTTTATTTATTTTGTATTTACAATCATCGACACATACGCACGTATTGTAATAATTGGGTGGCTGTCAGACTTTTTTTTAACATAGTTTGAGCAGAGGACAGATATTCTCGTGTATCAATACTTCATATTATGATTTTTTTCCCTCACAGTCATTGCCGACTGAATCTTAAAAACCATGCCCTCATATTTACTGTCGTTAAGTGATTTTGCTTAACCTCATTACAAACGTCCCTCTGAAAGAGCAGTAAAGTGTATTCTATACCTCTATTTACCGTGAGTATGTTTTGTGTTATGTTTTTGTAGAGTAACACAACAGATGATGTCATAACTTTTGCGAGGTTGCGTCTAAAAAAAAAAAAAACACTTCAAAGTTTAGAAGACCAAAAACACACTGTCATGAATCAGATTTATACGCCAATAAAAACCAGTTTCAACTGGTTAAAGACGTTTTTTAACGAGTCTTGGATCTTACATGTACACAGTAAAGGATTTGTGTGCAATCTAAGACTGAGCAGTAGTGAAAGTGTATTTCTCATCAATTCTATAGCTCTTTTACTGCTCGCTCTATAACTACCGTAATCGTTAAATATAAATTGAAATGCAGAAGCCAGCGAGAGCTGGAGGGAGACAAAAAGGCCTGGAGATTATTAAAACGAAACCTGCACGTGAGCGCCAGTTAGACCGGCTTTCAAACTACAGCATGGCTCGACTCAGTCGCGCTTGATTCGAACATCCCTTCTCTCAGTAGAATCACTCGCTCCAGCTGCAAACAGTGGAGCTTTTCCATCCGCTGATTGCGCTTCCCGTTCAAAATGACATTTTGCATCAATGAAGTCTGCGGATGTCCAAATGGCCCTCACTCCAACAGTGGGGACTCTTGTTTATTCTGGCTACTAGAGTCTCACTGGGAGACACTTGAGTTTGTCTGGTAAAGTCAAATGAGTCCTATTGCATAAGTCAGGATGAGTCACTTGATGACCATGCATGAAATGTTGCTTTGTCCTTTCAAATAAACAACAAAAGAGCATAATCTAAGTAAATCATTTGATTTGATCTCAGTATAAACACAAAGAGCCTGTTTTCAAATGTTTCATGCCTCCTTAAAGGTCACCTAAATGTGAGAAAAACAGTCCACAGTGGACGGACTGTATAGTGACATAATACTGCAACGTTAACATGGATGTTACTTGTTACAATGCCGATGATGAAGGAATTATTTAATAGAAAACCACTAAGTATGAATCTTGCTAAAAGTCTTTTTTTTCTTTTCTAAGTGCAATGAAATTTAATTATGTCTTGTATATACGCATGAACATCGAAATATAATTATGAAATGTTCTTCTGCAAATGATACCGTATTATAAGAGTTTCCTTGGAAAAGCGGTTCAGTGCAGAGCAGCTACACCCTCATTTGATTATATAAGAACTTCTTTTTCTGCCCTAAAGCTCAAGAGATTTGTCCAATGAAGTCTTTTAGGGTGCTTGTCCGAGGCTGGTGGTGTCGGGGGGGGGGGGGGGGTTGTAGTTTGGTTTTTTTTGCTTCAGTTTGAAGGAAAAACTTGCATCATTACCAGCTGTGGCTCAGATTAGCCCGCTTGACACGGTTAGCACTGCCAGATCCAGATCTTATCACACGATACTGAAAAAACAGAAAATTAATTTTGCAGTTGCGCAATGTCAGATCAAAGACTTGAACTACAGTCTCTCTTATTTGCGTTTATTTTTTCTTTAAATGAACTCAAGGGTTGAGATACTCCTGAAATAATACAACCCAAAGAAAAAAAGTAAACAGAATATAGGATTCCAAAGTCTTGCTGTGGTCTCTCTTATTTCCCCTTCAGGGGGTGTCGGGAGTACAATGATACACTCTCTGCAGGACCAGCGTGGAGAGAATATCAACAACACCAAAGAAAGAAAGAAGACACTTCGCCTCTGTGTGTCTGCTGATTTTTTTTTTTATTTTCATATGTAGGCAGCAGCAAGATAGTGTGTTATTTTTGGTTCATATTTTTCAAAACAACTTCTATTATAGCCGGTATATTCTGTACTGTGTGCCATGCCCCCCCCCCCCCCCCATCATCACCACCACCACCGCCGCCGCCACAGAGTTCAGCCGACACACGTCTCCTACTGTGATGCAACATCTGGTGTCCCGGCGCTGAGGGAAAACCCTTTTGACGCTTTGGGTTCTGTTGTTCTAGTTGATGTTCTCTTAAGAAAAACAACAAAAAAACAACAACAACAACAATCTGTAATAGAGAAAAAGAAATGCTGCAACTTCATTTGAAGCCTCACTGTTGGTTTGTGTTGGTGGCCCTGACAGCCCTTTGACAGTTCATTGTTGTAAATCCACCGCATCTTTCAAAACCTCGCAAATAAAATGGCGCTGGTCTACTAGTGTCAAGTTTTAATTATTCATCACAGGGGGGAAAAAAATGTTTTTCAGGAATAACAAGACATTTTTCATGGAGAAAACTTATTTCAACTGTTTTGTTTTTTTTTTAACCTCGAAATCTCGAGAGACAGCTCTCTCTCGTTCATACTAGCTCATGGAAACAAACATGTCCTGGCTTGCTTCTTTGATCGAATTTAGTTTTGCTTTCAGACATTTGTAGATACTCACAACACTTCAAGTATGATGACTCAGACTGATTAGCAATTGCATGCAGATGTAGTTTTGCAATCCCGGATATCAAAAACCTCTGTGTACCAATGTCATCCATTTAAAAAAACAAAACAAAACAGATAGTTACTTGGGACAGCAACGGCCAGCACACACACACACACACACACACACACACACACACACACACACACACACACACACACACACACACAAACAACTGCTCCTGACATTTTCCCAGGAAAACACCTTAAATCATTTCAGTAACAGGGAGAGCGCCCTCTAAAGTGTCATCGATGAATGTCCCGAGCAATCGCGAGAAATGTTAAATGTGGCACACGCAGTTTTCTTCGAAGCAGGCCTCGGGTGGGACCATCCTACAATGGCTGTGTTGCTGGTGGGACACTATTTAGAGGTGCACGACTCCTGCCTGTTGAAAAATCTGCCCTGAAGACTTTGAAAAAGTAGTTTAAAAAGAAAACGTTTGTAGTAACAACATTTAGTAACCCATTTTTAGTAACAAAACCACCGATAATGTCCACTCTTTACAGGTGAAGCGTTTTGAGCCTGGCCCGTGAGTCAGGTGACTGAGAGGGGTGCCAAAAAGCGAATCTCATTAACAGACCAGAGCCCACATTGTCATTTTTTTTAATAATTGCAAAGTTCACATTGTACATTTTTGGAGTTTTCTTTTCAAATTAAGTGTAAATTAAGAAGAGAAGCTGAGTTGTACCGCCGTACCATGTTTAGTTTTTTTTTGTTTAAATTCAGTGCCTCTTAGTTACAGACTGGGCAGCAGTAGGTTCAACCAAAAAATTTACCGTGTCTGTAAATTCTTATTTGTGGATTTTATGGGCAAGTTACAGGAGTTTCCTTTTTCATGTCATCCTCTACAAACCAGGTTGCTGTTATATTTATGGACACTGTGTGATGACATGCCTTTTTTTCCCATGAAAGCTGCAGCTTTGTGGCTTCCCCCTGGAGTGGCGCACAAGGAGAGAGAGAGAGACTCCTGACTGCTTCAAGGCCTCATTGGCTATTTAGACAGCTGCATACGTAAGCCTGGTCTGGACTTGATTCTAGTTTCGAGTTATAGCAGATTAAATAGATCGACTGCATTTGCATTGCTTATTGCATAAGAGACACCTGATTATTGCAGTCCAAGCAGGTTTTATTTATTGATGGTTCATTGCGGTAACGGAGATAATCCATCTGCTTGTTTCAAAGAGGCTAACAGGAATTAATCTGCTCTAACCTCGGGCTACATGGACACACACACTCTGTGGACAATAGCCACCAGGCACTGGGCGTGTATCAACTTTGTCAAGCTTTTTCAATCGAAAGAAGCCGTGCCAGGACTCCTGCTGACACACATCTGTGCTGAGTTGGATTTCCACCGTTGACCAGGGTGTGACCCACTTCCCTGTCTTTCTCTGTTCAAGGCCTGGGAAGAAATGTTTGATTAAATCAAGTCCAAGTGTCACTATTAAATACAACAGCTCTGCACTCACTTTGTGCCTCAACACATGAAAACAAACCAAGTCTCAAAACTTCTATTCTGGGATACTTGTGATTCTCTCTCATGAGCAGCGGGGGAATTACTTAGTCAGGTTTTGTCTGATGATTATGGGTTTTCCTATACCGCCGTTACTATGGAGATAAAAGCAAGCTGAGACACACAAATATAATTGGCGACAAGGAGAGAGAAATGAAAGGAAATGAGGACTCAGTCCTGTTTTAGTCATTAGTCCTAAAATAGCCCACCAGAGGAATGATTCACATCACACACTGAAACTAGGTGTGGATGAGAGGGAACCTAAAAAACTCTGTATGTTCGAGCTAGCTGACACAGGGCGATTAGCTTTTTCCCAGGGTGTGCTTCATTCACCGCAGGCCTTTCTATCCCCTCCCTTCCCTGTCTTATTAGTGCAAACAGGCGTAGCAAGTGGAGTAAACCTTGGAGTGGTCTTTTGGGAGTGTCTCTGCTCTCCGGATAGCAGGGCGACCACTGTGGAACAGGAAGAGCAATGAGCTCATTTGTAGATTAATACCTAGGCTGGAGTCATATCTGATATTGGGTTAATGGGTGACTGGAAGGCAGTCAGAGCCGGTGAGAGCACCAGGGGAAAACACCAGATAACAAGGATAAATACACTAACAGACATACACACAAAGTGGCATTTCATGAGTGGTTGGACTGGAAACTAATTGGTCAATGTCAAGCCTCTTTACATTTCAGTATGACTAGAAAATACTCAGCATAATAGTAAAAGTACACAGACATGCAGTTACAGGCTTTGAATGTATCAGTCACACTCGGTACTGTTCTGATTCACTAAGACTAAACCAAATGTCAAGCTTTGCTAGATGTAGCACATGTATCTGATGTCATCTACAATAAATCATAACATGACAACAGTGACATGGGTTTATTTAAAGCTAGCACACATGCAATTTAGAGGTATTTATGTAGCAATGACCAGCGGGTAGTGTTGCGCAGTGAGTAAATCTCACTACTTGACAGCTCAAGAGATGTACAGGTGACACTAGTGCCCCTTCTGATTTAGCCTCCTTGGCAGAACGTTAGCCTCCTCGGCAGAACGTTAGCCTGTAGATGGTGGTGGTGGTGCTTATACACTGTAGGTCACATTTAATGGTAAGATCAGACCTGTTACGTTGTTCTGAGTAACTAGATTTGGCATCACACACACACACACACACACACACACACACACACACACACACACACACAGTAAAGAGTATTTACAGGAATAGTTTGCATGGCTAAACTATATGAATATACAAACAACTGTTCAATTAGCCAGCATTACTATTCATTTCACTCTATTATTCACACTATTGCAACATCATCAACATGCAAAGTGCTTATATCAACATACAAATTAGTGTTATGATAGAGTGAATGATTAATTAATCATGACTACATTTAAGTTACATTGCCAGTCAGTTCTGCTGTTTGTAGATACTAATTGCATGTTTACTCTCTTCTAGCTTTTACAGCAGTTGTTATAAGAAGTGATGTGATTGACCAACAAAAAGCTTTTAATCACATGATGATTCAGAAATTGTAAACAAAATAGATAGAAGCCAATCCTAGACTTTCTAGAGAGTTTAGCCTTGCCAGTCTAAAGCATTAATACTTGTCCAAATCTGAGAAAACAACATTTTATGTAACATTTTTGTTTAAGAGCAAAGGTAAGGAATAATTATTGATGTATCTCTGTTTATCAGTTGACCTTCATGTTGGCAGGTACCAGCCTGTGTGTGGTCCTGATAAGAATTAGGCACGGATTATACACAACTGTGCACTGCTTTCTTCTCCTGTGTATCACCTTATATAAGAGGTCTCATGACCTTACATAAGCAAATGGAGGGTGCATTAAGAAACTAAATGAGACTGTAAGACATTTCTTCACTGAAAAAAAATACACCTGCTGTAAAAAAAGAAAAAAAAAGAAAAAAGGATGAGCATGGAAATGTGTGGCTGCTGCTTGGCATATATGATTACTTATGCAACTTGTCAAACTGCAGGGCCTTGAGCGAGTCTTTGCTTGTGTGCGGCGTGTCTGACTGCAAACAGATGGGAATGTAAACAGAGAACGTCTAGCGCTATACACACAATGTGATTACAGTGGTTCGCTTGAGAAAAATACAGGGTTTTGCAAATGAGGTTGCAGTTTCAGTCCTTTTAGTTTTGAAGGAGAGGGTGGGTAAATATGTAATGACAACCAAACACACACACACACACACAAACATGCCCGTGCGAGGCAAGACTGACCGATTCACTACGGTGGATTATGTGCACACCTGCTCGCACATTCAATCTTGCAAAGGATTTGCTCTTGCTTTTCTATCAATCATTCACAATAACACATACTAGGAGTTGTC
This sequence comes from Aulostomus chinensis, assembly GCF_037954235.1. Lineage (NCBI taxonomy): Eukaryota > Metazoa > Chordata > Actinopteri > Syngnathiformes > Aulostomidae > Aulostomus > Aulostomus chinensis. The sequence continues at coordinate 17,195,931 of NC_141332.1, read as the reverse complement.
CTCGTGATTAATTCTGCAGTTTAACGAAAGGACGACATCGGCACAAGTTAATCCTCTACTCTGTTAGTGCATCACAAAGTGGTGGTCAAGTACTAAGATGGATCCACCCAAATCTTGTGTAATAGTCCTCTTCGAAAATATTAGCTTAAATTAAAGTTTCCTACTGTGTTCTGTAAGGCTGTGAATCACTAGCCTGCAGCTTAAGTAAGCTAGCACATTAGCCTTCATTGTGAATACACAAACCAACATTTACACAATCCAAGAATTGCAGCAACAGATGACACGGACAAGATGTAATACACAGAGGCAGCGGCTTCGCCCCTGTTAGGAAGTGTGGCTCCAGCATATGGTTGCACTGTCGAGGTGATGCATGCTGACAGTCTAACCAGTTCTTGCTAAATGCAGTTAGAGCAAACTCCTAGAGGAGGAAAAGCTGCCCCCCCCCCCCTTACCACACACACAGACATACACACACACACACACACACACACACACATCCTGCCAGGACTAAAGCGGTACGTGCCGAGTTCTTGTCAATTCAGCTTTCCAGCAGCAGTTACACACTGTGACACGCTGACCCACGTGTTTAAGAGCCTGTTTCCTGGTCATGTCTCATTTTAAGTGTTCTCAGTGCCGCTCGCTGCCCGTGCCGGTGGTGTGTTGTCATCGCCATCTGGTACTGTTTACTCTGTTCAACATAGGTGGCTTGACATTTACAAGTATGTTATGTTTCTGCTCTTTTCATAAGAGGCTGTGGTTAAAAGGTTGATTTAGACAAATTCATATTTTTTGTTACTGCGCTGAGACCCAGTGTACAGGAGCATTATCAGTCAATAATCACACCACTTACGGTGCGCGTGCAATCTGGGTGTGGTTTCACGAGCTTAATCACTACTTTGTTGAAATCCTATGGTAAGTGAGAATTCAGACAAATTTCCCTTTGCAGTCACAAGGTGGAGATTCATTGACTATCACCGTAGTAACCATACAGTAGCAGTGATAAAAATTATGAATCGTGCTCGAAAAAGTTGCCTGTCATTTGAGAGGCGCAAATTGAGTCACTCTCCATATGAGTCACTTCTGTCCTAGCCTCGGTGCTTGGTTACTGCCTGGTTACCAGGGACAACAACAACAATAGCCCCGCGTTGGTTGCTCCATGGCAATGGTGTGTGTATACTAAGGGTGGTGTGAATGTGAGGAGGAGCGACTGTTACTGAGATTATGCGACTTATTCTTTCCTAGAAACCAGCGTTACGTCAGTGAGATGTCGCAGGCGCATCGTCTTATCATCTCAGGTCTGAATCCTGAGGTGTCTCTTAGGGCGGTAGCACAGTTCCACCCCTCACCTACCAGCTGCCAGTGCCCACCCTCTTATTTTCTTCTTCTTTGTTTGCTTTTTTAGTACCTTCTAAGCCCCCACCCCTCCAGTCTTAACCTTATATTCTTGAGCCGGTCTCACACTTTTTCTCAAATCTAATCTTTTTTTCCATCCAAGAGTAAATTAATAACCAAAACTTTGAAATCATCTGTCTTCTCTCCAGGTTGTCCCAGATTTTAATTATTATTATTATTATTATTTTTTTATCTCTTCTTGCTTTGTATTACCTTCTTCTCGCAGGTTTAGCAGAACCCGTCTGTCATTTCCATCAAACATCTTTCCAGATACCCACACCTGAAGGATGCCTTTATCAGCGCCCCCCCACCCCCCCCCCCCGCCAAACTCAGTCGTTATCCTCTGTACGAGGAGGTCAGGTCTGTGCTGCTGCTGGATTTATTACGATAGATTAGAACCTCCTTTCATCATCCCTGCTTAGCACACTGTGCTACCTTGAGGCAACAGATGAAAGATAATTAAGAGGAATGGAGGGATTTCCCAGGGGCTCTTGTACACTTAGATATCTCGGATGTATTGCAATATTCATTACACCGGAGGCACGTGCGCGTGGCTCCCCAGAGGCATGATTAACTGCGTCGACTTCGCTGAGACCTCCGGAACCTTTTTTTTTTTTAAACGTCTACACACCCTCGCTGTCACTCTGACGGCTGAGACCTTGACATTGTATTGATGTATAATATCACTTCGATGAAATCATGAATCATAGAGGGTAAATTCATATAATTGGACTAATTATTTTTTAAGTCAGCCAATATTTGTTTCAAGACTTGTGATTTATTGATTATAAAAAAAAAAACCCAGTTAAACCACAAGCAATTCAAACAGAAACTGTCGGCGTGACAGCGCTTTCGTTTGTATAGAGCGGCTGGTGAGTTGCTGTCTCCCCTTAACTGATAAGAGACAGACAGACGACCTGTATTAAGGACAGCATGGTGACGTTCCACTTGAAAAAGAAACTCTTTTACACATAAACCTTCACCTAGAAATAGTGTTTAATTCAGGGCCTGGGTCTGAAAGATGCTTGGAAGGATTCTTGAGTCCAGTTTTCCTTCCTGAACATGTATTGTTAACAGTGTGTTTTCAGCTTGGAAGACCACAATAACAGCTGCAAATTAGGTATGTGAGAGAAGAATTGTTATTGGAAAAAAAAAGGCGGGGGGTCATGTGAACTTTAGACGTATCTACTTCCTATTTGCTATTATGTAACCAACTTTCGTAAGACTACACCATCCTGTCTTGTGTCTCCTGCTGTATTTTGTTTGATGGAGTATCAGTCCCTTAAGAAATATTTTTAGATATCTACTTGAACTCAAGATAAACAGACCACGGGGGATGCAGAGAAATACCAACTGAAGAACCGTACTCTGCTTCTGTAGCTCCAAATGTTTGGCTCAGGTAGAGAGGATTCTTTGTGACCAGAACAGCCTCACATTTAAGCCAATTTGTTGCTTTTTTTTTAGCTGACTTCAGGAAGTCACCATACATAAACGCAAAAAAAAAGAAAAAATTGAAGTCAATAAACGTGCTGAAAAGAACCGAAATCTGCCTGCTCTTTGTGCAAACAGGTGTCTGAGGCAGCCTGTCGCCGAGGCAACGCCGCCTCATCGACTCATTCAGTGTCAACTACATGCAGATTGACAGAGAGAACACGAGCAGTTCCTGAGTCCCTCCTAGCCAGACCGCAGCCCCTCACCCTCCCACTCGTCTAGGAAGGAAGGCACATCAGCAGTGCTCAAGTTTAAGATTTGACTTCTTTACCGCCCTGTGCTGCTGCTTATTAAAAAAATAAGAAAAGAGAGAGAGGAATTACAGCATTTTCCCAAGTAAAACATAACGTACGCGACCTATCCGACAACCACTGGGAATAAATCTCCTGCTGCTCCCATCAGTAGTATTTGATACTGGCTACAGTGAGACACGGAAACGGGAGGAAAACAAGGGAAAGACCTTTTCTCTTGTGAAAATGACAGGCTTGTTCTGCTGAGCCAGACAAGATTTTTTGTTTAACAAGAGCCTTCCTCCAGACTGCAGCGCAGACGTAACATCTCCATTCTCTAAACCTCCAGTGGAGTCAGAAAACGGAGAATGATGTCAACCTTAAAAGCTCAGCAGCTTTTCTTTTTTATCTGCTTCCTGTTTACTTTCCTGTGTGTCTGTCAGTGGGAAAGTCGGGAAACACCTACCGCCCCGCTCCCAAGGAGAAGGAGGGCACAGCCGCGAATGTTAACGGCAGGACTATTATCACCAGACCCTTTAGCAGGCCTTATAAGGACAGCCCCCTGCTGCCCCCCCCCCCACACACACACACACACACACTCTTGGACAATGTAGTGCAGAGAGGGAAATGAGAGGGCAGTAAGTCCACCGAGGGGGTAGGAGAGTCAAATTAAAAAAAGAGAGACAAAAGAAAAGTGTTGAGTGGGAAAAAAACAACACTTTACGGGGGAACCCCCAATCCCCCACCACTGCCCCTCCCCCTAGGTCACAATCAGGAAGGCAGCCAGACCCAGACAGCCTTCTCCACCTAAACCCGCCTCCGCCCTCCCCCCCTGCGCTCCACTCTTAAATCTGCAAAGCCCGTCTGGCCTGTTAAAGTCAAGTGCAAACTGCTATGGCAGCAGGCAGCAGTGTTTATAAACAATGATGTGAGAAGAGGAAATGACGTGAAGCTGAACGCCGTGTGACTCTGAACTGAATGTGCGGTACAGTAGCGCACCCAAGAGAATATTAACAATAATTAATACGTCATTAGCTAGAGAATACTACTGCGTAGATCGTACCCGTGTTGTTTTTTTTTAATGTTGCCATGACTAAGTTCTTCCTCTAAAGTTATAAACTCAAACAGTAGCTCAGTGACATCATCGTCCTCTCCTGTCTTACACCATATTAGCCATATTGGGTAAAAAAAAGGGGGGGGGGGGCTGCAGTAAATGATTGGAAGAGGAAGATATCATGCCACCTCGTCGTCACAGTGCTACGCTGGCCCTTCTGAAGCGGGTGCATGACGTCGTGCACCACTTCTATATTTGGTGTTAAAACCAACATCACCGGTTGTCAATGAAGCCATTGATGCGGGGGTGGGTGGATAAAAGTTTCATTCATTCACTCACTCACCAGTCCCCGCTAAAAAAAAAACAACTCACAGTCCCAGCAGGTGCAGGGGTTGAGGGTAAAATCAGGGGATCTTTTAGCTGGGTGGGTGGTTACTTACCTTTATTATTTCTTTTTAAATGTGCAGGAATTTAAACAAATTAGTCTTCCTGTCACAAAATGTTCCTTTACGTGTCTTGTTTACTTTGCGACATTAGTTAAAAAAAACAGAGACCCCACATTCATCATTAGATACAAAAAAAAAAAATCTATATTTAGATGAAAAACACATGTTTAAACTGAAGAATGGAAAAATCTTCACACGAGGCTGCCAGAGAAGACCAGAACAACATCGGTACACAGACTCTCATCTACAGCGACGTTTGTTTTCCTTTAGGGAGGAGAAGTGGTGCTAGTTATTAACGTATGTAACAGGTCGGGGGCCCCATCAGTCCTTCTTTCCACTGATGACCTCATTTTAACAATATGGCCTCTTTGCTGGCCTCAACCTCAACTCATCTGAGTCAGCCGTTCTCCAATCCCTGTGTGTCTATTTTAAGGCTGTAATTTCCATACTTTCAGGCAGTATAGTGGGAAGGAAAAAATCCCAATGAGTTTGTTGCTCCATTTGGATAAAAGTCATTCGGGAAAGGATTTTTTTTATGGTGCGGCAACGGCGGATTAACCACGCCAGGGTGTAGACGTGACACCAGTTAAGCAGCTTGGACTCAAAGTCAGCTAATGTAGTGACCAAGAGTGTTGTCAAGACGTCTGGCAAATGTAGGTCAAACCCAACCACCTTGTAGATGCCTGACACTGGACTGAAAGAACTTATTAAATCCACCCTGGGCACATTTAGAAGGACAGACCGGTGCCTGGTGGCTGATGGATTTACTTCTGTTTCCAAATTAAAAAAAAAAAAAAAAAAAGCTTTAGTGTCCAACAGCTCTAAGTTGCCCCTCTGGCTTCATTAAACAGCACGAACAAAGTCTCTCTCTTCTGCCAGTCCACGGTGCAGAGTTGCTGCTTGACATGCGTCCTGGCAGGTAAAACGTCCCACCTGTGACAGATTGTTGCTGGCAGACAAAACAAGAGCTGGGTCCTTCTCATTTTTAAAAAAAAAAAAAAGTAAAAAAAACAAGTGCTGCAAAAATGATGAATAATTCAAACCCAGTTCTGCAAACAGTGGAGCTGAAAGCCCTGCAGCCTCTCGTGGGCAAGCAGATGAGTTACTGGTCGCACTGGAATTCAAACCTCCAGTTAACAAAGTGAATAAAACGCAACAAATGACAGAGCAGAGCTCTTCCTGAGTCGTGTTTACACGGCAGATTTAGAGATTCAAATTTAGAGATCAAGTAGGCTGGAATTGAAATACTAAAGCAGAAAAAAACTCAAACCTCCACCAAGTTTTCAAGCGTTATTCATTCCAGTATGTATCAGGTATTTGTTTTATGTCTCCCAAAAATTACAATACAAGTTTCGACAAGAATTTTTATCTTGCAGTTGATCATAATTAATCTTGATATATTCATGTGGACTATGAACTAAATTAAATTCATTAAAAAATTTGGGATGACATGATAATGCGCTAAGGCGCTGCTCTGCTCCTGCTCCATACTGGAATGATTAAAAAATAAGTTATTTAAATTCATCACTGAGTCCCAACATTTTTCAGAAAACAGGATCCAGGCTCAAAGATGGCTTTCGCTCGATCAAACTACAGAGCAAACTACCGGCAGCAGAACTACTACGACGGTCCCTCGTACCACAGCAACCGAGCTGGTGACCACACACAGGTGAGTGGATCACACATAACGCAAGTGGTGAGAAGACTGACAGCTAGTCATGGTTCAGGAGCTGTGAGTGTAGTAAGGCTGTTGTATTTATCAGCTTCACCTGAAGTACCTTCAGGCTCAGGCCCTAAAAAAAGAAAGTCATGAATGGATGCTGTTTTTCCAGCACAGAAGGGGATGTTCCAAGTAAACAAAGACAGAATGTGATACTCTGCTGCAGATATTTTTCTGCTCATTCTGAAAATCCCTCAGTTCAGTCATAATAAGCTGTAAGAGCAAAAGAGGACAAAGGAGAGCAGGTTGGCTCGTGTTGCAGGAGCAAGAGAGGTTGGAAGCCGTACGCTTTCAATTATTTTCCTACTTTCCACCATGTGTACTCAAGCTAGCCTCCTAAATCTATGTTGTTTTAATTTTTCTCACATTTAAACCAGATTGCACTTCAAAGCTTTCCTTTTTCTTTTGAGGCTAAAATCATTTCAAGGAAATGACACAGTTCAGTCTGCACGGACGGTACAGTCTGTACAATTTGGAGCCAAATTGAATTAGCTCATTGTGCACTAATGTGCATAGTCAATCAGCTGATCTAGTGGTGAATGAAATGCAATTTATCAGAATTAAACCCTCACTCACATGCATAAAGAAGCAGGCACAACACGTTCCCTCTTAGCTTTGAATTAGTTGTCAATTTTCATTCCATGTGACAGAGGGGACTGAATACTCGACATGGATTCCCTGGATTCACTGTCAGTATCAGATAATCAGACAATACAATTACACGCAAGCTTGAACTGCCGCTAGTGAAATAATAATCTACATCCCGTACGTGCAGCAAAAGCCTGTCAAATAAACGTATTTTACAGCGAAAGGAATTAGTTACCTGAATGATTTTGGGAGTTTGGATGTCCGACCCCAAGCACAACCTGGTGATCTAGTTTTTCCTGGTCACGTAACACTAAACTTGATGTGCGTTATGTATACAATCCAAGAGTTAATTGGGTTTTGCATCACCACCTCATTCGCTGTGACGTTGGAGTATAAACAGCAGAGTTTAGGACATCTGACATTTGAAATCTGGGTTGTTATCCAGACTTGAAGTCATTTGCATGAGTAACAGAGTTAAATCCACTATTAGGGTCCTGTGACCAAATCACAATTGAAGCACTTTTGCGCTTCCTATGGACTTTTCCTTAATTAGGTCTAAATTCTTGCTTGTGTTGTACATCGCTTTGGACAAAAGCGTCTGCTAAATGAAATTGTAGAATTGTAGAATATTAGGAGTATTAACTGGTAATGAAGCAGTCCCAGATGATAACTGCTGACTCCATCTACATCATTAAAGGCGACCCTTCATGAGAAGACTGGCTATTTTCTATCTGTTTATCCCGATCTCTTGCGTCAGAGTCGGATTCCCCACCGGACAAAATGATCTACTGTGTTTATGTTTTCCCAGACAAAGCTTTGCAGTAACGAGTGTTCTTCAGAAAATTTTAGTTTTTTCCAGTTTGTGGTTACAGCTCATACCGGAGATCACCAAAGGGGATAAAAATGGAAGGATTTACAGAGGAACAAAAAACAAAACAAACCAGAGGGCGCAATAGAGGGAAATGAACAGGAGTGAGCCTTGAAGAGCCATATATGACTATCTACCTCTATCCTGTTAATTCCCCCTCAGGGACCAACAACCATGATTTGAATTGAATTAACTACTTGGATCAAAAAGACTTCTGATCTGAAGTCTGCACATCTTTTCTTACAGCATAATTACGTCTATAATTAGTTTAACAGAGTCTGATCCTCAACTGAAGGTAAAGTACAGTCTGAGGCGCTGTGTTTCAGAATGCAGCCGAACCCCTCCCCACACACACACACACACAAACACTTCATGTAAAATAGGCGTAGAGCAAGATGTTAGAGAGAAAAAGAGAAAATATGTTATCTGTTGGTGGCCGTTTATTTTGGAGAGACAAAAACAGAAGAGAGGGTTTTATTGGAATGACAGTCTGGGTCCTGTCCACTTCTCATGCAAACTTTGCTCATTTGGATGAAGTATTACCAGCTTCCCCATGGTGGTATACTCTTAGCCATAATGTATACTGTACACAATAGTCTTAATGTGCATTTTAGGGCAGAATAATTTAGTCAGTCCACCTTAAATTTCAGTCCACCTTAACTGAGAGAGAGCCAGTATGGAAGCTGACTTTACCCTGCAAGCAAAACGTTATAGCAGAACACTTTTACGAACCAATTGTGTGTCTTTGACAAGATTTGTAAACACACCACAGTTATCTCAGTTTAAAACTTTTACTTGAAAGTGTGTAACAAAGTTCAGCACCGAAACTGAAGCTCCAATGTAAACCTTCATTTTCTTTTCATTTGCATTTCATCTGTGCTTCCACCGAGTATTATAGGGGTGATCTCACTTGGGCTTAAAGTTCTTTCTCCACTTTCTTCCTTTGTCCTTCTTCTAGTCTCTTGCTTGTGGTACAGACTGGTTGTCTGGATTTTCCATACCAGATTCCCCATGGCCAGAGGAGGTTGATGGCAGGGCATCAAAATGAAATGACATTGAGAAGGTGAGAGGACTGAAAAGGTTCTCCTTTAGCGTCAGGTCTTCAGTCCGGGGGCCAGAAGGTGCTCTAGAATTTCACCCTGTGTGTCCACAATGTACTTGGTCTGACACAGTCATGTCTTAGCAGGAGTCCACTTGGACCACTTTCACTGGGTTTGACCCAAATCCTCTTTATTTATTTACATCAATGACCCAGCGACAAAGTTACACAGAAGTATTTCTACTTAAACCTACCACAGGCCTGGGAGATGACTCAACAAAAGTAAATATATTCAATATACAAGTAAAGCTCATGGATGCAGTTACTTAGTATAACACAGACACATATGTTAAGAGACCAGACTTGAAGTTGTACTTGCCATGTCGTACCCATTTTGCATGGGTACCAAGGAAGAGGTAGGCAGCGATGCAACAAAGAGACCACGGATCGATGGACTCGTTAAATGGCAAAGCCACAATAATGTCTGGAGACCTGTGAAAAGATGAACAGCCAAGACCATGTGTTATTTTGACAGCCATGATTAGTATGTTATTACTTCAGTATATCTCCCTCCATACAGAGATCAAATATGCTTGCAGTTACTCACTGGTATGTCAGGCTCTGAAGGTAGCCCCCCCCACCCCCACCCCCCCTTGGTAGAGGATGAATTGCAGGCAGTGCCAAAGTCAATCGCTTTTACATTGAGAGGCTGGTGCGGGGGGGGGGGGGGGGTGCACCAGCATCACGTTTCCTAACTTCAGGTTTGTGTGAGGAATACTTGGCGACCTGAGAGGTTGTTAAAAGCGTCATTTAATCAGAAGGTCAACAGTATTCCATCAAAAGTGTTTATCATGCGGTAAGGAGTGTAGTGGAATATAACTGATGGATGATAGCGCAGATTTTCTTTCAAAAGGAGAGAAAGGTCCTCTCGTGAAATCCTTGAGACTCCTGTCTAGCTGCTTGAACTTCAAAACATTTTTCTTATCAACAAAATGGTGGTTCCATTGAACCAGGTTACATTTGTCTGAGTTGAGCATGCAGAATTTCTGCAGGATAGCAATCTGCACAGCCCCCCAAAAATCTTATATTAGCTTGACACCATCGGTATATCTTTTGTGGAGGCATATTGTTATTCCAACCATTGTTGAAAGTTTTAGCACCAGTGTTCGTATGTCACCGCACTTCTGGCCTGTTTATCACAGCCGTATTGATTCTAAATAATTTTGAGTTTCTGCCTTAAAAACTGTAAAAGGTGTTGTACGAATGTAACGTTAAGAAGTTGAAGTTCACACAGGCAAGAGTTGGAGGTCAGCACTAAGTCTTCACTAAAAATGAGGCCTGTTACTTGAGTTTACTCTGTAATGTTCCTCTGTAAAGAGTCATTCTATGGCTAGAGACTGATTTATTAGTGTCCCAGACTGAAGATTTTTATCTCAGAAGTCTGTTTGATCTCAGATGTTGTAGGAATCAGATCTCTGACTTTGATCTCAGAGGTCTGACTTTGATGTTTTTAGCGGGGGTGGGGGGGGGGGGGGGGCTTGTCTATCTTCCAGCAAGAACACGAAAAAATACCAGGCTGATTTTCACCAGACATGGTGGAGGGGTGTAAAATGGGCCAAAGAAGAATCCGCTGGTTCATGAGATCAGATTACTACCATTTAACTGCCACGCATCACGACGTGTGCAGGACTGCGAGGGAGGTTGCGGTTTTAATTGGGGACTGAGTATGGAAGTGCTGGAGGTCAGTTGTCTCTCTCTCTCTCTCTCTCTCCCTCAGGTTTGTGATGGAAAAGTCTTCTTGGTGAGTTGACGGCCTCGGTGAGTAACGTTCTAAATTTGTCACAATTGTTTATATTGTCTCTGAAGTTTACGTCACTGCCCGAAACCTTTAACTTGACTTTTCCCGAAATTTTCATAGCAGTGAGTGACGAGAATATGTTGCGGTAAGACGAACGCTCAATTTCAATCTTACCTTCTGGAGATACTGTACAAAAACACACAAAATGGTTCACACTGTGTTTAAGCATCACCTCTCAGGATTCAGTCAAATTGTTCGGTTCTGCATATGACATTTTTATTATAGTAAACATACCTGTTGCTACAACACATCAAACATGATTAATCTACTCACGACTTTCGTGTGACATCATCATTAAATTAATAGATTATACATTTGTGGTCAATTCCTGCTTTATACTGATCCTGTGTGTAGTTTTGGTTTAGCTAGCTCATTGGTGTGGGAAGAGGAAGAGAAGCATGCAAAAAGGGTGGGGTTAAGGGTGTGTGTGTGTGTGTGTGTGTGTGTGTGTGTGTGTGTGTGAGAGAGAGGGAGAAACAAACAGAGAGCAAGACAGAGAGAGAGAGAGAGAGAGAAATAGGTTTTTGCCTCTCTGCTTCAGCTTGCCATCTATCTTTGGCTGTGCTCACGCCCCAGCTGCTGGTTCAAAGTACGGTCACTGGCAGAGGACCAGCCACACGGCTGAAAAAAACCACACACACACACACACACACGCACGCACACACACACACAAAATAACACACACACAGCCACTCTGCATACAGAGGGAAGTAGAAAGAAACAGAATGTCTTTGGAACAAACAACCAGAGACAACTCAAAGCCAAGACTCCTGCCTAGCGTCACATACGTTTTGCAGAAAAACCAGAATGTCTTATTTTTTGCACAGTGAGTCAGCCGCTTCTCAGACCCGTGTGTGTGTGTGTGTGTGTGTGTGTGTGTATGGCTTTAATGTATTTAATGTGACAGCTGTCAAAGTTAATGGTTAAATAGTCAGTTAAATGGTGCACTTGTGAATTTTCAGGATGCTGGTTGACATCATTTCCAGTGAATTTCCAGGCACCCAGTAACACTTGTTGGTAATTTAGTACAGAAGTTAATGAATCATGGGTCACATTTGCAACAAATGCAACAAAGTTTGTGTTTAGCACATGCACACACACACACACACACACACACACACACACACACACACACACACACACACTTATATACCGTGAGTTACATGATGGTTGCCAAAGTTTGGTTAATGAGTTAGAGCCTTGAGTCGTGTTCTCAGTAGTCAGTAAATGTACTTCAGTTATAAAGGGTACTGCAATATGAAGGTCACTTTACATGGTTCACAGGATGCCATCCCTTGCACGCAAATCTAGAAAGCACTGAGAGAGCACGTACTTCTGACTAGGAGGGGAAAATAAACACGAGTACCAATATCCTGCCAGTGGTGTAGAACAGTCTTCAGGAGCTACAGTGTGACCCAGATATCCTTAAAAGTCCAAATGTGCTGGTCTTGCATCCATTTCAACACCATGGTAAGTAGTCACAAACTTTCTTTTTGGACTGCATTGTATCTCAGGTATCGTCCCAATTTCTTCAACTTTTGCAGTCACGGATTCATCTCGCAAGCGGCTGCATGTCGCGCTCAGCCATTTATCCTTGACGGTGCAATGTCACCCCTTGAGGACCTAAGGGGTTTTACCATTCAAGCACAACCTCAGTGAGGATAAAATGATAATTTAAAATTGTATACCTTCTCTCTTCAAGTCACCCGTGTGTGGTTACGTATGAGGCCAAGTGTGTCATTTCACAATAACAAATATAATCAGTTTACATATTTCTCTGTGCGCTTTCAATAAGTGTGCCGTCGCCTTCAGACTCCTCAGTGTCTGTGTGTTCAGAGAAAGTTGGTGTGTGTTCCACGATGCACGTGGCCTGAAACAGGCACTGCAGGTGAGTAGAAAGTCATGTTCAACAACCATCAAGAACTTAACACTGACAGGTCATACGGTTCATCAAAATAAACACACACACAAGACGGGAGAATTCCTTCTAAGGACCCAAGTGCCCTAACGTGACTCTGCCAGAGCTATTGTTTGAACTAGTCTGACTGTCTAGGTCACATTTGATACAGTGATCGGTTTTGTTCTTATTTGGAAATAAGGCTGGCTTGAGTCGTAAACCTGAAACGTGAGGAGTAGTTCTGTGCCAATTTCTGGGTGTGGCAGGCAACAGATCAAGACAAATGGGTGTACACGGTGCCAAAAGGCGAGATGATATTGGTGTTCTATTAGGGGGGTGTGGCTTGTTTCCTGAGGCATCCATCTTTGGCTTGATTAATAGTTCTATGCCATGGAAGAAGGGATAGGCCTGGTAATTACATCCAACAAGGTGGGTGTGTTGTTTTCTGTTTTAGTATGTCTTTATCTTTTGTTCAAGTAGTGTTACAGTTAATACCTGTGTACTTTTCGCATTAACCTCGGCCTTTTAGTACTTTAAAGTTCATCTTCGTGTCCAAGAAGAGGCCAAATTTTAAAGAAAATCCCTCAAAGCGTTCCAGAAACCCGGAAACACAATGCTAAATGTTGAATTGAGCGGTTTCACGTGTCTGTTATTTTAAAGTTGCATGTTTTGCATAGTGCATTTGTGGATTACAGCAGTCGGTCGATGCTAATGTAGTGATCTCTTTGGAATCATCTTCCTATTTTGAATGCTGCAGGGATCATTCTGTCTGTCTGCACTGACACAAAACTTCAGTCTTTGCTCATTGCACCCTCAGCTTGACTGGCAACTGACTGACTGATCCAAGTGGAGCTTAAGTGTGTTCCCTTTATAAGGCATTACTTTTTTAACATTGGGTTGTAGGAGGGAATTACAGAGTCTATACAAAATAGGAAGTGAAGCCACAACTCTTGTGTTAAAGCCTATAAATCTGTCATGATTTTGTTCTGCTGAGTGTGACGTGATCCAATTTGTGACTCCAGTCTGACTCAGGTCGGAATTATGTGACTAAAATAAACAAACGTGGAGGTGGATTGCAGTTGTCAGCACTTGTGTTTTGCACCAAAAACTGTGGAGGACTCAAAAAGAAAACAAAAAGGTGAGGGAGCAGTTGGGGAGTAGAAAACAGAGGAGAAATAAATGAACCTCGGACTCTCAAAAGCCTGAGGACACACAGTTTTTAGTTCATGTTAACCTGCCCTCACATCTCTTTCTCTCCACCTTCTTAGTAAAAGTAAATCACAGCAGGTTTTTTAACGCAAGAAGAAAAAGCAGAAATAAAAAGCTGCTGAAAATTTCAGTGTATTATGAAGATGTGTTGTAACATTCTTCACCGATGGAATGTGTGTTTTTGAAAGAAAAAAGAAAAGAACAAACAGTAATGCACATAGATTTGACTTCCAAAGTTCTACTGTGGTATTTTGAATACACATGAACCCATGATGATATTCTGATACCATCATGAGCTCTCCAAACAACTTTCTAACAGGAAACAATAAGTGAACCCTGCCCTCCTACTTCCTGGAATATAGGCCAGAGTTGTCGATGGCATTGCACACATCAGGCGACTTCTGCTTGCGAACTGGATCGCTTAGGGACAGCAGAAGGTTCAACTTCAGGTATATTTAGGATACGGTAATCTTTCTTGGTAGTAGAAGGACAGATCGACTCATCTGAAAGTCATCCATCATCCACACTGAACATCTATATCAACAACTTGATAAGGTGTAAAAAGAGATGATGCAACAGCAGCAGCGGGCAGGCAGTGGGGTGTCCTCATCGTCAATGTCACATTCACGTCATCTTAATAGAAATGTCATTGTGGACAGAATTTTCATTTGACTAAAACATCAAAAAGCTTTTTCTTTGTTTTGCTTTGTTTTTTTTTTTGTTAAACTGGGTTATAAGTTTTCCTCTCATAAAACCCTCTTTTCACGAGTGCACCTTTGTGTGGGTGTGGGCAGCTCGATTGTGTCCATACATGCAGCTGTGTGCACAATATTCCTGTGACTCAGAGAGGAACAGTTTCCAATGAACTAGCCAAGCCCTTACTGACTATGCAGCACAGCGTCCGGGCCGCATCCACAGGGATAGATGATCAGATGCCCAGGGCAGGATGGATATGGAGGCATGTGCCACAGAGGATGGTGGGATTATGGAAAACTTCCACCCCACCTGAGTTGATGGAGGTAGAGAAGCAGTGATAGAAGTAATGATGGATGTTAAATTGCTACAAATATGAGAAATCTTGTATTCGCTCAGTATCTTTATCTGGAAAAAACAAACTCAAACGTTGTGATTAAAGTATCTTCTTTGCTGTATGAAAAGAGCATATTTTATCAATTTAAATGAAATAACTTGGTGATGACAGAGCAGGAGGACAAGTAAGACTTTAAAAAGGTCAATAAACTATAATGCTGTCAGGTATTGCCTATATCCTCCTCTCCAAATGTATATATACATTTGTAAACACTCGTGTTTCCCTGCTGAAGGACATTCCTGAAAGCCACCTCACCCCAGGACCTTCAAATTCTGCCTAAATAGACAAGTATCCCACCTCTAAAGCCTTATTAACTCCTACCAGTGCCTGGATTAAGTCCTGGGATCCAGACAGCTAACAAGCCCGTGTGTGTCTGGTACAAGCTGCTCATCCATTCACAATTCTTTATGACTGGCTGCAACTCGCAGCCTCCCTCCATTACCTCCTGGGGAGGGACATTTGCAAAACAAGTGCTTAACTAAAGAGGACAGAGCTTGAAGTGAGAGGGGAGTTGTGGATTTTAAAGATTAGAGTGAAGAGAGGGGGGCAGAACAGGACACGAAGGCTCTGATGTGATGTTTATTGTTAACTTTCTGAAAGATTTTGCGACGTAAAATCCATCCATCTGTCCATTTTCTACACTGCTTATCCATTAAGGGTCACAGGGGGCTGCAGCCGATCTCAGCTGACATTGGGTGAGAGGCGGGGTTGACCCTGGACGGGTTGCCAGTCTGTCGCAGGGCCATCAGGAGCAATTAGGGGCTCAGTGTCTTGCTCAAGGACACTTTAACAGGGTCACCAGGGGAAGTGAAGATCAAACCAGTGTCCCTTAGGCCACTCTGCCTCTGAACCTTAAAATATTTATGTATTTCTTTTTATTTATATAAATGGCCGCATGAGACCAAATCTCTCAGACATAGTAATGCATTCCACAGCCTCCAACAGTGAATTGTTAACACAGAGGCCAGGGGCAGCGAAGGCAGCACAGGCATCGAGGCGTTATGTACTGGGTTTTCCACATACACAGAGACATGGGCCGGTCCACATGGGCCAGTCCACATGGGCTGCCACATGGGCCGGACATGTGTGCAGAATCAGCGGTGGTGGATCAGTCTGAGAACAGAACATTTCTAAAATGACCAAAAACAAACCTGAGAACTTGAATCAGAAACAAACTAATTGCTTAAGATTTTTCAGTATGTCTGGAATGTGACCTCATGAGCGGCTGCAGACAATACTGGTAAATATTATAAGAGCTAACCCCCCCCCCCCCCCCCCCCACACACACACACACCTCATGACTTTATATGTAGTAATAGGTCAGTCAACATGAGAGATATGATGAGTGCTCGGAATACCTTTCACAACCTCAGATTCCTGTGAACTGTTGCAGACTGCTTATTTTAACTAAAGTGAGTTCAGACAAACAAACGCATAGGAGATCACGATGCACAGAGGTCACGGCTGATAAGAGGACACTGGTGCACCTTTCACGCGATTGGACTAATGGTTTCCTCAAAGTCAGACATGACTTGGTACAGATATTTCGCAAGTAAGTGCATTAGATGAACGCACTGACCTGCACGTCTGGGAGAAAGTCACTTTACCCTCATTGGCTTGTGTGAACCCATATGCATGAGAAACTCAGGCTGCTAGCTCATACTGAGCTGCTCTTCAATCTGCTAGTTTATTTACACATCATAGTGATTAGTGACTGGACAAACGAGGAGATGAGAAGAAAAAAAAAGGACTCAAATGGTCAAAATGTTAAAGCCGTACTAAGCTGCGAATTCGAGAAGCAGAAAAATCAATAAAGGCTAGACTTGCTGCTTGTGTAACACTCATGGAGGGAGATGAAGGCCAGGTGTCATTTGAGACGTGTCTGGTGGAAAAGGTGTTGAGACGTGTACACAACCCTATACTGCGACTGAGTTTATTTTTACACATCAAAAATGCAAGTAATGCTGCACAAGAAACGCGCGATCATTTGTATTGATCCGCGTTATTTGGCTGCAGGATTATCCGCCCCTTGAGTATTCTCCCAAAGAAAAGAGGAGGCAGGAAGACGACAGTTGTTCAGCAAGCAAACAACTTAATAATGGTGGTTTAGTAAATTTAATTAAACCTCCATTATAAGGTTGTTGGAACATTTATCAGGAGGTTTTCAGGAATTTGAGCGGCTGCTAGCCTTCGCTGCTAATGACAGGAGCTTGTATCAAGTCCAGGAGGATTTTCTTTCTTGGTGGAATTACGATGCATCTCTTGTGTAGCCCCGTGACCACGAGCTGCTGCCTCAGATGTCTCTAAAGTGGTTCAAATTAAATGTATCTGCTCTGTGTGCACGCTAGTTGTCAAGACTAATAAGAGCTCCTATCGCAGATAATGTCTCGTTTTTAAGAGTCCGAGCCAACGGCGAACCTCAACGTGATTCACCGGTTTAACTTCAGGATGGCACTTTCATAGCTGTAGAGGAGATTAAATGCACATAAACTGTTTTTGCAACCTTTCTAATCCAATTTTATAATATTGTGTTTATTCATATGTTTTGCCAATATATGCGTTTAGCACAAGTTTTTCTTTTTTTTTTTAAAAGAGTCAAACTCAACCTCCTGTTTGCACAGCTTTATTAACCCCCCCGTCCCGCCCCATCACAGCATGGTAGTCCACGTGAGTAATGAACATATGTAACCACTCGTGACTTTCACAGAATCCTGTGCCCTCCCATAGCGTCACATCACTCGCATGTAAGCCAATTAAATGAATGACTTTAGTTGCAAGAATTCTATGATTGCATTGGCAAGCTCTTCAACAGCCTCGAAGCTGCCACTGCTGTCAATATGCACAGAAATTATATACTACACGGCCTATTTATATGGTATAAATATAGCGTGAAGTGAGTATTTGTATCTGTATTTGATTTCAAGTGTGTGACACTGACACACGGTCTTGTTGGTTACACCACATTCTCCAAAACCTCAATTTCTCTTTCTTTTTTAAGTTTTCAGCAGGCCTGTCCTGTTCACAGCAGGCATATGAGGGACAAACCCTTTTTTCCCCAGCTTGAGATGTTGTGACGATGTTTCCAGTTTGAAAAAAAATAATTATGTAACATCCTCAGACAGGTGAAAAAACAAATGACCAATTAAATCTCCCTGGAGAGTGAAAACAGCCGGCGCTATGACAGTTCCAGTCAGTCAGGACCAGTGCAGCTGCAGGTGAGAACACAGTGCACTCAGCTCCATACCTGCACGCACACGCACACGCACACACACGCACACACACACACACACACACACACACGCACACGCACACACACGCACACACACACACACACACACACACACACACACACACACAGAGTCAAATGTCTGTAATGGATACAAATGTATGCAGCTTGCACGGAAGTACAGGACACATAAAATGTAAGAGGGCAACTTTAAATGTTTAAACGCATTGAAAATAATCCAAAAATAAAAACGTAACTCATACACAACACAATCACACACAAAAAACAAGTTTTCAATGCCTTAAATATACATTTTCACCATCTACAAGTAATATGATACTGTAATATAATATGATAATAACATATGATACTTATGGCTAAAACGTGTAGCTTTGTCAACTGAGTCCGTGAACTTCCATTTTCACGAGCTGGAGGACAAATATTACTTCTGTAATGTTCTGATTTGTGTGTGTGTGTGTGTGTGTGTGTGTGTGTGTGTGTGTGTAGGTGTGTAGGTGTGTGTGTGTGTGCGTGCATGCACAATGTGCCTCCTTCCAGCTGAGATCGCAGAAGGCCCGAGCAGAAGATGGCCGACACCCAGCTGAGGCAGCAGTAGAATCCTGCAGATGATGATGTCTGGTTTCCTACAGCAGTAAACTCTATTTTGCTGTATCGCTTTGACATGGATAGCTTTCAAAACATGATCTTATACACACACACACACACATAATATATATATATATGTATATATATCGTCCTCGTCGTCTTCCGCTTATTCCTTACTAGTAAGGGTCGTGGGGGGGGGGGGGGGCGGGGGGCTGGAGCCTATCTCAGCATCTACGGGCGAGAGGCGGGGTTCACCCTGGACAGGTCACCAGTCCATCACAGGACCAACATACAGAGACAGACAACCATTCACACTCACAGACACACCTACAGTCAATTTAGAGTATCAATCAGCCTCGTCCCCTCTTGATGTCTTTGGACTGTGGGAGGAAGCTGGAGAACCAGAGAGAACCCACACAGGAACAGGGAGAACATGGAGACTAGACACAGAAAGATCCTGCGCCCGAGCCGGGACTCGAACCCGGAACCTTCTTGCTCTGAGGCCACAGTGCTAATCACTGCACCACCGTGCAGCCCTATATATATATATATATATATATATATATATATATATATATATATATATTTATATAAAGCCAGTAGCTTTATACAGCCAATGTTAATGAATGTTATTGAATGTTAATGAAGCAAAATGGAGCATTTACTTCACTATTCATCCTTTATATATCATATCCAAACTTTTTTTTAAATGTTGGTTCGCTCCTGGTTTATTATACACAGTTATGTGGAGCATGAGCGTGTGTGTTTTGAGCTCCATGCCAGCCACCTCACTGCCTCACAAATGATATGGTTTCTGGTTATTAGGGCAGAAAAGAGAAGAAAAAACATAATAGGGTCTTCGCCAGGGACTGGCTCAGGCCCTAAAAAAGGCAGCACTTAAAGAAAGTTATACACCAGAAGCTTAAATTGGACTCTTAGGAGTTCAGTGATAGTGAATGTGAGAGATCTTACATCTACAGGGAGGGAAAACACCAAACAAAAATATCTTTTTTTTTCATTCTTGGATCTGCGGATATTGCTTTTGGGGCTACATGTCTGGTTCGAGCCCAGAGGTTAGGCCTTTTTTACCTGCATGTTGAAGACATATGGAGTCTCACACACACACACACACACACACACACACACACACACACACACAGAGGAATATATCACACAATCAGCATAGGAACTGACATCTACGGTAGACACATAATGTACCATTTCTATCTCATGCGGCTGCCTACCTTTCACAAGATTACATTACCGTCCTTGGAGGAGACAATAACGCGATTACACACGTACGCAAGCAATCACAGCGCAGCGCTGTGAGGACGAAAATAACTCCTCTCTTTTATACGCTCCACGAAAATGAAGAAGTGAACCACGTGACAGTGAGGTGGCTTCTTGTGAAGTCTTCCCATCAAGCCCTGCTAATATGATGCACAGGGGTCTGAAATACTGAGATGACATTTGTGTAGCCGCAAACTTCCTCTTTTCTGTGAGAGCAATCAAGAAGAGTGGCGAAACGATACCCCCAAGCCCAACCTTAGGGTGGCTGCGTTTCCTGTGATGAAAACAACTCTGCAAGAGAGGAAAGAGGTGAAAAGTTGTACATTTTGAGCCAAATGATGACTTATCTCATGTCTATTAATAATTTGAACAAACCAATTGTGGGATGAACTCCTGTTTAACTCAGGGTTTTACCCTGCTCCTTTACAAGAGGCAATCTCAGTGTGATCGGCTGCCTCTAGTTCCTTTGCTCTGAATCAGTTGAAGAGTTTGTAAACTTGGAATGTTTCCACCATGATTCGGTTTTTCCGAGGGAACCAAAACTACAACAAACTACGTGAGAACGTTCCCTCCGTTGACTGGACAGATGTGTCTGGAGCGGCAGCAAGACAGTAAATACAGGAATTCTGCAACCTTTTGTTCTGTGTCATTCTGCGTCAGGCTCATTTGAGTTTGGATCACCATTCCACAATGAGATGAATTGTGCCAGAAATTGTTTGTTCTGTAAAAACAGGATCGTCTAGTCATGTAAAAAAAAGAGAACATCTTCAACACTGAGCTGAGATGTCAAAGGAACAAGAGGACCATCTCCATCCATCCATCTTCTACCAATTATCCCATTAAGGGACGTGTGTGTGTGTGTGGGGGGCGGGGGGGGCTGGAGCCTATCTCAGTAGCCTTCGGGTTTGATGCGGGGTTCACTGGACAGGTCACCAGTCCATCTCAGGACCAACACATATAGACAGACAACCATTCACACTCACAGCCACACCTACGGTCAATTTAGAGTATCAATCAGCCTCGTCCCCTCTTGATGTCTTTGGACTGTGGGAGGAAGCTGGAGTACCAGAGAGAACCCACACAGGAACAGGGAGAACATGGACTCACACAGAAAGATCCTGTGCTGGAGCCGGGGTTCAAACCTGGAACCTTCCTGCCGTGAGGCGACAGTGCCGACCACTGCACTACCGTGCCACTTCAAAATGACCAACTGTCAGGGAAACTGTCTCTCTCTCATATATATATATGTGTATATATATATATATATATATATATATATATATATATATATATATATATATATATATATATATATATGTATTTCAGGAACAGCCATACCTGCTGATTTAGTGCTATATAACCTTCGCAGGTGCCACACTGCATAAAAACCACTTCTGTAAACTGTTTTGTGGTCTATCCTGTTCAAACAAGTTAACGGCCTCTCAAATGACATTTATTTACCATATGCTTCTGGCATATGCCACGCTCACATGTTAGTCAATGTGGTCCTAATCATATGACATCCCTGCTAAAGTGAAACTGAATCCTTTGGGGTGTCCTGTTGCACGTTACTGTACCACTTAGGTCATCAGTATACACTTAATTCTTTCGTTCCTTCGTTTCATGCTCCAAGTCAGGGTTTGTGTGTCTGCCAAGGAAAGGAGTCTCCTATGGGAACACTAAAAAAGCAAACAAATTAAAAGGCTGGGTGAGATAAGCATCCAAAAAAGAAGGGAAAAAAGCAGCTTTATATGAGAGCTGTAAAAATCAAAGCCAGGCAATGTTTGAACTGGTGGGAAGTTGTTGTGAAAACTGCTCAAATTATCACATGGACACTACTATTATAGATTAACCGGGTCATATAAGAACACATGCAAATACAAGCACACACACTGGGGCGTTTGTGTATGCGTGTTCCCAGTTATTGTCCTAGTTCTTCTCCGTAATGTGGACATTATAGCAGCCATTGTGACCCTAACAGGACTGCCAGAGACACACACCAGATGCAGTGTTCTGGCTCACACTCACACTTGTCAGGGTACAGAGGAGGTAATTACACACTGGCACAGCTTAAACTCCTCCACACAGAAGGCACAAGTTTCTAAAATGTCGCGTCTTTCTTACACCATGTCATCAAACAAAGGTCGACAGTTCTCATTCCAGCCTTTGAATGTACAGGAAAACTAAATTCCTGTTATTTAACCTGTTTTGTTTTTTGTTTTTTTTTTCCCAGTAACACCTCTCTTGTCATTCATTTTACCTCACACATGGATCATTTCTGCTGGCGTGAAACATATTCGTCAATGCCAAAGTTTCAATATTTGTTTTATTTTTTTACATTCTGTGACCCAGAAATGCAGCTCCACCACAGAGGCACGTGTTGTGAGTAAAGAGCTTATGCTTACTGTGCATAAACATTACAAGAGCAAGGAATTATAGGAAGGCTTCACAAGGCAGAAAAAAGGGCAGACTGCAGGCCACTGGGACAGGTAGCACAGGTAGTATTTGTGTGCCCCCTAGAGGCTTGAAGTGTCTCTGCAACCTACACACAGTTAACTGTTGCTGAATTTTTGTGCAGCTCCTGCAAAACAGTTACTCACCGTTTGTTTCCCAATCAAGAGTTTCTGCTCTTTTGTTGTTGTTGTTCTTATGAATTTCTAGTTTTGCTGATTAAGTGATAATAACAAGATGTCTGAACACTCAAATGTGACGCAGCGTGCAAAACACCGGTAGAGCAACCCTCTGTGAACGCCCATGCACTGTGAGTCAAGTCTCATTTTGTATTAGTCATAATTTTAACCACTAACTACAGCAGGTTTTTTCCTTCTTTGTTGTTTTTCTCAATTTGCTCCCGGCTTACATAATTTTGAGCTTATCCTTGGCTGTGCAGCAGTAGTTGATTTTATGGCTTAAAGTCTGATTGAATCATGGTAGGACTGAAGGCCGTGAACTGGTGTAACGTGGATGAAGTGGTTACTAATAAGCATGTTGTTGTACTGCGGCATAAACTTCTTAAAGTCTCTTTCCTGCTATTGTGCAACAAGCCACAGCTGCGCTGAGACTTTTAACTCTTGACAACAAGCTATGATTTATTATTTCACACCTTTCTTTTTTGTAATTGTTTCCATTTTCACAGATCACATGCACCTTCTTGCTTTATTCATGCCCCTAGAGTTGCCTGAGTTGAAAAAATACCCTCAAAAACCCCCCCAAGAGAGCTTGCCCTCACTTTCCCCCAGCACACTGTGTCTCTCTCTTTCGTAGACTGGCACAATGCCCGGATGGCTGCTGCTTGCGTGCCACCACTGTGTGGGGATTTACATCTGGGCTCTGGAGAAAACTGGGATGATTCATCAGTCATTTGTCTGTGTGTGTGTGTGTGTGTGTGTGTGTGTGTGTGTGTGTGTGTGTGTGTGTGTGTGTGTGTGCGCGTGCATGTGTGTGTGTGTGTGTGTGGGTGTGTGTTTGTAGAAAACTGGGTTGTCTGACTTAAGTGTGAGTGATACACTGTGAAGAAGGGGATGATCACCAGTCTCATTAGAGTAACGCAGATGTGAATGTTAGTTACACACTTTAGCTCCTGGTCCTACAGGCGTCGCCCTCTAAAAGGGGGTCTGTGCTGGGTCCAGTTCAGTTCAGTTCTGGCATCGGTGTGAGTGTACACCATTTGACCGGGAGGAAGTTGACTGTAGTTTTACGGCCTGGAGAAGGATGCTGCTGATGTGCCAGGGAAGGAAGACTTGAGTCATTAATGGTTGTGCCATGCCAACCAGCCTGGCTCTTTGAAGTTGCGGGACATTGAGTGTGTTTGGTACCCTGGGGACCAGGGTTCAAGACCATGGTAGGGTAACGAGCCTCTGCCCTCTCTACGGCGTCATTACAACAGTTGCACAGCAGCAGTAGGAGTACGTGGGGTTTTAATGCATATTTTGAAATGTTGCATAGGAAAAGAGAAACGGACGCTGAAATATTTTGAAATAAATAAACCTTTCTTTCGCCAAAAAAAAAAAGATTTATATTTGTTTGAGGTGGTTTTGACTTTGCGAATCCAACAACAGCTGTTTCAATTATGCTCACCTGTTGATGTTCCTGTAAACCACTCCCCCAAACCATGCCCCCCTGTCAAACAACGATGTTACAGGAACATGGGCGGGTATTTTTTTTCAGCTTCCTTGTCGGACTGTGACGAAGACCCGAGGAGCAGCTCACGCACTGAAACATAAATCTTCTCAGCTCTGCATAAACATGGGTGATTAACTCAGTCAGGAACGGCAGCAACTCTGATGAAATGCTCAAAAGAACTGCTGCAGACAGTAAAACTACTGGAATCAAGAGCACATTTAACACTTCAAAGTTTAAAGGAGTCTAACTGCCTATTTTGTCACTCGCTTGCTAAATTTTAAGATGCCACTCCGGCTTTGATCACCTGCCTCCATTCATCAGCATGAGCCAATCCAGGTCAGATGCTTTAATGTAGCTCGTAGCATCACGTGCCAAAGGAAAGGCCTGGACGTTCGTGACTGCCAATGACGAAGTTGGCAGCGGCTGAACGTTATTATTCCCACAGGAGGTTTGCAGTGCCCCAGACTCCGCAGAACACATAATTACATCTAAACTCAGTAACATATTGGACGTCTCTCTGAGCTTATTTGAGATCAAAATGTGACACGATTTAACTTCTTCTAAGGGTAAGGAAGCGGTCTGAATGCTAAGCAGTCAATTAAATCATCATCATGACTTTACCCCCCCCCCCCCCCCCCCCATCGGTGAAAAAAAAAGGGTTCCAGAACATTTTCAATTTTAAACATTTTGAGGATTTTTTCATTCTCAGAATGGCAAGCAGAGTAGAGCTAATACGTCTACGACTGTTTTCAGTCAACATGTTTTCATTCTTTACATTTTTCTGATCTTGCAAAATTAATTTTTTTGCCATTTCTTGGCTGAACAACAGCGAGAGGGGAGAGAAGTGAGGACATAACCTCAAAATATTAACCATCAAATTTGGGTTTTGGTGATAATCAGATTATATACTCTTGTGACAACATTTTGCAGATTCTCCTAAAAGTGCACTTTGTCTATCAGGATTGCATGAAAACTACTCAGCCCTGTTTTCGCAAAGAAAATTTTCTCTTGAAATGGTGCGGAACTGGACAGTGTTTAAGTCACGCAATGTTCAGAGGTGACAGAACGGGTGACATCCGGAGTGGAGAGGCAAATAAAATTCTCTTCCTCAGCCGCATCTTAAGATTTCCACCCCCCACAACCAACATTTGTCTCGCTGCTTCACAGACCTTCAAAGCAAAACGGCACACATCCATCCAACATCATGAACAGATCTCCCACGACTCCGCCCGTTGTTTAAACTGCATCCTCACCGAGGATGCGCACGTGAACTCTAAACTTTAGTGCACTGCAGACGCAGATGGGTTGATATCTTGATTTATCACCGAACCGAAAACTCCAGTTGTGTGAGTTTCACGCACAAAACTGAGGAACAAGGTTTTTATACCTTAAATGACAGGATGAATTCATCCAAACCTGCTTTCCTCTTTCCGTTGAAACTCTTGTGCAACTGGTGCAGTTTCGGTTCTACAGTATAATGGCGGGAGGTCATTTAAGGTCAAGCTGGCAATGCAACAGTCCAAAGTATATAAAACACAGTATCAACAACCCTGAGACTGTACTCAAACACAACACGGAAAACCAAACAAGTTCCCAGAGAGACGACAAACACAGCGATTCAGTTCTTCAGCATGTCAGTCGTCAGTCATGAAGTATATTCATTTATTACTAAACGGAGAATCCTTGAAGCATTGAACGTCGAGTTAAAGTGATATGCAAAAAAAAAAGTTCCTCTTTTAAAAGAAAGTATTTTTAGTCGAGGTTTTATGACACATCAGAACAAATCTATTGACTCCATGAACTTAAAAAATGAAACATTTCCCATTCAAATCTTTTCAGCTTGGATTCCTTTCACTGTCAGCAGATACACAGCATACATTGCAGCTAAATGTCTTTCTGTACATGAAAGCTTGTGTGTGTGCATGGTTTTCATCCACTTCCTTTTGTGAAAACCAACCAAGGACGGCGTGTTCTGAATATGACTGCTTTCACTTTGCAGAGCCACCGCAGAAAAGGTTGATGACGAACGTGACAGTGACATGTTTTCTACGGGTGAGCACAGAGGTGCGCACCTTCAACCATGGGGCTCAAGTTGTTCTGAGCGCACTCACTCACTGTGCGTTTGTGTGAATGTATGTAGACACATTTAAGGTAAATAAAAAAGCAATCAAGACAAAAACAGAACCTCGCACGCATCTATTTGTTAAATGAGATTTGTCAGTTTTTGTTTTTTGTTGTGAACACAGACCAGTAACTGTCGCAGTACGTCATCCTGCTGCTCATTTCCCTGTTCAGCCTCTAATCTACATTGTCACTACAAGGCTGGTAAGCATAATGTACTTCATTTTTGCGGTTGGTTCAGTGATACAGTCAACAAAGCCTGCTGTTTTAGCTGACTGGCGGGGCCTTTAATGGGTTTAGTGGTGGCTGCTCTGTACATTTTGTTCAGCTGTGGCGCACGTGCGCCGACAGCTTTGGCTGCCGACAGTGGTTGCTATCAAACAGGCACTGTTGATGCTGCTGAGGCAGAGTTTTGAATATATATATATATATATATATATATATATATATATATATATGTCTATAATTATTACTCAATTAAACACATGTGGACATAGAGAGAACAACAAAAATATAATCATATTGGGTACTCACAGGGAGCTGTGTCACACCCGCTCCTCCTCAGGTTTCCACCCACATGATAACAACGTGATCTTACAGTTACTAAATTTCTCTTTGTTTATTTGCACTGCTTTGAGTTGCAGTGGTATGAAGATGAATGTCTGCTTCCTATGTGACGTACATCTGCTTCAACAACAAATAGTTCTGTGTGTGTGTGCGTGTCTGCACGTGTAGACATGGTTTTTTTTCTTTCCTTTCCTTTTGTCTTGGCACACATGTTCTAAAAAACAACAGATGAGCCTTTTCACTAGCCTGTTACTCCAATACACACACACACACACACACACACACACACACACACACACACACACACACACTCACACGCATGCACATGACCTGGATAATTGAATTGGTTATTGATAATTGAAGGGCTCCATGTCCTTTAAAGTATAAAAATGATATGTAATCCAGTTTAAATGCATTCCAAATGGATAAGAAAACAATTCATTTATCTTATATTTGTATATTCATATATCTAAGGAAGGTAACCTAATTTATTTCTGCCCATCAACTTACAGTATGAGGCCTCTGCACTTGTGGACACAGATCAGCAACACCCCACTCACTATAGCTTGGAAGCATGAATATAAAATATGTCCTCTTTCTCTGGCCTCAGTTGGCTGAGCTGTTGGCCTATAAGCTACTTAAAACGCTTGACCTCATGTGATAAAATGGGGAAGGATGGATGTGACTAGAACAAAATGTCCTAGACACTCAGTTGAAACTGGGTCAGGAAGTTTGGAGGGGAAAGCGTGTGGTTCCTCCTTCTGGCCATGATGTGAAGTGTAGGAGGCCTTTACTGAAGACTGAAATGATACCAGAACGACTGGGTGCAAGCGATGAATAGTTTCTGTATTGCAAGAAGAATCTCAGCAAATATGATTGTGTATTATTGTGAAATTCTGAGGGACTTTTACCTTCTCTGAAGAAAATAGAAATTTAGGTCTATTATGATACTTGTTTATGTTCCATCCCCTGCAGACGTGTTTGAGATGTACACAAGCACAGCAACATTTATTGAATCTGTTTCAAAGATACATTCTTTTTAATTGTCATTTTTTAAAATTGTTTTATGCTCCTGACAGCTTCTTGTTGCTCTTGTGAGTTTGTTTTCTTTAATTGGACTTTTTGTTGGAATCTGTCAACAGGTTCAATTTTTTTTTTTTGTCACTATACCAAAAAACTTGTGACAAAAAGTGAATTTGGTTCATTAAATTTTTGAGTCAAAGGAGAGGAACTGACTGATCGAGCCAAAACTCTCCGGTGATAGTCTGTCTGTGGGCGGTTTTGAGGGTTGACCAGCCGGCGCTAACTTGTTCATATTCACCCCGATGATTCGTGAAGCTTGAGAAATGCTTCTGTACCCCTCTGCACCTGCCTCGTGCAGGCAGTGAAGGTTGGTTTACTGTCTGAATTTGTTAATCCAAACAAGATCAGCCAATAAACTGCTGGATGCTGATGGTACGACTGCAGCTCTCAGGGTCCGACTATCCACCTTTTAACTTCAGTGCGGCAGTTGCTATTTGATTTTAAGTAACTTGTTTATGCTCATTTTATTTACTTTTATGAATCGTATTCATTTATCCATTTAACGATGTCCTCAGAAGCAGCTTGAGTTACTGATGTTTACTCCAGTGCAAATGTGGAAAAATTAACAACATGATTTAACAACCACAGTGAAATTTGACACACAGGCGGTGTAAAAAACAAACACACTGTAAACTAGATATTTAACTTTTAGTGCGATATTTTAAAATGGATGTGAATCATTAGTGTAGAGAAGAGGATTCTTTCAGGTCTGTTTACAAACCACAACTTTTATCACGCCATCTCATTAAGAGAACTTTTAGTTCTGATCACATCCCTCATCTGGTGGTTTTAGAGCTGCAAGAGGAGACTTTGTTCGCTGTTCAATCCGGGGTCAAATGACCTCGCTGTATAGACACAGATACTCCAATCAGCATTGATGAAACTTGACAAGATGATGAAAGAAACCCGTCTGCTTTAAAGCAACATCATTCGGTCTGCACTGACCATGAGGAAACAGACCGCCCTCTGCGCTGTTTCTGCTCTTTTCAGGCACATTTGTGATGTTGAATGTGAAAAAAATGAGCTGAAGAAAAAGGCCTGTTGTCCAGTTGCGACGACATTGTCTCCTTTTTTTATTTCTTCGCAGTATTATAACAGTTAAAAAAGCCTGCGTGTATATGGGCATGGGTCTCATGCAGAAATGTGTTTATTATGTTGTATTGATAAGAGTAGACTAAAAAAAAATACCGCTATCAAACATTTTAATGTATATTTCAACGTCTGGCACTCGGAGAACAGAACTTCCATTTGTGATCCTATAATTTTTCCTGGTGAGATTCATTTTGTCTCATTTCGTATGCTTTATGTTATGCTAATGTGACAAAATGACTGAAATTTATGTTGCCATCATCCCACTGCCATCTAGTAACACACACACACACACACACACACACACACACACACACACACACACACACACACACACACACACACAAACACAGACTGCTGAGGGAGCCCGGTTATTTTTAAACTGTGCGCTAACATACGATTGCTCAATTTGGCCCGTCAGCACGTCTCCGTGTCAGACCTGTAGACGTTGATGTAGCACTATAGTGACGTATGCAAAACACATACAAACTCTCAGTAATAGCCCCTTCAGTGTTTTCTCCCTGATGGCCAAAAAGGCTATTTAAAAAAAAATGCAACCTCAAAAAAAATAAAAAATAAAAAAAACTCATATCTTGCTGGAAATTACACTGTGGAGTATACCAATTACTTGTTTACCGTAGAGGAGATTTTAACATGCCCCGTTGACTTTTTGTGCCAAATGTGATTCATTGATTCAGTTTTTATTCCCACGTTTAAACACAAATTAAAGAGGAATGGACAGTGTCATGTGTGATAAATCACTGCAACCTATTTACATTTACCAATAATCTATCCAGGAAACATACAAATGAAACAGAGGGCCGTCTTATTGATTCATGTTGCAGCACTCATACTTGTGACAGAGGCTGGAAGCCCTTGAAGTAATGACAGTGATATGAAATTCAATATTCATGCTGCTTGACAGAGCAAGTATTTGGGAACCTATTATTTCAACTGCCAGTAGTTTTTTTTTTAATGATTAATGAATGTATCATCAAATACTTCAGTATTTTCTTTTTTTAAATGGGTGGAATATCTTTGACTGAATGAGCTCTGTGCTTTCTCTTCTATGACTTTCTAATTTTCAGATGTTTAGTAACCTCCCTCAAGAGTGAAGATAAACCGAGAAATGATTTCAAAGAAACACCTTGAATATAATTTGCCTTGTAATTCAATTGTATTGAGTTGTTGTTTCTTTTCACTGTTGTGAAATATGGTGTTTCAAGACAAGAAGGAGTCCTAATCTGTCAAGCCTCAAGGTTTTGAAGGGGAAAAAAAGTGGAACTATGGCTCTCTGTGCAATTAATAAACCAGTCTGCAGTAAAAAGGCAAATACCTTTGGTGAAAAAGTACAAGGAAGTAGCGGTAAAGTGTTCATGACAGATTTACACCACTTTGGGTAATCTAACAATAATTTACCTGACACTCTGAAAGCACAGAGAAGAACGAGCATAGGTCATGAACACCCAGGTGGGATCTCAGACCCTCCAGCGATGGCATAAATTAATGCAAACCCAGACACTCTCTGTGGAATATATGGAGGCTTGTGTGTTTTCTAAATTCCTGCACATTTATCGCGAAGAGTTGATTGTATCACTGCCAAGAGTTGAAAAAAACATTGCATTTAGTTGACGCCGTGTTCTAGAAGTGACATCAATTCTGCAATTAGATGTGACATCATGGCCTCATGCAAGGATTTACAGGATGTGAAAACAAACAGTATGTTTATCGTACACTATGTTCCTGTTAATGTCCACATTCTTATTAAGGTAACATACTCAATAAGGTGTTTATATGCACTGCAGCTGTGAGAATATTCCCTTTGACATGATGGCTGGCATATTCTGAGGACACTATTATTTGTGCGTGGGGAAAAAACACACACAATAGCACCGGCTCCTCATCTGGTTCGTCGCTAGGCAACCTCACGAAACTTCTGGTTCACGTAAATTGGATTATACTCATTTGTAAACAAAGAAACACAGGTGTCACTCTGAAACTAACCAACAAGTAGTCTTAATGCTGCAAGCAAATGTTATGTAGTTACATGAACACTAAATTGCACATCACTGCCACTCTCGACAGCGGAAGCTACAAAATAGTATACGAATAAACTCTGTTCCCATTTTCGCATCCGATAACAAATTTTATCCATTTCCCACTGTTTGACTGCAAAAAAACCAAAACTGCATTCTGCAAATTTTGCTGTAATTTCTAGGAAAAGTTGGTGCAAAACCAAACATTTTTGGCCGCAACAGTCACAAAAACACTGCAGAACCCCGGAGGGACTGGAAGGACGAGTAAGTGACGAATGACACCTACAGTAGCTGCTTTGGCTACTATAAGCACATGAAAGTAAGACATCACATGATAAAAGCTAAGAGGAGTCTGTATGAGGAGGTGGAGGCAGCGGCGGGTTTGACAGCAGGTTTTGATACCATCAGGAGCTGGCTGTTGATTGCGTGTTGCTCAAGGGTGAGTGTTAACCAGACCAGCCAAAAAAGTTGCTGTATAAAAAGGACAAGATTTATTAAGTTGTACATGTTGGGGGACTTGTTGCAAATAACCTGTAGTCTGTCTCCCCATGTCTTCAAGAAAGAGGGGCTCTTAATGTGTGTGATTCTGCAAGAAAGTTATCTGGAAGAAGAGAGAACAGGAGGAGAAACCGAGAGTAGTGGAAAGAATCTATTGCAGCAGCAGTGATACACAGGCAAGTGGGATTAAACAGTCCCTGGCCTCTTCATCCACACACTTTGCAGCTCTGGCCATTACACGAACCAAACGTAGAGTTTCTGAGAGGGGTTAACAAGGGGAGTAATTAAGGAAAAAAACTGTCGGCCAACTCTTCCTCCGTTTCCCCCTCTGACTGTTCTGTCTCTATCCCTTCACGGCTTCTCCTCCATCAACTTTACTTCCTCTCTCCCAGGGCCCTTTGTTGGCTCTGTGCTGCGCTCTAATCTGGCATGCCTTTCCCCTCCTAATTTGGGGACTCATTACAGGAGGTATTATCTCACTGCCCACTGTGTGGTTTAAGAAGGATGTCGACGATGGTGTTGGTTGTTAAGCTATCTGGGTGTGCAGCGTGCGCCTTGACAAATGCTATAGATCTGTACAATACAGACGAAGGTTCTCTTTACTCAAGTCAAATTATAGCGAGTAACAGATGCTTGTCCTCTCCGATCGGAGACATTTTTCTTGGCCAGCATCACGGATTCTCCTCCATTCTGGTCCAATATGATTGAGGGGATTTGCTATGCAAACAAAAGTAAAAGGAGCATGACTTTACTCATACTTCTACATGATTGGCTTATGAAGCTTATAAAGATTATACTCCTACGTGGCTCAAGATCAAAAGCCATTTTTCAATTTGGCTCACACTTTGTGGATTATAAATCTAATAATGAAATTACAGTGACAACATAGTCCAAGTTAAAACAGATGTAAATCTAAAATCTATCTTAATATTTGTTATGATGTGTGGAATATCTCTTTATAGAATCCCCTTGTCACTTTTAAATGAATAAAATGACAAAATCCATCTAGATATTATTAAAATTGATTGATGATCGAGCCAAAAATTCCTTGGAGGGAATGAAAGAATTATTCCAAGCGGGAATTCAGCAGTCAGTGGTTATAAAAAATAAAAACTAGAAGAATTTTTCACATTCTGACGTATCACAGCATATCACACCAAAGGCATCCAGATCAGATGTAGACTGTTGAGAACGACCGTGAGTGCGCATGTGACTGATAATTTGTGATGAGCATTTAAACAAACTATTCTTGGGGTTGGATCCAGACCCCATGACACCCAAACAAATTCATTCTCAAATGAAAAACAGGAAAGAAAAGAAAAAGTGTTCAACCGTGCTCCAGTGGTACAGACATGAAAGGTTCTTTTTCATTTCACCACATGGTGGCAACAGAGAGCAAAGCCGTGTCTATGATGTCATTCCTCCTCCAGTCATTATAGCTGCATCCACCTCCTAGAGACCAAACACAGCTCTGCAGAAATCTGCTGATTGGCAAATTTGCTCAGTGTGGGAGGACATTAATCTGACCAGCAGTGGGAAAACTAGTTCAGAGGGAAATGCTTATTGGTTTTGGAATAATTGGAGTTGTTACTACTATATTTAAAATCCCAGAAATGACAAGAGATCTGGAACTGATCGATTGTGCATTTCACATCCACGCCACTACATTTTCATCCAGCTCTTCTAATATGCATTAAAAAAAAACAAAACAAATCTGAATTTGAATAAATCTTGCAAATCCATTTTAGGCTTGGAAAGGGTGGGAAAGATGGTGTATCACCAGAATCTAAATGCTAATGAGTGCAATGACACATTCAGTGAATAAATAAAGACGTACTTCAATCAGATGATGGTCAGAAGACTTCCAACATCACGTAGTTGTTCTTGTGATTGTTTAGCAGTAGACTGCATTTCCAAGCGTCTTTCGTTTGTGTCCATGTTTCAGGTTGGACCGGCTCGTGTTTACATCACGTCTTCTAGCTGCACCCTCCCGAGCACTAGCGCCCTGATATTCGCAGAACAACGGCAGAAGACAATTAAGGTTTTTGTGTCACATTTTCTTTTGAGGAATTTTTCAAAGATTTTGTTAAAAATCTGCGATGCATTTGTCTGCTAACCTGATGATAGATAAGACGGTATAAAGAGAGAGTTAGAGGATTTTGACTCAGAGGCCTCTAAGGAGCTGACCAGACTGTGACATCGGGTGACAACAGATCCAAATTAGCTCAGCTTTTAATTGTGCTCTCCTCCTGTAGAAAGAAAAACAAAATTCAATCAAAACTTGTTGTTCTCAGTGTGACTTGAATTAAAACAGCCCATTGCCCCCCCCCCCAAAAAAAAGAAGGTTTAGTTTCCTTTTATAATAAACAAAGAACCATTACAAATTGTTTCATTCCTAAACACTCAGGGTTTCAATCCTTTTGGCACTCACTGTCCGTGAGATCAACACAAGGCACCAATCAATTGTTGGTTTACACATGCGCGCATGCACACACACACACACACACACACACACACACACACACACACACACACTGATCCTCAGTCAGGGCAGCAACAACTCAAAGGCACTAATTCAACAACTGTTCAGCCTATTTGTATCCCAAGCGGCTGTAAGTAAAGATCCACAGTGACCACACAAATCCTGGGCAACATGATTAATGTCCCCTACAGAGTTGTGGAATAAAGAGACGCCGATCGATAGCAACTTTATTGATAGGTCCTGCCAAATCAAGATGACATTTGCTTACTTTAAGAGATCTTTTAATTTGTCACGCCGAGATAAAGTGTAATTTATTCCCAAGCAATGGCACACCTTTGAATGGTCATTCAGAATTAGGGTGGGGGAGGTGGGGGTGGGGGTTCGTGTCGGGGCAAACCACAAGATCAACGACAAGAAGAAAGAAAGAAAACTCTAAGTTCAGTGTACGGAGGTATGTGAAGTCAAAAGTGAAAAAGGTATGTGAAGACCAAAAAAAAAAAAAAAAACGGAAAAAAATTCTTTACATAATTTCTACCTATGTCTCTTTCTCTCCCTCTCTTTCACACAAACACACACACACACACACACACACACACACACGCAACCAAAGCTCAGCACAAAGAACACATGCATGCACATACACACTCTTTATTGTTGAGGAAAGGCCTTGGTGTTTGAACAGCTTTGGTATCAAGTTTGAGCTGTATAAAAGCACAGACCTCCCTTTGAGGCAGTACATGTCATACAGGGAACATTGAGCCATCAAGTCCAGCAGCCAGAAGCATTGTTGAGAAATGACACAAGGGGCTTGTGATTTGGCCTTGGCTTAACATGGGCGAAAGGGGGGATGGGAATACAGTATTTGGATGTTTTTTCAAAGCTCAAAGAAACAGAAGATAAAGCCTATTTATCTGTTTTATCCCTGTCTTTTCTACCCCTCTTGTTCTTTATAATATGTTTTTTTTTATTTGATCAAGTTGGGAGCCTCCTCACGTCACCGCCTAGCGAATTGAGGTGCTGGCCGCCGAGGACACGCTCAATGGAGGGTGGATCAATAGACGAGGATTCCAAACACAATGGTGAGGTGACAAGCAAAAACTGTGAGAAAGGAGAGCGCGACCTTTGGAGAAAACAATTTAAAACATCTCTCTGACTGGCTAAGTTCACACTGGCACCACGCTGTGGCTGCACTTGCTGATCGTTTATTTTCCTGGACAGTAGCAATTGAGGGAGCGAAGGGGGAAGAAGGGCTGGAGTTGGGATGGAGGTGAGAATAGCAGAGAGGTGGGGGTGACGGTGGGAGGGGATGTATAGAAGAGCACCAATTTAAGAATGGTGTGCCAGCAAATCTGCTTGTTTTTTTTGGTGTTGTTGTTGAGGTTTTTTTTTCTTTTTTCTTTTCCCCGTCCAGCTCTGCCTCCACTCTTACCTCATCTTCTTTTATCAGTTGTCCTGGAAAGGTTGTTAAGGAAGCAGCCTGGATGTGGTGTGAACACAAACAAGGTTTCCCAAGGCTCACTTAAACCCAGACACACACAAAAATAAAGGTGGTCCAAGTATGTACAATTACAATGACGCTCTGACGGGAAATCTATATTTTTTCTCCCTTAATGATCGTTTCTTTCTCTTTTTCTCTCACACTTATTCACCTCCCTTCCTCTATTCTACATCTGCTACATGACTGATGTAACCTTTTTTTTTTTTTTTTTTTACAAATAGTTCAAGTCCAGGTAAGAGTCTTCCTTTTCTTTTACTCTTTAAACCGTCAATCCATAAACTGCTCATTTATATTTTGTCAAGAGTATTGATGGATTTAAGAGCTCAACGTGCTTAATGAGGATGTATATTTCATGAACGCTGGGAATTTTAAAGCATGTCATATATGTATGAACGTGAATAAGTTTGTCTTTGGCTGCAATTTCTGCTTCTCTCTCTCTCTCTCTCTCTCTCTCTCTCTCTCACTTTTTTGCGGTGGTGTCCTTCCTGTTTTCATACAGCAGGGGGCAGTCTTAAATGAGGTATCTGTCACTGATGACTTTTTGTCTTAGACTGATGGGGATGGTGCAGTCTTGTCTTGAGGAACCAAAAAAAGAGAGAGAGAGAAAGAGGGAGGCAATAGAAAGGAAGAGAGAGGAAAAGGAAGAAGGGGCAGGGGAGGGGAGCGGAGGGGAAGGGAGGGTGTCTGCATTGCACAACCATGTATCAAGTGGGGGACATAACGGAAGCCGGTGGATTTACGTTTGCAGCCTTCTCCCCTTGTTTTACATCTCAGTTGTGTTTGGACTAGCCCCCACTACACACGTGTAATTACCACTGACGCTCTTACTTTATCCAGACACAAGTTCAGACCTCGCCCGGGTGATTAGTATGCTTTGTGTCTCCGAGGCACTCGTAAAACAAAAAAAAAAAAAACAACCAAAAAAACAAAAAAGCGTTGGGCCATCACTGTGTTAGCCATATATTTGTTTTGTTTCTCTCCTTTCTCCTGTTCTCCCATTAATGTGAACTTACTCTTATTAATAGCTCTCAAGGACAAAAGGGGATTCATATGCAAGTCTTATTTTTTTCCCCTCTTTCTCTCCCTCTTGAAATTGCCAAGTGTTGAGCATATCATTAGATTTATGAATAATTCTGGGGGATTTGCTGTCTACATTTCCTTGTTCCGGTATTTTTTTGGATTGGGGGAAAATAAAAAAAAAGAAAGAAAAAGAAAACACACACACACACACACACACACACACACCATATCACAGTAATCACAAATCATTTGATCTCCTATTCAGCTGGGACAAAAAGGAAATGATAACAGCCATATTCCCGCCAACAGAGGGATTTATACCAGAGTCTATAACAAACCCTTAATGGCAGAGATTACGATCTTCGAGGGAAAATTAACATTCATTGCCATGCAGTTGAAGATTTAATCAATTTCTCTGCTTCTGTCACATCATGTTATCAGCCTTGAGACGGTAAACACACACGGTAAGAGTCATCTTTCACGTGGTCTACAGGCATTGTAACACACATCACAATAGGCCCCTATCTGCATGATGCTGTGTGTGTGTGTGTCCGTGAGAGAGAGAGAGAGAGAGAGAGAGAGAGAGAGGGAGAGAGAGCGACATGCCATACACCCTGTTATTCACAATGAATTTATTGTAGAGTCAATGTGGGCGCTCATCCTAATGTAGCCTGTATTTTGTAAAGCTGCTTGAATAAATGATGACAGTAGATTATGCTATGAATCTTTTAGTTCTATTTGACCATATTTGGAGGGATGTTATGTTTTGTTTTGTTTTTTTTAAACCCAGGCTAATTAGCTTTCCTTGCTTGTGTTAAAACAGACAAAACACACAAGAGAGCAGTAATCCTCCATATACAGACAATATAGTGTTGAAATGTGCTTTTACACATGTTTGAGGATATGTAAAACATATAATAATGGACAGATTTTGGTGAAATATGGATTGCAATATTACAAGGATGAGGCTGATGAACTGAATACTGTTTGAGGCCAGGATATTGCTGTTAGCAGTATTTCTGGATATGTGAGGGACACATTTTGAGCTTCCCATCTGCAGGAAAGGCCAACCAAGCCCGAGGCGACAAACTGGACCAACACCATGGACCACTATAGCATTACAGGCTGTATTCATGATACAATGCTCTTATTTTTTGGCAGACTTTGATTGTATTTGTTGACTTAATGTAATGAGATTGTGTTGCTAATGTTCTGGATCAATGTTACGGATGATTAAAACCTGTATTTTAACGATCCAGTGTTCATATACTGTATATATGCGGCCTCTTTTACTCTGAGTTTTTTTAGTTTAAAAAAAATGTTTTTTTTAATTTTCGTTTTAATAAACAAGTGAGAAGTTTGCTTTGTGAACTTAAACGCCTTAAGTGACCCTTATCTTTCCCCGGTGCAAAACAGCACTTGCGCTGGACAACAAATATCCCTAAGGAGCACATAGAATATTCTTCCTTTCCTGCCTCTGGTCTACAGTCCACAAAACTAATGACACATATGGTGACAAAACCAGGCTGATTCAACAGACCCTTGGGATGTCTGATATTTCCCTCCCTCATGAGCCCTCCATTTAGCCTCCACCACAAAAAGACATCCTGCTATTTGATGTTCCTCGAAAAGCAATTAGCTGGTCGCATTTCCGAATGTAAATGAAATGACTTGTTTCCATGGAACCTGCAGGACCTCAAAGAAATATTCCCACTGCCGGCATGTGTGACGTGAGGTCTGCCAGCATTAACATTTGATAAGAAGGGTCGTTTACAACTCCCAGCTGCTTCCCACCACCAGACAGTGACCTTTCAAACAACAGTAAATTTTACAGACCTTTAAAGGAAGAAAAAAAATAAAAATGCACGCCTCTTCTTACCCTGCCCACACTTAGTCTCATTGTCTCTGATGATTTCCCTCTGTTGACCATGACACAGAGGCGTTTCTTCTCCTTTTACAGACCTTAACCCACGCAAAGATATTCTTCTATTCCAGCCGCTTGATATTTCAATTCAAGCCCCCAACTGGCTAGATTATTACTCATGAGGAACTTATTTATTCCCCCCCCCCCTTCATTCCTGCAGAGAGACATTCTTCACCAAGCTCTATTGGGTTACATGGCGAGGTGAGTTTTTCCTCTGGCTTCTTTTCTAGCAGATTGCCTGTCCGCCTCTATGGTTGTCAAAACACAACCCCCTGTACACACACCTCTTGAAAAGCGCCGTATTAGCCGGATTGTGGCAGTGACTGATTTTCATTATTGGTCAGTAGTTTATCACTCCTGTGGTAAATCCTTCTTAACACAATTTGGTCATGTGGGTTTGCAAAATGTGATGCCAAATGATGCTTGATAGAGAACAAGAGGTAGATTATCCTTGGAGGGTGAGCCGCCGCGGTACGTGGACTCGTTCAAAGGGTGGATAATGCATACACATGCTGTGGCATAGACGTTTGACAAGGAAGGACAGCACGGATCTGCAATGACACATCAACCTTGAGAGGCAGGAGACATTAATTGGAGGTGGAAACAATACAAAGCAAAAGAGCTATTGTATAAGTGGCGTTCAATCTATTTTGCTGTTGGCTCACCATGGCAACAGCAGGTTCAACAGACTTTTCAAAAAGACTTCAGTCTGACACTATCTGAACTTTACTCATTTTTTAGGGGTTTTACATTAGTACGAGTCATTTTAAATCAGAGACTGCTGCTGTCACACAACAGCTATGTGATTTATACATGACAGAGTATTGAAGTTTATTTAAATTGCAATATTGCCTGTATTTGTTAAAGGCTAATTGTGCAATTTGAAATTAAACCGCCTTCTTCAACTTATCTTGGTCTAGAACCGTTGGAAGGAAACCATTGCTCAGCTAGCTAGCTTGCTTAGCTTAGCTGCTAGCTCGTCACTGGTAAACATCAACCGAATGTCTGGAATGCATTCTCGAAGGTGACCCATCCCTCCATTTTGGTGAGCCGCACCTAAATAGGGTACGCACCTCATTGCCAGTTTCAACTTTGTCCTACATTCGCGTTTATCGTGAACCTTCACAACAACCACATCACTCTGACTCGCACATATTCTTCTCACACCCAAAATATATTTAGTACCAATGATAAAACAGTCCACGGGTCAAAAATGGGGTTCAAACCTGTGGCTCGTAACAGGTACAATATTGGCTGGGAGCCCATCAACGCATCTGACCAAGCTGAAAATCACATTGTAGAAAAACATCAAACTGTTTTCATCGTTACTCAAAATAATAATAATAAAAAAATCCTTTCATTGCTTACAGTTTTAATTGAGTATAACACATTTTGCTCTCTTTTATTCATAAGTAGTTTGTTTTTAGAAATCTCTGAGAATGTTCTTGACTGAGTCATGCTGTGAGAAAGACAGAAGGAAAGAAAGAAACCACCAATCAGCAGCATTATATTTCCTTCAGTGAAAATAAACGTGAGGGCAAATAGAAGAACTCATAAGCTGTGTACACACTCTGCTCTTTCTCTCTCTGTGTTCTTCAGAGAACTTTAACGGTGCAGAGACTGAGTGGTGTTACTCTATGAAGGGTGAGCAGTGTATCGTATGCTAAAGTGTTTGCTGCGCTCCGTAAGAACCTGGATGAAGACGTGTAATACTGAAGGGCAGGGATATGAAGCACCTCTGGCCTAACTGAAGCGCCCTGAAGACATAAAAGACCAAGCTTCAGGCTGTGCTTACCGTTTCTTTCTTTTTTTTTAATGTCTTTCCAGTCAAAGTGTACTGTATAACAAGTGACATGAATTCAAAATAAGATGAACCAACCCAGACATACAACATATTTCACTGCCTCGTGATCAAGGGATGGAAAGCCCACATGACCAG
Organism: Aulostomus chinensis; assembly: GCF_037954235.1. Taxonomy (NCBI): domain Eukaryota; kingdom Metazoa; phylum Chordata; class Actinopteri; order Syngnathiformes; family Aulostomidae; genus Aulostomus; species Aulostomus chinensis. The sequence continues at coordinate 17,155,548 of NC_141332.1, read as the reverse complement.
TTTTGTCATTTGTTTAAAACACCTGAGTGAGAGGGTATAATGTGTACCCAGTAATCACCTTGTGTGTGATCCTAAGTGTATTGCGGAATACCTCCACTAGACAGCTATGATACATGGTAGCCTAGCGATAAGACCAGTGAGAGTTAGTATACTGCACTGCACATGGCTTGATAAGTGTGATGTAGAGGGATTTTAGGGGATTTGAATAGATGTGAGGACTGTAATCTTTCTCACCCTCCTTCAAATGAATCCTTTATTCCTTTAAGCCACATCTGATGGGACCTCAGTGGGCACTCAATCAAAACCTTCCTCTTTCTCCTTCACTCTCTCTGGGCAGAACAATTCATCCAAGCCCTCTTTCCTGAACACTGGGACTAAATGAACATGCATTACCTACACAATGCAGGTTGCAGTACTGGATGCGCGCGCAAAAAAAAAAAAGCCAGCCACTGGTGTTTTTTTTTTTTTTTTAATCTTTTTTATCTCTTCCCCACACACTCCTGAACCACAAACATCTTCCTCTTCAAACAGCCAGGTCATCACTTCCCTTCAGGTGTGGCACCGGCCATGATGGCAAACTGGAGAGTCCGACCCCCCGCTGGTCCTCCCTCCTGCCGTCTGTCTCACAGTGGCACAGACGTACATGAATGATTCTGCTGGTCGGGTACATCATGCATATGTATTTCTGTGGTCTACTGTCGATTCCTTGCTGCTGTTTATGATTTATGAAGCTAACTGCAAGCAAAGGACAAGTTAAACTGATATAAAAGGTTCAAATGTGATGATATCTCGCCCCTGAAAGAGCAGAAAGATACTAAATGTTATACATAGTATATTATATTATTTTGTCGATTGTGTATAAAATGAAAGTGACGGCTAAGACAAATCAAAAACTTTTACAACTTCACTTTTACAACCACTTATCAGTCGGCATGCTTACATGCCATTTGAAAGAGCGGATTTATTGTGTTAGTCGAAATAAAATGGGGACTTTGAAGGCGTAAACACGTTAGTCTGTCTGAGATACTCAGTCTTTCTGCAGTTTGACTAATGCTGATGGAGTTGTTCTGCACATCTGTTGTTCTCACAGCGATATTAAATAAAAGTCGATCAGCACGCTGCCAAGGAAGTGACATCACACTGGGTTCTCCAGCAAAAACAATATATTTCAGGACAGATGGAGAGAAACGTACAACGCTGCCCTTGTTACTTTTCTTTCAAGATTTTTTTAATTAAGTCTACAGAGGGACAGCGTTTGCTAATTTGTTTAATGTAGCAAACTCATTTACTAACTAGCGAACTTTTCTTATGACGCAAAAAAGAATAAACACTGACTGTAAGTTGGTGAGCATACTGCCACACACTGTTTTGGACATGGATATAATTCATCAATAAATCAATACTGGGAAACCCACGGTAACCTACTTAAATGACCCAAAAGACCCATAACTATAGATTGACCATAGCGCCATAATAATCTCTAGTATAGCAATTTATGTGACACGCGATATTGTGTCATCAGTGACTAAATAGTTGCCGTTCCCAGTTCAAATAGGGAATGTTGTGTTGGTGTGTATTTGTCTCCATCCAACCATCCATTTTCTATGCCGCTTATCCCTTAAGGGTTGCGGGGGGTTCACCCTTGACAGGTCGGCAGTCCGTCGCAGGGCCATCACGAGAAATTTGGGGTTCAGTATCTTGCTCAAGGATACTTCGGCATGGTGACTGGGGGAAGTGAGGATAGAACCAGCGACCGTTCGGTTGCTAGACGGCCATGCTACCTCTGAGCCATGACGCCCCCCGCGGCAACAACTTGACATGAGTAAAGTGCAACTGGTGTTTGTGTGTGTGTGTGTGTGTGTGTGTGTGGGGGGATCCTTTTGAATCATCTGTCTCATGTCTGTCTCGGGACAAAAGTCGTGAAGTCAATGTCAAGTTGAATCTTTTTCTCACTCTTGGTTAAACCCTTAAATTTGTAACTTCTGTTACCCCCCCGCCCCCATGACTCCCACCGTCACTTGTTAATATTCAAATCAGTAAGATGAATCATGTGAAATTCCTTCAATAGAGCATATTTCTCTTTTATTGTCTTCGACACTTTAATCAGAGTTGTTCTTGACAAGGTTGATAAGCAGCTAATAAAAGGCAGACACCATATGCCCCTAATTTCCACTGGAGAAGAAATACCCTGCATTGTACGTTACATCGCTCGAGGCAGCTCCACATTGTTATTCACTGTTTGCAAAATGAAAGACAGTAAAATAATAAGTTACACAAACATTCACAGTACAGTCTGTCAAGTGAAAATCAAGATGTCTAATCATCGCCTTTTTTATATTTGACAGCTTTGCACACAATTGCAGAACAAGGTGAAACTGAATTTGCAGAAGCAACAAACTTAAATAATGGTTTGCTATTCATGACTGGAGAAGAGAACCAGATATACTATCCAGCAACAATAAAAACACCAGCCATCTTCAATTTGTTTAAGTAATAGCTCAAAAGATGAATTTCCATGTGCTGTGAGATGTTATTTTTTCTCCGATTCTGCCCACCAATGTGTTCAGGGTTAGCGGGCATCTCCTCTTTGCCAAGATCATCCATCTCCTGCACAGGTGCGGAATATCAAGCTGTTGATTAAAAGCCACTGACGCTGATTAAAAGCCACGCTGTTCAGTTTAGCCTCTAGGTCTGAAAAGAGAAGCCAACGAGGAAGTGTCCATTCTCGAACTCATCCTCACACCATTATTCAACCGCCGCGCTCACCGGTGGACCGATGACACGCCATTGCACATAAAATCTATCAGGGAACTAAGGAGGTATTTGAGATGTATGACACAGTTTCCAAATGAAGTGGAAAATAAATATGAAGTTAAATCAAAAGAAATCTACTGGAGCCTAAATTTAAAAAAAAAAAAAAAAGGCCTACAATTTTTGATACATTTTTTAAATTTAAAGCCATTGGGAGAAAATCGAAATCCTCACGTGACAGGGAACCAGTTTGGACAGTACCGGCAGTGTGTGAGGTATCACAGGGTTCAGAGGACGTGCTCTTGTGGCCAGAACAGTGGTTAAAGGCTGTGGTGATGTTTGACCTCTGGATTGGTTGACAAAAACTATATAAATAAAAATTACCACGCGAGGATGAATGACACGCATCACCACTACGCCGCCCTCAAGCACAGATAGAGAAGAATATGCTTGTAAAAAACAGTAACAAAAAGATTTGATGGTCAAAATAAAAATGAGATGCTTCAAGATCTCAATCTAGAATCAGCTTGGTGATGAACCCCGCCTCTCACCCAGTGTCAGCTGGGATAGGCTCCAGCCCCCCCCCCCCCCCCTCCCCCCGACCCTTAACAGAAAAACTGCATAGAAAATGGATGGATGAATGGACAGATGGATGGATGTATATCTTGCAGCCCAAGCCTACATGGAATTATAGGGATTAAGAGGATTTGAATTGACAAACAGGCGGAACTGCAACAGCACTGTCACAACTTTCATCCGCTTCTCACCTGAAGCAAAGACTTGAGGCCAGTCAGAACGTCGAACTCAGAAAAAAACCCAAAACAAAACAGGTGACTTTAATCATGTGATGAAGTTGAGTTGACAGCAGAATTCAAGTTGCGTGTCGATCTTATGAAAACAGAATATTCAAAGTTTCTTTTGCGGAATCAAGTGTATATTTAAACTGTGAGCTCTGCCATAAAGTAATCCTACTTGTCTGCATGTCTGTTTGCTGAAGTAACTGTGCTCTGTGTGTGCGCGTGACTCCATGGCTACTGCTCCCAGGGCAACAGAGGTGCAGAGAAGGTTGAGACAAAGACACCTACACCCGTCACACAGTTATGTGCAGATATTTTCTCAGCCTCCTATTTTCTCCCTCTCTCTCTCTTTCTACTTCTCTTTCCTCCTCTCTCTCTCTCACTTGTCTCCTCTCCATGTTCCCCTCAACAACAACCAGGCCAATTAAGAAATGGCTCTTGAAAGGGTAGCAATTATTCTTTTGCAAGACATACATGGCTCCTGCTTGCCTCCACACATTATTATCTGTCTGGTATCCTACAGTGAGGTGCCCGGCCAACCATTCACTGCAACCCCTTACACTTCTGCCAGCATCACTGCTTCTCCTATCTGGTTGTCTGCACTGATGAGGGCCAGATTGCTAAGCATTGTAGTCTGAGGTCCAATAGTGGGCAGAGAAATACAAGATAATGGGGGGATTATTAAGGGAAACCCTATTGAGAGAAAAGTTCAAAAAAAAAAATCTACCACCTACACAATCTACATTCCATCTCTTTTCTTGCAAACCTCTCTTTTCTTTTTGATGGATCTTATGTTTTCCACCCTCAGTGATCATCCCCAGTTGTGACATGCAAATGAAAAACAGGGCCGCGGGTTTAATGCTAATCAATGCTGTGCAAATATTCATCTAAGGAGTTGGCTGCATGGCGAGTGATGGACCTGGCTTACTTGAAATGCAAAGAGCTCTTTTTAAATTTTTTTTTTTCCTTGACAGCATTGTCGTAAAAACATGCACACCTCCAAAAATGCCGCAGCAAATAAACTGGCTAAGAAATAGAAAATTAAAAAGAGATAAGAGGAAGGGCTGGGGGGGGGGGGGGGGTGGACACCTTTAAATAACTGTATAAATAATAGAAACCTCTCACACTGTCATTACATAAGCCTTTTGTGTAAAAATGCTTTGCCCAGGTAGAGAGCACATTTGGAAAAGGCAAGGACTGTCGGGGCTACAGGCGTGGGCTCCATGATACATAAAAGCACATAAGTAGGCACCTAAAGGACGGGATAAAGAGCCCCTCCGGGGGATGAGCTGATGTAAAACAGCCTGTTAATACCAGCAAATATCTGAGAGTCAGCCAACTTGACTTACTTGTCTGTTTTGGTTTATGATCTGGAGATGTTTCAGAACCCGGTACCGTTTTAGGTGTCACCTCTGTTGAGGATTTAAGTGAGTTGAGTCTAAAAAAAAAAAAAAGATTCACGAGACATACGCCCAAGAGTCGTCATCATGCACCCAAAGAGTCTTTATCAAACAAGGTCATCTCTCGCAATGTGAAATGAATGTTAATTTCTTGCATCGCTATTTCTGCCAGCTACTGAGGGGCTACCACGTGCCACAAGAAAGCAGACCCAAGCAGGGTTAGCATTCCTCCACAGTATGCTCAAGTTAGGGTTAGCACAGAGGCCTGGAGTTAGGATTTGTGATGGAACAGGAACAAAATGCAGATTGCAAAGGCAGAATGTGTGGAACTAAACTTTTGATACTCAAAAATAAATAAATAAATAGAACACTGGCAATAACCAAGTAAGATGAAGGCATGCGATCTGGCAGGATGACAAGAGGTCATGACAAGAACTGAAACAGACAAGCAAACTAAAACACAACTTCGCTAACGACTCAAAGAGAAACAGGTGGGAGAACAGGAGAGCAGGGAAGGATGTTATTGGATGAGACACAAGGAACAGGGCTGTGACTGATGAGGACTAAGGAACTGATGAGACACAGGTGTGCGACTCAAAAAAGGTGCGAAACAGACAAAGACAGGAAATGTAAGCAAAGACACTGAAGGGATGTGAATACAAAATGAAACATGTACCGACTAGATGAATCGAATCATTTGGCCCGCGTTTGGTACCTCTGTCTCTGCTGTGGGCCAAATTTGGGCCAAACATTAATTATTATCTGAGTAGGGTCCTCAAGGGGTGTTGAGTGTTTGGGAGGCACCGGCAGAGGTCTTGATGCTTCAACCAAAAAGAAAACTTACTGTGATCAAGAATGAAAGCCCTTGAAAATAACAAGATTGTTTGTTAGCATCTGGTGTTGGCAAGCTAGCTAGCGAGGGCAATAGTTAAACAGCCTTTTCAAAAAAGGGCGCAGCTGGTGCTAGGAAGAGGGACAGTCTCTTGCTTACTTGAATTTCCAAGTATTGCCTTTACATGTGATGACAACGATTTGACCCGCAAGCAAATAATCATCACAACAAAAAAAAGAGTTGGTCTGACTTTTTTTTTAAATGACTAATTTGCTGTCTGGCAATCAGCAAGGCCATGAGAGACCAGGTGGAGTGAGCAGGACAGGGAGAGTGTGACCGACAGATGAGACACCAAAAGCGCTACTGCAAAGGCGAAGAAGAGTAGAGTATCATATATAGAGAAGGTAATGAGTTAACACAGTTTGTCACAGTTCAAATTTGACACGTTCAAAGTGAACCTTTGCCTCTCAGTTGAAGCAGAAGTGATGCGAACAGAGATGGTCTATTTTCAAACTAGAACAAAGACAAGGAATCATGAGTCACATGCTCATCAACCTTTTGCGAGAACTGGGTCTCATGACTTAACTCGTTTTATTCTGAAAGTCCTTAATGTTTCAAGGACCCATCAGCTCCTCTGGACAGAGCTGAGACGGTGGTAGTTTACAGGGGTTCATAGCACACTGCTGGGGAGCGACCGCTCGGCATCAGAAACACACACAAACCATCTGATCAGCATTTATTTTGCCCACATTTGTGTATGAATCCCAAAAGCTTCTGGACCGAATGGAGAAAACTGAAACAGAAAATATATATGAACAAACGGATACCAACCTCATGGATGTAAGAGTTTATTTGAAATGTGAAGTTGCTATCGCTTCTGGAAAAAAGTGCAAGAAAACAGCTGGGAGAAGAAAGAGAAGGGGAGTTAAAACTGCCACAAAGAGAACAAGAGACTCCTTTCTGCCCTCTAGTGGATGTATTGAATTATCTTTATTCCAATGTTACAGAAGCGTTGAGGTATAAGAGCAGAAATAGTTAGATTGTTCGAGACTGATTTGTTTTCATATGCACAAAGAACATAACCTCACATTCCTACTGGGCAAAAAAAAACAAAACAAACAAAAACCCTGAAAACACCTGTTTTTGTTAAACCTGGAAGTTTTAATCGGCATTCAGTCTTCGCTTGTGTAGCCGTGTTCCAACACCATTCAGTCGGCGCTGAGTTGTTGTTGTTGGTTTTTTTTAAAGACCGAAGGGAAAAAATATAGCGAAAAGACCATCACTGTCCTCCATGGTGCTTTTACTACCTGCTGCTTTTGCGACCAAAGATTCCATACCAGCCCAAGACACTGCGCTCCGGTGCTGTTAACACAAGACCCTACGGCTCTTTCTCCTGCAGTGACTGCGTTCATGACGCCAAAAGAAGAAGAAGACGAAATAGAAGAAAAAAAGAGGTAACTTCTGTCCTGCTCACAATGGGAACAGGATCAATGGGCCTGTATAATCCTAACTCAGGTCTGAAACCCAGTGTGTATGCAGGTGTGTGCTGTGGGAAAGCGGTGTAATTGAGCCTCAGCAGTAATCCAGTGATCTCCTCTGGTAGGAAACAAGATATGTTGACAGAATTTGGAGAGAACCGCCCTCGAGTTGGCTTTGGTAAAGCCTCTCAAAACAATAAATCCACCAAAAATTGGGTGTTGTAGATGACTAGGTGTGTGTGTGTGTGTGTGTGTGAGTGGGGTGGGTGGGTGGTAGAGGCCTAGAATATAGAGGGTTCTGAGTGTGTGACAGAAACTCACTTCTTTTCATTTCAACTTTGACAAATTTGTGTTTTCTTTCAATTTCCCCTCTCAGCACACTCACACACAGTCCCTGAGAGACACATTTCGATTGTCTGTCTACTGTGGATGCCCACCCCCACACACCACACACACTCACACTTCTCCAACCTGTCTAGGTTCTATAGAGATGCTTTCTCTCTAAAGTAGGCCAGTGTGGCTATTCTCTCTGACCCTGAAATAGAATCGTTAAAAACAAAATAACATCTAAACATTCCACACATTTTCATTTACAATAGCTCAACAGGGTCTTGTGTTACACTTAGCTCCAACCAATCGATACGTGGCTTTCATCGTTGCTGTGCTCCCATGGTTGTACTGGATTTGACAATCTTGTACTTTTTCGCACCCTCTCAATCTCTATCCTCCACCTATTCCTCTTAACCCCATCCTTCATTTGTTGTGTGTTATATTTATTTATATATATATTTTATCTTTTTGTTCCCATTTTCTCCTTCGCTCACTGTCTCAGAGGGCGGCCTTCTCAAATAAAACGATTTTCTTCTTGCTGTCATTGGGTAATGCAACAGCCACAGATGGATGGGCAGTGAGATACCCAATCAATCATTGTTCTTTACAACTCTAGTTATCCCTCCCTGAAGTTCCTTTGCCTCATGCATGTCCCACTTAGATAATTGTTTCTTGCGAAAGCCTAATGTGACCATTGAGTGTCAGGCAGCGTCTCTTCTTTCTCCTCTTCTTCCACTTTTTCATTAAAGTACACATAGGCGCTTTCTGTTTGCACCAATAAGAAAGGTCAGATCCTAATATGGTATACACTGAGACAAAAGCACCCACACCCGCACACACACAATCTCTCTCACTCACTCTCACACACACAGAACAGGGAACAGCTCGAAGCTGTCACCCAGCAGTTTAAATAAATCGGTGGCTCTTGCCCTGTCCAACGAGCCTGCTAATTGTATTTTCTCTTACTTGGTGGCGTTTGTCAGGCTTCATCAGTCTTCTGTGACATGTATAAAATGACAGTCCACCTAGTTGACATTGTGAGCAGTAGTCAGGTCACTGGCCTGCTGTCCTTGGGGCCAAGAGGTTTGTTCAAACATTTTGCTTTGGCTCATTAATTCTCCCAGAAAAGAAGAAGGTAAGATTTAGTCCTCTATTATTTTTGGATGTATGCCATACCCTTTCCTTTATATCAGGACAGACAAGACGTCCGCTCACACAGTTTATCCCATCGGTACGCTCTTGGAAAGATGAGGAAAATACAGCATTCCAACCCGCCTTTGAGTATAAATAAATTGATCTTCCAATGTCAAACTGAAACCCTTTGAGGAACTGGTATTATTGCATATTTCAGTGGTTGGTGCCCAAGATATTTTTTTTCGTCACAGGTAAAGACGATTAAGTCGTTTTTGCGTCACCTTTCACCGATGAGAGTAATCACCGAAATAAACTCGCATGTCAAGTACTTTTCTCTGATAAATCTCCGCTTAATGAACAAATGGGAATTGCTTGCAATGTTCACAATTTGTATGTCACAGTGCCAGGCCACACTCTCACTCTCAAATGTCAGCGGAACATCGTGCACAATTAAACACGTCACAATTAAAGGGAAATAATAGGATGTGGACAAGGCATTTGTAGTGCTGACATTTTAGATCAGTGCTCATAATGTGTTCTGGGGAAGCTGTAAAAACAGCTAATGTGTTAGTGGGTCTCGGCGGCTTAGAATGTTGCTAAATTGGACAGAAAAGCAGAGAGGGGAGTAAGGGAGTTGGAAACAGCTGAAGGAAAAGAAGTGGAGGGAGGACGACTTGAGCGGGAGAGGAGGAGAGGAGAAGAAGAAGAAGAAGAAGAAGAAGAAGAAGAGGAGTGTTTCTTTATTTTTTAAATCCTCGGCTAAGAGAGCCACAGAGAGAATTACACCGGAAGAAAAATTGCCATTGTCGCAGGCTGAGACAGTGGTAAATGGTGCGTCATTTTGTAGTAATTTACAAATCGTGGAGTGGAAACAAAATTAGATTAAGTGGGCCAGTTGAAATGGACCTGCTAAACAGCACTATTAATTATGGTGCTGTCGAGGGTAAAGATGATTTATTTTCATGGCACAGAGTGAAATCATGCCATAGGTGACTGCTTTGGGGGGTGTTGTGGTATAATTTTTCACATGCACCTCTAAACAGAACAACAGGGAAACAGATAGTCAGTCAAAGGCCACTAACATCTTTATTATCTTTCAGGGCAATAAACTGAAGCTGAACTTGACTTACGGGAAATAACAGACGCAATGTTGCATTGGCTTTGCTCCGAATGGCCTGATAAACACTGATTATCATCAGGAATTAAGCAGAGAATTAATCTTTCAATGTTCTGTGATGCCACAGTCTCCAGGGTTCATCGAAGAATTCAACGAAAAACTAAAAAAAGACGAGATTTTCTCACATGCGTTGCTTTACAATTGGCCAAATGTCCGTCCATCCATTTTCTATACTGCTTATCTGTTAAGGGTCGCGGGGGGGTGGAGCTGCAGCTGACACTGGGTGAGAGGTGGGGTTCACCCTGGACAGGTATCTTGCTCAAGGGTACTTCGACATGGTCACTGGGGGAAGTGAAGATCAAACCAGCAACTCTTCAGTTGCTAGATGGCAACTTTACCTCTGAGCCATGCCGCCTCATTTGCCATGGTCTGGATTATTAATTAGACCCACATTGACACGGAGCTGTAAATTGAATAAAACAATGCTATGGAATGCTTGTGTGTGGATCAGGGATCGGGAATTGCCGTTAGGAGGCTTTGCAGGTTTGGTTTGAGAAAGTATTTTTATGTATCTGATCGGGATCAAAGAAGAACTCATAGGACCTCGTCTTTATATCGCAAGGCAATTGTGTAAGATGAGCATTTCAAGCTTACTTGAGAAAAGCTTGTGTCTCAAATAAGCCTCTTGATCTATGAACAGTTCAACTAGGGGGCACTTGGAGAGGGCAAATCTCAGCCAAGGCCACATGACATCATCAGATCCGGCTCCAGATCAATTCCAAAACCCGATCGATGTTCCTAAGATTTATCACCCTACCAAATTTCGTCAAATTGCCTCACAACTTTTTGAGTAAGCCCTCTAAAAGACAAATGCCTGCGATCACATTATCTCCTCCGCAGGAGTAATTGGTTCTTGTTTTGCCACCTAATTTTTGCATCGTATTACATCTTTTTGCATCCGCAGTGTGTAGCCACAGCAATGCTCCATTGCCCTCACAAGCCCAACCATCAGACACCACTGTTAGCTGATAAGACAATCCCTGCTCCACTCTCCATCTGCTTGACAGGCTGTCCCCAAGTCATTAGGCCCGTGCCTGGGTACCCAGCTGGGGGGGGAGTAGAGTGGGAGGGGACTGGGCTGGCCCCAGTACGTCTGGGCACTGGCCATCCAGAGGGGGACATCTGGCAAGGCAGCACCCTGGGTCAGGCTATCTGAGGAAGGAGCACATCAGCGGGCACTTCATGGATGGCTCACTGTCTGTCCCTGGCAGCTTATCATTTATCACTGCTGAGCAGTGATGTCAGGTGGGAACGTGATTAATTTCACTTTACCATTCTCAGAAATAAGCCTTATAAATCATCCCAAAGCTCAGTTTGTGTGCAGGTTTTCATTGTCGGTCAGACATATCTTGGTCTTGTACCTCTCCCCCGCTTGGGCCTCGTCTTTCTCCGAGGTTACAGCGCAAGATTGTCAGTGTCAACCAGTCAGCTTGGTGATTGGAAGTGTCCACGGGAAGACAGAAATAAAGAAATAGGACAGATACACACAAACATATAACTCGCATAAATCGACAAGACTTTTTTTTTTATTAAATAAATAACCTTCTAGAGAAATGTGGATATTCCTCTTTCAATCTTTCCCTCAAATGTCTGGCCCTCTGTCCTTTCTGACCTGCAGGAGGAGAAAGAGAGGCTAGGACGGGATCAAATGAAATATGTTGAAGATGTGGACCTGCCAGAGGAGTCTGTGAATGTTGGAGAGTTCCAGTTTATTACCACATCCTCCAAAATACATCGCATCTAATATGTCAGAGGTAATAAGGACAATAAGGTGGCAGACTGCCAGCATGTTTGACAGGCACCCTGTTATGAAAGTCTTGTCTATTAATTTTACAGATGTGCTGCTGTTATGTGAGTGATTTAATTGTCTATAACAAGACACCCTCTCTTCCTTTACTCTCTCTCACTGTTTTTTTTTCTCCCGCTGTAACGAGGGAGGTTGAAGGAGGAAGTCTGTAGGCTGCGCTCACTCACAAAAGAAGAGGAAGAGATGGATTTAAATGTGCCGCAACATGCATATACAGCTGCGTATCCAAGACCAAATGTACAGGCTGTTATTTAAAATCATATCCAATCCATATTTTGGAGATATAGGAGATAAAATGTAGAAATATGCAGTAGTGCAAGCAAAGCCAAAAGGACACATTCATGTAATGTGTTAAAAAAAAAAAATCACTGTCAGACATAATACTACAATTAATGTTTATGTACTCACCCACGTGACAGGATCAACAGTAAGGAATTAATTCCCCCGATGAGGTATTTCGTAGCGCAACAACATGTCGCTTTAGTGAGCATCGGCGGCCTCTGCTGGTACCAAGAGGTAAAATACGGGATGCAGTTTCATACAAGACTTTGGTGAGTTTTTTTTATGTTTAGAAAGAGAATTAGCAGTTTTTTAAAGTGTTTTATATGACACTGAACATGTGATTTGGTCAACAGCATGAACTCAAACGGAGCTACCTCCTCGTACTGAACGCAGCACGAGGTGAGGAATTGTCTTTATTTGCAGGTCGGTATGTTTGTGAGTGTCAGTTTTGACACAAACCAAGAAACGGGCAAAACAAAACAAAAAAAAATAAAGAATTTAAAAGTTCACCCGACGCTTAGTTAGTGCTTGTGGTTTATGCGTGCCTGGGAAAGCTGTAAATGGTACCAAGAGCTGTGTCTTATGCTGAGGAAAAAAAAAGAAAGAAAAAAAGACAATTATGTATGTTGAAGTGGTTTGAAACTCCGATGCAGTTTTCTCCTAAAGTACATTGACAGTATTATCAGCTGCGGAAAGCAACTTTGGCGTGATAAAAGCATGTAGAGGTTGTCAGTGTCGCCTGCATTACAACAGATATGAGTCATCCTGAAGCTCCGTGTTGGTTTGGGATAAGAAGCGAGCGACTGTGTATTTTATAAACATTTATATTTTTAAAAAAAAATCTAACGGTGAGGGCAGGGTTTGGCCCCAGGTAAGAAATTTGAGATGTGTCGAAAAGAATTGTGCCACTTAGCTTTGAATTTTTTTGGGGGGGGGGGGGGGTGTCTTCTAGTGTATTTTTATAAGTCTATAATTGACATTAACGTTACTCATTCTCCTGTGAGATATTTTTCCTCCACTCTTCCTTAACCTCCTGATACCTATCGTTTTTAATTAAGTAGTGACTTTCAAATGAAACTCAGATCATGTGTGAGAGAAGGTACTTATCCTGAAAAGTATCTCAGGCTTGATAGATTAATTCAGCAGGAAGTGGGCCATGTGTCCGGCATGTTAACAATCCCTCTTTTGCTATTAGGAAGAAGGATAATTGAGTCTTAAATGTAGAGCTGCAATGAAAGGAGTCACTGATTCTCCCTCTTAATGAATTAAAAATAAATAAATAAATAAAAGCAGGCTGCATGTAATGTATACGGCACTGCAGTCACAGTGACTTCAGTTCATATTCAGCTTCAACAACAGAGACTCCATGGTGAGTTTCACAAAAGCCACACAATCACGATCCCATGCCCGGAACATTCAGTCCTGCGCTAAACCAGGTAAGGCCTATTGATTGGCCTCCACCATGATCAGAACCTCGGTTAAAACGTTCCACAGACCCTGTTTGCAATACCGAAAAAAAAGAAAGAACGGAAGAAAAAAACAGATTACTTGAAAAAGGAATAACATTTACGCAACAGAAAGAAGAAAGAGGAGGCGGTGGAAATGTCGAGAGTGAAGTAAAGGTTTCTTTTGCTGCACAAAAAGATTTGAGTGTCTCCACTTGCGTTTCCCGATCTTAAGCTTCTCTCTTTCTCCCTCTCTCTGGCATGCCGTGGTGCAAAAGCCAGATTGCATGACTAAATAGTCATGTAGAGCTTACTCTATTTGATATTTATATTCCCATTGAAGTGTTCTTGTTCCTGAAGTTTTAATTGGGTGCTAATAAATAAATCATCCGCTCTCTTCCTCAACAGATGTGCGAGAGAGCGTTATGCTGCATAATAACTGTCTGCTATGCAGGTGTGTGCGCGCTTGCCTCATGTCACTGGTGCATTGGATGAGCTGCACCAGCCAGGCCCCCTTAATCTGGTGTGCCGTGGCTCGGTGAAACACTACATGACAAACACAGGTGACAGGCCCTGGAGATGGATCTCTGTGGACTGTGACCTGATTTATGAGGGAGAAATGCTTCACACATCTGAGGAAGTTTATCTGTGATATATGGCAGCGCCATACTTAAACTCATCTTTGACATTGTTTGACTTTGCATTGAAGCGGTAGCCCTATTTTTGATAAAGACATTTAACTGTGTTTTGTAGGTCTAGATAGGATAGATGACGTCCTGCAGGGAAAAAAAAAAAAAAGAAAAATAAAGGAAGTCATCAACTGCAATATAAGCAGCGCCTCCACTTGGGAATTCAAAATGTGTTCCAGGAATAATTAAGAATAAAAAATACTAACAACATTTGTTTTAGCAACACTTAAAAAAAAAACAATCTGCATGCTTTTAGTCAAATCAGGAAAAAACAAAACAAAAATGTTCAGCTAGGCCAGAGACAGCAGCTGAGGCGAGGTGTTGTTTAGTCCTGAATTTTGAAGACTTCAAGTTTTAGCCAGTTTGAAAACAAAATGTTGAAAATGGAGTACTTAAAGACATCAGCCAAAAAACAAAAGTATCCTAAAAATGATGTACTGTATGTAGTCTCTAGTGTAGAAATAAGTACAGTAGAAGCTGAAGCACTCATTCTCTTTACCAAAGAAAGATATGGCTACTGTTTTTCTGATGTGATGATTAATGATAAAGATTGAAAACCCGCAGTGGTCACAGCTTACCTCTGCTGGTTTTGCCTTCAGGTTGTCAGATGCAATGTGCTGTTGACACTCCGGGTCTCAAGAGTTCTGCTCATGTGACAAAGTCACGTCCCCTTTTAATTTATGCAAACGTTGGAAATGTAGCATAAAAATTAGCGAATTGGCTATTTTTTCGTTAGCTGGTTGAGAGCTTATTCGTTAGCTTGTTGAGGGCTAATAGCTAGGCCACGCTATGTGAACTTTCACCAGAAGATGGTGGTATAGGCAAGCTTACACATAAATAGAGTAGAAGAAGAGCCATCTCTAGCCGTGTGACAAGTGGAGAGAGGTTTTCGTCGCTCCATTTTAATTGGGAAAGATGTAATTGATTTTCTTTTTTTGTGCTTGTTACTCTTGTTTAATCAACCGAGTTAAAGAGTCGGTACATCAGTGATAATATGCACAAAAATGTGCATTTCATCACTGATTGCTTATTTACTCTTTAACAAATATGGGAAAAATAAAAAAATCAGTGGGCACAAAATGCCTTCTCTGAACTACAGGGATTCTTTTTTCCGGCAACGTTTTAAAATGCGATAGTTCATAATGTATGAAAATAAGAAAACTGAGGAAGAAATTAAAAAGAATGCTACATTGTCCCATTCCTTTCTGAAATGCCAGACATAGTTTTTTTTTAAGTTTCTACATTTTGAGCAGTTTATGGATAAATGCTCTTTAAGTGTTTATTTTGAAAAATTTGACGGAAAAAAACCCCATCATGTTTACATATTTTGATCACATTGAGTTTTTCTGAGTTTCTTACAGACACTCAAACTTTCCAGTGTTATTTCTTATCTGTAGTCTGAAAGTAAGTTTTACAGAAGGGTTCGCTCATATATCATTCATAGACAGATTTATTTTTCATATTTTCTGATTTATAGAGTGTCTGTAAAAAAAAAAGAAAGAAAAAAAACACACCATATTATCAGATCCAGTCACATAACTGCAGCATACCCTCAGAATCAGAGTCACCAGTGAGTGCGTGTCCTCTTCGTCTAGGATTTTGATTTCACTTGTGTGGACTGAACGGCTGTGTCCTTTATCACCTGTAAATTTCATCTTTCAGTTGGTTTGAGGAGCTTTTCTGCCGTCGCCACATATTTTGAGAAAACTGTTCACCTCTAAACCCGGCACACATTTAACTTTTCACCTCACACACAACAGGTCTCTCACATTCAACCGCAGCCAAACAGAAACTCTATCATGGACCCTGCTAATTATTGCTTGTAGCTGTATATTTATTTTTATATAACACTGTGCTATGCCCCCCCCCCCCTTTTTGCTCCAGTTAAACTATAATTTGAACGGAATTAATAATTAATAATATGATATTAACCGAACTACAACCTTTGATTATAAGTCATTATAAGTGATAGTTTGTGAAGAATATTTATTTAAAAAGGCACTTTAGTAAACATTTCAACTCGTGTACATCCACCTGGCCAAATATAGCCGGAGGGCTAATTTTCATCCATATTACTGGCCGGTTATTCCATAAGACACAATACATAATATGCTGCATAAAAAATACAGCCAAACAGATCATGAGGATGCTTTTTTTTAACAAATAAACGAGGAGTAAACCTCTGAAA
The DNA here is from genome assembly GCF_037954235.1 of Aulostomus chinensis. Classification (NCBI taxonomy): domain Eukaryota; kingdom Metazoa; phylum Chordata; class Actinopteri; order Syngnathiformes; family Aulostomidae; genus Aulostomus; species Aulostomus chinensis. The sequence goes on along the minus strand of NC_141332.1, from coordinate 17,139,238 downwards.
GTCTATGCAGCTCTCTGTTGGCACCCGACCCAAAGGTGTTGACCTGCCTATTTTGAGAGTTTCATACATCGCACTTAATACTGCAATATATCATCATAACAATGCAGTACAAATACTATTACAACACTGTAAATTTGGTCACATTCAATAGGCTATATTTATAGACACATATTTAATTAGTTCTTGGTTGTGTGAGTTGCATCAGCCTCAGTGGTGGTGAATACTTAAGTGACTCACATTGAGCCTAAACCAACAAACAAGTAATTACCCAGCACATGTGTGTGTCTGGCGAGGCCTGACTATTAATTACATGACCAATACTTTCATAATTAACTCCCATCACACCCGCAAAGGCACTTTCTCTCCTGTACAACATGTGAACACAAGTTCTAGTGATTGCAGTTCTTGTGATTGCAGCCTGGATTACTTGACTTTTCCCTTTCCTGAGGAAAATATGTAAAAAAAAAAAAAAAAGAAGAAACAAACAAACAACAAAAAGCCTCAAAGTTTGAGAGAGTAATTAAGGGTGGAAGGAATATTTGGTTGTGCACAATAAAAGGAAAACAATCCAAAAGTAATGTATTCCCTTCTTGCAATTTTATTGTGAAGCAATTATGTCTCTACATGAACTCATGGAGGAAAAAAAAAAGGCTATGTGTGTGTATGTGTGTGTGTGTGTGTGTGTGTGTTCATGTGCGTGACACAAAGGCCACTGCTTGTTCATGTGTATGCTGGGGATTGTAGAAGATATCTATACTTTATTATGTATGATCTGTCGTCCTTTCTGTAGGGTTGCATGCAAATATGTTCTTTGCAGCCATCACGGATGATTGTGTTACTTTTGTCTTTCGAGTTCACAGGAGCTTCATGTGACTGCAACCTTTTTTTTTTGAGTAGGAGGAATTGTGAAATGCAAAAATTGTGTTTCTTCCGGTAAAAGGCATTGTGCCAACCATAATACAGGAGGGCTGAGGGTGTTGTATAAAAATGCATGCACACATGCTGTTTACTTCAGACTCCTACCCTGTTTCTCCTCTGACTTCCCACATGCCAACACCTGGAACCAGGAATGAGATGGCCTGGTCATGGGAGTGGGCAGCAGGCATCTGCAGATAGGATCAATGATGTCGGCTAAAGCCAAATACTGCCAAAAGGCTATTATATTGGACCCCCCCCCCCCTACATTTCAGACAATTAACATTGACGGATAACATTGACGAATTGCAACACTTGCACGGCGGTACTGCATTCGTTCTCTTCAAAAACATCCTCCACACTGGAAGAGAGGGCCAGCAGGTCACTGGTAATTTGATGTTCATACAATATTTTTTACAGAAAACGATAAATATTTTTGCATGAAGATAATTTCACTTAACTTAATGGACACAAATGACAGAATTCCATTTATAAATGCTGCAACAAGTTCATATATATATATATATATATATATATATATATATATATATATATATATATATATATATACACACACACACACACACACATGGTTGACTCATCCTGGAACATATTTTAAAGTTGAATTCAAGATATAAATAAAAAAATAATAGCACCAAAGCAAGGCAAAGCTTTAAAAAAAAGTTGGAAGGGAGACAGTGCTGGCGATACAGGCAGAGGATGTTTTGATCAGTGATTTTGTTTCTTTGCAGGATCTCACTGATTACTTGGATGTCATAGCTGGTGGAAAAAACAAAACATGACCACGGGGTTTACAGCTTGGTGGTTTTCTTTAGGTCTGGGGTGGTAGGAAAGGTTTGTAGTGTTTCTGTTTCTCCATTGATTTTAGTTTCTCTGTTCTCACGGTTTCTCAAAAGCTACAAAACCACTACATGGAGTAAAAAGATGTAACCAGACTGAACACACTGCTGCTAGTTTTTCCAATCCGTCTCTGTTCAGGGCATCTTAACCCATCCAAGGCAGCCCATCCTGTACCTGCTTATTAATTTAAAATCATTTGCTGCACCTCCAGGGGGAGATAAATGCCAGGTGCAGAGAAAGGGTAGTAGTGAACCTGTAAAAACTATTATAGGGCCCCTTCCTCACCCCTATCGCCATGGCCCGATAATAGCCTCACACTGCAGCAGTAAAGCCAAGCCACCGAAGAGTAAGGTGTCTTTCTCTCTCTCTCTCTCTCTTGCTCTACATTTCTCTCTCTCTACATCTCCCTGCCTTCCAGGTTCTACTGCTGAATTAGGGACACACACAAGGGCAACTGCTCTGCCAAGTTGCATAGAGCCCCTCTGTTTCCTCAGGGGCCCACCCACCCATGTCAAAATGACACGGCAAATGTTGAAAAGGTCAGGAAAAGGATGGCATCAAAGTGGCATTATCCTTCTGGACAAAAGGGAGGAAGAATAAATAAATAAATTACAAAAACTAAATCTATGAATGGAATGAGGACTTGCATATGGTCTGCACATCCTATAGGATCCAACATTAATGGAGCATGGGTATTAAACCGGCTGCACAGACAATGGCGCTCAGTGCAACAACTGATGTTATATGCAGAAATACACTGATTAATATTTATTAGAGATGCTAGTTAAAATGGATGAAGCTAAATCTCATGAGGTTTATTGAACAATATAAGTTTTTTTTCTAAGATAGTCATAAAAAGCATGCCTTATTATAAAAGCAATAAAATCAATAGATGTCATTTGAGATTTGAAAATTAGGATACACGCTGCGCGGGGAAACAATGGAGGGTTGTCTGACACAGGGAGCTTTTCCACGTGAAGACATGTTTTACGGTTGGAATAAGAAATGGGGTGGGGGGGGCAAAAAGTTTTAACAGTCAAAACACAAGAGCTGCAAGCGTTAGTGGTTGTGGTGACAAATTCTGAGATCAGCAGGATAATTTGAATAAAATTTCAGAATAATGTCCAGCCTTTCGGGCTGCAGGCTATTTTCAGGGTAATTTCACTACCTGTCATGTGAGTGGAGGCTGGCGGACCCAAGCCCAGTCAAGAGTGAATATTTATTAAAACCAACTGAAAATATGAAAAACAAGAGACTCAGGAGTACAGAATTACTGGCAGAGCATCATCTAACAGTTTAGTTTGCAGTAGTGGGAATACTGGAAAGATTCCACTCTCCCTCCCTCCCTTGTTGTGCTGATTTCATTGCATTTACCAAGTGAACCACTAACACCTACAAGCCAAAGGTTTGTGCTGAAATCCTAGCTTCAACTATTGATGAGAATTTAATGTAGTGACAACTCTGGAGTGTGTGTGTGTGTGTGTGTGTGTGTGTGTGTGTGTGTGTGGAGAGGTCACTACTGTTGCCCTGTGTTAATATTGCTGTCACAATGCTGCATTTGTGGACTTGTGACATTGGATTGTTGTGAAGAGACACTAAGGACTGTCTGGATTGTGGGACAGGAAGAATTGCCAGATTTTTTTTCCCCTGAAAATAACAAATAGAAAATTATGTGGTTGAACTACAGTAGACAGAGACTTAATAGGTGGGGAGGGAAGATCGTGAATCTTCTCAGGGTCAAGGGTCCGCCCTCGCTCAAGGTTCCTTGCAAATGGGGTCCTTGGAGATGATAGACAAGACTCCATCCAAACATTTAGGAAACAACCCTAAAAAGCAGGTGTGTGCCCGTTGCAGTAAAAATGAAGGATCCTTAAACGGTCATCTTTTGAGGATGCTATGCCACCTGCTTCAATGTCCAAGATTTTACCAAATCTACCAAATCACCCACAATCCTTTGCACATGTAATGTTACAGGTCATGCATAATGAGTAAAAATGAGGGTGAGTCAAATTCAAGTGCAATTCAACTGAGGAAAATTGATGTGAATTTGCATCTGTAGAGCTCTGAGAGTGAGTGAAGCATGTGCTTACCATCACGGCTGAGTTTTAAGACCGGCGCCTTTTTTCTTTTCTTTGTCGGTAAAAACTTATTACCCCTGGGAACTTGGAATGGACCCATTATAGATTCAGCTGCCAAACAGCATTCCATTCACAGGTAATATTGTCAGAAAATGAAACCCAAGTAGACAAACAAATGCAAGCATGCACCATGCAAGATGATGTAAATGTGGTACATATTTTGCTTTTCAGCAGTTTTCAGCTTTATGCAACTGCCTTGTATACCATGATATAAAATAAAAGCAAAGAAAAATGCTCACTGTGATGGATTACCTATTGTACTGTAAGCAACTTTTATTGTAAGCCATATGATTTTTTATTTGGGACTAAAATGAAATGCTGTGGCTGCTCGGACGGCAGGAAATTAAACCCATGGTGTAGTCGTGGCATAGTGTGCAGTAAGCCGGCTCAGATACACAATGAACCTGATGAGAGAAAAAAAAAAAAACAACAACAAAAAAAAACCAACTCCTTCTTGTGGTGTCACCTTTTAATGAGACAAATATTAAAAAAAATTGAAAACAGGATATACCACTGTATCTTTTTAATCTTTATCTGCACAACTTAGATGTATTCAAGGGATTTTTCAAAGATTTTTTTCTTTATTTGGTTTTCAGCATGGCTGCACGGTGGTGCAGTGGTCAGCACTGTGGCCTCACAGCAAAAAGGTTCCAGGTTCGAGTCCCGGCTCGGGCACAGGATCTTTCTGTGTGAGTCTCTTTCTGTGTGAGTCTGCATGTTCTCCCTGTTCCTGTGTGGGTTCTCTCTGGTACTCCAGCTTCCTCCCACAGTCCAAAGACATCAAGAGAGGACGAGGCTGATTGATACTCTAAATTGACCGTAGGTGTGACTGTGAGTGTGAATGGTTGTCTGTCTCTATGTGTTGGTCCTGTGATGAACTGGTGACCTGTCCAGGGTGAACCCTGCCTCTGCCCATAGCCGCTGGGATAGGCTCCAGCCCCCCCGACCCTCACCAGGAATAAGCGGAAGATGATGGATGGTTCTCAACATTTATTTACAACAGCACATGTTTAACAACATTAAAAAGAACCACACTGATTTAATAGTGGCATGTAAGCATTACGTGATTAAGTCCACATCATCAAACTATGTCTTTCATCTGTGTTTCTATGAACCATTAAACACTGGACATGGACACTTCATCAGTCTTGCTTTGGTATTTTCTGCTTGTACACTATCTTTTGAGAGCAGTAGCATTGCACCTAAGCAATTATACAAGGATTAGAGTCGACCCTCTGCTCAGTATGTAATGTACTGCCTTGCCAATGGCGAAACACAGCAGCCGCAAACCGGGAAGACATTCTAAGCTAACTGGTGTTAAAATTTGCATTTTTTTTTTCTACAACAGAAACCCTGAATAGACGATGTATGAGAAAAATGATATGGTCCGTCCAGCCTTTGATGCAGAAGGAACTGAAATTGTGGGCATTGACTAAATATCCCAAACCAATCCAGAAAACTTCAAATCTGATGAGATGAGGTCAAAGGTCGAGACAAAACTAAACAGACAAGGCTACTGCAAGCTATTAAAGTCGAACAGTGGATTGAACCAATATCAATCCCCTCGGATCGCAAACTAAACATTGTGGCAACGGTATAAATAATGTTTCTGTCTACTGAAGTTGAACACTCCCTCTCATTTTCACTGAGTTGTACTTTCACCCAGCTGGAAGTCTGGCAGGTGATTTCTACGCCAGCTATTCACCTGCTCTGTCTGCCATGTGGGAGTGGGCAGGTAGTGCTTGTTTGCTGCAAACACCTGTTAGCGCCTGCAGAGACAGCGCTGTCAGAGACAAAAAAAAAAAAATCAAAGTACTTAAAATCAAACTAAATAAACTATAAAACTACGGAACAAAGAGACAAATAGGTGTTATAAAGCTGTGTTCAACTGATTCGGTGATGATTCTCAATAGACTTGTCACCATGAGTGACTCACAGAGGCATGTGCTGCATTGTTAATAGTAGAAATTACTATTTACAGGCTCCAGTGTGTGAGCAGGGCAGAGCGACCTTCTCTCTGAAGAATTGTATTTACTGAGGTTTTTTTTTTTTGTTTTTGTTTTTGTTTTTTTACTTCGGACCAGTGATTTCATTGTATCAAAGCATCTGATGATCCTTTATCTACATTTGCTTTACGCGCGGTTGTAATTGAATGCACGAGAGCCATACTGCACATCATGAAAAATAATAGTCACATAAAACAAGACAATAAAGAATAATATCAGATACGTGATATCAAGCGTGTATTCATCACATGTTTATCTGTTTGTTACAGTAATTACAATAAAAATAAATAAACTGAAAAAAAGAAGGTTCTTGAATACTTTGGTGTGCAGGTTTTGAATTCTACCCACGCACCTGTTTTTTCCTTTTTCTTGTATTGGATTTTTATCTTTGTATTCCTGTTGAATAAGAATTTTTCCATCTGTGTATGTTCATTACAAAAGTTTACAGCCTGTAGAGAAATCAAGAGATATATACCAAGATAACAAACATTGCAGATGAAATATGCTGAAAAACTGGACTCCGCTTCTCTCCCTATACACGCCTGGGCTGTTAGCATGGGAATTGTAAGACCAGAGTATTGAGACTCCCACACATTTCTAATTCATCAAACTAAAAAAAAAAAAAAAAAAAAAAGAACCTCTACAGTATATATATATACAATTTCTTTTCTCCTCATTCTCTCTCTCTCTGACTTATATTGCATCTCAGCTTTTTCTTCACGCTTCAAAACCAATGTTTCATGTTTATTTTTAGATGGGCATAAACAAGAGAAAGGCTTTAAGGGCTGAGATGAAAACAACTGGCCATAAAGTGCACTGAAAATGAATAAACCATCCTCAATCTAATCCACCGATTGTCATGGAACTATGAGAGTGTCAGTGCAACTCAGTGGGAGCCCGAAAGCAACCAAATCCCATTAAGCTTTTGTGAGGACCCAGCTGACATTTTTCGGTTTAATTAAGAAATTTTCCCTGCTATGAATTGATGAATTGTAAACTATAATCAACAAATGTCATGGGATGTGGCAACTGGGACGTGATCGCTTAAACTGGGAGGTCTCAGAGCTTCGTCCATTTGTCCTTTGATAAGTGAGGGTGTCAATTTAGAGGGAAAAAAAAAAACAGGAGGGAGGAGAAGTGTCTGCTATATTATTATTCATATTAGAGCTATGGTTACATTTTTCCTCCCTGAACTTTAATTATTCAAATATTAAATAAAAAAAGTCATTACATGCTGTGCATAAATTAGATTAATGCAGCCATTAAATGATCAGTTGTTGTCATAATCAGCTATTCATCGACGTGGCTCTGGTCGCGGCGGCTGTGTTTGTGGAGCTGTTTATACAATCATGCTGCCCCTCTGTTTCCTGCTCATTTGAATTTTCTCCAAATGTCTCCAAGCAACAAAGTGAGGGAGGAGGAGTTGGAGGGGCCTCAAACATCTCGTCGACACCCCCCCTCAGGACGCTCTTTTTCGCTCTTGTCCATTCTTCTCCTCGCCTCTCCTCGCCTCTCTGTCTCTGTCTTTCTCACCCACTCTGCTGTCAAGGCACATCCTTAGAAACCACCCGGGTGTCACCATGTTTCTTCCTCCAAAGACACAAGGAGGGCAGACACTCTTTTAATCATCCTCTCTCGCCTCTACTCTTCTTCTTGGCGGTCAAAATAACAAAAGCTGTCACACAGACTCATGTCGTCTCTCAGTGATCATAACGGATAATTACCCTCCCCCCGGGACTCCTAGTCCAGCCCTATCTCTCCCACAAGCACAATTTTCACTGTGAATCCCCTGCACTTGTGAAATGGCAATGTCTCAGTAACAAGCTCTGAGTGGCAGTGATTCAGCTGGAGATATAGCCAAGTCAGGCTGACCAAAAGTACATCAACCTTCAACCCAGTCCACAATTTCACGATAAAAAACTCTCTTTTCTCCCAAAGTAGAATTATAAATCAATGAGACAGGGTGAGTGTCAGAAATTGTTCAGTGTAGTCGTTTTTCAAGAAGGGGGCTGGGTTTGTGTGGGGGGGACATCATCCTGTCCAGCTGACAAATGAGTCTAACCAAAAGGGGGCAGTGTTGTTACTTTGAAAGAAAAAAAAAGAGAACAGTGGGACTGGTGGGTCTTGTCTGCCCGCTGCTGCTGCAGTGAGTGAGTGAGTGAGTGAATGAGTGAGTGAGCAGATAACACGCTCACTGACTGACAGAGGGAAGCTACAGTGATCATCATCGATCGTACCACAAAGACCCCCAGCCTCAGCCAGTGGTTGCTCCATCGGGCTCCAGGCCACAACCAGATGCTAGATTATCACCCTGCATGATTGCATCTCTGGGCAAAAAAGGGAAAAAAAAATTATATATATATATATATATATATATATATATATATATATATATATATATATATATATATATATATATATATATATTATCTGATACAATACAAAGTGTTGGTTTTCAAGCTATCACACCATATTCAAGCAGCTCGCAGTGGCTCTTTTTTTATATTTTTTTTTCCTTGAAGTGGAGATCTGGGATGAAGTTGGGATTTCTTCAAATGTGCTGGCAAATATCAAACGATTCCACATGTATCCTCTGCGGTGTGTGTACATGTTGTGTGCGCTTAAAAATAAAACAGAGGTTGGACTGTAAATTATTCTGTCTGAATGAAGTCTGTCATTGAAAGTTGCAAACATTAATAAGATGCAAAAGCCGGAGGGAAGATATTGCTCACGAGGGAATTCAGCACAGCAACAAACGCAGGCATCATCACAGAGTTTTTAAAGCAATTCTATAATGTCCAATTTTAAAGTGAGACCTGCATTTCTGGCTACAGAAGGGAATCCGGTGATGCTGCAGGTGTGTTCGACTAGCCCTTATCTGCATTCAAATGATGCGAAAAGCTTAATTTTCTTCTGTTTTTTTTTTTAAACTTCATTGTCTGCAACAGGAATAAAGGCACTCAGCCTTCCTGATAAAGGTAAACAAGCGAGGGGTGGGGGCTGCTGTTTTAAAATCACAAACAACATTGCAAAGGCTAAATTTATGGCAGAATATAGGAGTTGGTAAACTATCAAAGTCAATTTGTACAGTTTTGTCTCCGAGGGCTCGAGACCTCAAACTAAATCCTCCCAGATCATGTGAAATAACAGAGGCGGGAGAAATCACAGGCAACCTTATGATGAATGAAGCTATTCCAATCCCTCCTCACTCCTCCTTTTCCGCTCCTCTCTCATCTCGGGCTGACATTCCTTGTACCTACACAGCTAGTTACAGTATAGAACACAGTGAAATCATCTTGGAAAAGCTATTCACTCCTTTCTCTCTGTGCCTGCACTTTAGGTGTCAAGATCGTAATTTGTAAACCACAGAGAGAAAACCCGACCCCGGAGCAGAGGCTTGCTATTTAAGATCAGTAAACACCAGCTTGATGATGCCATTGCTTCCTGCAATATTGCAAGTCCAGCCCCCCCCCCCCCCCCCCATCCACCCCCTTTTTTTTCTCTCCTTCAGACCTCTCTAGGACTTTAGATGAGAAGACGAGGTGAAAAAAAAAAGAATGTTTCAGGCGGAATCTATAATCGTGATCCCTCATCCTACTCCCCCCTGGTGTGGCCAATTGGTATTCTGCAGAATCTTCTGGCCCCCTATGGTGTTCCCAATCTCCAACTAGGAAGGAAAGAATAGAGAGCTACTAAGTCCCTGGATGGAGAATCCTAGGTGTGGATTAATGGGCAGAAGAACAAATGAAGTCTTGGAGAGGGTTTATATCTATCAATATAAAGTGGCAGATTAGCCATAGAGTCGGCTGAGTCTCGGTTTTCATTTGTCAGACTTTTTGGACACACATTTCCATCGATAGAGGGGCAACACAGCATGTTCTCAATTAAACAGGATAGGTTTTATTATGTATCCTATTAGGTTAATAGTCAATCACAGATTAAGTTTCCAATGAAACTTATTCTTAAACATTTGGATAAATATTGACTTTACATTTTCCGATGTCTATTTTACACTTAAGCGTCAGCTAAGGAGTGAATATGCACTTTGTGAATCAATGATGAAACAGTTTTGGCTGTTAATTCTCTAATTGCAGACCATGAATCTAATTTAACAGTGTTCCTGCATGGTGTGTACTTTGAGCTGAAGATCTTCACGGACCACGTGAAACATAAACACAAATATCCAACAGATATTATATATGACAGAGATATTAAACCCTTTCGCACCAATACAGATGAAGTCAAACAGACCAGCTCAGAACCTTTTCTATTACCGCACACACTATCTGTTATACTGCAGTGTATCAGACTGCACAGGAAGTGTCAGGGAGTAGAGGTCAGACTTGTCTTGTGTAGCACAGATATTAGCAAAGCGATAATCTCGGTGGCAATAATCCATCAGCTGTTGTGGTTCAAATACAAGATGCAAAGCTGATTCCAAAAGAGTCACATTTGTCACTGCGGACGCGAGCGGACATTTAATATGACATAAGAGAGGATTAGATACGCTGTTTCAATTAGCATGAGAGAAATAACCCAAGATATATTTGGCCAACTTTCTTGGCTGAGAGGATGATTTCTATGTGTCACAGCCACAAAAGCACTCATGATACATGAGGTGAGACACAAAATGTTGCCTTGGCAACTTGTTAGTAGCAATCAGCTGTGATTTCAGTGAAAACCGGGTCTTTGTCTCGCAGCTGAGTTCAAGTTCAGCATTTCCTGGCTCCGAATTGATCCGTGGCACATTTTTTTTCCTGTCTCTTTAAGGCTCGGGTGCAATGTTTTTAGACCTGAAGAGACCTCTATTTGGATGATTCATTATACCCACAATGAATAAGGAGTGAAAGGATAGCTCTATTCCACCTTTGACCCAAATAAAAGGAAACTTACTTGAAGGCAAACAAAAACAAAATATCATCATGTCCTACTACATTCATAGTTCTTTTTGTGCACCTTCAAGTCTAGAAAGTGTTTACTTTTTTCTTTTTTTTTTACATTTTTTTTCCCCCCTCTTCTCGTCTTTCTGAACATTTCAGGTGCTCTGAGAAGCTTCAACTTCGGTGCCCATCTCAAGCAACCTTTGTCGATGCTGTAATGAATTTAGCCGGCAGCAATAATGCTGCCAATCAATAGCAATCCACAGTATGTTATTGACAGGTTAGATACTGTAATGTTCGGCCATGGTGGCGAGTCAAAGGAACCAAAGTGAGTCCAGCAGTTGTTATTCTGCCCTTCAGACAAGTGGGCACACACTTGTAACCCAACCCCCCACTGACATCGACAATGATATAGAAATATCAATACAAATGCCACTCATCAATGATCCACAAATAAATTCTATAGGGCTGTGACCTATATCGTTTGGAAAACCAGCAAAGGTTGCACTGTGCACACCTACTTCCACATAACCTTCAGAAGAAAAAAAAGAAGAAAAAGAAAAGAATTTTTCCCCAGGAAAGTTTTTGCTGAAATATAGATGTGGAGACAAACGGGGTCTGTGGTGGGTGCTTATTTGGGGATACCGGCCAATCAGACGGCTGAGTGTCGAAGAAGGTTCAACCTAAAACTCGGACAAGAGATCAGAGGGGTTCTGCTGTATCTCTGATCTGAAAATATCAGATGGCACTTTTAAACATTTGCTTCAAGCGGCTCAGTTTTCTGAGTTCAGTTGTGTTTTACACCTCTGAGCCTTCAAGACACATGCACCCTCTGGCACAGCAGCTGATTCTGTGCAAAGTATCCTGACTTTACCTCTGTTCTTCTTTATAAAATCCAATTAAAATAACCTTTACTTATAACAAAGACTTTTGTAAGACAAGAGGATATGGTTTAGTGATCTAAACGTCGTTATTTAATTGGCTACCTCGAGAGCCTTCATTCAGGCCGATGCAATCGGATCACATTACTAGTTAGTTGATACAGAGAGAGTTTACGTCAAATTGAAGTACAATTTGTTGCATTACACAACTGCAATCACAGTAAATTACTGTAAAGTTACATTAGACTATTGTGCTCCTGAATTATTATGGAGCTAAAACAGTACAGCAGTTTACAGAAAAGGTCATATTGCGCTGAAAAACATTTTTTGGACATTATATATATATATATATATATATATATATATATATATATATATATATTAGCAGTGTATTTCAAAAGTTTTCAAAAGCAGCCATTTCAACTTAATATTCCAAAGAGTTAAAATAACTTTTACTCTGATAACTTTACTGCTGGGGGCTGCACGGTGGTGCAGTGGTCAGCACTGTCGCCTCACAACAAGAAGGTTCCAGGTTTGAGTCCCTACTCCAGTAGTATCTTTCTGTGTGAGTCTGCATGTTCTCCCTGTTCCTGTGTGATACTCTAAATTGACCATAGGTGTGACTGTGAGTGTGAATGGTTGTCTGTCTCTATGTGTTGGTCCTGTGATGGACTGGTGACCTGTCCAGGGTGAACCCCGCCTCTCGCCCGTAACCGTTGGGATAGGCTACAGCCCCCCCGCAACCCTTAATGTAGGAATAAGCGGAAGACAACGGATGGATGGATGGAACTTTACTGCTGGAGCCATTCTAAAGCGTCTGTTTCTCCAGCCATCATCAGCTTGATTAGTGTGTCAAAAGTCAGCATCTAAAGCTGCCCCCCCTTTTTCAGCTTTAAAGCCTTGAGTGATGTATTAGCTTGTGGCTGTAGCTAATTTGTTGTTGATGGCCAATAGCCTCCAAAATCCCACAACTGCCTACCTGCCTGATTTGTTACCGCTGTCATGAAAGAACATCCTCTCATAAAGCAATTCGACCTGTTGCAGCCTCCGCTGACTTATTTTGACCAAAGACTCCTAACAAAGGGCTGAAAATCCCCCCTTGTTTAAAATACTCCGTTTAGTCCGTCCCTCTATAACAGACGCATCAAGACACATTTGCAAGGTTAGTTATGTCATGTTTCTTTTACAAAGCAATATCCTCCAGCGAGGGTCTCTAAGGGATTGGAACTTTTATTTCCATCCGTCCTTTCTTTATGTGTCGAGGTGCCAGCTGTGGCAAATTGCAATTCTACACCCCATAAGGTCATCCCTCACACTTCCTCCTTGTTTCTCTTTTTTCTGAGAAAATGGAGCAGGACAAGAGCAGAATTGTCAATTATATAAATTGTAGTCCTTTATCAGTAAAAAAAAAGAACCGCTACTGGTTATGAAATGCAACATGCGTAATAGATCAAAGCGATTCAAATGACTAAACAGAAAGATCACCTGAATGCATTGTGAAAAACTTTACCTGGTTTGGGATACGCATTGACAATGGATTCATTTAATTACTTTGTATCTGCTTCAAGTACACTTGCAATTCAATGTCTGTACCGTGATTGTTTTTCCTGTTTTTCATTTCAAATCGCCTCCTCTTCACTCGTTTCAAACCGTGAGCTTACGATAAAATCATTGGGGGAGATTGTTATAAACAAGAGAGAAGTTGCTAAATCCGTCTAAATTAAATCCATCATGAAAACATACCACCAGAAAGCCCTTTTTTATTGCCCCAAATGGAATACACAACCACATCAGATTTAGCGGGGATTACGCTTTCCTTTGTTGTTCCTGTGTTTATTCCCAAAAACTTATATAGTTTCTTAGCCAGAGATGTTACAAATTGTGGCTGGAAGACCATCTCAGCCACTTGATCTGATTAAAGCATCATTTTGGATTCTAAACAGAACTCACAAACTTTGCGATTGCATGCACAAACCTCCCCGCCAGACATAATTTGGGTAAAAGATGAAGCAGAGTGGACTGCTCTTATCATCTTTTTACTGTCTCTGGTTAATTTTTTTTTAATTTTCCTTATATATTGAGTTATTCTGCACAAAATGACAACAATTGTCCCTCAAGGTCATTTTGCTCAAACTGCTTTCCCTTATCTTTCATTCCTTTTTTTCCTCCCTCTTCTTTTACACTTTGTTATTCTCACTTTCTCCCGTTGACTCCTGTTTGGGGAGGCATGAATGAAGGTGGCAGATGGCTGGGATGTTTCACATCTCCGAGGGATCGTGTTTTTGTCTCATCACCCCCCCCCTCCCTCTCCCCCTCTCTGTCCCTGCCAGGAGGTCAGCAAGGTGGGCTGAAGAGTAATTGGCAACTGGCGGGCCGAGAGCTGACATGAGAGCCGTTCAGGGTGGCATTAATTGACAACTGTAAATAACAAATGGAGCTGATGATTCAAATTACCTGTCCACACGATTCCCTCCATTAATTGTGTCCTGAAACATGACCCAACATAACAAATGATTTTTATAAATTTTTGTCTCGGCTGATGCCAGGGAGAGTTGTCGGGGAGTGAGGAAGAAAAGAAAAGAGAGTGAGAGAGAGAGAGAGAGAGAGAGAGATGGAAACATATCAAGGAACAGATTGTTAATATCAACCGTTTCATCTGGCCGATTGTGAAATAAATGGCAATGGGGCTTGCAGTAACATGGTGCGACCCACCGCAGCATCTAATGGGACGAGCAGCTCTCCACCAGCAGGGACCTAATGAAGTGCGACATCGTTTTTCACCCCGCAACCACGACAATGTCAAGGTGCCGCAACGTGCCATTTGTGAAAACGACGACGGCAGGACATCACCTGCTTAGCTGATGGCGTGTGCCGACCAGCCAGGCATCAAACCTGCAACAAACGCTTTGATGACTTTGGAAAAATCAGGCATCAATACCATCAATCGACCTTCTGTTGACCATGAAAAAGACATCCCACCCTTCCTCCTCCTCCTCCTCCTCCCCCTGTTTGGCCACACACCCACAGGACAATACGACTCTGCTGGGAGACACAGGAGGCGACCTTGTTGAACATAGTGCACTGGGACATGTTTCTATTATTACAGGTCTGGAGGCAGTCATGCGCCAGAACACAAAGCATGCTTTACAGGGAAGACTTTTGACTGATGATGAGGGGGAAAGTTGTAGAAAGGCTGCAGTGGCATTTGATTTACTGGCTTCTCTCTGCACTATAATGAGGAGTAATTCTGTCTCGACACCCCTACATCTCCCCCCCCCCCCCACCCACTTCCAATCGTATCTCTCTCCTGCTTTACCTTCGCCTGTGGCAACCCGCCTTCTTCAGCGTGGTTTGTCACAGTTTTAAGACTTAGTCGCAGCTTGCTTGTGAATTCCGCTGCCCCGTCCTCAGGCAGGAAAACCCTGACATGTGTCTTATTAACCCCCCCCCCCCCCCAAAAAAAGGATCCTGCATGTATCTTCATTACCAGGCTATTAAAAACGAGGACATGCAAGTATGAAAAAGTGACTTCCCCGAACCAATATCCGCCGGGGAGATTAACTGAGATGATTTATATTTCAGTGAAGATGTAATGTTATTTAGTGAAAGTTCAGGGGCCAAGCAGATAAATAATTGTCTATATATAAGCTGTTTGAATGTGTTTATCTGCGCAAGTAGAGCAGAAAATTTGCCTTTTCTTTTCCTTCTTTAACCACTCTTTTGTGAATGACTTTGTGATTCTCAGGGGGGCATAGTTCTCCAAGGTAAAGGTACGCGACATGTAAAAGCTATAGGGCTCTCTTGTTCGGGCAGTTCAACAGAATGTGTGTTCCTCCACAAAGATGGATAAGTAGCTCCTGAGGAAAGAAAAGCCTATTCAAGCAGCTATTCACTCACACTGAAGGCATTTTCAAAACAGAATGAACTAAATGTTGTGAAACCATCTCGGCAGGGCGTGCGTGTGTGTGTGTGTGTGTGTGTGTGTGTGTATGTGCAAGAGCTTCAAGGGCGATGCAAAAAAAGAAGAACCTGGTAAACACAAAAAAAGAGGTCCAGAACTAGAAAGAGTGGTCATATTACAGATGATCATGATTTAGAGCTGTAAGATGTGATCAGCTAAAGTTTATCCCAGAAAAGCTCAAAGTGTGTGAGGGTTCAAAGGGAATGCAGAGTCAATGTGTTGTGTGTGATTAATGAGGAGAACTGCATACGGCTTTCAAAGAGTTGCTCCTGCCGTTGTTTTTTTTTTGGGGGGGGGGGGGGGGGGTTCCGCTACGTATCGGTTTGCTTTTCCACTGGAGAGGAAGAGTCAACTGTAATTTTTCTCCTGCAGATAAATTCAAAATGGAAACAGACATAACTCTCTCTCTCTCTCACTTTAACTCTCTTTCTCACCATTCCAAATCTTAATTAGCCAGTGCAAAAGCAAATAAGCCACTCTTTGCTCAGTGTATCTACTTAACAAGGACCATTTAAAGCCTACATTTTACAGACCTTTTGTATATCTGGCTTAAACGAATTTTTCCTCCTCCCACGTCTGTGTTCACTTTAATTTAATACCTGCACGTACCAATCCATTATCATTATGGCATGGTGCAACACAAACCTGGGGGATCTGTGACCATTTAGTTCTCATTGAAAGTCTAAACTAAGGAAACTAAGACAAGAGAAGTGATTCTGCTTGAGTCACAGATTGTGTGGTGAATCACGTCACCATGCTTGAATGATAAAAAAAGAGTTATTTAATCACATCCTGCTGGAAATCTAATGAACCCAAATCAAGATATAAAGACGAACACTGAGCCTGCATATCATCTGACTGCACTTTTATTCATGTGTCCGTGTTCCTTTTGATTTCATCGAGCAAGTTTTAATAATAGAGCATGTCAATCATTTGTTCCGCCATGTGTGAAGACATGTTAAATACTTCCAATCAAAAGGTTAAATACAGATCAGAGTGCAAAATTTATAAAATGCTGCATATTGGATGTGCTTGTTTTTGTCAATACTTTGTGTCCTTGCTGCATTAGTACATCTCAACATTTCTTCTCTCTTTTTTTTATTTTTGTAGATAGCAAGTTTTGTGCAAAGTAACTGAAAGTACTGCAAGGGTAGAGCTAGTTATGCTTGGTGCATAAACAACCTTCACTCTTGTGACATTGTATCGATCAGCAAAGGAGAGGAACAGACGCAAACCTGTTGAATAGATACAACTAGAATGTGTGTGTGTGTGTGGGGGGGGGGAAGAGGGAACATTTGAGATCAGACAGAAAGGTGGAACTCAAGTCAAAGTGAAATAGGAGGTTTGACGCTTGTCGAGGTAGCAACATTAGTGTTGAACCATAAGAAATGTACTTGATCAGGACACGTAGTTTAATTCGAAGTGATTTCAGTGACGAAAATGCTTCAGAATTCATTAATTTGTCTTCGTCATGTAGCAAATTAACTTGTTGCTGACATGTTCGCCTTCTGGCTAGCGAAGAGACGAACTGTCACCGAAATCTGTCGTGTTACCCACTGAACTTCATTTCATCTCTTTGCTTATTTTTATATGAACAATGATAAGGTTTTTTTTGGACACTTCACTGTATAATGACAGCAGAAATAAAAGCAGGTGTCACGGGGGCGTTCATGATGCCCGTTTGTTGAACATTCTTAACTGGGACGTGAAACGCTGAGATGGAAACAGATAATTTAGACTGCTTCTTTTAATGCAAGTTGCATGCGTTGTACTGCTGAGGTGCAATCCACAGCTTGTATTAATCGGGAACGGTTTTATCTTGGTATATATACACAATTGGTGAACATTCAGAAAACTACAGCTTTTTGACTTTTGTCAGAAAAATCTTTTGTAAACTCAAACGGTGGCTCCTGGAGGCCACTTTCTCATTTCTCTGACTGACAGTGAAGCAGATCATACACTTCATGGATTTGGGTCTCAAGATAAAGGCAGTGTGCAGTCTGGCTATTTCAGCACAATCCTTTTCCCCCCACAGGTGGATCAGATCCCTGCGGCACAACCCTAACCCCTTCTCACCCAGATGATAAATATTTCAGGAGGAGAAATCAGTTGATATACAGGAAGCTGTAAAAGCCACTCTCTATGACTTGGGGGACTTGAGTTTGCAGGGATGGAGGGGAAAAAAAATCTCTCCGGAGAAATTATCTTTAGAATACCATTTGTACAGTAAACTACAGTCTGATATATCCAAATTCATGACTGTGCACAAATTATACCCCCAAATCAGATCTTCTTTGGCATTATGGCTTTTAAATCTCCTTTGGGAATGACATCATTGTGATGCAGTCATCACTTTTACAAGAGAAGACGGTATGATTCAGGCAAGTGTGTACTGGTAATGTAGAATACATTGCTTCTGACATTTTTTATTTGTAAGATTATGATTATTTGAGAAATGTGACCAGTAATTTGTGACCATTAACACGAGAGATTCTCACACTCATCTTCCATACCGTTAGTGTCGCTTAAACGTTAACAAGAAAAAGACAAAATAAAATAAAGTGAAATGAAATGCTTACTTACTTACTTACATACTTACATATTTGATTGTGTGTGGCTCTTAATGTCTATACTATTTGCTCTTTGCTGCTGTAAACTGCAAATTTCTCCATTGTGAGACTAATAAAGGCTTATCTTATCTTATCTTACTTGGTGGCGGTGGATGAAAAAACATCTGTTGTATAATCGCATTTTTTTTTTTTTTTTTTTAGGTGAATTTCAGTCTGCTTAAGAAGAACAAAAGAAATAAAACCGAATCATACAGTACGTTTGACTTGCTCATTGTGATGAAGCAAGATGAGCCCGCGACGTCACTCCAGAGGTGATGTATCTTTTACGTTATGGTATAATTGGCAGTGCATCAGGATGTGTATTTTAATTTGTCTCAGCGATGGAGATGCACACTAACAGGGGGTAACAGAGATGAGCGTTCGTCATCCATATGTAGGAAAAGATCAAATAACTGCCTGAATATCAGATGCAATAGCTGGATTTACATGAATGCTCATAAAAAAACAGAATAATTGCCCAATCAGAATAAAGATCATAACTTAATCAGTTACAAAATATGAACCATGTAAAAAGTATGAATCTGAATTATTCCCATCCGGCTGAATAGCTTGTTTCTGTATATGGATCTTATAATAATGATATGCCATACAATCAATCCTTCAGCCAGTTATTTCAACATTAAAAAAGGAAAAAAAGGGTGTCTGTAACAAGGCACAACTCGGCGTCTGGAGAGATGTTTCTATAAATCTACATGTCTTTATGGTTGAAAATATACACGGAGGTAAAAAGGTCAGGTGATCCTTTTCCTTCAGTCGCTCTCTTCCTCATGCAGACAGGCCTGTTTTATTACAGTTAGCAGAGTGAGCGAAAGGACAGCTCGGGGAACAGTCCATTCACCTTGTGTCTTCTTTGCTTGGTTTATTTGGAGCAGGTGAAGGTCAGTCTGAAGCTGAGGGAATATCAAAGCCACGCTGTCTGTTAGACCTCTACGTCACTTTCTGTTCCCTTTCACCAAAGTCTCTCTCTCTTTTTCCATCCACTTCTTTACACTCAGACTACCCTCTCTCCCTACTATCTCTCTTCTGTCTCATTTTCTGTTTGCTCTAAGTTTGCCCGCCAACTCCCCTCTCGCTATCTTTTTTTTTCTTCTCTTCCCTCGTCTTTGTGTGTTTCTGATTCAACATCGTCTTGATACAGTCACTTTGTCTTCCCTGTGGCACATTCGGTTCTACTGCTGACTCCAGATCTTCACATTAAATGAGTCCCTTGCAACCTGCATATCTACAAAGCTAAGTCTATACAGCACACATCACAAGTACCCAGGGAGGGATAGTCATATGTTTAAGCTACAGAGATATCATCACTGGAAGGTACTGGCAACATGGTCAGCCTCTGTAATGACTTAGCATCGCTCCAAATACGCACATCAAAGGTGTAATTATGGAAATCGTATGTACGCTGTCATGCATTTAGCTGAGGAAATGTGCATCACCCAAACTAAAAATGTGCAATACTACATGGGCATTACACTGCTTTATAAACATACTTTACAGTTGAAAAGCAATGTGTTGGTCACTGAGGATATCAACCGCAGCAGTTTGGTTTCGGTGGTTTGCTCAGAGAGACTGTGTGTGTGTGTGTGTGTGTGTGTGTGTGTGTGTGTGTGTGTGGCTTTGAAGAGTTCTTTCTTTCCAGCTGTTGTAGGGATTTGTCTGGTGAGCAGTCATCTGGTTGGTAAGATTTCATTAAGTCATGACGAATTTCATATTTAGGCACAAGATTTGCCCGGCGTTCGTGCACCAGCAAGCCTGCACGTGCACACCTGTTCTGTTAGATTAAAAAAAAAAAAAAAAAAGTAGGGCAGTCAGTAATCAGTAATTTCTGCTCTAACTTTGCAAACGTTGTTATTCGCCTTTCGATAAAGTAGACTGGCGCCGGTCATGATAAACCAAACCGCAGAATTTGTTATTGTGGTAGACAGTCCATGTTGTATATAGCAACATTTTTTTCCCCCCCGAAAGCAATTCTTGCATGAGAGGACGAGAGGTTCATAATCGCCACAAGCAAATAAACAGCACCTTAAAATTAAATTGGCATGGGAGATGAAAGCATATGTTTCTCTGGTCCTGGGAGAACTGTTGCCCAATGGGAGAAATAACTCAATGACATTGGGAAAAGAGCCAAACAGAACCACCACAGGGCTGCACAGATGACGGCTACAGGAGGGGCCCGTTCAGCAGCCAATCTCAGCTGCATATCACCAGTGGGTGGCTCAACAATTGTTTTTTTTGTTTTTTTAATAAAAAGAAGGGTATTTATTAAATACATCATTACACTTTAAATGGATTTTCATAGAGATTTGGTTTAAGTCCCAAGACGTTAGAAGGTAATTGTATTCTGCGCTACTGAAGGACACACTGTTAATCAGTCTTACCCTTCCGTTATCTTCTGATAGTTGGGCTCCACATATTCATAGCACTTAGAATATTTTAGAAACAACTGCTGAACCCACTTGTCTGATCGCGTACTGCTGCGGGCTCATCCGCCTCGTCTTGCCGCACCCGCTCAAATCGTATGACGTAAAGGAGAAAACACCAAAATCACCGGCTACTGTACAAGCGCGACCTATGTCAGCTTGCAAAAAAGTCTGTCCGACTGGCCTCAAACTAGTGCCTTCTCTTTAAATTTATCATCTCAAGTTTTACTTTTTCAAGCGATTGTCACCAGAGCTCAGGCGTTAAATCTTGGAATTGGCTGACGAGAGTATCAGACGGAACCTGGAACTGCCTTTGTAAAATTTTTCCTGAGTTTTTTCATCTGTGGGACTTACAATGCGCATTACTGGTTGATGGAATCACGACTTAGGAGGATACCCGGAGGTTATTGAGTGACAACAGGAGGGTCAACACATGAGAGGGCCCCCAGTATTGTCCTCGACCTCAGACACGTTCACCTTTATTTCACTTTCACTGTCAAAGAGCAGCGACAAAAAAAACCCTCATTGACAGAAAACCTTTACTTAGAGGTCATTTTCAATTGAGGGAGTGGAAACAGGGCACGCTGAACACCAAGAGAAATAGTTTAGTAGGCTGCTGAGCAAGCAGTTACATGTCCGCCCCTCCCCCCCCCCGCGTCAGAACTATAAGTGGAGTATGTTTGGTGAAGACCCTAAGGCAAAAGGAAGTTTTTTGAAGATCATAAAACTGCATGATATAGTGACCTCAATAGCAAGCAAAACAAATGTGTGTAAATGTTTTATAAAGCATATTTTATTAACAGCCCGGGGTCAAATTCACTCCAACAGGACATTGAAAACATCATGATAATTTTATGCATACCCATATATCATCGTTGAATTAAATAAAGACATCACATATGAAGCAAAAAGACATATGCCATTAATTTATTTAAGGATGCTTAAACTTTAATGGGGTAAAATAGATGACAGCGTCCACTGGGTCAATATTTTTTTAATTTTGTGTATTGGTCTTTTCTTTTTTCATATTTTACCTGGGGTTGTCTAGAATGGGATATTTTACCTGGGGTTGTCTAGAATGGGCCAACTGTTGGATTACAACTCATACTGTAATTAAATTAATCCTCACAAACACATTTTAAGACAAAATCTCTCTTGATGAAAATCCAGAGTCTGAACTACAATCCAAAATATTTTAAATTCCAAACTTCTAGACACAAGACATCTCCAAATGTTCTACAGTAAGAAGTCCATCGAGTACGTGCATGGGGATTGAATCCCCAGGAGAGTTTGAGTGTGAGACACTTTGTTTTTGCATTTGGTTGAATTTTTCTGCATCGTCCATTCTTCCATTTTCTGTTAAGGATAAAGGGCTGGAGCCTATCCCAGCAGCTTTTGGGAGAGAGGCGGGGTTCACCCTGGACAGGTCACCAGTCCATCACAGGGCCAACATAGAGACAGACAACCATTCACACTCACAGTCACACCTACGGTCAATTTAGAGTATCAATCAGCCTCGTCCCCTCTTGATGTCTTTGGACTGTGGGAGGAAGCTGGAGTACCAGAGAGAACCCACACAGGAACAGGGAGAACATGCAGACTCACACAGAAAGATCCTGTGCTCCAGCCGGGACTCGAACCTGGAACCTTCTTGTTGTGAGGCAACAGAGCTGACCACTGCACCACCGGACTGCCCTTTTTCTGCACCAATTTATGCCCATTCTGCATTAATTCATGTGTTTAAACATAAAAATAAAAAAACTCAGGCATAAAGTGATAATTTTAAAAATAATACATGGCAACATTTTGCTGTTTAGGCATTTTTCATTTAAAAGTTCACTTGGTTACTCCAAAGATAGCAATGACTTTTAATTGAAAATTCTTGTTGACAACAATTAAAATGACTTCCATTTCCTGAATAAAAGCTGTCAAGTGCCCAACAATCGACAGATTTTTTTTTCTTTTGAAGGTGAGGAATACTCCGCTTGGCATTAATGTTTTGATAAATACTGCACAATTCAACAAATTATCTTTTTCCCCAATCAGGTGCAGTGAACAAATTAGTTTATTTTACTGGCTCCCTGTTGATCTGATTGAGTATGCTCATTCCTATTAACCACCGCTGAATGGGCTGAGTCGTTTATTCCCCGTGCTTGACTGCTTAACCGAAATAAACCTTGGGATAATTGCTGTAGGAGTGTACGGGGGTGGCAAATTGAGGTTGTGCAGTGCCCTACAGCCTATTTATAGATGTTCAACCAACTGCTTTATGAAATGAAGTGAGAGCTAGCTTGTGCAGTTGTGGGAGTGCTAATGTGTGGGTGTACTCGAGGTGTTGGTGGGCATGCATAGCTGTATGAGTGTGTGCGCGCGTGTTTTTGTTTATTGCCTGAATTCAAGGTCACATCTCTCTAAAAGGCACACTAAGATTTCACTGCCTTTGTTCATCCACAGGCAGTAATGGCAGACATCTATTTAAAGGTCCTTCCACATGGTAATGCAAAGATGAAGTTACCTCGCAACTGATTTAAAACAATGTTTTTTTTTTTGGTTTTTTAGCTTGTCCAAAATTTCACCTTTTGCATCATCAAATAAATAAAATCATCTGTTTGTGTGATTGAAGGATTGCATAGGTGTGTTTGGGATTTCTCAAAATCAATATGTAATTTTAAATTCGTGAGATCCACTCCAGGTCTAATCTTGAATCATCAGAAAGTTGAAGGCTGCAGCAAAAGGTGGAATTCTATTGTAAACGATCAATAGTTTGAGATAGACTGAGTTGCTTTTTCCCCCCAAGTTGTCAGCAGAGCTTCACTGCATGAACATGAGAATACAGTCTTTTTCAAATATATTTCATTTAAGTTGAAGAAGTGATGAAAGAAGTTCTTCACCCCGGCATCTTTAGCGGGCCTGGTGAAAATACAAAATAACCCCAAAACAAATAACAAAAAAAAAAAAGCCCTGGGAACTTGCCTCCTTACATGCATTTGTTAATGAGATGGTAAGAGATGATGGAGGTGTTTGAATCTGCCTTGACTCGTTCGGTTGAAAAATGTGCTCAACAACAGATGATTTATTAGTCAACGCTGAATCCCAACTTAAGTTAGTTCTCTTTGCAAACATAGCAGGTTTAGAGCCGCAGTCTTTCAATTCACTTTGTTTTAAAGTACTCGGAACAGATTCCAGGTAGGTAAGTAGCTGCCTCAGCTGGTTGAAGTTAAGTCAACCTTTCAGTTTTATCCAGTCACCAAATCGAGGACAAGATTTTCATGGTTGAAGGAGCATATGGGGGATTATTCTGCATCTAATTCAGTCCCTAACTTTTACCTCCTTTATGCAGCAAAATGCTGTTTGGAGGTTGTGTCATCACCTGACCCTCCTATCTGAGGGGTTGTGGTCTTGCTTGTGGGCTTTGAGTGGTTTAGAGGTCAGACTTTCTCACTGGATAATTTAATGTAACAACAACACCAGAAACTTGGGGATTTGCGTAATTAAGTGGTAAACTAAACACACAAAATATAACAAGGTAAGTGGGCAGGAGGAGCACAACAGGGGAACCTGACACAAACTGCTACGGCAAACTGAAAGACACAAGGAGAAACCGGTGGGAGAAGCTGAGGGCAGGGAAGGATCTGATTGGATAGGAGACACTGGGACCAGGGCTGTGGCTAACGAGGGCTGATTAACAAACGAGACACAGGTGGGCCACTTAAAAAACAAAAACAAAACGGGCCAGTAGACACAGGAGAGAATAAAAGAAACAACAACAACAACAACAACAAAAAAAACAACAGAATCCCAAGTTAAACGGCAATGATTCCAAAATCTAAAGCTGAAATGACACTGTGACATCACCATCACCTCCCTTATCCCAATGGTAGCGGGTCTTTTAAGCTAACACCATATAAAATGATGCCGATTGCAATTGCTACTCAGTAGCTCAATAAACAGACCTCACAAAGTAATCGTCAGCAAGTTTCTAATAAGATTTTGGTAATATTGTTACTTTTATTGAGTCTAGTACCAGCCAGAATGAACCCTCTCGATATTCGTTAATTTGAAATAAAAATAACCAATTTACTTACAGTAACAAGCTCCCGGAGGCTGACCGCTGCCTTGTTTTCAGTCTGGTCCAGAGTGAACGTATTTCTCGCGATAGCTTTGCAAGCCAGCCTTTCGTTTGCAAAATAAATACGTGATGCCACTGAACATTTGGGAGTTTGAATCCATTTATTTACGCACAAAACGCCCCAGATACTGCTCCATCCATTGTTAGAAGGGCTGTACAGTATCAGGTGATGCTGTCGACCAATCAGAGCTTGCCACAGAAAGAAGCCCTCGGGTGTAAGGAGTCTTGGGTGATGGAGCTTTCTTCCCAAATTTGTATGTTTTCGCAACGTCACATGTATGACATAAACCCAAATACCAGCCCTTAGAGGGCCACCGTTACTCAGAGAATCAGAGACACAAACGTTTCTGATCATATGTTTGTCCTTGAATGGTGTACACAATCATGACAAAGCAAAACCAGTCCAAAATCAATGGGGGAAAAAAGCACACTTATGTCTTAATCCTTAGATTTAAATTGAAGGTACAATGTAACCAAGCTGCTTTTTTTTTAATCAAAAATCCTTCTTTTCACTCTGGATGCATCAACAACACTGATATTCTCCTAATCTGTTATTGATGATGTGAGGAGGATGAAACCCGTCAGCATACAGAGTGATATTACAGTTTTTTTTCTCCCTGTGAAATAAACCAGTGAGCTGCTCCCTCAAGAATGTTTGTGATTTTGAGGTGGAGAAAGTCTTATTTCCCTCTGGCTCTAAAGAGAGTTTAACACTGTCACCTGTGGAGTGGAGGTGGCTGTAAAATTGTGTTTGTGAATCACCATTGTTGAAGAATATTAGGGTAGACCCTTAAAACCAAATAATTTTTATTCTCGGTGAGGGTCGAATGGGCCAAGGATATTTTTCTCCCTCAGTCCAAGAAAGTCATTCATACTGGAATGGATTCGTTCAGTCGGAGCATTATGCAACCATGAATTTGTCATCAGCAATTTTGATAATGGCTGTTAATGACATGCATGGCGTCCAGTGTTAATGTGTTACTTTAATCGTGAGTAATTTTTCACTAACGTACTAATTGAATGCATTTAAATTACCAAAACGCAATTAAATCCTAGTAAATAGAAAACTGCATTTTTTACTGTTTAGACTGTAAAAAGAAAAGCTCCTTCTAGCCTCTTAAGTCGCTACGTAGGGTAAATCATGGAGGAGATGCTGCCTGTTGACTCACCCTCAACTTAGTAAACCGTAAGTTAGAAGGTAAATGGACTCAATTTTATATAGCGCTTTTCTACCTTAGCGGCACTCAAAGCACTTTACAGTGTCATCTCATTCACCCATTCACTCACACACTCACACACTGATGGTGGAGGCTGCCATGCAAGGCGCCAACCTACTCATCAGGAGCAATTATGGGTTCAGTATCTTGCTCAAGGACACGTCGACATGGTCACCGGGGTCGAGGAATGAACCAGCGACCCTTTTGGTTGCTAGACGGCCACTCTAACCCTGAGCCATGCTGCCCGCAGGAACATGACTGCTCGTCTAAGCTTTTACTCTTGAGATCAAGTAATCAGTAGAGTAATGATAATTGATATCTTTTTAAGGAAGTAATCAGTAATTTCATTTACATTTCCAGAGTAACTTGCACAACACAGACACACACAGACACAGACACAGACACACACACACACACACACACACACACACACACAATTTAAGGCAAAGTCTCCTTATATTTGTTCATGCATCACTTCCATGACACACAGACTGCCTTGCAATTATTTAATACGATTGAGAAAGAGCTCACAGTCTTAAGAAGTTTTTAGGCTCAACATATTCCCAAACCTTAACGGTAAACACCTTCATATGCTTGACATTATCCTTTACTCATACAGAAGAAAAACCTCTTTACTTCTAAACCAATATGTCCATATGGTTGTCAGCAATACGTGAAACAGTTCAGGGAAAGTGTCTCTATGCAGCGTTGCATTCAGGAGCCATCAGTCTTCGGAGTGTTAGTTTCAACAGGCCTCTTTCCAAATTTTGATGTAATATAAAGACAAAATTTAAAGAAAAAAATGAAGGGCCAAGACAAATATCATGGTATCTGCAGACTTTGAGGATGCCTTAAGCACCTGATGGAACTGTCATTAGTGATGCAACTATTCACAAGACATTCATGAACTAAAGTATTGGACAAGTCAGAATTTGACTTTCTTAAGTAACACTCATTGAAACACCAACTCTTGGGACTGTCAATACTGAATTTTATAACGGTCCATCATAATCTGAAAAGAATGCTATGTTCTAAGCTGGACTGACCCTCTGCCAGACTAATTGCCATCCCCAGAGTGTGGCTATGAGCCTTTCCCATAAAGAAATCCTTTAATTTTACTTCCAAGCACAAAAGCAATAAACCTCAAAATGTTTACAGCTCTCACGGGGATCCCAACATTAGTCTAGACACAAAAAATAAAAACTAGAGACATACAATGTAATCAAGCATCGAACAAAGTCTCCCAAACATCTGCCTGACTCTCTTTGTTAACTCCCATGTAAGGTTGTCACAGTAATGAAAGCGGCTGTTCATCTGATGTTAATTGATCAAGGAGGTCCCATGGGGACGTTTATGTGAACAAAAAGAACAAATTGCATTATTCAAGTTTCTTGAAGGGTGGAATCAATTAGTTATGTATCAGGCCCTGTGGTATGGGGGTAAAATAAATGAAAATCCTTGTTAAGTCTCAGACATGCACGCAAGACAGTAAAATAGGATGTTAGCAGATCAGTATTAGTTTAAAAAAAGGTTATTCACACATTTTCATCACAGACACAGGCATCACAACAGTTGCCAAACCTATTTGGCAGGAGTGTAGCAACACTGTGTTTCCCCTAAAAGTCAGGGCATGGAACCCAGTTTAAGATTACAGTTTAGCGTGGCTTTTTGGGCTGAATCAGCTCTCAACAAGGCTGTTTCCTACTAGAGCCAAAGCACCCCCAGCGAAAACTGCAGGTGATTATGCATGGTTGTCAATTCCATTTAGCCCACGGTTCCAAACTTCAAAAGTGGACACAAAGCCATCTCGTTTGTGCTTTGCCCCATCCATTCAGATGCTGGTGTTTATTTACCCTATACAGGACATCAGTGTGTGTCTTGGTAGTGATAAGAAGTAATCTGGAGGGTACACATTTGGCAGAAATCATTAATGTGCAAGTGACGGTCCATGGCTCAATTCATTATGCCCACTCCATGACTGGCATTTTCTAGTTTAGGATATGAAAGATTTCATGGAGTGACATATCATCCTTCTGTTCCACAGTTCATTTTCTTACCCCAAACCTAAAACCCCACGAAATATCTCCAAGAAATAATTGTGTAAGGCACTAATTTCTGTGGCAAGCCTTGAAAATCATATCAGGGTCTGCTGTTATTTGACATTGCCTTGGGCACTGAATATTTAAACAAATCTTCCCCCTTGCTGCCCTTAGACAAGAAATGTGCGAATAAAAAGCTTGAGTAGCCCCAACCAAATTAATTTTTATCTTCCCCCGTTGAATGGGAGTTGTCCTCGAGAATGATCAGGCCAAAGTTTTCTTTCTATTATCTTTGTTTATCCTGAAACTTTGTGAGACAAATGTCTATCATTCTTTTTTTTTTTTAAATTTATTCTTGTAACATCATTTTACCTTGGAAAGACAGACAGCAGCGTAAAAGGTTGTATAGCAGCTGCAGCTGTAATGTCTCTGCGAACATTTTTTGAACCTCCGTCGCAGAGGTCATCAGCTACAACGGACCAAGCAACAGATGAGTTTAAGTGATGACTGTCAGTGTTGATGAATAGACATCCATTATTTAGCCTCGTCATCAGAAAAAAAGTAGAATTTAAAAAAAAAAAACGTACCTGAACACCTCAGTAGTCACTGTAGAATATTTTCTGAACATGTTTTTTCGCAATGGGCGGCATGGTGGTGTAGTGGTCAGCACTGTCGCCCCACAACAAGAAGGTTCTGGGTTCGAGTCCCAGTTCCAGCACGGGATCTTTCTGTGTGAGTCTCCATGTTCTCCCTGTTCCTGTGTGGGTTCTCTCTGGTACTCCAGCTTCCTCCCACAGTCCAAAGACATCAAGAGGGGACGAGGCTGATTGATACTCTAAATTGACCGTAGGTGTGACTGTGAGTGTGAATGGTTGTCTGTCTCTATGTGTTGGTCTGATGGCCTGTCTGGGGTGAACCCCGCCTCTTGAGGCCCGTAGCCACTGGGATAGGCTCCAGCCCCCCCGCGACCCTTAACAGGAATAAGCAGGAAGAAAATGGATGGATGTTTGGTCATGTACATTTCTCTGACTCATGCCTGACTCATCTGTGCTCTCTCCTTGCAAGCTGTAGCTAGGCAGCGGGGTCCTGAAGCCCTGCCCTGTTGCTAGCAGCTTGGACCACAACACCTCAGTCAGAGCTGGTTTATCGGAGAAAAAAAAACCCCAAAAGATGAATTCCTTGCTTTAACAGAGATTTTGTCTTCGGTTAAGATTATCCCACAGGCCATCAGTTGATGAACCATGCTTTAATCAAAACAACTTTTTTTTGATTATCAATTTGAAACGAATGCTCCACATGATTTTCTTTTCATCAAGTGTGAGCGGACGCGGGATAGTTAACCCAAAGTTGTCAATTCCAGTTTGAGTCACGATGCTGCTGTTTTTTTCTCCCTCCCTCCTCATAAACTTAGTGTCTTTCTTCAGCTAAGAAACCAAACATGCTGCCTGATTACCTTCAAAAGGCAGACAAACCCACTTACTGTGTTTTAACCACACCCTCAACCTGCTGTTCTCAACGTTTAAGATTAAATCTTTTTTTTTTCTATATGTTCCCAGAAATATCTTGATTTAATGTTCTTGGCAGCAGTATACAGAGGAACATGTGTGTTGATTATTTTATTTCCTTCCTATACAAGACTGTGCAAGAGCTCCAGGGCCGCTTGTGCGACCTTAATACATCTCACTGGAGCGAGGGGAACAATACAAAACTACTGTACTTCCAGAGAAGAATTCTCAATTGAACTGAGATTCAAGTTAAACTCGTGATATTTAAACATCCTACTTCAGGTGCTCGAGTATTAGCCTAATTCTGGCAACAGGGTAGCTTTCAGAGTCGTATTCTACAAAGGGGCGACTGAGCTCGTCCAGTCCAGCACGTGAGGCCCAAGCTTGTCACCTTGCGGAGGGTGCAGAGAGCAGAATTGGGCCAGTAAAAATGAGAAGTGACAGGATATTGATTTGCTTATCGCAGCTGTGCAGACACACAGATGTGAAGGGCAAGAGAAGGAGGGGGGGCGGCGGTGGCGGTGGTGCTAGTGGTTATCAGGCTTTCACGTCTGATAGAGAAACTGAAAAAAAAGAGAGATTTATCAGCTGATTGCTTCACCTCAATTTTTGTTCCACTTTCTTCATGTGCTTTACAGTTTAAAGGCAGACTTTTTCTTCGTTTTTTTGAAAGTAAATATAAAGTCTGCCGATTTCTTGCTTGGGTAGCTATCTGGAATAGTTATTGATGTAGCTCATCAATATTCTGTGTACTGTAATTGCTAAACACAGATAGACGTGTTAATTAAATGACACGGTAGAATCGCAGTGTGAAGCTGACAAAACCTATTTCATGGTGTTTTCAGTAATGCCTGAAGAGAATGAGGTGTAATAATCGTCCTGTGGAAAGAGCAAGAAAAATAAAACAAGTTCCATTTCTGTATTTATTTTTATTTTTTTTAAATGAGTGGAACTTTCAGTGTAATGAATTTGTTTCCACTCAAATATTGCCGTGGCCATTAAGTTCATCCCCAGCGATGAAAAGCATAATGAGAAAGTTTTAAAAACAAATATGTATATACATATATATCTCAAACTATTGTGAGTGGATCGCAGCAGTGGGTGAGGCAATATGACTCATTTTGGAGACGGTACGGGGCAATTTGCTGAAAAAAGGCGACATGCAATTATACGTTGCCGCTGAATTAAGGCTGCTGCTGCAATGATTAACACATGATTTAAATATTAATCACTGGTTAACATTTTTGGTGAGAAAAGCTGATGGCAAGATAGGATAAAAAAGAATTTGTAACAGTCAGCCCACATTCTTCAACTGAATTTTTCAGACCTGTTACCCAGAAAAACCTGGCATAGGATTTCTAGATTAACATAAAAAAATAAGGGGGACGTTTTCTGCCAGTTTGATAAAAAAAAAAAAAAAAATCAATAAATAAAAAAGAGGAAGAAGAACAATGGCCTGACTGTTTTAATATACCTAAATAAAGTGGTGGCTGTGTTTGTCTCCTTCTTCCTTTTATTCCAAGCTTAATGCATTATTTCATTTTCACCTGAATTTGTAAGAATCTATTATATGAAAGTACAAAACCCAATTCTTCATGCCAACTTGTCAAAATAAAGTTAATATTTTCTTAGACGTCATTTTGGCAAATGTCTCCACCTGTCAGCTGCGTCATATGATTAGCCCGCAGAACCTGTCTTACCAAGGATTATAATGGCAAAATGAAATGTTTTATTGCTTCTGACATCAAGACAGAAAGGTTGCAGGGCCCGGAAATAAATACAGAATATTTTAATTGCAAATTTACAGAGTAATATTGCCAGAAAAATCATGTTAAGTGTGTAACTATAGTGTGTAACTCTGTTGGTGTGAGTTTTTACTATTTTGTAATGAGGTGTGTTGTCTTATTAAAGTATAATTTGTCATGACACATAAAATCCATTAAAACACACAAAAAGAAAGGTATAAGACAAGTTCAAAAATATTCTCTGCGGGGGCTTTCTGTTGCCGTATTCATTCCGTTTTAATTGTAACGACCTGTTTTAAATGCACTTAACTAATGAATGACGTAAAAATAGCAGAAGTAAAATAATAGCAAAGACATTACTTTCCAAAGATGATGAGTTCAGGTCTGTCTCACTCTGCAGGAGCCAGCTTCAGCCCTTGTTTCCTCCACTTGTCTCCGGTGGTCTCGATGTTCTCGTTCAGACTTCTCACAACTTTTTTTTTTTTTTCCAACAGAGCGGTGGCACCTTCGTCTATCTCTTCATCTTCCTCACTGAGGTCACTTGAGTTTTGCCAGCTGGACTAAGTAACTACCTCAGATATAAGTTTTGATCTTCAAAATAGGAAAAAAAAAAAATCTCTTTGCGCTGGGGACTCTAGTAGAGAAACTGCATATTCCAGAGTTCAGTCATGCAGTTATTTGGAAAATTTGTGTCCACTTGATGAGATGATGAAGACATCCAGACAGATGGGAGCGCAGAAACTGATCTTCAGATGTAGACACGCACATTACAGTCAGAAGTAAAGCTGGAGTAAATATTTCTCTATATTTGGTTTCTTATCAAATAAATATGCTTGGATATTGGCAAGAGGGGGCAGCACGGTGGTGCAGTGGTTCGCAATGTCGCCTCACAGCATGAAGGTTCCGGGTTCGAGCCCGGGCTCCAGCACAGGGTCCTTCTGTGTCTGCATGTTCTCCCTGTGCCTGAATTAGCAAAACTTATGAGTCAACACAAAAATTACAATGACAAATTTCGCATTGTTACATTTACAGTAGGCTATGTGATGGTGAAAGGATGAACAAGTATAAACGCCTTGAATTTATTTAGAACGGTGTACCCAAAAATAGCAATCAGATTCTGCTCATGATATTGTGGTTGCTCTGATAAAAATATGAAGTGTAAAAATGCCATGTGGGGACCCCTGTTCTCTGGACATTTTCAATAATCTCTCTGCAAATCTCACACGGACCTTGGCGGAGGTCCACTTCTAGTTGTAAATGTTAGTCCACCAAAGGGATCTAATAGCACCCGTGAGACTAATTTGAATTCATCAAACCAGTGTAAGTTTGGAATCTTTGCAAAGTTCAATTAACATTTTTTTTTTTTGCTCTGGAAAGAAATGACTTGCCATAGGGATTTTATTGGATAGCACGATTGCTAACTAGTAGCGCTTAAAAGGCTTCTCATCCTGTTGGATCTCCTTTGAGTTCATGGTGAAACGAAGAGAAATTAAAAAAAAAAAAAAAAAAAAGGTTGTTGGCAGTTTCTGACAGCCCTCTGACAAAGTTCATATCTGGTTCCATCTTCCTTACTCTCTGTTTTTTATTGAGACGATACCGCCAGGTTCAATACAACAACAACAACAAACCATCAACTAAACTGATTGCTCAACTTCTCTCTTTATTAAAAAGGATTACATTGTCGCAGAAGGGAAAGTCAAAAAAAAGAAAAAGAAAGAGACAAGGAAGGCATGAGGGGGGGACTGATTAAATTGTCTTCATTTACTTAACTGTCTGCTAATATTTCAATTAGAGCTACCGGAGGCAGTGACAGTGCAGGGTTAAAAATGGAACAAGGGGAAAATTAGTCCAACTGATTAATAGGAGGAAATGAAGACTTCTATGCACACAGGAGACATCGCTGACACCACCCTTTCCACATTCTCGTCACTCAATTCACAGCTAAAAATTACGCTTTTTTCCCCCTCCCCTGCTCGCTATCTGCAGACCACTGAGTGGGTTTGTGTTCCACAAATTGTCAACCTGTGAAGGTACATGCACAAGCTGCTGGCAGTGGTGGTGCAGTCGAGGCTGAGTTTGACAGAAAACACATTGGAGACTTCCTTTTCCCCTCCTCTGCCTTTTCCCATTACCATAAACCCACTCACTCATGATAACCATTAATGTAGTGTCTTATTAAAATCCTATCAATATCGCCGCTGCCAGTGCGCTAATGGTCAGGAATCCTTCTCAGTTAGATCACGACTTTGGTCTCCACTGCGGACTAATGAGAGCCATCGCTCAGCATCTCTTTTGGCTAAATCACCTTTATTTGTATCTGCCTTCTCGTGCTGTTGCCAAACCGAGCGCAATGAGAGATGCACGCCGGGGAGGGGCGGGGAGGAGGGTCTGGGAGGAAAGACACCATACTCACCTGCCCGTTCTTGTATTTTCTGCTATAAGGGACTGTGGTGAGTTGTTAATTGTTCAACATTGGCTCTCAGGCAATAAAAGAAGGGCCCATTGCTGCTGCCACTGATGAGGCATTGTTGTCTGGGAAAGTTTATCTCCAGTGTCCAGCGCCGAGTCACAGGGAGGGCAGGCTTGATACAGGAGCGCCACAGGAGTTTGCCCTTCTAACTCAGGGGAGGAATTGAACATTGCTCTATCAATCTGGGCATTTTACAGCTCAGGTCTCCCAGCCGTGAGAAATGTGGGGGAGTGTTAATACTGCTGCTTATTGTCCAGGATCTAAAGCAAACCCTGACTGGTTTGGACGTCATTTTTTATGACAGAGGCACACTTCAATCAAGTTTCAGACGGCTACATTAAACCTATATTTTGGCTGCGGTAATTCTACATCGGCAAATAAGAGGCTCTCTTTCTCTATGAGGGCAAAGCCGTTGTGTGGAACTATTATACTGTCAAAGAAGAGATCATGCTCCTTTTTTCATCAACACCTCCTTCACGCTCATTTAGCTGTTCATCTTTGCACCTTTTAGATGCCCGTTAATGAGCATCTCTACTGGTGGGGGTGAGGTTTTTTCACCTTGACCGCCACTGGCTCACAGATCTTCTCCTGAAACTTTAGGCTACTGAGCCCAACTGCTCAACAATTTCACTATGAATCGCAATTACAAAGAATAAGCATAATTATATTATCACATATCTAAATCACTTGCTGTAAAATATTTATTTTTTGTCTTTTTTTTAAACTTGAATTTGCCTCAGGCTCTATGCCCAGTAAACCGAGCAGAGTCGACTCCACGTTTTGATTCTGTGTTTGTTTATATGTCCCTGTCCAGGGGTTTCCCTTTTATCCATGACAAATGTCTCCCAGGAGAGATGAATAAGGTGACCTTTAACCTTTTTTGACCAGACATCTCTAATGTATTGACCTCAAGGCCACTACACTGATTGTTTTCCTTTCACAGGCTGTTGAAATCAGTGCAAAATGATCAGTTCAACCCTTAATCCATGACCAACAATCACCTACGCGCACCGCATCTATGATGATAATGACAGCTGGTAACGTCCTTGAGATCATGCTCAGGGAAAGTTGATAAACAGTCCGACTGAAACTGACGTCATTATTCGTACGGTCACGATGACTTGCGTGTCGTTGCGTGTTTGTCGTCCATCCGTGATAAACTCTCTACCTTGTAAAGTGCTTTTCTCAGCCTTGCTTGATTTTAAATGTACAATCATATAAAGCTGACCAGACTAACAATAGAAACGCTGACAGCTCGTCAAAATCCATTGCGAAGTTACAGCACGTTCAACATTCCACTGTGAGTCATCACAGGCAAATTTGCCGTGAATGAAAATGCAATATGTATTTAAAACAAAAACACACCAGATGCAACATTTTGAAAGCACACAAATGAGCTTTTATTTATCTCTCTTCTCTTACAAGAGCGATGTAAAACTTGGTGAGGTGTTCGTAATGCAAAACAGGCAAAAGAGGCTCAGAGAGACTAAAGTCAGCTTCTTTCGTGTTGAATTTTAGATGATATGTGCCTGTTTGCATTATAAACCATTGTTGGCACAACAGCACAGTCATTGATAAATGGTGCTCTGACGAATAATTGCCTGCTATTCACAGTTATGATCAGATCAGTCTTTATATCTGATGTGTTGATTGTTTTAACACTGCATCTGCATTGTTGTCCAACCTCAATAATCAGAACTGGGGTGCATTCCTGTAGCCTGTGGCCACAAACTACAAAGGATTGCGTCACTATGAGACCTGAATTCCTGAGATGTGACTCCCTTTAGAAAATGTCCCCTACTGCCATCTCTGTCAATGAATAAAAAAACCCAAATAGCTAACAGTATACATGACAAAGGCTCTATCTGGCAGCAAAGGTAACCAAGGGCAGAGAGAGCCATTTAATATTTATGAAACGTCGATTCATTGAAATCACCTATTCATTAGTGCCCATATTCAGCTACAGCCCTGAAGAGATGGGGTGGAGGGAGATGTATGTGTGGGTTTTTGATACACTTGTAATAACCATCACCAAACAAGGCCAATAACAGTTTTTATGTTATAGCCATCATAATCGTCGTCAGTCTGGGAGGCGCCTCAGCCTTAACCACCAGAGAGGCCAGCCTGCCTGCCAAGAGAGCTAGTAATATAAATGCACTTTGAAGAATGGAGGGGATGGCGTGCTCCTGGATAGGTGCCAGCTACACATCCAAAGCTGCAAAATCACGGCCACGCTGACTCAGGCAATGACACTGTCTTAGTTGTGTTCTTCCTTCACCGACCTGCTTGTGCAGTGCAATCAGAGCTCTGTTGCATTATGTAGGAGGTACCAAAAAAAGGGGAGAAAAAAAGTGATGTCACTTAGTTTAGAAATCAAATGCATAAGCTACTGAAACAGAGCGGCTTTATTTTAAAGGGCACGCATTGTCGAATTGAAAATCCTATTAATTGGATGCAACTGTTGCATACACTGGGGGGCAGCATTGCTATGTCGGGGTCTTTAAATGCATGCATAATGATTTATATTAGCACTACTGCAAAATTAGTAGTGTAGGGATGCAACGGGACTACAGATGTGAAGATAGAATGAAAAAATAATTGTAAGTGACTGAGCTGACACTGTGAGCTACTGAGGTGCTTCTAAGTAGCTTCCCTGGTTTGCCCTCAGCATGCTACAATGTGCTTCATTACTGCATAACAAGTGGATGAGAATGTGAGAGCTACTAGCAACAGTGGCTGGCACTCATTAATACTGATGTGGACAGTATTTTTTACAAAGAGGAAATAGAAGGGAGGACAGGTTCAATTTTGCAATGGCTGTTTTCATGACAGAAAGCTAATGATTTTCCAGGAGAGATACACAAGAGCACAATAACCGTATACTACCATATGTAATTCTTTAATAAGTGTCCCAGGAGTATGGAGAAGGAAGAGGTGTCAGACAGCAGCAGTGGTTTTATGGATTTTTTTCCCCATGTCTTTCCATATTCCCTCCAGTCATCTAATCAAATAATGTCTCCAGCAGCAGTGGCACCTACACCATTTGCCCAGCCCTTTGTTAAGCAAACATAATGTTTGATAAATTCAGTCTATATGGTCATAGAGAATTTTCTTGATATAGGAAAAACATATCCTTCACTGACAGGGAAATAGCATTTGATGAGCTTTATCACCCCTAAAAGCAGCATGACTTTTCTTGGATGGATGTTGGGAGCGCTGCATGCAGATGAGCCCAAACTGAATGTGTCCTGTGAGTGTCGTTGCACCCAGTAAATGTCAGAGAAGAAGACGATATATGGCTGCGATGCAGAGCTGCATTAAAGGGAAAAACCGCTGCAAATTTACTGGACATTGGAGGCAAATTGACTGTCAAAAATTACCATTGTCATTTACTTTCATCATTCTTTGGAATTACTGCTCTGGATTTATGCACACTGACACATATATGTGTTAGTTTGGATCTATAAGAGAAAGGAAAGATGGTTTACAAGACAAAAAAAGTAAAGGAGAGAAATAAAAACATGGGAACGGTGTATAGTCTCCTCTTTTATGTCCCAACATCTGTGTGTATGTGCACTGTTCAGTAATCCCATTGCATGTTTGAGTGTGTCAAAACAGTGCAGCACACCCATCCAGCTCATCCCTCCAGGTTTGAAACCCTACAACTGCAGGTCACAAAGTGACATTGTGCTTTTATGGCTGCTCTCCATGGTGCTTCACATAAGCCCAGAAATGACTGAATCCCTCAGCCAGAGTCCCGACCCCGAGCATCCCTGTTAGTGCTGCTGCATTCACATTCTTTGATGTGGCCCTGAATTAAAATCAGTCATCGGCCTCTTTGCAGGGATCTCTTCCACCTCTGCTGTTCACATATCTGCAGGTCCGCAGTGCTTGGCAGCCACCGAGTGTCGGTCTGATTGTTTGTCTATTGTTTTCTTTTTTTTGGGGGCTCCAACAGGAAAATGGGTAGAAATTATAAGTGCAGTAGCCTTGAACATCTTCTTACTGCGTTTGAGCTGGAGATTAACACTCCTGAAGTAACCCCAAGAGATAATATCTAGCTGCTGTCCACCCACATCCCAGCTGATAAAAGTCTTCATCAGAGAAATTAAATGTGATTGTATGTCCTGCTAATGAAGGAACACATTTAACACTTTCCTCAGTTGCAGTGGGACAAGGTCATGTTGTAATATAAAAAGCAACAAGTTGATTATTTTCATCTATAGAGGGCCAATCATGGTATTTTTACATAATGTGCCTCCAGGCATGGTTTCGTGCATTCATGCCCACATCTGTCTGTCAAAGGTCGATGTCGTCACCTCTGAGCGTTGGTTCACCGTGTGAAGGATATTTCCAACCGAGTTTAAGGATTCCAGAAATATTCATATTTAAATCTATCGGGGCACACATGTAGTGCTTCAGTGTCGAACAAAAACGTGGGAAAATAAATTAGCACGTGAAGAAGAAGCACAATGAAGAACATGAACACTACAATTATTGCTTTCCGGTCTGTTATTAATTTTTTTCTTTTTCTCTCAGCCAATAATTGAATTTAATTATTCAGGGTCTATCTTTTAATATGTTTTCCTCATTTCCTGGCAAATTGATTATGTAAACCAATTTTCTCTCATCTCTTTTTTTTCCTCCTTTATTTTTTGCATCTGGATATCTTTTAGCATCTGGGACTCACTTGCGGATGTTTTTTTTTTTTCTCTTTTAATTTTAGCCTGCAGAGTTAATGTAGTGTTGAATCAGATTTGTTTCCCTAATCTGCTTACAAATGATGTTGCTTGAAGGTGATACGCTAATGAACAGAGTAAATCAGATGATGTATGTACCTGGATATATTCACAAATTTTACCTTCATCCATGCGTCATAAAACAGGATCCCAATTTGTATCAGTTCTGTGCTTTTTTGACACGTTAAATAACGCGATATCCTGCAGTTTATCTATTTATTTATTAAAAAAAAACAGCAAAACAACAACACCAGAGGCCAGAAATCATGAATAGAATCACACACACTTGTGAGTATAATTGCAGTTGCTGATTCTAACTGCTGTGTTGTTGCTGTTAGCAGCAACAGCGGAGGTTGTCTTTCAATGAGCCCGCAAGTCTCACCTGTGGAGGAACTGGGGCTCATCTTTCCCAATGTTCCTGTTCAGCCATTTTAGATGCAACAAATCCTCCAATCCAGACAAAAAGTAGTCGTTTTCTTCAGCCTTCAGACATAACCCTGCCTCTGGTGCAGAACGTAAGCACATTGCCACTGGATCTTGATTTTGCAGCTTCTAAAGATTACAGTTCCTTCTCTTTGAATTCTCTGGTTGAAGCAGAGAGGGGTCAAGGTATGTAGTTTGTCCATAAGGGAGCCTCATGCTTTTTTATAAAGTTGGCCTTCTCGTCATCAAGAAACCTTTGCTTTGTTGACTGAAGTTACGTCGGAGCTAAGTACTTCTGGCTATGTGACTATAGGGTACCGAATGTAAGACCTGGAAAACAATTTTCAAAGTGATACTGTATACTTTCAATATTTAGTTTATCTTCGCCGCATTCAGCTCATTTTTCACACATTTAAGACATGCATTATGAAAACATATTTTCATGTGTGAGCGAAAATAAAATGTTTAACTTAAATCTGAATGTGACATCAATGTGTAATATTAAATGTAAATTTTTGAAGTAAATCTGAATTTTATATCTAAATATACATTTAAAAGGGAATATAAAGGTTCTATCTAAATATAAATGCTGAGTTTGAATGGGGATGCAAAATTTGAGTCTTCGTGTTAAATCTCAATCTAAAATTGAACTGTTAAACCTAAATGGTACATCTAAATCTAAATCTAGTGTCTGTCTAGCCCCACCACTAGCATTGCTTTCAGCTAAGCTAACAAGCATTTATCCATCTGGAGTTCTCTTAATCACACAAAGAGGAGGGACTGATATCTATCTGCTTGTCTGGCTCAAAACTAATGGACGGTTAGGGAATTTCCTAAATTGTTGGCATCTTCCTCTTACCAGTTGACCGGCATTCGTGATGCACATTTATGATTAAGAGTGCCTGTCTGTGTGCTGTCATGATGTGTCTTTGTGTGTTACATGGGGGGGGGGGGGGGGGGGGGCTGACATGTCAGCTGACATGTGTTTTTACCCCTCTGGCCCTTCCTCATGTTCCACACATTTACACATACAGCTTGTGTGATGACGGAAATAGTCAGTTGGATGACTTTTATTTTGCTTAAGATATTATTTTGCATCGGTGAAGCTGGGTTGGTGTTAATTTTTGTTTCAGGAATATATTTCTAATAGGGGGACGCAGTATGGTTGTCGTGGGTCAAGGTTTAAGAGTCTTCTACTAATGACACACATGAGTAAACTACACCAGGGAATCTTGTATTCCTTCTTTCACGTGTTAGCGCTTTACCTAAATATAGAGGACCAGGTGATATTGACCTAATTTCTTTTTGGCTGGCCTGCTCCTGGATGACATATTAAACAGCAGCTAAGCCAACCTTAACTTCACATTCATAATGAAATGCAAGTGGAGGTGAGAGTAGGTGGAGTTGCTTAACGAGCCAGCAAAGACAGCGAGGAGATTTGAGCTAGCGGGTGAAACAGCTCAAGGGTATTCTATATGAGGCGCCGGCCCCCTGAGATTTGCTCTGGACCCCAGCCGGACTCCTGTAGAGATATTGCTGGATACAAGTGTTAATGAGAATATACTTATCACAGCTATGGGTCTTATCTGGTGGTTGGGCTTCTTCAATATGTTGCGGTTTGTAATGGAATATCATTGTAGATGAAGATGCTTAATGCAAGACAAAACAATCACGTCACACAGTGGGTAATGGTTATTTATTTACACTCAAGGTGGAGAGGAATATCCATGGTAACAGTGCAGTTAGACTCCACTGTGCTGTGTGCTCTCGTTCTAAATGTTTTGGCCTTTTTTAAAAAAGATCATAAAAAAAGAAAAATTAGGTGACATTGTACCCTCGTGTACTTGAACACAGTGCTGCTGTTCCTTTCCAGCAATGCCCAGATATATGTTTTGAGTATCATGGAAAGGGGTTCTCCTCTGTGCCACCTTTCACCAGATCCCTTACTAATTGTTTCTGTCTCCAAGGTAGCATGGCTGCTCTTTGATGTTCAAACCCCTTCCTTTTCACAAAGGAGACTGACGGCAGGAGCAGAGAGAGAGGCAGATGGGCCGCGACAGGATGCTGCGAACCCGACGTCCCCCCCCCCCCCTTTCAAGTGCTCTGGTTCAATCAGCCCATGCCGCACAAGCTGTTGTGGAGCACCTTTGAAATCATGGTGTCTGCACAATAGTCTTGACTGTTAATGATTTCTTGTAAAGTTCCAAAGCAGTCCTGATTACACACCGTCATGCACATGCACATGTACCGATGAGTGCAGACAGCAACAACAATGTCGTGCGTATACGTGCATGCGCTCGACCACTTTTCATCACCCACACATGCACGTGCACACACAATCGCACACACAAGCATAAGCACACTCGAAGCAATGCATGTGTGCTTAGAAACAAGCTCCATCTCTAAGGTAACACTCTGGAAACCAGAGTGAGGACACAAAAAAACAATTAATATGTTAATTTAGTTAATCACTGAAGCTGGTGTACTTGGTTGGAAGAGGATGTGCACATCAAACGTTCATGGTCCACTTGAATCTATGTTATGCCATCTGTGTATATTTCAAATTAGCAATCATACAGTACATGTGCTTTTACTCTGGTATTACTAACATGTAGCCTGATTAAAGGTTGATGATACTTGACTACATCCTTAAAAATATCAGATGCACACTCACTTACAAAGGTAGATGTCATTACAAAGGCTGTTTCAACAGTTATTGCGCCGTGTTTGATTCGGTGCCATGTTCCATCTTGTTAAAAGCTACCTGACGTCTTCAGCCATTTTTGAAAAGTGGTATCAAACGGTACAAGATGTCAAATATGCAGGTGATCACACCCAAAAAAAAGAAAAGAAAAAAAAACACGGCAGCACAGTTAACAGCATGTCTTGTCGATACAAATGATATATTGGAGTGCCTTAAAGGTGGGTGTGTATGCAGAGGGTGGTGGTGGTAGAGTGTGTGTCTGTGTGTATGGGGGTGTCTTACATCTCTCTGCCTGGGACTGTAAGGACTGGCCCTAATTAGATGGAAGGCTTTGAGAAAATGTTCCTCTGTGTGTGTGTGTGTGTGTGTGTGTGTGTGTGTGTGTGTGTGTGTGTGTGTGTCTGTGTGTGTGTGTAAAACTGGTGAATCTTATTTCTCAAATGTTCTACAGTGTTATATTTCTGTCAAAACCAAAGGCTTCACCAATATCAACCCCCCTCAGCCACGAGCGCAGAGTAAATTTTTTCCAGCTCCAGTGAGCATTGTACATCTGCAGAGGTCACGAGTTGGTTAATCAGTGCCACAGACCTAATGATTACATCAGCACAGACTGGGATTTCTGGCTCTCCAAAGCATGGCTTGTATCATTTTTTT
The DNA here is from genome assembly GCF_037954235.1 of Aulostomus chinensis. Taxonomy (NCBI): domain Eukaryota; kingdom Metazoa; phylum Chordata; class Actinopteri; order Syngnathiformes; family Aulostomidae; genus Aulostomus; species Aulostomus chinensis. The sequence continues at coordinate 17,096,924 of NC_141332.1, read as the reverse complement.
TTTTCTTGTTTGAAGCTGGAGCTCCTAATGGCAGCATGGCTCAGAGGTAGAGTGGCCGTCTAGCAGCTGAAAGGTCGCTGGTTTGATTCTCACTTCCCACGGTGATTATGTCCGAGTATCCTTGAGCAAGATACTGAACCCCTAATTGCTCCTGATGGCCCTGCGATGGACTGGTGATCTGTCCAGGGTGAACCCCGCCCTTCACCCAATGTCTGCTGGGATAGGCTCCCCCCCCTTCCGTGACCCTTAACTGATAAGCAGTATAGAGAATGGATGGATGGATGGCTCTCTGAACAACATGAAGTAGAGTTCCATCTTAAGTCCAGTCTTTCCTTACACGTCGACTGCTCAGCAACTGAGGACGTTGGGATGTGAAAGTGACCTTCAGCATAAGATCACTTACACTCCAAATAAAGAGAGCAAAATAAAATGAATGTGTTTCCATTGTAGTGCGTTGGAATTTATGACCTCTGCATCCCTATCTGCTACAATGTCTTCATCGAGAAAACACAGTTTAACTATTAGAAGTATAATGGGGTACAAGCAAGGGGGACATTACGCTGACGCAAATTTTACTGGTTGCAAATGAAAGCCAGTAAAGGTTTGGAGGATGTCATCATATGCATCCATTTAACAACAACCATCTGTTTGACATACTGCCATGTCATTTAAGTGAGGATACACTGTTGCGTAAAGAAGACATTGCGGACTGATGAGTGTTGAGATTGTGTGGTCTAGATGCTGCTGAGGTTACTGAGAGAAGTCCTTCAGACACACCGTCCCTGAAGGAACCTTTCCTCTGTTTGTGGATTGTTGAGACCATCAGCCGTCCACTCAAGTAGACAAGGGGCGTGGCAGATACTCTCACATCCTACTGTTCAGTCACCAGTGATGCATGGATTGCAGTTGCATCTGTTGACTGGATGTTTTTTTTTTTTTATAAATATATATATTTTTATACACGGAAACATTAACAGATTTTTGTTTTTAGCTAATTTTTCATTCAGGCCTGAATTCGCTGACTGTAACACGAAAAATAAAGCGTCCTCCTGATATTCTCCACTGAAGTTGTCAGAAAAAAAAGGATATTTCAGGGACTAAATCCATAACTCTATTTCTTGTGGACAGTATAGTTTGGACTTTCACGTTGGTAAGAATATCTAGTTTTGCTCCTAATCTATAAGGAAACTTCCGTGAGAGCTCTGCCACCTTCCATGACGGACGTTAAATTGCTTAATCTCCCAGATGGAAGGTAATGTTTATGAAAACGGCATCTTTAATCCGCAGGTGGTGGGCAGGTGTGGATCTATAACTTGAGAAAATAATTATTTCAAATGGATGGCAGGTGGATAATTTATGCAGACATGCTGATTCGGGTGGCATAAAAGCTTAAATGCGCGTTCGTGATGAACACAACAACCAGACGATGTCTTTCGACAAAACGTTTCCTCGCCCACAACATCGTATCTGAGTCTGTGTTTGGTCCAGTGCAAAGCCCAGAGGAAGCGTTCTACCTTGGACATTTTTACTTCAGAGGTTCTGCATATAGCAACTGAAATGTCTCAGCGCCATGCCTCCAAAACACTCTCCCTGCAGAGGAATTTCAGAGGAGCACCTGGTGTTTTCAAGTGTAGGGCAAAATGCTTCGGTTGACCATTAATGGAAATAATCCCGAACCATTTCCCCCCTTTTGGTTTGAGCAGAAGCTTCGCCTCTCTCTACAAATACAGTAGAGTCTTCATTGAATAGCACAATGTGTTATGTAACAGCTAACAAAAAAAAAGCAGAAACAATTTTCTCCAATTAAACTCACAAGAAAGGCAATTATTTCACGAGACGTGCATTCCTCCGACAAGGTGACATGTAATATTTCCTCAGAAATGAATGGAAATCTCAGATGTAAGAGTCATTATGTTTAATGTTGCTTTTGAAATTTAACATATTAGGACCCACTGTTTTGATTGACACGTCTGTGTTTTAGTTCACTGTGTTATGATTTAGACCGTCAGTCACGGTCCCATCGTGGACTCCAGCTCAGTACTCAGGGTAACACACGATGAAACTTTTGTGTTTAGACAACAACATGAGTTCAAATTGAAGGCAGGGTGACGGCAATGTCAGTCACAGATTTGGTGACGCCACAGACATCAGAGACATCAGAGAGGCGGACGAATCAGCAAATTTAGCCACAGGACACATCGTCAACTCTGGCTTATGACTTTCAAAATATAACTTGTATCACTTGATTATTTTATCCCTTTTTCCCCAAAATTTTGTTTAAACGCCTACTGGGAATCAGTGATGAAGTGAAAAAAACAAACAAAAACAATGTTGTCAAAAGGTCAAAGTTCAAAGTCAGTATCACATCACACAAACACGATATTTCATGATCGCCTCCAGGGAATTTCACGGGAACACCATTAGGACGTTTCTTGTACCAAACACAGCTATACAGATTAAGTGGTGTACCAATAACTCAACACTGGTGTCCACGCTGATATTGGGGGTCAGTTTTATCACTTGAAAGCTCAGAAACTGCAAAGGATTTCCTGCTTATGCTGTAACAGGGTGTTAAATCAGACATTGCCAGCATTCTTGGAAATGATTACAACAGACTGAAGATGCTTAAAACATGTACTTCACTGTGCCAACACACTGTTAGAGTTATTAGCTGTTAGATAATTCTTTCCCTTTGAATCACACCAGCTACTTCTGTTCAACCCTCTAAAGCTGACATATTTTACAAAACCAGACATCGGGGCACTTAGTTTTATGTGTAAGCTGCAAGCTTTGTCTTTGTTGTCATATGGAAAGTAAACACAGTCGAACACTTTTGAAATGGCTCATTTGTTTTTCTTTATATTGACTAAAACAATGAGGAACAATTCGCGGAATACATAAAGAACTGCAGCTTCAGTGTTGGTGTAAACCCACATTTAGTCTGCGCAGTTGTAGCCAAAGTTAGATTCTTTTTCCTTTATCCACATAAACATGAATCCCAGATAAATAAATGAGTGTAGATCGTGGTTCCCCACAGGGCAGACTGTTCTGCAGATCGTTGCAAACATCTCCATTTATGTCCTCCTGAAATATACATAGCGTATATATACACATTTTATCACTGACTTGTGTCCTTAACCACTTAATCAATCTACCTATTAGTGGGAAGTGTGCTCGGAGCCCCACAGGGAGACCTTTCACCAGATGCTGGTGCACTGATTACTGCTGTTTATGGGAGTCTTTGGGAGAGACCTCAGGATCAGAAACAGTTAAGACTTGCTTCCCATTCATGAGCGCAAGTTGGCTCATGTTTGGTCCAACAAATCATTTGAGGGGAAAAATCAGATATTTAACCAATGGACCATGAACAAATTAGTGTTGTAATTACCTGCAGGATGTCTTCATTGATAATTGCTGCATCTTTTGTTGTAACAAAATGTCAATACAGTCCACATCCTAATTGAATTGAATACCAATATTAGAATACTTCCCATGCACTGCATTTAGAAGGAGAACATTCTGCTTTGTTTCCTCTTGATTTACCATGTTGAAAAAAAAATCAGCGAAACTCTTACAAATAGCTTCAGGGCTACATCATAGTGTGCTGTACTGTATCTGAATGAATGTCTGTGGCATGGCCAAGTTTGTTCATGAATGCGGCCGCACAGAATAAGTGTAGACTGTGAAATTCAATTAGTGGACAAATATCAATGATGGACTGACAAAGGATTATGAAGCTGCTGAAGTTAAAATACAGAGAGAGAGAGAGAGAGAGAGAAAGGTTTCCGCTAAATGTGTCATGCTGGCAGAGCCAATATTTTTCTGCAATACATAGAAAACTCGAAACAAATGCAGAGGTGGGCAGCAAAATCTGTTCTCACATTAGAAAGGTTATTCAACTGTAACGACAACAACGACAAAAAAATACTCAGACAAATAGGAACTGGTTAAAATGCCTCAGATATGAGTAGAAAATATAGTTTTCAATGAAAGTCACTTCATATCATGAATTATTACATACTGAATACCCAAATGATAATCTGATAAATAGCTTGTCTAATTAACACCGAAATTAACACCGCAATTTGTTACTCACTTCCTGATGTTGGCGGCAGTTCATCACATGAGCATTCATAGAGATCGTGAGTAGCTGGGTTTTCAGTCACAGCAGAATCAGCTTTTTTTTACGCTTTTATTGTCATTATTAATATCGTAAGGCCTGTGTTTTTACCTATTTCAACTCGGTGATGTTCCAAAATATAAAGTATTGAAAAGTGTGAATGCCATGAGCGCTGTGGAAACTCCACCAAGGCGATGTGACGTTGTGAGATCTGGATGTGGATCGATTACAAAATATAATTAATCATCTGACTGACCTTTAATCATCCTGCTAAATTTAATCAAAATGCATTCTCAACGTTTTAAGGTATCAAGCTCAAACACACAAAGCAATGCTGGTGATCACAACTGGTGGAGGTGACGTGTTACGTCTTGGCTTGGACTGGAAAGAATTATACACTGAAACTGTGGTATGGAAAATGTATTCAAAAAGAGGCAAACATGGATTAAAGGTAACGCTGATGGGGGATTTCACACCTGAATGACTGTCTTGTGATTGTTTCACGATTAAACACTAATATCCACATGCAAATGTATGTCGCATGCATGTTATGCTGTATTTGCACAGTCTTATAATTATATAAACAACGGAGCCATCTTATTCACGTCTTTGTATTAACCAGGGACTCTGGTTGATTACCTATCACGGCATCAGTGCTGATATATTTCTCTTGTCGTAACTTTCCCGGATGTAAAAATAATTTACATTTTCATTTTTTCCGCACTTGGTATAACCAGTAAATACATCAAATTCACCATATATTTAAGTATACAGGGACAGTTGTTGACATAATATATTCACCAATTTAGTCTGCACTGGTATTGAGATGGGATACCTTACTACGTGTGTGCGTGCGTGTGTGTGTGTGTTAATCAAGTTAACAGTGAATTGGTGATGATGCGTTGAATCTCACTGGACATCACTTGTCTTTCTTTTGTTTATGTTGTGCCACAGGAACAATGCAGACAAGCAGAAGTGATTGCACTCTGTGTCAACACGATGTGACTGCAGCCAACCAATGTTTGTGGCAATAGATGAGGCACGCTGCCATGGGAAATCAATTCCATAGGTGTCAACAGCGGTGATTGAGATAGCCATTGTGAGGTGTGGGCTGGATTTGTCTGTTTGTGCACGTGTGTGTGTATTGTGAACACGTCTGTCTGCTTCTTTTAAAGTTGTGTACGTGTCTGCATTCGTTCCTTGATCCCTCATAACAAATAATTGCTGACTAAGCTTTAGCCGACGTATACAAGTGTGTATATGTTAAGTGAGATGTGTTGTTGTAGTGAAATTGTGTCAAGGTAATTAATAGGCCTATTTTATGTCGAATTAATTGTGCTATATTAGGATTTTAATACAAAATTCATATTGAATCTGCTGGTCTAAAGGAAGCAGTTTGTGTGTCTCTCCGTTTTTTGCCGTCCATTCTGCTTCCCACTTGGCAGGTGAATTGCTGTGGATCCAAGGAAGTGGTCCGTCAAGAGCACTCTTCTTATTTTTGATCCAATTTCTGTCATGCTTTCAGAAAATGTTTTTCAGAGGCCTCTTGTGCAGCCTTTCGTCATCAGGTGACATCGGCAACACTTCCGCAACATCACTCAATTAGACCTGCATTTTTTTTTAAACCGCAGCTCATGCACTCTTTTGGATGCAGCTGTTTTTTGTTTCTTTTGTCATACATGCAACTACATCCCAGCAGGTGCATTAATCCACTGAGTCTGAGGTTGTTTGGACGAATGTTTCTTAAGGAAGCTGCGGCAACAAAATCATCCCACATGAGTTTATAAATGAAAATGTAAAGATACGACATTTGTAACAGGAACATCGGGCTATATGTTCTATTAAGAATGCAAAAATGGGCTTGATTTGTATAGCGCTTTTTTTTTTCCCCCTCCTTAATGGCACTCAAACACTTTACCGTGTTGCTCTTTTCACATCCACGCTAATGGTGGAGGCTGCAACGTGAGGCGCCCACCTGCTCATCAGAGGTTAGAAGGGGTTCAGTATCTTGCTCAAGGACACTCCAACGTGGTGTCTGGAGGAGGCCAGGATCCAGTAAACCTCTTTACTAGACGGCCCCTCTTACCCTTGAGACTGTGACACCCCTGCTTTGGAAACATTGTCATATTTTTTGGGGGGGGGGACTGTAGCTAGTCACACAGCTCGACACTAAAGATATTGCCGATGTCCTTGTGTGTTTTATGCCGTCTTGCGCTGTATTGTTTTGAATTTTTCTTTGAATATGAAATGTGGCTTATTTAATCAGTACAATCTTCATGTGATGGTTATGGAATAAAAAGATTATCCATGATATATGGTTCACATTTGGCACATATCGCTGTCTTAGATTCTGCCTTGCTTCCTTTCATTACACATTAGACAAGACAAGAATAGCTTTTTATCTTCTCACTGTGATAATGATGATAATTAACTAAAGTAGCATAAATGAATTCAAGCAATCAATCATAATTTTATAACCCTCTTCAATGGAAAGAAAGAGAAAAAAAACACAAAACACTCAAATCACAACTAAGACATAGATAGCAGATGTTCCTACAGCTGTAATCTCTTTCTAAAATTAATTGAACGCCGTCGTCTATACTAATCACATTTCACTGGCTTTTGACAGTTTCCCATTGAATCTTTACTGTTGACAAATTTAGGCATATGAATAGCATCGAGTCAAACTGGTAATATCTTGAAAGTCACAGCTTTATAATGAAATTGAAATGCATCCATAAATGTGCTGAAATATGTTCTAATAATACAAGATGATAACTGGAGAGAGAACCTTGTTAAATCTGTCTTGGGATCAGTAAAGTTCACAAGAATCTTTTACCACTATTTACTATGACAATACGTTAAATTCGTCCAGTAATTTAAGGATGTATATAATGTTGAACAATGGTGCCAAATAATACTCGAGCATATGTAAAAAAAAAGCTGGTTCCATCACTCTTTTTTGTACATTTACTCTATAAAAAAAAGCAAAGAACACCTCAAACCAGCATAAAAATTCAATTCTCAAAGTTACCATCAATATTTTCAAATACTTCAAAATGCTTTAAAATTCATGGATGGAAATCTGACCAATGCAAACACACCCAGTTCGGGTTTAGGCACAAGAAACGAGCAACACCTCCTACAAGATAGGTGTCAGTTTGTTTGTAGACCCGGGACTCAAACATGTGTCTCCCTGTACAAGTCAGGTGTTTGTTGGTTTGTTTGACTGGGACTAAAACATGTGTCTCCCTGTACAAGTCAGGTGTTTGTTGGTTTGTTTGTTTGTTTGACTGGGACTCAAACATGTGTCTCCCTGTACAAGTCAGGTGTTTGTTGGTTTGTTCGACTGGGACTCAAACATGTGTCTCCCTGGACAAGTCAGGTGTTTGTTTGTTTGACTTGGACTCAAACATGTGTCTCCCTGTACAAGTCAGGTGTTTGTTGGTTTGTTTGTTTGTTTGACTGGGACTCAAACATGTGTCTCCCTGGACAAGTCAGGTGTTTGTTTGTTTGTTTGACTGGGACTCAAACATGTGTCTCCCTGTACAAGTCAGGTGTTTGTTTGTTTGTTTGACTGGGACTCAAACATGTGTCTCCCTGGACAAGTCAGGTGTTTGTTTGTTTGACTTGGACTCAAACATGTGTCTCCCTGTACAAGTCAGGTGTTTGTTGGTTTGTTTGTTTGTTTGACTGGGACTCAAACATGTGTCTCCCTGGACAAGTCAGGTGTTTGTTTGTTTGTTTGACTGGGACTCAAACATGTGTCTCCCTGTACAAGTCAGGTGTTTGTTTGTTTGTTTGACTGGGACTCAAACATGTGTCTCCCTGGACAAGTCAGGTGTTTGTTTGTTTGTTTGACTTGGACTCAAACATGTGTCTCCCTGTACAAGTCAGGTGTTTGTTTGTTTGTTTGTTTGTTGGCTCGGGACTTGAACATGCGTCTCGATCTACAAAGATAGGTGTTTGTTTGTTTGACTGGGACTCAAACATGTGTCTCCCTGGACAAGTCAGGTGTTTGTTTGTTTGACTGGGACTCAAACATGTGTCTCCCTGTACAAGTCAGGTGTTCGTTTGTTTGTTGGCTCGGGACTTGAACATGCGTCTCGATCTACAAAGTTAGGTGTTTGTTTGTTTGACCGGGACTCGAACATGCATCTCCCTGTACAAGTCAGGTGTTTGTTTGTTTGTTTGACTGGGACTTGAACATACGTCTCCCTCTACAATTCAGATGTTTGTTGGTACCATCCACCACCACAACCTACTCCCTAATATTGACCTTCTTGTCATTTAAAAACTTTAATAATCACCTCTCACATTATGTTCCAGACAATCTTGCATGTCAACTGTGAATAAGTAACCTAATTAATTTCCATTGACGTTGTTTCCGTGGTGATATGACATAATGGTAAAATTATGCAGCAGCGTTCAGAGGCCATGATCACTTTGACCTGACCTGTAGCAACGTTAATGTAATCACCAACACATGGTGCCAGTCCACAATATATCTGAACCAAATACCTTAAAGTATTCCATGAACATATGTACCCCCTCCACACACACACACACACACACACACACACACACACACACACACACACACACACACACACACGGTATCTGCCAGCAATTATTTGGAGCAACCCCACAGGAAGAGCCATCTGTAGCGGATTTCAATTTCCTCACATACACACAGGGGGATGTGTGCCTTAAAATCTTTAATTGAGATGGATTAGGTCATCCAATTAACCCCAACACACTTGGGTGTCCTTTCAGGAGTTGAAAGCTTTTGCTTTGGGGTATTGTCACAAATCTTTAAGTCACCACCGAACTAGTACACCTGTCCTCACTGTCTTTATAAAGCTTAATTGAGTTGAGCTCGGCCTCAATGGAAAAACGGTCTTTGTTACTTCATTTTTCGAGCATTGCACGTCCATGCAGTGAAAACTTACATGGAAAACACAGAGTACATGGAGATAACAAAGATGGCATCAAGATGTATTCATCTGCTGAGAAAATGAGATTGCAGATGATGGAGGTTGTTGATTTGACATGAATGCGTTCAGTTTTCAAAAGATTGACTTCAGGGTCAGGTATAAGATTATTGCCCTGTTGCTTTATGTTCATGTTCATGGGTTGCAGCAACATGTGTCAAAAGGCTGCGTTGGAGTCACTGCTCCTGCCATCTTCACATTACTTATGGGTTAAAACTGCAACATACTGCCAGATTTTAAAATGATCCATCCGCTGTGCAGAAATAAAATGATCTAAGAAGATTCATTTGTGAATATAAACACAGAGGGTCTGTATTCCACTTTGTGGAAACATATTTGGCTATTTTCTTAGACACAACATTCGTTCATGCTCATGGAGGTAAAGCAGACTCATCTTTTTTTTGCGGAGAGGGGGGTTAATTTGAAACAATTCTTCAAGGCAGGGAAAGAAGCCAGAAGACACGCAGAGAAAATAGTCTTAATTGTTTAATCCATATCAGTTATGCACCATATGGGAGAAATTACAGGTGCTGCATGATGGGATAAACACTACAGCTGAAATAAATGTCTGAGGGGCAGGCTACACTAGTTTGTGTCTTTTTAGATCAATTTGTCTCGGCTCTTAGCCCCTCAAACCAACTAATAATATGTGCATGAATTACAATAAAGCATCCCAACTGGAAAAGCTCAGCTAAAAGCTAAGGTCGAATTCTATTTTCCCAAAGTCTTATTAGTGAAATTTGTTATTTAACCTTCTGGTTATTTGATGTTCGGTCTCCAATGTGACACGAGTGTGTCACTCATCACAAGATCCCTTGTATTCATTTGATATTGTTGCATATTCTGTAAAAAATCACCTCGATTTGTCAGTTTTTCCTTCACTTCATGTACTCATCCTAATACTGAGCACAGTGTGATCAAAGCTGAAGAGTCTGTTAAGCTTCCACTTTATTCCACAGTTAGTTTACTAGAATTATGTCACTTGTTCTGTTGAATAGACGCAGGTGAACACAGAGATAATGCTGAAATAGTTCTGAAGTAATAAGAAACAAACAAGCAGCTGATGAGAGCATAAATAGGAACGGGGGCGGGCGAGACAGTAGACAGGAAGTAAAGTGGATAAACACAAGGGGTGGGTATCAAAATAAAAGTCCACAGGGGAACGTCTGTGCTCTGGTCTGTCATTCAAACCGGAACAATTTATGAATGGAACGGACAGACATTTTCTAACCCATGACCATAGATGTTCTATATGTTGTCCAGTATGATTCATTTGAATCAAATTCATGGTTTTTCTTCACCATTAACATATCATTAATAGTACAATTATTAGAGTTGGTAACTTAACTGTGACACAAAGCCTTTATTTGCTGCAGAGGGGGAATTAGACACAAACAACATTAAAAATGTCTTCCTCTGAGTGTTACAGGGCTTTGGTGGTCAAATTTCTGGTGTTTCTAGAAAGGTTTGTTTGTTTGTCCACAGTAAGATTTTTGTTGTTGTCGTCTCTTTTGACTCAGTCCTCTATGGTTGGATGTGGACTGTTCTAAAAAGTTATTTTCCACCACCACTGAGGTAATATTTGTTTGTTTAATTAAAATCCTCATAAAGTGATGCATCGCAGAAGCTTATCTTCCTGGAGTCCAAACAATTTGCATAGTGGCAATAAAACAAACAAAAAAAAAAGACTGAAACACAATAGGAATAAGTAAATGAACCCATGCACAAGTACAAGATGACAATAGTCAATATTCAACAATTTCAAAATACCCATGAAGTTACACACACAAATGTGTATAAAAAGCATTTTTCCCATCGTACTACTCCCATTTACTAGGTTAGTTAAATATAGTCAACGTGAGTTTCATTCTTGCTTCATTCCTTACAAGATTGTACGCTACACTGACGAGTATAAGTAGTATGGGTCATATTCTGGATTGTTTTCTGGTATTCCAGAAGAAAATGTATAAACAGATTCCATCCATCCATCCATCCATTTTCTTCCACGTATCCTGTTTAGGGTCGGGGGGGGGGGGGGCTGGAGCCTATCCCAGCAGCCTTTGGCGAAGGGCGGGGTTCTTTGTGAGCGGGAGGGAGAACTTGCAGCCGGTTTTGGTATTTCAGCAAGATTTTGGGACATTTGCTGTCTTTTTTTTTTTTTTTGCTTCATGTTTTTAATTTCCATCCATCCATCGTCATCTTCCGCTTATTCCTTACTAGTAAGAGTCGCGGGGGGGGGGGGGGGGGGCTGGAGCCTATCCCAGCCTCTACAGGCGAGAGGTGGGGTTCACCCTGGACAGGTCACCAGTCCATCTCAGGACCAACACATAGAGACAGACAACCATTCACACTCACAGTCACACCTACGGTCAATTTAGAGTATCAATCAGCCTCGTCCTCTCTTGATGTCTTTGGACTGTGGGAGGAAGCTGGAGTACCAGAGAGAACCCACACAGGAACAGGGAGAACATGGAGACTCTTTAACGATAAAACACATGTGAATAATTATGCTACATTTTCTTAATTACATAAAGTGAGAAACTGAGGCCCTCATCTTTGTCACCATTCTAGTAACTTTCGATAGCCGCACCTGTTGCATGTTGTCACATTTCCATGATCTCCAAGTAATGAAGTAAAAGAAGCAGTACCTGCCTTATATTTCTCCTAGATTCCTGGGAATAATTATTGATGTGAGTTTGAGTTGGAGAGAACAGATTTTTTGCGTGAGTAAGAAAATATACAAATCTATTGGTATAATAAGGAAAGTTCGGCACCTTGTTACTAAGCAGCGTCTACTTACTCTTTATTATAGTCTAATCTATCTTCACCTTTCATATTGCTATATTGTTTGGGGGAGTACATTTACAACCACTCTCCAGAAAATCTTAATTCTCCACAATCGTTTTGTAAGACTTGCATCTCGGTCTGTTTGGGAAGCTACTGCTGCTCCCTTATTTAAAAAACTCCAGATCTTTACTATTTATGATATCAACATTTATCAAATATGCATTTTTATGTACAAGATATTTTCCTCAGAAGAAAATGTTCCTGAGCACTTTCGGTTATACTTTGCAGCAAACTCTCAATTTCATTCTTACTCAACACGGCAGGCCTTCAGTTCCACATCGCCCCAATTGTCTCGAATCCAGAAGCCAGTTTTTGTCCAGGTATAGAGGTGTCAAAGTCTGGAATAGCTGGTACCATATTGCCAAAAAGTGTAGGTCTCTTTCCATCTTCAAAAGTCACTCTAGAGAGCATTTAATCCCAAAGTGTAGCCAAGAAAGCTCTTTATTCTAGCTTTTCCCTTTACTGCAAATCTGTTTTATTTTCTACTTTAGATGTCAGTGTGGGCTGCACGGTGGTGCAGTGGTCAGCACTGTGGCCTCACAGCAAAAAGGTTCAGGGTTCGAGTCCCGGCTCGGGCGCAGGATCTTTCTGTGTGGAGTCTGCATGTTCTCCCCGTGCCTGTGTGGGTTTTCTCCGGTTTCTCCGGTACTCCAGCTTCCTCCCACAGTCCAAAGACATGCAATTTGGGGACGAGGCTGATTGATACTCTAAATTGACCGTAGGTGTAAATGTGAGTATGAATGGTTGTTCGTCTCTGTATGTGTTGGCCCTGCGATGGACTGGTGACCTGTCCAGGGTGAACCCCGCCTCTCGCCTGTAGATGCTGGGATAGGCTCCAGCCCCCCCGCGACTCTGACTAGTAGGGAATAAGCGGAAGACGACGATGGATGGATTTTAGTGTTGCCTTTACTTGATTAGCATACTGTTCATATTTCTTTATAAAGTTAACAGCATTGTTTTTTTTGTCTTCATGTTCTGCATGTAATTTTATGCTTTATTTGATTTATTTGTTGTATTCGTAACCATATCGTTATAATTTTATTAGGTGGGGGCTCCTCATAAGCCTACTGGCTTGCTCGCTCCTCCCTGCACAGTTTCTTTTAACTGCACTTATTTGAGCGATGTACTTTATTGTATGTGCTAAATAAACTAAACTAAACTATATTTCTCACCAACTGCTTTGTTATCCTCCAAACTCAGGAAGTCACACCAACATGTTGTTTGCTCCTTAAGTAAAAGTTGCTATTGTCCGTATGTTCTGGTCTGCAGACAGCTGTTAAACATTCCATGCAGCAAAAAGCCTGGAAAGATGAATGCAAACAAATAATGATAATGAATTCAAGCTCAAAATAAACATGCAAACCCATCATTTAATTGACATTCCACATGAGAACATGCCACAAGGAGCCTTTCTGCTTTCTTTCTGCTTTCTTTCTTCTTCTTCTTTTTTTTCCTCTACCATAACTCCTCTCCAATTCCTTGCCCTCAGAAAGGGTTTCATTTGATAGCGGCAATTCTGGAAAAGGTCACAGGCATCAGGAAAATAGACAGAATGAGCCAAGAGGATTTCAAGTTGTATTAATGAGGACCCCCTTGGCCAGCACCCATCTTAGAGGTCAGGCCATCACCTAAAATGATAAAGATTTATCGTAGGGAGGCAGGGCTGGTCAAAGTGTTCTCTTATCTCCAGCTCTGCCTTTTACAGCAGCAACCACTGTCAGCAATCTCGCATGGATGAAAGACTTGACTAGTCTCCACCACTGTTGCACACACCCAGAAATATTCTGATGTCGGTAAATAATTCATTCCCTATATTTTGTACTCTTTGAGAATTTTTGAAGAGGTGCGCGTACATTCTCCCAACACCGAGAGACCTAAAAGGTGGCATGTAAAGAGAGATAGCCACAGCTTGACTACAGCTCAGCTCGAGTAAAGTAGATAGATAGATAGATAGATAGATAGATAGATAGATAGATAGATACAGTAGATAGATAGATAGATACAGTAGATAGATAGATACAGTAGATAGATAGATAGATAGCACTAAAAGTCTTGTCAAGATACAAACTTTGGTTTCTTCTCTGTATTGCTTATCAATATTTCAGTACATGAATATCTTGAAATATATCCTGGCTCATAACAAGAGGAAAAAAAATATAGATATAGATAAAGATAGATATATATATATGTATATATATATCTATCTTTATCTATATCTATATTTTTTTCCTCTTGTTATGATTATTATGATTATTACTATCACAGATATATACATATATATATACAGTATATATAGATATATAGATATAGATAGATAGATGGATAGATATATAGATAAATAGATCCAGCAGTGGATTTTTGTTTTTCAGTTTGAAGTCTTTGCATGGGCATGCATGCATACTCGAGATTTTTATGAAAACTGCTTGAGAAAGAAACTCTAAATGAAAGGCTCATCATTTCAGCCACAGAGAAAACAAGCCAAGCTGCTATGTTCATGATGATTTCATGGAGGGACGGAGGTGAAGCACTTTGTAACCCCACCCCCACAAATGTTGGGTTGCTGGATGGGAAACCAGATAAGTTATTTTGTGCACAGGCCCTAATTAAAGCAATGAGCAGGTCTGGCACCTCCTACCCATCCATGTTGGGAGTTCCCTCGATTCTGTAACCATACAAAAGATTGCATTTTGTATGAAGGAGCAGACGAATCTACTGTGGTGCAAGTATCACTTCCTACATCCACTAGGTGGTGCTACGCAACACAAACTGACTCCATGTGATGTTTTTGTGCTTCACATGAAGACAGTGTCATTTTGATGTGAAATCACATTATGTTTTAGTTTTTTTACTTCCTGTAAAGGTTTACTTCCAGGAACCAATTGGTGACACGATGCCTTAAATTCAGCTTAGAGACTTCTTCAGAGACTCTCATCAAACGTCAGACTTTAGCGATCATCCGACCCTGTGACGTCTAGTTACAACAACCGCTTCCCATTCTATAGCAAAAGACCAAAATTCGTAGTGTCTCCATGGTAATGGCCTTGACATAAGTTCCACTTCCTTCATCTATGAAAATATAACTAAAATCTGTTGGATACAGAAGCTGCCACCGTGTGCCGGTGACTTCATTTGTAAGCAGAGTCAGTGCGGTAGTGATCGGGGAACGGAGCTGCAGTATCGAGGACCTGTCCAACTCACAATTGATTGGCTCACTGCAGAACAACTAATTTTCATGGATTGAAACAGACAGCCACTATCATCAAAAACTCGCTCTGCTACATCCACTCTCGACTTTCTGGTGTGAGCTTGTGTCATGTACACTCGTTCTTGCTGCCTGATCCTCTTCCTATACTATTGCCTTTATAACTTGTGAATAGATACGTAAACGTTTGGCTCTAGGAGGGAATCAGGCTCCATGGACTTCTCTATCTAAAACAGGATGATTATTCCCCTACATGGGTGAACAAATGGCTAAAATCATCTGGTTGGAATAATTTTGAACCCTGGTGGTGTGTTTATGAACAAATGTTGATGCATCTGGAACAACTATATGATTTGCTGATTAAAACAGGCAATACCAAATGTATACATAATACTAAACCAATTTGAATTTGATCTCAGTCCTAATCAACGGCAGCATGTTGTTCATCTGCTTCTGCGTGACCACATTTAACAATAAAAGTGCTTTATTTATATTTTGTAGTATCTGTAAGGAAAATCAATTGAAGTCACAGGATTGGAAGAATAAATTGTGTTAATCTAAAACAGTGTCAACAGTGTTTTCATCACCGTTGTTCTCTGTTACTGTGACCTGAGCAGACAGGATAGAAATCAGAATGAAATAACGAACATATATCAATGACTTTGTAACAGATTAGAGACAAAGTTTTAGTGTGTGAGTGTATGTGCATGTGTGTGCACGTCTGTGCGCGTGTGTGTTTCAATTTCTTGCACTTGATGAATGATCTTATCATTATTATATTACATCTTCCTGTCCTCTTTGGGTCCACACACAACGCGCTTCCTTTCATCTCTGGTGGCCGCGACGTGTAAAAACCATGTCCTCTGGAAGTTCTCTCTGTTTCTGTCTTTGAAATCTGATCTGGAGTTGAGATCACCTTGTCAGAGGTATGCAAGCTCCGAGTGCTCTCTAGTCTGTCATTATAATTAATTATGATTTCAGGTTTTTAATACTCAGGTCTATTGGACCCAAACATGGCATTTTTAATTTAAGTGTGAAGAGAAGCACTCATTGGAAATTGGTTCTTTTTTTTTCGCTTTTCTTCACAGAAACTGAACCAAGGCCAGCGACATGCAGGTCAGAAAATTCATTCATCAAATCTTTTTTTTTTTCTTTCAATAAACATTAAAAACAGCTCCCACTGCTGTGGAGACCACACGAGGGTTGAAATTAATTTGATATCTGAAAATAATCTTATGACCTTCTCATCTGTATCTAGCGACCCCCTCCTCTCCAGAGGTCTTGATCCCACTTTGGGAACGCCTAAACTAGAAGAACACACGGTCCATTTAATATGTCCTATCATAAAACGAAAATGTGCAACAGTAACTGTGATACAGTTTTTGAATGAAAATCAAAGTATCACAACCTACTATTTGACATGTCACGACGGAGATCCTACGAGAATATAATAACACGGAGGAAGAGATTCAGAAAACTTCAATATCAGCGATGTCACATGATGGTTGAGGTGTTTTATGAAGCACTGACAGATGTCTTGTTCCAGTGTATCATGTTGCTTGTTATTCTAATTTGATTGCGCGTAATGAGCACCATTCCAGACTGTTATTTGATGTGTTTTCTTAACTCACACATTGTCATCAGGCAGTCAGCAAAACTGATATATCGGCACATGTTTTTTTTTTCTTTTACTGTATTTTAATGATGGGGGTAAATGATATCAATGTCAAAATACCCCCCCCCCTCCAATCTTTTAATGGTGAGGTTCTGTTGCTACAGCCATCTGCAAAGAACGAAAGGAAGTTTGAGTCTTTTTCCTTGGTTTCTTTTTCTAAGGTTGTCATGGCAGCATGAAGTAGAACTTGCCCTCTACATCGTATGCCATCACGGGCTTTTAAAAAGCTCCAGTCCTACATTAGGACATTATGTCTTATTCATCTTGAACTCATCGCTCCCCACAGAAATTTTCTCAGCTTTCTTCAAAACTGCTGTGATTAAATCCTTATTAAGGAAGCCTGGTCTGGATGATTACCACCTAACAAGTTATTGAAGTATAATTTTCTCAAATTTATTTTTTTTCGAAAGTGGTCTCAAAATATCTGTTATCAGATCAATTCTTTTTGCTACTACAGTCTGTGTTCCAAGGCAAATCATTTCATAGAAACAGCCCTTTCATAAATGGTGAATAATTTGTTCAATCTGTAGACTCAGAGACTTAAACTAAGCTTTCAATTCAGTGGATAACTGTATATTATTGGACAGCCTTGAGGCATCGTGAAGTCAGGTGCTCCAGTGGATGCGATCTTACCTGTCAGAAAAATCTCAATGCGTGTTATACAATAACATGTTCTCTGAATTCCTGGCTGTTATGTATGGGGTTCCCCAGGGGTCTGTGCTCGGTTCAATGTTTTTTTTTTTCACTGCGCCTGGTGCCTTTGTGGCAGATTTTGCATTCATATGGGTTTTCTTTTCATTGTTATGCAGTTGATTTAGAGTTTCCTATGCCCATAGTCCTTAAAAGTGGGTCTGATAAAACACAATTTGAGACCTGTCTGGCTAATGTTAGGTGATAGTCCCCCCCCCCCCCCCCCCCCAAAAAGAAAGAATCCTGCTACTTAATGCAGCAAGACAGAAATGATGGCTATTGGACCTGAAAAATTAAAACAAAATTTACCACTGTTTTAAGAGAAGAATTTTCAAGGTCTATAGATTATACAGAAAGCAAAAGCTCCTGTTCTGACTGGTGAGAGTAAATATGCAAATATTACTCTGGTGGTGGCCTCCTCATTTGCCTCCTGTTGAGGCTAGAGAAGACTTTAAAATTGCAATGGAGTAAATGGGATTGTGCCACAGAACCCAAACCCTTCCATACCTGCACAAGGATGGTTGGTGAGTGAGTTTTTCTTTCTGTGCACCAAAACTTTGGAACAACTGTGGACATTGGGCAGGTGTGTTGTGTTCGGGTATTTAAAGCAAAGCTAATAACCCGCTTGCTTACTGGTTTGTATAAATCTTCCATTGTATTTTCAATGCTCTGATTTGATGTCATATAGTTTTAATGTGTTTTTGATTTGTTTTTAGATTCTCTTTAATAGTCCTGTCATGAGTTTTTAAATTTCATTTAAATGTTTAATTGTACTAAATTGTCATTTGTGTGTTCTATTTGTGTTTGTGCTTTAGAAATACAGATTCGATTATTATTATTATTATTATTATTATTATTATTATTATTATTATTATTATCATCACTGCTCTTCTGGTAACAGAGTGCAGGTTATTCCGCGGTTATGGCAACCCTGAGGGGAGGCCTGTACACATTATTAAAGCATAGAAACATGCAAGACACCTAAAAAAACAAATATCAACCTGGAAATGTGCATAAATAATATCTAAGCTTGTTTTACTCCTACTACTTATTGCCAATACAATTATTCCTGCAGCCTGGAAAACAAAACAAGTGGCAGTGATACCTAGATGGAACCATCAGCTCCAGTGACGTGTAGTGACATGATAGATTATGTCAGGGACACGACTTTTCTTTCATCCCAGATACACTTGCTGTTGTAATATCGGCACACAGAGACATATGTTTGCATCATCCAGATGAGAATTCACAAGGTGTGTGTGTATGTGTGTATGTGTGTGTGTGTGTGTGTGTGTTTGTGTGTGTGCATTCGTGCGTGCATGTGTGCAGGCCAACTAACCGGAGATGAAGACAAGCAACCTGGTTTGAGAAGTGACTCCCCTAACACAGGAGGCACATCGAAAAGAGAGAGAAACTCCCCTTTTCAAAGAAAAATGGTCTCACCAGGTTTGATAGATCTCGTTGTAATATATTTGGTTTTAAATGAAAATTGCAGTCATCCAGCTCAAGTGATATCTGAGGGCTTATGATTTGCTATGTGGATACACAGCCACCCCTGCAATTCCATCAGTCCCCAGTAGCTGACAGGAATGGATAGGCTCTATTAACGTAGATACAGGGGGCCTGGGGCTGTGTTGTAACTAGTGCTATTAATCCATATAGTTGGTCTATCAAGGTGCAGCTCTGCTGTATGGTTTCCAAAGAAGTAGCTTGCTGTCATAGAAACACCACCTGAATTTTAAAAAAGGTGGCAGTAATGAATAGAAACTTTTCGCTCTCTCAGTCTTCAGTCTGCTCCTCGTTCAGTGTCAATTAATGTGATAAATCTGTGCAAAAACAGTGCTTTATTTGCTCATTTTTTAAAATGTCTTGTTTCTCCATTTTAATTTAAGATTTGCGGCTATTAAATAGCATAAACGCAACAAGGACGATGCGTGTTTCAGTGAGTTCTCTGTCTGGAGCGGAGAGCTGCCACATGATCGGGGTCTTTGATGAACACTAACATCATCTAGTTCATGTCTGCGAGATATCCAGTCATGAAAGGGAGACGCGGGCTTACACGCAGTGTACATTAGCAATTTAGATCCAACATGAAGAATATTGTTTGAGCATTTGCATCTCAAAGGCACAATTTTAATTTTTGAAATTGGTCGATACTGAAATAGAAGATGAGGTGATCTTTTTTTTAACTTCTTCTCTTTTGTGTCTTCTTTTATGTTCTGGAAGATGTAAGAACTTGATGTGTGGTTTTTTTTTTTAGAAATTTGAAAATAAAATAAAGAAAAATTCATCAAACATACATATATATATATATATATATATATATATATATATATATATATATATATATATATAATCTCATTGAAAGTAAATTACCGGGTATGATTTATTAAAACAATAAAGGTAACTCTGACATTCCGATTGATGTAAAACAAAGGGATGGTAATGTAATTTTCACTTCATTGATGCTGTTGCCATATGAATATAAATATATATGTGACTTGTTTGTGTAGCAAGTGAATAATAATACAAAATACAGTGGAAAAGCCCAAAAAGACCTTGACTGTGTCACTGCAACTTTCAACGTCCCTCGTCTGCTCTAATGTGTGCGACTGTTAATAAATGACACTTCAGGTATCCTCCAAGTTCCTCTATCAAGCTGGAAAATGTCTCCAGTAAAATGTGCGACTTATATTGATTGTTCTAAATGTTAATGTCTTTTGAGCAGGGACATCTGATACTTCACCATTAAAGCAGCGATAAAGCATGTAAGATTGTAATGATATTTACCAACAGCTGTTCTCCAACTGCTCCCAGGGGGGGTGGTGGTGGTGATGGGGGGGGGGGGGGGGGGTGAAGATTTATTTCGCCTGGCTAGTTTTCTTTATTGATCCATGAGGGGCAAGGGGGGGGGGGGGGATGCTAAAATTTCTAAATAAATTTACCACACTGATATTTCTGCACCTTAAAAAGGCAAAACATAAGCTTTAAAAAGTATCAAGTTACTGAGTTAAACACCCAGTGTGATAAATGTATTGATAAATGCATTTCTTTGTTCATTTGCTTTCAAACTACCTCCAGGAACCTTTATTTCTGTCGCTCAAGGGTAGTATGTTAAAAAAAAAAAAAAAAGCGTGAGACCAGTGGGTAAATATCTCTATTATTAATGAAACATTTCTTTATTAAATGACTATTTTTCTGGATGACATTGAGAATTAGGTCATATTCAAATGATTTGTGGTCTCAAGAGCCAAAACAAACCTTTGATGAAGAAATATGCTGGATATACTGACATTGCTGAAGACATGAAAAGCTTGATAACTTTGTTGAGAGAGCGAGAGAGAGAGGAGGGGGGGGGTACAGTGGTTCATCAAGGAAGGAGCTGGTGGGGAAACGGCGTATTGCAATGGAGGAGAAGCAGATCCCATAATTGCTTCGTTAAAAACCAGTTGCTTTGTGTGTCCTAGAGTAATTAAGCAGTTGGAATTTTACATTACACTAGTGAAAATTAACAAAGAGCACATCTGGGTGTCCCATAGGTTTAGTCATTAAAAAGCCCATTATTTTTCAAATTACTTTTTCAATCTTTCAGCCCCCCTAATCTGGAGGTATTTCCCAATAGACAAGTTCCCGTTCCTTTTTTTTTTTTTGAATGACTCCTTTAGGAAAGTTAAACATTTAGAAGATGGTGTGGCTTGCAGTGGCTGCTATACTCACTGGTGAACTCTATTTCCAAGACAAATGTGGTAGGGGAAATGGGAAGACACTGTAAAGACACTGGAGCCCAAAAAGTTTTTTTAAGGTGTTTTAGAGGGGGGGGGGGGACATGTTATTCAATTTGAAAAATGAGAATAAGCTGGAAATTCTTATTTGTGTTTATTGACTGCGATCTCTTGTAGGAATCATTGTATTTATTGAGAAGGACACAGTTGCTTGAATACGCTCCTTTAGACTTAATTAAAACGGTCTTGAGGGGAAAAGCTGACTTCAGAAAGTTTCATCAAAATATTCACACAGTCATTAACGTGAGGATATAATTCCATTTTCCAGAGACTTTTGTTTTCCCCGTTCCCATAAGAATTTTCCCTTTATTTAAAAAAAAAAGTATGGATATAAAAGAAAAAAATTGATGGCAATTTGACCTACAGATGTAGCCCACTTCTTTTACATGATATCAGGAAGTAAACATATTAAACAGATGTGCCATCAAGATTAAGCTGCAGCCATGATGTTGATATGGTTATGTGTTATGCCCCCCCCCCCCCCCCAAAATCTTTCCAGTTCAACCTGGAGTTCAAGTTCAAATTTTGAGGAACATCCCTGAAGGTGTTGCAGAGGTATCGTGTGGAAAGGTCAAAGGTCAAAGGTCATAGCAGACATGGCGTAAGACAGACAATTAATAGCGAAACAGCACATAAATGGAACCCGTCAGTATGTGAAAAGCTTCAAACAGTGGTATAAATAATGATAACAATAATGATAACAATAATGATAATAATGATAATAATAATAATACAAACAGACATCAGACAGACACACATCATAAACAGCACAGTTTGAAATACATTCAAGCACAACAGAAGAGTTCAATAAAAGCCTGACTAGAGAGTCGCATCGCTGGCTTCAACACTCTGGCTAACTATGTCACATAGATATGTTCCTCTGATGGTGGGTACCATCGCCCTCCAGTTAGGAGCTGAAAGAGGTGATTTTCCACGGTGATAGGAAAGTTGTTTTTAATCTACCTTACAAAGCTTTGTTTTGCTTTTTGACACATACCTGTAAGCGCTGGAAGCTCACGCAGCAAGAAGTTTTTGCTTGTTTGGGTTTTTTTTAAATGCAGCCCACATGATCCGTTAAGGTGAAAAATTGGTCTCACACAGTCCCCAGGTACTTAAAAGAACTTAGTTGCTCCAGCCCCTGGCCCTTAACTGTAATTGGTTAAAGTAGACGAGGCCGTTCTTGTCTAGACATATTTGTTTCGGTATTCATTCAACAAAAGACGACTGTCATCAAACCACTGAATAAATCTTGTAAAACTGCTAGAATACACGTTTAATGGCTGTGTCAGTAAGACGGGCTTTTACCAATTTTCAACTTTCCCTTTATTGCACACAATTTCACACTGAAAACTAGATGGGGGACAAGATGCAACCCTGAAGGAAGCTGCTGTTTAAAGCAAGACTAAGAAATAAAAACAAAATACTTAACACTAAGATCTGTTCCACAGAATCACAGATGATATGATATTCAGCTATATGTAGAGGATAAACTCACAGATGTAATTGGTGCACATGCTTTCGGTTTACCCAGGTGTTCACTATTTGTATGAATCTCAAGCCGGCATCCTCCCCCTCCATCTTGGCTCTGTTTGCTGTTTACTTCCTCGCGTTATTAGACGAGTGCAAATGAGTCACAACACGTACTTGTTGAGAGCACTTATGAGGTCAATCAGTGAGAAGTCCCGCAGTCTTGGGTTCTGTAGAATACATAAAAAGGCGTCACAGTGTGAACTGCGGGCCATGAGGTCGCTCCTGGCGTGCAAGAGTCCGATCCGTGTTTCCGCAAGTCATATTTCTGGACGGAACAACAGACACTGAAGAAGATGAGTGATGAGTCAGGTTGTGAAATATTGTGCCTGAAGAAAATGGTGAAATACAAAGCTCATTGGATGGCCAGGTAGCTGATAGTTTCACTGGCGGAATCTCCTGGAAAAGAAAGAAAAAAAACAACAACTTCTTGAACGACAATTATTTGTTTGAATTTTAGGCCCTGAAGCAAGATGCATAGAAACTTTGTGTGCACACAAAATTCAAATGTAACTCCACTGCTGTGACTCCGTCAGATGGAAAACAACTGTGTTCATATTTCCTCGATGAGTTCGACAACAGGCGATTTTGAGGTAAAGAAAAAATCGGATGTTATTTCATTTTAAATCAACATCACTGGACAGGAAACAGTCATAGAAACTAGAGGGCCGGCCTCGGCACCTGCTCTCCTGGTGGAGCGGAGCCACTTTTATTGATTGTATTGGATGTGTAGTGTTGAAACAGC
The DNA here is from genome assembly GCF_037954235.1 of Aulostomus chinensis. Classification (NCBI taxonomy): domain Eukaryota; kingdom Metazoa; phylum Chordata; class Actinopteri; order Syngnathiformes; family Aulostomidae; genus Aulostomus; species Aulostomus chinensis. The sequence continues at coordinate 17,073,342 of NC_141332.1, read as the reverse complement.
TGCTCCGCGAGTGCTCACACATCCAGTAATAACTGAACAACTTACTGTATGCGGTACAAAACTAAAGTCGACTCGGTTTAACTGTTATGATACACATTCTATTGTACTGTACTTGTTCTGTTGTATTGTTCTATGTTGACTCTGTGCTGCTGCTGTAATGTGTGTGAGAATGCTTAACGTGTCAGGCGCCAGACGCCCCAACCAAACCTGAGAACAGCGTGACGGGGGAACCACCAGCTGTTGTAGCATTTCTTGGTGACTGAACCAGGAAATCCTGACTGGTTTTCACACCAAGAGTGAGATTAGATGTAATGTTTAACACAATAGACTTGAATGGAGTTGCAGTTTTGTCGGTGCATGGAATTGTCGAAAATATATCCGAATAAAGCGACATACCTGCAAAATAACTGAATTATTTCCAAAAATCCTCAAATAGAAGTCAAAATAATTCACGTTATTTCATGCTGCCTGAGTCAGTTGTACATAATTGTCAATTACAAAACTCGAGATGATTTGATTTGGGAAACTTAAGAACAAGGAGAAGTAAATCACACATTTGTTTGCCATTTGCTGAAGTGCAGAAATGTAAATCTTTGACTTTGTGGATCTGTAGAGGAGCAACGCAAGGAAACTCATCGACAGCTTCAAAGAAAATCGACATCAGGTTTTTGTTTTTTTTTTCAGTTTAGTATCAGACTAACACAAGCCACCAAAAGAGCTTTAGTGTAGTGTTACAAACACCTCCAGTGAAGAGATCTAACACCCTTCCTCCAAAATATATTTCCTATAATCATAGTGGGTTTTTTTTGGATTGGAGGGGGCTGTCGAACACGTCGGTCTAAGGTTTTCTACAGGTGTGCAACTGGATTGAGGTCTTGCAATTGCGGAGGACGTAGCCTATTATTCACATCATGTTCACTCATCAAACGACCTCTCTCTTCTTTACTCAAGCGTCTGCATTGTCTCTTTGTCACAGTCTCCAAACATCTAAGCAATGAAAAAGCTTCATTTCGCATAAAAAGGTGACAATGATCATTAGCAACCAAATTTAACAACATCTCATATTTTTTCAAAGATAGTTTCTTTCATAATTTGAGGCCTAGCAGATGTTATGAATATATTTACATCCTCATAAAACACTAGCGGGGTTTATTTTTAGAAGTGTTTTAAATTCTGCACCAGATGCTCTGTTGTCTTTTTTTATTTTTTGCTCGCTGCAATAGTGGCAGGAATGTAAATCACACTTTTTGTTTTGCGTTCACACGTGTCAGTAAATTCAAGGGATCAAAAACAAATCCATAGTAGCGACTTGAGGCTAAAACCTTTAATTTCCAGGCATGCGTTATCTTCAAACTTCACTGAATATTCATATTCGTAAGATTTCACACAAACATGTGTAAAGTTGTATCGCGGGAACAAACAGTCGAATGTCACAAAGTCACGCTCGTACGCACACCTTTGAAACTTAGATTAAAGATGGAGCGGAGAGAATCATTCCACCCTCAGTGCACGAATCTGACAACAGTGTCAAACTCTGCACAAACATCATTCTGCACTGTGAGAGTGCCGGTGAAATAACAATACGCACAGCTGGAGGACGACTTAAAAATTCTAAATTCTTATTTTATTTTTTTCAAGTTTGGTGAAGGTTAAGTATGAAATGATATGGAAAATATATTCATAGTAACTCAGAATCAGGAACTGTGGGCTCCAGCTGCACTCACGTGGTGGGAAAAGTAGATGTTTTTCTTTCTACATGCATGGTGCTCATTAGTGCGGTCCAGTTTGCAGTACACTTGCTTTACACCAACAACCCTTCCCTCTCCACACACACACACACACACACACACACACACACACACACACACACACACACACACACACACGTTCACTAACCACTCTTGTTTACAATCTACATGCATTTACACACAGTGGAAGACATTCCAAAGAACTGCGTGCATTAATGTGTTTTCTTTTTTTTCTTTTTTCTTTTTTCAGTGGATGAAGCCTGGGTGCTTAGGGGAACTTTCACATTAGGAGGGAGTTTCTTTCCACCCCTCAATAAACAGGTTGCTCTTATTCACAAATGGTGCAGCATAATTCGTGTACAGCCTCCTCGTCTTTGTGAGCGGGAGAGAGAACTTGCAGCCGGTTTTGGTATTTCAGCAAGATTTTGGGACATTTGCTGTCTTTTTTTTTTTGCTTCATGTTTTTAATTTCCATCCATCCATCGTCATCTTCCGCTTATTCCTTACTAGTAAGGGTCGCGGGGGGGGGGGGGGGGGGGGGGGGGCTGGAGTCTATCCCAGCATCTACGGGCGAGAGGCGGGGTTCACCCTGGACAGGTCACCAGTCCATCGCAGGGCCAACATACAGAGACGAACAACCATTCACACTCACAGTCACACCTACGGTCAATTTAGAGTATCAATCAGCCTCATCCCCTCTTGATGTCTTTGGACTGAGGGAGGAAGCTGGAGTACCAGAGAGAACCCACGCAGGCACGGGGAGAACATGCAGACTCCACACACACAGAAAGATCCCGCGCCCGAGCCTGGACTCGAACCCAGAACCTTCTTGCTGTGAGGCCACAGTGCTAACCACTGCACCACCGTGCAGCCCGTATTTAATTTCTATTTTCATATTTGCCTGCTAATTAATTTCTGTGCTTCAACTTCAAATGACATAATTATGGCAGCACCGTCACAACTATGTGAAAACAACACATGTTGCACCTGAAAGCATTTCCCGGTGTGAGATTTAAATTTTTTTGTTTTGTTTTTAAGGGTTTGCACGTTGCGCTGATCATTCTTGCTGGACTTTGCTTCAAGACAACAACAAAAAAAGAAAGAAATTCATGGTGCGTAGCCTCTTATAAATCAAACAAATGTTTTGTGACAAAGTTCGATGTGGATTCCAATCTCAAGAGAATACAATTAATCACCTAAACACTAATGTACATGCGAATGCCAATTTTTTTTTTTACAGTTTTTTTGGCCAGAATGCAATATTGGTACAAGTGAATACTTTTGAGTGGATGTATTGATCGGCATGCCTGCAAATCATATACACTGTATTACTCTGCACCGCTGGTATTTTTTAGATGCATCGTATTCATTTCATAATACGCAATAGGCAAAGTGTTCAGTTTAATCCAGTAAAAGTCATATTCGCCAGAGATGTTGATACGCGGCTCTGCCTTACACTCGCCTCCTGTCTTCAGGTAGAAATCCTGAACCTGATGCCGTGTGATCGACTGATGTTGAAAATGTGACACATGATGTCATTCTAGTCTGGTTGGCAGAAGGTGCGTGGATGAATATTTGAATGAGTATCTCTGAATATTTAAATACATTTTTTTCACATTGCTGGCTCATCTGTCTGTCTGGCACAGTACTTTAACTTTGACAGTGACTTATGGCTCATTTTGCGGTGATAAGATGAAAGATCACACACAGCCCCTGTGTAAGCGGAGTGATGAGGACAAAACACACAGGATCTGTCTTTGACTTTGCTAAAGGTTCAAATAATAAGGCTGCTATTTGGCGGGTGGCTTTCAAGAAAAAAAAAGGTCTCTGAGCGATGTGACAATGTTGATCACGGAAGCTAACACCAGCAGTGCTAATGGAACAGCGTATCTAACAAAATCCCAATTAAAACAGAAACATTAATACACTTCAAGGCCCCAACAATATAAGCATCTTGTCAGAAAAAAGGAGGACACCTTGACAGAAGAAAGCAGAAGACAATATTCACTTCTGTCAACTTGCATATTTCTCCCTCTACAGCTAATAATGACAAGGTTGTTCTTTGATGCAGGCGAGACAGTATTTCATTTTCTACTGACTTCAAATCCAGGTATTTAATCCTCCCTGGAAGTGCCAAGCTTTGAGGATGTTACCCCAACTGTTCTTCAGAGTTCAATGCCTCAGGAGAGCAAGAGAAATATGAAAAAACAAAGTGTTAGAAATTATTTCCTTCTTGTTGTTTGGGGTTCAGCTCATGTTTTCTCAAAAGTTGGCAGCTGGAGCTTATGCTCACCTCTCAGTGTGAAAGCAACTCAAACCCACAGCTGGAGTGTGAGGAGAATCCAGAATGAGATGAAACATATCCATGCATGGCCATGACGCACATTCATACTCCCACGTATTCCTACAGAATCGTGTGGAGGTGCCAAAAAACTGGTGCGCACACACACACACACACACACACACTACATACACACGTGCGCACACACACTCAGAGAAATGGGCGCATTAACATAGCAGGAGGTCCAACACACCGAACACAAATGGAAAAATAAATTTTTACACAAGCCTCTCTATCAGGCAAACAAAAAAAAGGGGGCCTTATCTAATTTTGAACAATACTGCACTGCCTCCACGTAACAAATGCAGTTTTCTGCATGCTGTATGAGCACTTAGGAGGCTGCAGCGACTCTTGGAGTTACAATGCTTGCAGGGATTATTCTGACACACTGAGGGATGTTTCAAGGCCCTTCTACTGAATGTCATTCAAACCTTTTTAAGTGAAAATGGTTTTTCTTCACATCCTGAAGAACCATGCGCATAACAGTGTGGGATTAACAATGGAAAACTATAGACTGTGATACTTTCAAGGTCTTCAGAGTAGATCCGATTCATGATGACCACTGGTTCTTGTCTAATCGCTAGATTCTTTCTATAATCATGATTAGAAGATGAAGTCAATCATCCCCATCTGCCTGCTCTAATGGTCAGTGAGACTTTGATTTAAGAGCTGTAATTGGTTTCCAGTAGGGCACAGTGTCAGTTTTTTATTCCCCACTAGCCCATGTGCGCACTTTCAGGACATGGCTGCTTGTCACAAGTGCAGGCTTGACCGGACAAAGAAGAAGATGGCCACTGGAGACACACAGCAGCCCTTCTGGCACTGCTCGCTGTCTGTAATGGCCTCCGTTCACAGGGTCTTCATGAAAAGTTTTACATGGGAACTCCAAAGGCTAATTGGCCCACGGAGGTCTGACTTATTGTTAGTTCTGCATGACTTCCAGCAGCAACGGCTGCCATATGAGTGGCTAATCACCACAGGGTTCCACACCTGACTAAACAAAGATCACTTTTCTCAATTCTTAAAAAAAAAACTAAAAAAAACCGCACCTTTCATCCATCATCTGAATTTTCTTGCCCTACCTCCTCTCTGTCTGTTTCCTCTGTGTCTCTTCTATTACATAACAGGTCAGAAATTACTGAATTGTTTCTATGGATTTTGTTGTTAATTAAATCTAGATCATGCTTGAATGCTTAAAGCCAATTGTTAAATGACTCCGTAAAAGCCCTTGAGGTCAAGTCAGTTGCTAATGCACTTAGTGTTGTTGCCGTGTGTGTGTAACGCTTTGATTGCTCTTTTGGAGGCACAAATACGAACAGCAGCAAAATATCCTCATGAATCAGTGATATCCGTGGAAACGAGTCGTTTTTAATCAGTGATCCTCTGAACGTTCAGCAACATGAGCTGCATTACTTTTTGTAGTAGAAGTATAAAAAAATTACAAGAACAGCCTGATATTCTCGATGATTATGCTCTCAGAAATAAAAACAAAAAAACAAAGATGTGCACTCAGAGGCCATTTTGATGGTTTTATGATGTAATCAGATCGCTATCCAGTCCTGGCTTAATTCAGACATCTTGGTCTGAATTAAATTCATTCACAACTTTTGTCCTACATAACATATACATATACATGACATAAACCACTGGTGGAGGTTTCCAGTGGCTATAAGTACTGTACATGTCAGAATAAGAAGCTTTTTCCCCTTCAGAGACCTCATATCAACTTCAGAAACATGATGTTTGAGTTTAA